>NC_132897.1:20585930-21245930 GCF_030463535.1 Salminus brasiliensis | reverse complement strand
GAATGGTCATCAAGATTATCTCAATGTGTTACAGTGATAATTATGCAAGAGTACACAGCTAGGATATATTAAGATTTTTTGTTTTTGTGATTAAGTTATTGTCCTTCCCAACCAACATTTTTTTGATCAGTTGCAACAACATAGCCTAGCTTGGTAGGTTAGCATTAAAATGAATGGGATTTTTGCCAACATCTTAAGCTGGTTTGACTCTAGAGCATGGATGCCACCAACAATGGGAGATGGTGCATGCTTCCTCTGAGACATGTGAAGCCTGCCAGTTCTATCTTTTCAAGCTGAATCTAACATAGTCATTGAACAGTTTTATGCATTTGGAGGAGAACACTAGCTAGAAAACAACTTGCTGATGGAAGCAGAGGGAGGGCCACCCTATCCACTCATACAGGCAAATCATGCTCTGTAGGACTGCCAGGCATGAAGGGTTTGGGCATTATAACATGTTTCCCCAAGTTCCCAGTTGTCACACATTCATGACAACATACTTTTTTTGTTTGAATGAACACACGACAATGACATTTAAAACCCTCTTCCATTTTAAACACTCTTCCATTTTGAACCTGCCTCCTTTTTTTTTTATTTGCTCTAACAGCTGTAAGCTGCCACTTCAGCACCTGCCAAGGTATGCTACAGCTCACTGTTCCGCATCAGCCAAGGCTAATTATTAAATAATCATATGTGAAAACAATGTGTTTTGGGATAGACTACCCGAGCATGTATCATTTGCTCATTTGTGTTCTTTTTTTATTAAAGGCTAAGTTGATCCAGGGCTGAAAAAGATCAAAACATTAGTCAGTGGTGTTGAGATAAGCTTAACATGATCGTCTCTGGGGTTTCTTTCCTGGCAGTGTTCTGGAGCGCTTCATCAGGTGCCCCGCCCCTTGGCCTGTGCCGAGAGTGACAGCTTTATCTGCTGTCTCCCAAGGTTAGGGAGGAGGAGAGTGATGAAGCAGGAGCGGGAGGGGCTCTATAGCTCAAGGCCAGGGATTACAGAGTTATGAGTCCACATATAGCTGAGAAACATCTCCCCTAAACATACTCATATGTGTTCCTTAACACTTTTATTATAATACAAATGTATTTACATTACCAGACTAACATCTTATTTAAGGACATATTTGACAAATACAAATACAGCATTGGTCAAATGGCATGTGATGTTTAGTGCTTGTTAATTTATAATACTTACATTTTTACAACAGTGGTTTTGGAGTTAACTTACTGTCCTAATTAAGACTTTAACTCATCCAAAGAAAGTAAAGATAAAAGACTGAAGAAGTCTTAAAAATGACATTGTTGGCCCTACTGTTGAGAGATTGCAAGTTGGGTCCCTGGTGATGCTGCAACCATCTGGGTGTCCAAAAGAGCAAAACTGGCCTCGCTCAGGTTTCTACCATCTAACTGATGGTTTATGGCAATGCTGAAGAAACTTTACGCCTCCAATCACTGGTCATTGTGCTCAGCTCCATTATCAACCCAATCAAACAAAATCTTTCTCCATAAAATGCCTTTTCAGCTGCAACCTTGAAGGTGTCGAATTTGGAGCAGGGGCTTCTTTCTTGGATGGTAGCCTGTCAGTTCATGGCAATGTAAAATTCACATGGCTTCCAGTTCATGGCCGACCTGTGCCTGGAGGTTCTTGGGTTGGATGTAACCATACAAATCAGTGTCCTCTCAGCTGAGGGTGACAGTTTGGGTCTTGTTTCCCTGGCAAAGTGGCTACATTACTTATGTACAAGTTATTGGGAGGTGTGGTACCTACTAGATGGTGGAGCACTGCTGTGAGGATTCCATGGTTCTCTCATCTCATCCCCAACTCCCTAACTCATCCCAAAAATACTGGATGGAGCTCCATCATTCCAGAGAACACAGTTCCACTGCTCCACAGCTCAATGCTTTATACCCCTCTGCTCCAGAGTCTCCTATTCAATGGCAGTACATATAGTATATTGCTTTATGGCCACATATCCCATATAAAGATAGGACAGTGGCAGACCTACACATAGAGGGGCGAGGCAAACACAAGTTCTTAGGTTGCGCCAAGTGCTAACGTGGTGGTAAGTTACAATAGCAGCAAAAGACATCCCATTAGTCTGCTTCTCATCTCCATCAAACACTAGAACAACATGACAGCAGCCTGCACATTCGTAGCCTAGTCTGACCAATCAGAGCATCTGTCGCATGTCGAGTGGTGAGAGTTTTCTGTGCTAATGAATGCAGCTAAGCAGTAATTGGCAGCACAAGATTCTGACAATGGCACCTGATTATTGGAATTAAATGTGCCAACTGATGCGGTATGCTACACCAGCCCAAATCTGGCGGTCATTATTGGGCAAATCCAACACTGCAGATGGATACAATCAGAAAAGGCTTTGCTTTGAAAATGGTCCACTATCATTTTCGCTTTTAGCATGCTCATGCTAATTGTTCATTTGTTTTTAACTTGTTGAAACATGGAAGCTTATTGATTTTTTTTTTACTTTTGGTTGATACCAAATATTGAGGATCTGGATACTGAAGGAAAATGAAATATGAATCATATTTCATGAGTTGTTTCTCAGTCTTGCAAATTCAAGTCCATATGGAGCAGAGATTTGACTTCACAGAATACATGCTTTTAATTTGACCAGATTTGTCCAATGTTAGTCCTGTAGGGCCAGATCCCTGCAGAGTTTAGTGATTTCCAAAAAGGTTCTTTGGAGCAATGCCATAGAGGCACCTCTTGTAGGTAAGTTAAAGGTCCATATCATGGAAAATGAATTTCCCTCAATTTATGAAAATGAAATAGTTTGATATTGTATGTAAATAGTTTCAGAAGAGGTTTCAGTTCATATATGGACAATTAGGCACCAAAAACAGCTAGTCTGAACACACTTGTTTATTTGTAATTTATCCACCTATTCAGTTTAACAAGACAACCATATTCGCCATTTGTGTTGGACATAGATGGAATTTGGCCTTTAACCCATCCATGCAGTGGACACACACATACAAACTAGTGATCAAACACATGCAGTAATACAGTAGGCAACCATTGCTGTGGCACCCAGGGAGCAGAGAGGATGAAGGGTTACATTGCTTTCCAGTGTTCACATTTAGCATATTTATCTAGTTTAGCATATTTTCTGCTTCTTGTTCAGGGTTTAGTTTCAACCCCTTTTCCACAGAAAGTAATAATGACAGTGGTTGTGTTCATGCTAGATGCCACTCTACTTAGCACTTTGATGGAAAAGACAGGCCAGTTAGCAGGTGCACATCCCGGGTCTTTAGAGAAAGCTAGCACCCCCTTGACTGGCATTAGAGCCCTTACAGCAGGAGTGAATGGAAAACAGGTCCAATCCCAATAAGGCATGGCGCTAAGGTTTACAGCAGACTTACAGTGCTGACCTTTTGGATGTCCAGAGGGACAAACATTTAGACATATAGGACCAGTTTCCTCACCAGGGATTAGTCTAGTTTTGCACTACAGAGCACTCTGAACTGATTCCATACTGCACATTTATGTCAAAAATAGATTCATTAAGAAAAGTTGGCTAAGGTCATATAGAAAATAGTAACCACAGAAACCATCATAGCTGGGCAACAGGGTAAAAGATACTGGGTGAAATACTAGATATACTGAAATACTAGAAAAATGTATGATGCATGACTTTTAAAGGGCTCATATAATTCCCTCAGTTCTTAAATGAAATGTATTGATGTAGTAATTAACACAGTTGTAGTATTTCAACTTTTTTTTGTTACCTTGAAGTCCGTATATGGAAACTAAGCTGCACAACAACCTGCATTAAATTCATTGTTTCTGTGATTCATTGTTATATCACAATTTCTTTAAAAAAATTATTCACTAAATTGACATGTATCTAGCTACTCTGGATATATCCCAGTGTTAATAAAAAATAAAAAGAGAGATTTTGACCCAGACTGCTTTTTGACTGATGCACAACACATGGCAACCAATCAGAACAGAACTCATTGACATATATCATTCTTAAAAGCTTTTTAATTCTAAGGAATAAAAAAATAGACTAGAAATGGATTACGATTGTTGAATGACACAAAATTAGGCCTCAAAAAAGAAATTTAAAGCAACTTTCAACTGAAAAGTTCTAAAAGGAATCAAAAGCCATTGTTCTAAAGTATTTCTTTCAAGATGCAACATCATCATCTCTCCAGGACTGCGTCTGAATCCGCCTGACCTATACGGTCTTGCTTGTTTTTGACCTTCTGTCCTGTAGGGAGCAGCATTGCTCAGTTGCAGCTTGGTCAAGCTTGCTGACAAGCAAAGCCAAGTCCAGATCAACACATCCTTCTTCAGCAAAGCCCACAGCCCAGTCAGGCTGGAATCATTCCTCTCATCACCGCTCAGTCGCCCCGGCTGATGCGGCGTGACACTTAAACGCAGAAATCACGCAATGCCTTCAGACAAGTGTGCCGAAACAACAATGCATAACCAACCATGACAGGCGCACTGTGTAGCGCCTTCAAACACACCCCCCCTCAGACGCCTCATGACTGTCAATCTCCTTCCTTTTCCCTTCGGCACCCACCCGTTTCTTCCATTCTTCACAAAAGGAAAAAGAGGAGGTGGGGGGGAGGGCAAAAGTTTTAAGGTGGGTTGGCAGAAAGCTAGAGGGAGATAATGTCCGTTAGATGTGGATGAGAGACAGTTTGCCCTTCAGCGCTTTATGAGGCGTTGAGTCAAGCCTGACATCTGAGTTAAGGTCTACCAGGCAGTAATTAAATGTGAGAAAGAAATGTCTCTCAGACCACCTTGAGTGGCATGCTTGATCTTTTCAGCCAATGGGCTTTCACGGAAAAGGACAGAATATTTGAATTCTTCTCTCGCCGGCTACGCTTTCAGGTGAATGCGCAAACTGTTCCATCAGATTATATAGGCTTGACGTTATTAAACAGTCTAATTGGAGCGCTAACTGTGCCAAAGTACATTGCAAATGCAGCGCAGACAGGCCTGTGTTTAAAGGATAATGAATAAATAATGGAAGGTTGCTTTGATGGTGTGTGCTGATATGTCATTTCTGTAAGGCCTGACATGACTCAAAGACACCAACCCTAATGTGAAAAAAAAGGGTTGATATGCCCGACTGTATTCATCTCGTGGAGGCAGAAAGCATTTGATGTGATCTCTCAACCTTGCGCTTGATCTCAGCATATGCACGGAGCCTATGATAATGTTGTTTACGATGAAAATTCTGGGATGACTGTATGTGATGGAGCATAAAATAGTCTTTTTAATGTAGTGCCTGAAAGTAAATGAAGTCAAGACACGTGGCTGTTTTTTTTTGTTGCAAATTTGCATTTGGGACATAGCATGTTCTTTTTACATGTAAACAAGACTTTTCTTATTGAAATCTCCCAAGTGTGAATGCATAATGACCGCTAGCCACCAAATGCAAGGAATTCTGCATTTTATCGATAGGTGGAAAGTAGATAATAGAAATGACCAACCAGTAACTTTGTCTTTTATTAATCTTCCAGAGTCTATATTTATTTGTATATCCCTTAAGATCCACTTATGTTTGTTTAGGTCTATCTACAAACATAATTAATATGTAATATTTACATTACCATGTTCCAACCTCCATTTATCCATAAGAATGACTGTTGCTGTGCCTTTAAGAATGACATGTAAATGACCTCTTTTGTGCTTCATTCCAAAAAGCAGTTTATGCTAGAATTCTTGTGGGCTTTTTAAAGCCCAATCCAGTACCGATCAAATGTTTTTACCACTACACTGTTGTATCCGTTAAGCCCATTTTATACAAGTACCATGTGCGCCCGAGGCAAATTTGCTTAGCCTTTTTTAATGGGTGCCACTGGATCCATTCTAAAGCCAATTATGCTGAAATTATGTATTTCTTTTAATTCCACAACAATAACCCACCTGATCATGTGGCAGCTAGCTGCTGTTAACAGCTCATTTAAAAAGCTACGCTCAAATTTTATCTGCGTAAAGTTCCTTGTAGCAATACACAGACAACAAAAAGACACTTGTAGCTTGAATTCTCGTGGGAGACTTACGGAGACTGATTGTTCATCAATATGCATGTGCGACACTCCTCGTATGACATAAAAATCATGGAATATGGTGGGAAATTGTGTTGGTGCCACCAAAACCATGTGGGATATACCCTACACTGCCACACATTTCACACTTAAATTAGGACTGGTTCCAAAGTAAGCCACTAGGCTTTACCAGTGGCAGTACCGAATACCTGTTCCAGGTTTAAACTGCCATTAAACAGAGTGCTCAAAAAGGAGCAAGCTATTGTGCAGAACAATGTACACACAGTCAATTTACAACATTATAAAATGAAGTGTGTACCACTATAGACCCATCAAACAGGACGTGATTTTACTGCAGCATTTTAAAAAGCTGATTTTTTAAAAACGAAATTATTATGGAGGTCAGGACTGTATTATAAGATATTAAACATACTATAAATGGTCTTTTTAAAAATAGACTAAAATATAGTTCAGAATCAATAAATACTTAAATAAATTGTCTAATTGACTATAAAGAAACTTTACTTCAGTATTAATTGGCAGCATATCTTATATACCTATATTATGTTGCTGTATTATTTATGGAAACAAAACCATTGGAGTGGTTTAGTATTGGCCAGAACTTGTTATTATCTTTATTATGGTTGGATAACATCCCTACACTCTACAGTACCAGCTACATAACTCACATACTAGATATCACTCACATACTAGATCTAGATATCTAGGCCCATGTGCAGTTTGATGGGTTAAGCAGTTACTCATTTGAATACTTTTTTAATTAATTAAAAATCTGCATTGGCCTTTTCTGTCCGTAACAGCCAGTCAAATTTCACCACATGCTGAACACATTTGACAAAGTGTAACTGCTGCAGCGATGGCACAGTGTACCATACAAACCTCCTCCTCAGAAAGGGCCCAGCAAGCGGTCTGGATCCCAAAACAGAACTAAGAAATGACGGAGATGCTCCACGCGAGAAAAAAAAAAGAAAAAAGAAAAAAAAGAATTACAACTCAAGAACAATAGGCAATCAATGCAGTAGAGATGAGCTAAGGCCTATTCAACTGGAGGATTTTGTAAGACTATTGCTGCAAATTATATCAATCTTTTGGCATCAGCTGACTGGAAAATATAGAAACGTTGTTTTTTTTACAAAATGAATAAAAATTTCTCTGCGAACATGTGGTTTGTAATGTAGCTGCACAAAGCTATGGTTCATTTTTTTATTAGACAAAGGCCAGGGGACATTTTTTTTCTCTCTTTTCTGAGTTTTTACGCACCTCACCCTGCACACCTAATTCCCCTCAGCAGGTAATTATGAAACCTTTCAGAAGCAGAATTAGGTGTGCTGGAGGGAAAATGTAAAAATGGGCAGTGCATGGTTTCAATGGATGGGGATTGAGAATCAATGAGAATCTTAAGATGAAAAGATTGTGAATAAAGGCACAGATGGATAAAATGAAAGTTAAAAAGGGCCAAGTCATACATTTTTACAACATTACAATGTGTGTTTTTGTACCAACATCACCCACATCATCACCACCAACTTTCCATCTCTGTGCCGCCATCGTGCAGTAATTTCAAATCGCACAAAACCAGGCTCCAACATCTAAAATAGAGATACCAAAATACTTGAAACTTAAGGTCAAATTGCCATTTCAAAAATGTCTTTTAAAGCACTGATAAAAACTTACAACAACCTTATGAGTACTTTTTTTGGGGGGGCTTGTTTTGGCTACTATGCTTGCTCAGAACTCCACATTGAGGGGGACTTTCCCTATTAGCACGTCAACCCTCCTATGTTTGCGGTGTAAACAGCAAGCTGATCGGCTTTTTTGTTGAAAGGCAGGACTTGATCATTAAACAGATGCCATGTTAGGTGTTACAAAAATTCCCGTTCATATCTCCACCAATTGCCGGTCTCCTCATTTAGAATGTCTCTGGCTGAATTTGGTATTTTGGCAATTCTATGGTTCTATCAGTACCACAAAAGGTAAGCCTAATAGTATCAGCAGTTATCTTGGACTGCGTACAGGGCTTAGCAGATACTTTAACAAATCTAAACTTCCTGGTGGTTTGGAATTGTTACTGTTAAATAGCAATAGCTTCCCCTTCTGAGGGGAAGGAAGTGTTGTTATTATTAAAGCATATTTAGTACGAATTTCAGGACGTCTTTATTTATTTTGCTCCTCAATTTTGTACAAATTGTTGCATGAAGGCAATAGAGCACTTAAGGTCGTGGGTCATCACAAATAACATCACATCTGTGATGATTTGTAGCACTTGCCGTAGAACACACTCCCTCTCGAGGTCTACTGCTTCAATGTATTGCTATAATGATCCTGTATTGCTGTATTGCCCACCCTTATGTGTTTTATTATTGGCCATTGTGTCTCCAGACTAAGAGTCACACAGTCTGGATTGACCGTCTACTGTCTGTCTTTGTGGACCACCTGGGTTTAGATTAAATTTGCTCAGGGTCTTAGATCAGTGCTGTTCTGCAGACTCACTGTTTTTTTTTTTTTACTGGTGCTGAATTAGAAAATGGGTCACACACACACACACACACACTCGTACTGAAAGTGGCTAGTGGACTGACAGATGATTTTATTAGCTGGGGGAAAACTTTAGTGCACCTAGTAGAACCCTCAGAACGTAGAGGATGGCCACTGCAACAAAAGACGCTCCAACTGTATACATTTGTCTAAGTAGTGTTTGGGGTGCAGGCCAAACAAATTGAAGACAAGATGTACTTTACTGAAGCAGGCTGATCCACCATTCGTATGCAGGAGAGCAAACTCAGGCCCATACGCCATCAAGCAAGGGTAACTCAAGGTTAATAAAATTCCACACACGGATACATATGGCAGGGCCCAAATATCCATATGCAACTTACACTAAACAGCGAAAGCAATCTCTGTAATTAATGACAGAGGGTGAGTTGAGGCATATGCATGCTATGAGCCACTGCAATGTGGAAAGCAAATTTGAAGGAAGTGAACAGAACGTTTGTCCTTCGTATGGGCAAGTATGGGCAAAATTCAGACACTACTACTACTACTACTACTACTGTTTTTAAGTGATGTGATGAACATTTGTCCATTTTTTATGAATAATAAAGTGTCATACGTTGTTAGAAAGTATGTAAATACGGTTACTGTTGACAACTCCATGTAGTTTAAGGCCAGTCAATTATGACATTAGGCATGCAGTTTGCACTAATGCTAACTGGTATATTATATATAGTATGCATTTCTTTGAGAGGATGCTTACATTTACCTTCTGTATTTACAGGTTTGATTTCCTTGGGTCAGGCGGTATAGTGCTTTTTCAGGATTTTGCATGGGTGCGACTCGGGTTGTGATGCACAAATGTGGAGGGGGTCTCCTGCGGCTCTGCTGGGTTTTCTGTGGTTTGGCACCATTTTCTCTCTTAAAAGATACCCAAGGAAATATTGAATAATTACATTGTGCAAGGTTATTGTTCAGACATGGTCAAGTATGAATGCATTAATGCATTTTACCTTAACATTAATACATAATACACTAATTTTAAAATTAAAAAATGAAAGTGATTTGTTTTCTGTAATAATGATTTTATTGTGGATTACTGTATTGTGGATGTTAGGAGTTATATTTTAGGTATTTAAGCGTAGTTACACCTTAGCTTATTGCCTGAACTTGAGGGAATCTGGGCTGGAATTTGACTCATTTGACTAATTTTCAGTGCAAGTTTAATACATCTCTTTGATCCAAGAGAGAAATTCCCAGAGAAAACTTGGATACCCTTGGAAAACTACAGCCTTCTAAAATACCCTCCCCACAAGGGGAATACACAATCGAGACGACAGAGCTTCATTCCAGTAGACCGTGCTGTTGACACCACTTCCTCTTTTGAGCTGCTCTGAGCGTCTGGGTACACGGCATGACGGGGCTTCGCTTGGTCAATGGAAAAGAGGCCCGGGCTAAAGGATGACCTTCGGACGAGTCCCTCCAGTCCGTTTGCCGGTGCTGTCACTTCCTCTGAGCATCCTCTGTCTCTGTAAGGGCAGGAAGGGACTGCAAGAATAAAGCGCTGTGCTCCAAGACCTGTCTGCAGCTGTCACAAAAATGCAACGGCACCTAACCGTTGCCAGCAGGAATATTTCATGAGCCCCACTGTAGCGACACATCAATGATGCAGCACTGTGACCAGAAGTCAATCTCAATAACATATAGCAAAGTTTACTTGCGGATAAGGTGAACTGGAGGGTTATAGAAAGGGTTAGAAAGTCTGGCGTTAACACTGGGATGCTGCTAAGTATATTTCTGCGGACGTATGCATACACCATAATCTGATAATTGCAAAAAATTAACTAAAAGAACATGTTTGCATGTACTTAAACAATCTGATGATGGTGAACCATAAACTTACATTCTTCTTAATACAAAAACATCTTTACCAATGCATAACCATTTCAATAATTTTGATAATAGGGTATCAGAGGGTAATTATATTACTAGGGTATGCATAAAAGCACCCACTGAATCATATGTAAGTATTTATGCAACACTTATAGTAATGCATCACAGTAGAAGGACATAAAACCTTCAGTGCTGACACTAAAATTGGACTAACAGTTTTGATAACCGCTAATCATTTCGGAAATTAGTTTATATTTATATATTTATATAACATTCAATGCATGGGGGGGTTATACTGCTCTAGCCCATGTCTAGATGGTGGCAATAAGTTTGCATGCATCTACTCCAGAGAGTCCTATTTTATTGGCAATAATAATGAATCTGTGTGTGTGCAATTGCACAAATGGGTCAGAAATAGGTACAACCTAATGTAGGTAAATGCCTTCAAATATTTGGACATACAGTGTCTCTCTATCAACATACATTCCGTTAACAATATTGAAGGAAAAAAAACAAAACAATGAATGCCATATTCCATACCAGGATGGTATTTTTTATATACCTATATAACATACCTTGTATGTTTCTGAGTCTATGACTTGACCAAATGCCATGTGTGTGTGTTTTTTAAGAAATTGGGGTGGAATACTGTGTTTTTTAGTAACTGGATTTCTCCAGACATTAGGCTGGGAGAAACAGCTCACCCAGGGAAAAAGGCACCATTGGCAGTACGGAAACAGAAAATCTGTAAGCCTCACTGTTTTTTAGGGCAACATTAGCATGTAGTGTCATTGCTACGAATGTGCTTTAGACTCTCTACATTGCAGTCAGTTCAGTACAGAACCAGGACCCTGAGAGTTTCATTAATTGCTGTGAACGATTTGAATCATGTAAAACTGAGGAACATATCCTTAAATTTGGTCAACATGTCTCTTTCTTCCAATAAGAGAAGAGAACACCATCCCTCACTCCCTCCTTGAACTTCCTGATTTGACTTCTCTGTGCTGCTAATTCCCACATACAAGCCACTGCTGTAAAGTGCTGTAAATTTCAACTAGGCAGGGCTGCTTCAGTTCCACTGACTGGAGCAAGTTTAATCGGCTACATCGGCTTCATAGTCAAGCAACAGACAATGTTGTGATGATGTGCACTTAAACAGTCACTACACATCCAGACCAGAAGACCTGGCTAAATGCTGAGACAATTTCAGAGCCGAAGACCCATGAAGCATGTGGCTGGGTATTTAAACTGCAACTAACAAAAAAAGGGGGAAACACCTCGCTTGCGGTGTCGACACCAACCTCCCAGATGCCCTCAACAACTGATCACACCTCCTTCTGGTGCAGAAGTGCTGTCTGTGAATGCAGCTGAAATGAGGAGAACCCTGCAAGGCTGAACCTGTGCAAAGATGCTGACCTCGACTGTCTGGTATGGAAGCTACTCAGTCTCAGACAGGAAAGCAGGAAAGCTTTGCAGTGGGTGGTGAAGACTGCCCGGCCCACCACAGGGTCAGGTTTTTCCTGACATCAAGGATAACTACACTGAGTGGTGTATAAGGAAAGCCTGCAGCATCTAGATAGATCTTCCTTACTCTTCACATGCACTATTTACAGCTTTTCCATCTGGGCTCAGGCTTTTTTCAGCATTTGGACCAAGTCCTCCAAACCCATGAACAGTTTCTTTCCCTAGGCAGTCAGACTGCTGAACAGATCGGCTTGATGTGCTTCTGTTACATTGAAACTCAAGTAGCTCATCCCTGTTCCTCACCTTCTATCTATTGCACATATTAAATGCAATTCGTGTGAGATGTCACATTAACCTTTTAAACCCCAGGTTTATAATTGCGTTATTAAACATACTGAAGAAACTACTAATAATGATTTGTTTAGCATATTTTGTGAATCCAACAGGGTTCAATTTTAGGGTATGAAACAAATGTCAGTTATGAAAGTACTGTAGTTACAAGGGTGAATAAAGGAGCCCCTTAAACCAATGTACAGGGCTTAAGGAGTTAAATTATCTTTATATGCACAGATTCCTTAATCCTTTACATTGTCTGCACTTTTATCAATGACCTCAGCTGCTAAGGGCTATTACTTACTATCAGTGGGCACTATTAAATTACATGTATAATTGTATTCCCTCACCACTGTAGGATAAAATTAATTGGTTCAGCCTATATTACTGGGTTCTCCTGTGGCACAAATGTCACAGATTTCCCTACGTGGTAAGGAGCTCACAAATCTGAATCCCAGGAATGCTGTAACCAAAAGAAACATTCC
This sequence comes from Salminus brasiliensis, assembly GCF_030463535.1. Taxonomy (NCBI): domain Eukaryota; kingdom Metazoa; phylum Chordata; class Actinopteri; order Characiformes; family Bryconidae; genus Salminus; species Salminus brasiliensis. The sequence continues at coordinate 21,233,202 of NC_132897.1, read as the reverse complement.
AATAAATTCCAATAAATGTTTTTTTGGCTATATAAAGGCTAAATGAAAATGTAACCATGAATTTTCTCTCAGTCTGTTTAAAAAACTTGGTATTCCAAAATGGCAAATACAGGAAAAGGAAAAAACTTCCATTTCCATTGGTCCATTTTACATGAAATCTTGACATACTGTAACAAACAACTGCCAGATTTACATCATATCAAAAAATGAGGAGAAATTTTCATTTAGTGCTGAAGCTTAGTACAGTAGCTTACAGATAATACAGTAGCTTACAAATTATGACCTAGAGTAAAAGTTCTCAAACTTTATATAGTCAGGGACCCACTCATGTGTGTAAAAAAGTCTAGCTTTTGTTTAGCTTAGCTGAGCTACAAACAAAGTGTCCAGGCTCTGGATGTAGCTTCATTACCTTGTTTGCAATGAAGTCCTAAATCAGATGACATTCTGGTCTAATGTCACTGTTCCCAAATTACACCTGATGCATTTGTCAATGGCAGGGTTGGCAGGGCTACTTTGTATTCAGTTACAGATTACTGACTACCTGTTAATAATGTATTAAAGGATTACTAAAATAAAGCAACATAATTATTTTATAATAATTATTAGTTACTTTTTTCAATTACTTGTTTTTAGAGCCATATATTCAAATAAGACCTATAGAAAAAAGTCTTAGATATAAATTCATATGAAAGCATTCTGTGTGTCTACACCAGATACCACACCATCTCATGTCCACATCAAACAATCTTATAATTATTTATAACCTTTATGATATAAACACCATTTCTGCTGGAGCAAAACTTCATCTTTAAAATGAATATTTTTTAATAAGTTAATATAAAAAGATTGTAAGAGTAAAACTTTTATTCTAAGTATATTGGATGACTATTGGTCCATTCAGCTGCATTTTTGGACTATTTAAGGAACTACAAAATGTCAGAATTGAGTATTTGTGGATGCTTCTTCATGTCAGCGAGGATATATAAGATTCAGCTGCCAGGTTATAGTAATTTATATTATTAGCACTACAATATTACACAGAAACACACCTGTGCACTGTATGACTAGCTAAGTTAAATTTCTTCATTATAATCTCAATTAGTGAATGCATTTTCCAGCGATGTGGGGAAGACAAGCTCAAGATCCCCCCTGGGGGTTTGGTGGAACTAGGTCTGTGTTTAAAAAAAAATGCATTGTGTCATCAACAACAGCAGTATCTGCCAAATATGTTGAATCACTTGAATTGAAACAAACATGGTAAGAGTAGTGATCCTGTTTAGGCTGTAATGTAATCCTTATTGTAATCATCATTTGAAAAGTGTAACTAAACTAATTGCTTGGATGGATTACAGTGACTGTTTTATTTGTATTCTGATTCCATAATGCTGTTACATGTATTCCGTTAATACTCAGCCCTGGTCATTGGAGTTTATTTGATTTTAGTTGCTCTGATTGATGTGTGCAGTGACCTTGTGTCATCTGATATCATGGTTTTATTGGCTGATGTCAAAGTTTTTATTGGCTCAGAAAATAACCCATTTGGCCATAAATGCTACTTTAGCTATCATCACTGTTACAGCAAAATATCATAAACGCCTTCTTTTTAGACCACTTGAGAGATAGTACTGTACCTGCCTCAATTTAGGTTATGTTTCAGGAGAGAAACAGAACTTGTCAGCAAATACTTGGTGTAATGTTTAACGTTTAATGTTTAAAATATCTTTTTAACTAAATGTAACATTTCAGAGATCCAATACGTCCCTGAACATGACAGCTTGAGCATGCAGCTTTCGTGATTCCCATAAATGCTACAATTACAGTCTAATTGGTTTCAGATAGATTTTCACAGCTCTTCCAAGCTGAAGCCCATGATAAACTGCCTTATGCAATATTGATGACACACATTAGCGGTGACCTTTACACAGGTCTGAAAAACAGTAAGCGTTAAGTGAATGACAGGGGGTCTACAAAAGCCCTGGTGGGCTTCTAAATCTGTGGCCGTTTACACTCTTTGAAGGACCATTAACTATGTGCGGGCTGACCACAGGCTGACAGGCAAGAATGTTCATGACCCTGCGTGAAGCGTGATTCCTTTCTCATGTTCTTCGTGTCAGCATCTGTAGCTTAATGGCTCGATTTTCACCATTTGTTTTGGATTTAAAGTTCCCTTGAGGTCAACTTATGACATTTATGTGGGTTTATATAACAAAAACAGCCATTATTCATTTATTCATGACCATTTTTTCACCTCTCCAAACTCTCATTATTCAATAAAAACAGTAACAGGCTGTTTTTATTATGGCGCCTTTAAGACAGACTGTAAATGACCTCTCTTGGGATTGGCGGTCATGTATTGAAGGTGATTATCAGGTGAAATACTATAACTTCAGTGTAAGTAAGCATACTATGCTGCTGAATGCTGAGCAGGTTGATCACGTTAAATATGCTGCTTTTGTGACATCACAAAATTCACAGAATGGTTTTCTGTGCTATGGACCCTTTAACTAGCCCATCCAGCAGTTTACCCTTGCATTAAATCGCCCATACCTCTTCCTTTCCTCTGTGGAATCATGTGCCATTAAACAAGCAAATGTGAGGGAAATCCTTGGATAGGATGGGCCCCAGCCACTAGCTCAAAAGTCATCTTATCTTCCGCACAATTACAACCCGTCACTTGGCTGCAGTTAGAGCCACTGAAAATCCATGGCTGCATGAATGGAATTCTAACGATGTGGTGTGCAGCATGTCTACCAAATAAAACCGAATGGCTTCGGGTTGCCTCTTGGCTTCGCTCTTAGGCCACCAAAGAGGACGGGGTGTCATTTCTTTTTCGCTCTGACTAAGCTGCAGGGAGGGATTAGCCAGAGAGGCAAGGGCAAAAGATCGGCCCCAGAGGGAGAGAGGCTAGGATAAAAAGGGACAAGACTGACTGATAGATTACAGAATGAGCCAAAGTTGACTCTATGCTAAGTCAGCATCTTTCAGCGAGTTTTGCGGGGAAATGCTGTCCGCTTTCCCCAGACCTCCACCGCTCACTCACAAATTGGAGTCGCATAAAAGTTCTGGGCATGAAGTAAGTTATGTCGGTTCCTTTATGAGCAAGTGTTAAATATTGATACCATTTTTAATAGCATAGAGTTGTGTGCAATCTCTTAACTCGTAAAGGGGTGCTAGAATGGAAAACTGTATTTGCCTCGGCAGAGTTTAATAAGGACACTTCAGTACATACAAGGGACATACCATAAACCTCAAATACAGTTTTCTCTACATTCAAATATGCAAATAGCCACATTAACAAAACAGTGGTAAAACAGGCCAATTGCACTTCCCAAAATGTTTGTGGACACCCCTTTCAATGAATTAATTTGGCTACTTTATTGACACATATGGGCAAATGTGCACACACAGTCTTGTCTAGTCAACAGAATAGGTCTCAGATGGAGCAGACAAACCGATAAACTATTGGGACCATGCCTAATGCCAGCTGTGGGCTAGAGGGGTATAAAGCATTGAGTTGTGGAGCAGTGGAATTGTGTTCTCTGGAATGATGGTGCTCTATCCAATACTTTTGGAATGACTTGGGGAGTTGGGGATGGGGTGGGGTGGTGATCATCCAACATCCTGGCCTCACTAATACTCTTGTCACTGAATTCAATCAAGTCCTCACAGCAATGCTCCAAAATCTAGCAAAAAGTCTTACCTAAAGAGTAGAGACAATTACTCCAACAAAAGCAGGATGAACTCTTTTTTTTAATTCCCTAGAATTTGGAAGAAACAGTGAATGAGCAGATGTCCCAAGACTTTTTTTGTCCATATAGTGTAGATATTGGAAAATACACATTCTCGGATTGCTACACAAACCAGGCTTTGTGACTGCAGTTTTGCATAATACCACCGAAAGCAATGTGTGAAGAAGCAAAAGTGCTAGAAACAAGCAAGATTTGTGGTAGGCTAAAAGCTAACCCTAGCCTATCAGCATGATGCCACTAAACTAGCCAGGCTAGCCGCACTGATCTCAGCGCAACGTTCTTTATGCAATGCTGAACACAAAGTTATGACTATGCTAATGTTGTGGCTAGGCATGTTGATTCAATGTCAGCCGTTATGGTGCCTTGCTATAAATCAGCCAATTAGAGCAGAGCTCATCAAATTATTCCAAAAAGAAAACCCAGTTTGGTTCTTTTAAGGTCAAATCATATGGTTGTACATGGGTGTGTACAAACCCTTACCCAAGCACACCAAGATTTTTACTATGCTCAGATCATTGTTTTTAATCCTGAGGAGGACTGAAGCCCCTCCATTCTGCATCTCTGTTGCTAAAGGTTTATAGATAAGATGTGAGGAACAGTTCTGATGCTGTGTTCCTTCTTGTGTATTGCTCATGGAGTTGCAGAACAAGTTGAATATGTACAAATTCCATACCCTGCTCATGCTGAGGGTGCCCTTTTGCAAATTTCCTTGCACTTGGAGAATGATGAAGTGCCTTGAATTAAAGAGGGGACTCGAGTGCCCTTGATCTGTTCTTCCCGGTGCGGCGCCTGCAGTCCATACGTAGGCTAGTGCTGCTGTGAGGAATTTGTTCATTTTCCGGCGAATGAAGCTTTATGAATTTGAACCCATAATGGCTGCCCTTAAAATGAATTCTGTTTGCTCAGCAATCCGAGGGGAAGATGAACTGTGGCATTCGCTAAGAAAACTGTGAACGAGGAAGGAGGTCAAGTCTGGTTTGGTCACTGAAGCTGAACTTCAAGAACAAGACTAATGGCTTAGTCTTCGTCAAGTCAAGACATTTGTAGGGTGCTCAACTGACATTTCTTCTGAAATCAAGGGTATTTACAGGGAGTTTGTCTCCTGTTGCTTCAACAACAGCCTCTACTCTTCTAGGCATGATTTGCCCTTGATGTTGGAACATCAGCTATGTGTACATGCAAGGAATTTCTGTAATCCAACTGAATTCTGTGATTATAGAACAAGACTGACGTGCTTATAGGTACACGCTATTCAACAATTTAATTCAAATCTCTGTTTGCATACAGTCATGTGAAAAAGTTGGGACACCCCATGTGTCTTTAAACATATTTAAGTATATGAACATTTAATCTTCATTTGAACAACATTGAGAGAAGTACGGTCATTAAAAATCATGTGTAAAGTGCAATTAATACAAATACTATTTTACTGTGAGGAAAACATTAGAACACCTCCAAATATATACTTCAAATGTCTTAAATTAAAATCAGGTGCACCACATTAGTGCCACATGATTAGAACATCATTAGAGGGGAATTTGGAGGATCCTGTCTTATGTAAACATCAGACACTTTGCCCTTAATTTGGTAAAGTGAGTTTTATTATCATGGTGAGATCCTCTGAGGCCTTGAGAAAGAAGGTTGTAGATGTAGATGAGTCTGAAAAGGGATTAAAAAATATCTAACTTAGACATCAGTTTTTTTACTGTCCGCTAAATAATTTACCAGTGCAACAACTGCCAACATGGCCAGGTCAGGCCATCCTAGCAAGTTCCGTTCAACAGCAGACCACAAAATGCATCAAAAAGTCTCCAACAATCCTAAAATGTCATCAGAGGATCTGCAGGTCTAGGGCGTGATAGCAGACAGACAGCATTTGAGCACAAGAACCCATGTCAACTGTAAAGCATGGTGCTGGAAATGCCATGGTCTGGGGCTGCTTTTCTGCAGTAGAGCCTGGAGATCTCTTCTTTATTGTTTCAGAGGGCGCTTGAAGAAAATACAAGACCACGTGTCTAAAAACTAAATCTGAAACATCACACAGCTGAAAGATTTCTGCATGGAGGAGTGGGAAAACCCTTCTCCCTGTTGATGTCAGAGACTGGTAGATTATAGGGAATGTCTAACTGAAGTTACTTCAGCCAAGAGGAAAAATACTATGTATTGTTGTTATTAGGGCTTAGGGTGTCCTAACATTTTACTCAAAAGAAAAAAATAATAGTTACTGTTGCCTTGAAGAAGCTAGACTCACAAAAGAGCTTAAAATTTCATATTTAACAAATTATTTAAAGTATTACCCACCTTGTTTATTCGGATAGCAATTGTATAACCTCAGTCAGACTACATTCTGATCAAGGTGTATACATGGGTGTATTCTATTGCATCTGAGTTTAGGATTAGGTTGCATATAAATGTAACTATCGCTGCGAGGATTCAATTGCATTCAGCCACAAGAGCATGAGTGAAGTACTTAGCTATACATCAGAAACACCTCTTTAACTCATCTTGAAGGTATTGAGAGGAGCTACAGAAAACACAGTTCCACTGCTCTACTACCTCAATACAGCAATTATTGTATAATAATTAAATTCATTTAGCTGGCACTTGACATTGGCCATTGTGATCTTAGGTTCATGTGCAGTCAATTCAGAGTGTCCCACTGCATTGACAATGCTTTTCTATGGAGATACAAGCTGTGCATAACTGAACAGACCCAATAGCCACAACAGCATTTACCTTATAACTCCCATTAAATATAGAATCAGGCTTCATTTTCCAACAATATTTGTGCATTTAAGGACTTTCATTTTTTGCCCACAACGCAGAGTAACACACAACATTTAGGCCAACATAGATAGGCATAGAACAACATAGAATCATCCTGAACATGTTGTATTTTTCATAAAGCTTGCTAAAAAATAACTTGGCTTCAATAAAAAAAGCGACACACATCACTCCCATTCTCAAAAAGATGCACTGGTTACCAGTAACACATTAAGGTTAAGATTCTTTTCATCAAAATTGGATTTCAGATGGTTTGGCCCATGCATATAAAGAACCCCATTTACACTTTGTAAGTCACTCTGGATTAAAGCGTCTGCTAAATGCCGCAAATGTAAATGTAATGTAAATGTAACGTAACCAAGACACATTTAAACCAGACACAAATCCGATCACTCTGACCACTTGCAGTGGCTTGGCCTTGTTCAGATATAATCTGATACTCAAAAAGCATGAAGCAACTAGGTGTAAACGGGGTCTTGGAGAGCTCTTCCACCCTCACTGTGCCACTTGTACCCTCAGGTCCTCAGACAGCAGTTTACTCACTGTCCCGTACTCTATACACTCCACTATAGATGGCAGATCCTTTAGTGCTGTGGCTCTTAATCTTTGGAATTCCCTACCTCAGTTTCTTCAGGACTGTACTACTGCCTTATCCCTTAAATTGCACTTAAAGACCTTCCTCTTTAAACAACACGTTTGTCATTCCTCTGCTGCAAAGCATAATCTTGTAAAGCAACCTTGGGAATATGAAAGGCGCCATATAAATAAGACGCTGTTATTATTTGTATGGAGTTTATATGTTAGTTTTACCATTAGGCATTTGAAGTGCATCTGTTGTTGCTGTCGTATATACATAAAGAGGCTTCTCCTAAGAAATTTCTAAAAGCATTGCAATTTAGTCCTGGAATATGCATATCCAGTGTCTGGAAAACCAGCACTAATAGAATATGATCACAGAATAAGAGCATATCAGGACCCCAACAATAATTTAGTTCTTACCAGTAGATGAAAAATCAAAACCCTCGCCACCACAACTAAACTAGAAAGGTGGAGTGCATCTGCAGCGTTATTTCTGTCTTTCCCCACCAGTCCTAACTTGTACCTTCCTGTTCCAGATGCTTCCCTTCCACAGAAAGAAAGCAGCACCGTTTATTAGTCTGGAGTTTATTTGTATGCTGTCTTTCACTCTGCTACAGGACAGCTTTTATGAGATCACTCAAGCAAAACATTAAAGAACTTCATTCTTTATTAATCCTGACGCTGACAATTCAAAGCTTCCGCCCAAAACGCCTCCCTGCACGACTTGTGCACTTTGAGAGAAAATTCAGGTTGCAGGCATGATTTTTTAAACACCCGTTGTTGTCCACGTTTTCCCTCATTTGAAATAGGACGACCTAAATGGGACAACTAAGTGGAACGTTTTTTTTGACGCTCTTCTCCCTCTCCTCCTTCCTCTTTCCTTCAGTAATGAGAGTGCACCATCAACTACTTTCCTCCACAGCTGTTGGAACTTTTCAGGACACAGAGGCGGTTTGCAGATGCAAGCTCATGAAGCCTCTCTGACAGTAGAGAGCAATCCGAAACACAGCCCAAGAAAACAGGCCGACAGGTCTAAGGAAACTTGGAGAGACACATGCAGAACTATGCTTGCTCAGAGTTGTGATAGCAGACGTTGCTGCAAGGGCTGGTGTGTATAATGTGGTGTTTATTTTTATAGACTGTGTGAGGAATAGGGATGTATTTCACGAAGCAGGATTTCTTAATTTAGACAGATGACTTAAGCCTGTAGTGAAGTATGTCTAGTAGGAGACGAGCTGAGGAACCGTCCTATTGGACACACTTTTGAGCTCAGGTTACCTGGCTATTAAGTTATCCTGCTTTGTCAAATACCCCCCAATTGTGCTAGAATTCAAATTAAGGCAGAGCTGCACTGCCATTCAAAAGTTTGGAATGTGTGTGAACATTTTCTCAAGGAAGTGCAGTATTCACAGTTACTGTCCAGCACCTAATTTACATAATCAAGTCTTCATAATCTAGTCTTCAAATAAAGAAAGTGAGATGAGCGGTTGGTGATGATAGATAGGTACTGAATAAAACATCCACTTTTTTGTGATTAGCTTTAAATACAATAAGAGCATGTAACGAGCAGCATGTGACAATAGCGGCATGTAACAATAAGAATATGTAACAAGCATGCGACTATTAGATCATGTAACAATAACAGTGTGTCACAATAGCAGCATGTAATGAGCAGCATGTTACAAGAAGAGCATGTCACAATAGCAGCATGTAACAATAAGAACATGTATCAATAGTAGCGTGTAACAATAAGAGGATGTAACGAGCATTTGGCAGTATCAGCATGTCACAATAGCGGCATGTAACAATACGAGCATGTAACAAGCAGCATGTCACAATAGCAGCATGTCACAATAAGAGCATGTAACAAGCAGCACATAAAAATAACAGTATGTAACAACAAGAGCATATAACAAGCAGCATGTCAGAATAGCGGCATGCCACAATAAGAATATGTAATGAGCAGCATGCAACAATAGCAGCATGTAATGAGCAGCAGGTCACAATAAGAGCATGTAACGAGCAGCAAATCATGATAACGGCATGTAACAAAAGGAGCATGTAACGAGCAGCATGTGACAAAATCAACACGTCACAATAACAGCATGTCACAATAAGAGCATGTTACGAGCAGCATGTAACAATAGCAGTGTGTAAAGAGCAGCATGCAACAATAAAAGCGTGTAACAGTAGCAGCATGCAACAATAGTAGCATGCAACAATAAGAGCATGTAACAAGCAGCATGTGGCAATAAGAGCAGCGTTTAACAATGTCAGTGTGTAACAATGGAAGCATGTCACAACAGCAGCATGTAACGAGCATCATGTCACAATAACAATAGGAGCATGCAACGAGCAGCATGTTACAATGGTAGCATGTCACAAAAAAGCATGTAACAAGCAACATGTCACAATATGAGCATGTGACAAGCAGCATGTCACAATAAGAGCCTGTGACAATATCAGCATGTAACATAAGTGTAACAATAGCAGTGTGTCACAATAGCAACGTGTCACAAAAAGAGCATGTATTGAGCAACATGTCACAATAGCAGCATGTAATGAGCAGCATGTCACAAAAAGATCATGTCACAATAGCAGCAGGTCACAATAAGAGCATGTAACAATAGTAGTGTGTAACAATACGAGGATGTAACGAGCATGTGGCAATATCAGCATGTCACAATAGCAGCATGTCACAATAAGAGCATGTGACAATATCAGCATGCCACAATAAGAGCATGTAACGAGCAACATGTCATAACGGCATGTAACAAAAAGAGCATGTAACAAGCATCATGTAACAGCATTGTGTAACGAGCAGCATGTAACAATAAGAGCGTGTAACAATAGCAGCATGCAACAATAGTAGCGTGCAATAATAAGAGCATGTAACGAGCAGCATGTGGCAATACAGTGTGTGCAGAATTATTAGGCAAGTTGTATTTGGGAGGATTCTTTTTATTATTGAAAACCAACTATGTTCTTAATCAACCCAAAAGACTCTAAATAGACACTAAATATCAAAGCTTAATATTTTTGGAAGTTGGAGTGTTTTTTTTTTTAGATTTGGCTATCTTAGGAGGATATCTGTTTGTGCAGGTAACTATTACTGTGCAGAATTATTAGGCAACTTAATAAAAAACAAATATACCCATCTCACTTGTTTTTATTTTCACCAGGTAAACCAATATAACAACACAAAATTTAGAAATAAACATTTCTGACATTCAAAAACAAAACCAAAAACAAATCAGTGACCAATATAGCCACCTTTCTTTACGATGACACTCAAAAGCCTTACATCCGTTGCTTGATCTGTTTACGATCAACATTGCGTGCAGCAGACACCACAGCCTCCCAGACACTGTTCAGAGAGGTGTACTGTTTTCCCTCCCTGTAGATCTCACATTATATGAGGGACCACAGATCAGGGTTCAGATCAGGTGAACAAGGGGGCCATGTCATAATTTTTTCTTCTTTTAGACCCTTACTGGCCAGCCATGCTGTGGAGTATTTGGATGCATGTGATGGAGCATTGTCCTGCATGAAAATCATGTTTTTCTTGAACGATACCGACTTCTTTCTGTACCACTGCTTGAAGAAGGTGCCTTCCAGAAACTGGCAGTAGGTCTGGGAGTTGAGCTTCACTTCATCCTCAACCCGAAAAGGTCCCACAAGTTCATCTTTGATGACACCAGCCCATCCCAGTACCCCACCTCCACCTTGCTGGTATCTGAGTCGGAGTGGAGCTCTCTGCCCTTTACTGATCCAGCCTCGGGCCCATCCATCTGGCCCATCAAGAGTCACTCGCATTTCATCAGTCCATAAAACCTTAGAAAAATCAGTCTTAAGATATTTCTTGGCCCAGTCTTGACATTTTATCTTATGTTTCTTGTTCAAAGGTCCATGTCCCTGAGTATCGCACACCTTGTGCTTTGATACTCCAGTAACGTTGCAGCTCTAAAATATGGCAAAACTGGTGGCAAATGGCATCTTGGCAGCTTCACGCTTGATTTCAATTCATGGGCAGTTATTTTGCGCCTTTTTTTCAACACGTTTCTTGCGACCCTGTTGGCTATTTGCCATGAAACGCTTGATTGTTCGGTGATCACGCTTCAAAAGTTTGGCAATTTCAAGACTGCTGCATCCCTCTGCAAGACATCTCACAATTTTTGACTTTTCAGAGTCCGTCAAATCTCTCTTCTGACCCATTTTGTCAAAGGAAAGGAAGTTGCCTAATAATTAAGCACACCTTATATAGGGTGTTGATGTCATTAGACTACACCCTTTCTCATTACAAAGATGCACATCACCTGATTTACTTGATTGGTAGTTGGCTTTCAAGCCTATAGAGCTTGGAGTAGGACAACATGATGTGATCAAAATACTCATTTGCCTAGTAATTCTGCACACAGTGTAAGAGCATGCCACAATAACAGCATGTAATGAGCAGTGTGTAACAATGGCAGCATGGATGTGGTTGGTGTGGTGCAACAGATAAAACCACTAGCTGCCAGTGAGCTATTCCACTATTACACCATGTGGGAGAACAGGGTTCGATTCCCAGTCTGGGACCACCGCTACACCAATAAGAGTCCTTGGGCAAGACTCCTAACACTACATTGGTCCACCTCTGCAATATGAGTAACCCTCTAAGTCGCTCTGGATAAGAGCATCAGCTAAATGCCATAAATGTAAATGTCACAACAGCAGCATGTAACAAACATCATGACAATAACAATAAGAGCATGCAACGAGCAGCATGTTACAATGGTAGCATGTCACAAAAAAGCATGTAACAAGCAGCATGGCACAATAAGAGCATGTAATGAGCAGAGTGTAACAATAAGAGCATGTAACAAGCAGCATGCAACAAGCAGCAGAATAAAAAGGTGAAAAGTGGATTAGTCCTCGCTAAAGCTTTCCTTCTACATCAACAAAACAAAACAAAATTCATCTAAGCTGACTAGCCAACTTCATTTCATCGTGCTGGTTCACTTAGTAGGAGGTTGACATTAGATTTGCCACTCTGAAGGAATCACTTTGGTGGAAAAAGATAAAAAACAATAGGAGTGTAATTTGACTAACATACCATTTCGTCTATCTGTCTTGGATCATTTTATTTCGTATCTGAAGCGTCAGATAGAGACACTATCATGACTATTATAAGCCAAATCATATCATTTCACATGAGCTGGCAGGCATACATCTAACCCTGCTGCAAAACGGCCTTTTCTCGCTCTCTGAAGATAGAACAGGATTTGTGATGAATATGATCTTTGACCAGACTGGAACTGAATGTGGTCACCAATAGCCTTCACGGTCAAATGTGAGCTAACAAAAAACATACACACGGAAAAAGGGATTAAAAGTAAATAAAAAAGAAAACTGAAAAGGGTGAGTGTGGTTCATACTTGCAAAGAAAAAGATGAATCAGTGAGTGAAGAGTATAGATGAGATGGGAAATTGATTTCCTAAGGAGAACTGCCTTCTTTGGCTTCATGTAGAGAATATTAAATCTATAAGGATATACACTCTAATGGTGCATAAATGGAGGCGTAGAGGCCAACGAAATGTATTTCTCTCCATATGAAATATTGCTCAGAAATATAAAACTATAAGGAATTCATTATTTAATTGAATTTAAAGTAAATTTAATCAGTTATTTCAAACTTTCATTTCTGCACATACCTGCAAACCAGGTTACAAATGTAAAATTCTAAGTTAATGTCCTTTCAACACTTTCACCTAGTTATAAACATAACCCCAATAATTTATATCAACTATATTTAAATGTTTATGGTTTGATCTAAATGTAAGATGATAAAAAAAATAAATTTAGAGTGCTACTCACTCAACCTACATCTGAAAATGCACAATCAGCCTCTTGAAGGCAATGAGCCAGGCTGTTTCATTATTCTTTATTATACTTACATTTTCTTCTTTAACTGTCTATACATCATTTTGCATGCCAAACAATCCCTTGAGGCTATGAGTCCAAATTGAAAAAAGATGGATGTGATTATTGGTTTTTATGCTTCCATCTTGCTTCCAACTTTTTGATGTGTGAAGTCTTTTGCCAGAGTCTTTTGCTTATTTGCTACTGAGTCACTTCTCCAAATGTGCCACAACTAAAAGCCTAGGAACACTTCACATGTAGAAATGCTGAGATCGCTCCCAATGAATCAAACTAGCTGCAGGCAAAACAAAGTGGAACTACTTGAGTCACTGTATTTACAGTGGATAGACAGGGGAGAGCAGGGCGCAACCTAACACAGGTAAATCGACACAGGTAAATCAATGCAAAACACAATAACATCAAATACACACTGTTTTTTGAACCAGATGATATTTTCAGCCGAAACACAAAAAGAAAAAAAGTGCATTAACCCCTTTAAACAGCCTATTTTCCAGCTGCGGGCTGGAAGTGTTATTACAAGCTTCTAGTACCAGAGAATAGCCCCACAGAGTAATATGTCTGTGTAATAAGCCTTGATGTGTTAAGGGGTTAAACTATATATGAGGCCTTGTTTGTAAGAAATGTATTTTTCACTCCTCATTAATCTGTGCAGAAAAACGCTCCTCTCAATGTTTCCCCTGGGAGACATAGGCTAGTTTAGTTGTGGAGGCAGTACTTTACCATGGCTAGCTCTCCCTGTGATGATGCAAAAATGATACAATGTTTAAGGCACCAAGATTAAAGATTAAAATAACAGATGTGTGCATTTTATGATGTAAATGACTTAGTCTTCAATCTGTCCTAATACGGTCAACGGGTAGAAGATGATGTTGCTACAGCTTTATGAAGAGATCACCAAAGCACATTCCACTTGTTTAACTGCATAAAAAGTCCATGTGGCATTTTACCCCACTTTGGTTTGTATCTTGCTCTACCCTATTATTTTGGCATATTTGAGAAACTTTTAGAGGTTCTTCAATTTCAAACTGTGGACGAACCTCTTAGGATGTTTTGAGGAACCTTCAAAATAGGCTTTTAGAAGTAAAAGCACCTTAAGAGGTTCCTCCACGGTTTTAAATGGAAGAACCCCTAAATGTTCCTCAAGAACTTCTACTTTTAACAGGTGTGATGTTTCAATAATATACAGTGCCTGTAGTAGGGTTTGTATGTGCAATAGAACCTATTTTAGTAAAACATTCATAATTCCCATTGGTTTATCGTCAGTGTGTTCAGAGTTTCCCCAAGGCTACCTTCTCTTTGGTGTACACTAATGTTTTTGATAACTGTCTGGCCATGTTATAGGCTGTAAGAGCAAGTTGCTATTTTTCTTATAGTCAATAATGGCAGTGTTAATTCTACTCTGCCCTATTATTTTGGCATGTTTGTCCTTAATATATCCTACTTATATACATGAATATGTTTAAATGTAAAGTGTTGTTTACTTTTAGTCAGTCTTTTTTGGCCACATACTCCCACATTTAAGTACAAATTTGACATTATACCTAAATGTCAGAAAATACATGTCAAGTGTTTAATACTTTACATCCATGTCAGGTAAAGATTCTCTAAAATCTGCATTTTCCCCTAGAATTGTCCATCCAAGCCATAATCCAGCTCTCAATGGCTCAGGATTTCATTGAATAGGTGTTGGAAGGTCAAATAAGGGCCGGTTGAATTCAACTGAACTTAACAAATGCATGCAATACAAGTAGTGCCCAATGCCAAAGTTGGCCTTGCCTCTCGATTAAGTGGCTCTGGACACAATGAATTGGCATATGTAGAGTAATTATTTGCTACTGGTTATCTTTGGGCGCCCATAATGTACTTCAAATGACACCAAGTTTTCCTCAAGCTTTCTCTGCACACCTGGATTTTCTAAGACACCTCAATGCTTCTGCATGTTCAGCATTTGTTGACAAGTGCATTAGCTGCTCCCAGAAATCAACAATAGAACAAAACTCAATAGGCCAGTGAATGGGTCGACTGTGCACCTGATTATTGCATGGTATGACCATTTGACATGCCATGTTTTCCAAATGCAAGGTTTTTCAAATTAAACGAGGACTCCACTACAGCTTGTAGAACAAAAAATTCAGATTTCTGCATAAAAACAACAACAAGAAAAGAAAGCCTGCCTGCCTAGTTTATTCCTAATGTGCCAGTAATGAATATGTGGATTTGCAGTCTAATTGTTATTACAGTTCAGCTTTGGGGGCAAAATCATCAAGTATCACAGTATAATTTTTTGCAGATTTACTGGGACACACACTGTGACTAGTTGTCTATGTAAAAAAAAAAGAGATACTTCTGATAATTGTATCCAAAAACTAAATTAGCACATAAATATGCTAATTAAGACTTTCTGCTCTTGTTGTCATTAAAAGTTGTTGTTTGTGTGTGTAAGTGTTTGTGAATATGTGGCTCGTTCACATTTTTTTTACACTAAAACAAGTGCTGCATTAAATTTGCTTTATTTAAATGTATACATCATTTCCACATGCTTACATTTGGCAATAACGTATAATGGATTAACGCATTATTTGGCAATAATGTAATCATGTTTAAGTGATGTAGACCCTCACATGTGCACCAATGAATATAAATAGAATCATGGCGAGTTCTCCCATATGGATGACAGCCCAGAGGCATGCAATGACAAGAGGCATCCAAAAGCTGCTAAAAATTATTTGAATTTACTATTAACATTAAACTGTTCACAGATCAGAGCTGAGGTTCTCAGAGTTTCCTGATAACATCTAAACACCTCGAACACTGTTGTTCTACCTTCAAAAGAAAATCTGGCATTACCAAAACAGGGCCAATTCCCAAACCCCAAAACTGTTTTGTAACATCCTTGATATATTTATTCCCACTAATTAATATTTATAAAGATATATTTTATTTAAATTTACATGTATTTATTAAAATAATAAAAACATTATGCAAGCAAAACTGTAATTAATTAATTGTAATTATTCAAATATTTTAATTTATTTTAAAAGATACTTGAATACTTTATTACTTTTTGCAGTTTTTTGTATGGATATGACCGTTTTGTGTTTAGATATGACCGTGGTATCATGAAACAAGTGTGTCTGTCTGACACAATCCTTTATTCTAAAAGCCTAATTGACATCCATGTCACAAATATAGATTTCAAGCAGTGCACAAATCAAACTCATATTAAAAAGTCTCAGAAGTGCTTTGCTTTCTCCTTGAAATTCCACAATATGTATGGTGAAAAGACAAGCGCTATTACTCACCGCAGGCTTCTTTGCTAAGCCTCAGTAGATCGATTTGCAGAAGTACTACCTTCAAAACTCTTCTCCCAAAAGCTTCTTTGACTTCTTTTTTTCAGTCCAAGCTAAACTGTTTCCTTAGAGGAGAAAGAGAGCCAAGACTGTAATTGCATTCATTTGCATTTTAACAGCCATTAAACAGAGTGGGAAAACAAGAACCTCTCCAAACGTTTGATCTTGGTCACAACCCTGAACCCTTGAATTGACTTGATGAGACATTGCACAAGTTTTGGTACGTGGGTGCATCCCTGCAATTCCATGGGCCAGTATTTTTAGCCCCACCATGCATTTTGAATGAGTTTGGCCATCGGTTGCATGAGGAAAACAGAAACGTTGTGCAGGTTTGTCAATGCCTTATGTCACAGAGTACAGTAAATGCTGGCCAGATGTTGCCGCAGGCTCTTATCATCTCTTCTTCACTTGAAAGAGCCTCAGTCCCACTGCTTATTTCATGCCTGCTGATCTCTGGGCTGCTGAAGAAACCATGAGGAAAAAAAGAACAGAGGCCAACGAAGTCTGAGCTCCGGACAGGCTCAGAAGAACCGTGCAATTAGGCCATTTCTGATTTTTAATTATGCCGCAAATGGGGAGATCATTAGACGAACTTGGCTTGGCCTATAGGCACAACGACCCCTCGTTAGTTTAACGCGGGCCCACACGGCCATCTGTTGCTTGGCCTATCAGCATTAGCATTCCGTTAATGATGGAGAGCGGTAAGAAAAAAAGTTTTTCCACAACTCCATAGCAATTTCCAGTCAAAACATTTTTACAATTAGGACAATGATTCTAATGGAGACATGAATTATTCAGAACGTGAATCGGTTTCAACTGTGTCCAGTAGGCACAATCAATAAGGGCGCCGCCGCCTTCTCCTTGGCAAAGTCCATTATGCCTTCTAATGCGGCTAAGTGGCTTCAGAGCAGAAAAGCAATTTCCTGTTGATATCTCAGGGGGATTTAGTGCAAAGTCTGGTGCAAAACACAAAACAGCCAGATGCACACACACACACACACAAACACACATACCCATGCATTCACTCATGCACTCACATTGCCCATAGGATCTCAGATGCAGTGGCAGGTTAATACTCTGATCCAACTCATTTGTCATACAGACAGCCTGAACTTCATAGCGACTTACTTTTCCAACCAGACCCAGTCATTAATACCCGCTTGTCCAGAAAGAACGCTGTTTTATTAGCTATCTTTAACTGGTGCGAGCCTCAAGCCATAGTTTTATTCAACATTAAGGAGAGGCATTTTATGAAGGATAGGCTTTTATGAAATATTCTCTTGAAAAATCAAGATTGATCGCTGATGATTGATCCTAGCTCATTTCTATTCAGTCTGGCACAGCGTGAAACCAGACAGTCTGGGCACATTTTTCCTCCCTCAAAAATTCCATTGCTAACTACTGTGCTCTAGAAATCTGAGCAGTCATATCCTTGAAATTTTATGGATTTTGAAATGTGTGGTACCCCCCCCACAAAAAAAGAAAAATAACAAAAAAAGGTTATAGGGAATGATTTCAGAGAAAGACTTTCTTTAAAGAATCACTTTTGTAAATGAAACGTCAGGCTATCAAAAGAGCCATTTTTAGATTTTTTAACAACGTCCACATAATGGAAAAGCTCTATGCTAATTTCTATAAATGTATGTCCAAGCCAACAAGCATTGGCAAGAGGCCTTTATTTGTATGAGTGTAGACACTGAAGATCTGGCAGTTGAGTACTTCTTCTGTGTAGTAGCCAATTGTAGTGCAAGTATTGTGAGAAATACAATAGAACATAATGTAATGTTAAAAGATTCTCCTTACTTGACAATATAATCATGGGATGTTAAAATGCCATGTTCACTTCTCAGTCCATACAGCCCATTTCCTGAAACTCAATGTTGAAAACGACCCATTTAAAATTCACTGTTTTAGTGATGTCACATAACTAATGCATTTATACATATCTGCCAATTTGACCTTCAGCTGTTTAGCTCCAGCCATTCCCTCTGAAGTTATGTGTAGTGGTTCCATTTGGCTTGCTTTTCAAATGAGCTATATATCATAATAGACCTGTCTTTTAGTCACAGTAACAAGAATGGCCTGGAAAAAAAATAAAATATCAAATGAAAAATGACAAAAAATGTTGAATATGGGCGCCTTTTACTAGTTATACTAGAACCATACGGACACAGAAGTATGTAAAAACCACTAATGTGGTTTGCAGTTCTACCCTCTCACACATGAATTGTGTATTATATACATTGAAAGAGTATATTTATCTGTTTTCTGTCATTTCTTTTTGAAAATGCATCATTTATTTTTTCACATTCATGTAAGTTCCACTATCAATCACAAGAAAAGACTGCTGAAGTTGACGAGCCCTTCTATCTGTTGCAATAACAAAGCATAAAAGGTCAGTTTTAACATTAGCACACTCCTTACTTTACTGTTGAAAAAACTTGGTGGAAAGAATGTGAAAACAAAGATGATGTGCTCAGGTTCCCTACATAAAAATAGTCATCTTGCTCAAAAACTTTTCAAAAAAATTCAAAAAATAATTTAGAGAAAGAACAAGCAAACAAAAAGCCTCACTTTGTGCCCTGTTCTACCCCATCCAGATATTTACCTGGAGTTCATTTCTTGGAAATGTATTCATAAGTACAGATGCAGACATTTAAAAACACTCAAAAAGTAGAAATCCTAAAAAAATACAATTCAAGTACAGCAATTAAAAGTCTTGAAATGCTTTTCGTTCATTCAGTGCTCATCTTAAATCCCGACCAGCTTCAGAGCAGGCTTTCAAAAAAGAGACATACAACCAAATGATGTTAGATGAAATGAATCAAATCATAATTTGCACAAAAATGGCTTTTTTTTGATGAACGTCTGTTGTGTGTAAAACAATAAAAGTGGAATTAAACACACACCATTAAGCACTATGATCCGGATGATGGATAATGACACTTTTCCAGCATAGCGTCCTTCTTATTTGTGAGCTGTGCTGCATTTTAATGCCTCCTGTTAGCGTTATCGTGCAGCCCTGAATTATGGTCCAATTACAGCCCGATTAAAGCCAATGCATTTAGTTCCTGACCGGTCAGAGAGAGTAGTTGCTGGACATGCAGAGAAATCAGGTCTAAAGGGTGTATGGATAAATCAGTCAGCAGGCGCTGATAATGACTTGCCTTGCATTAACCCCATCAAACCTAATATCTCAGCAGCAATTCATTGAGAGGCTTCAAGAGGCTTTGTTCTCTTTAACTCAGTATAGCCCCTGGCCACAGTGTCAAAACAAAGCAAAATAAAAACAAATGGACAATAGAACAAATGTGCTTGAAAAGTTATAATCTTAAAATAAACAAATGAGGAATTATGGCTAGACCTAAGGAAAGCTAATCTAATCAGATAGATCTGAAGTTAGCTTTAGACATTTTTTAAAAATGTACTTTGTGAAAGGGATTTCATAATTAAATTAATAAAATAAGCAAAGTTAAAACTTTCTTGAAATTTCTTCTTTCTTAGTGGATAGCTTTGAACTTTTAAAAAGTCTAATTAATTAACTTCAATTCACTAATTTGTCTAAATAAAATAATGAAAAGATTCATCTTGTGTCATCAAGTGTAATCTACATTCTAAGCAGAAAATGGTTGTGTATTAGTAGTTCTTTGATTCGTCCATCCATGTTTGGTGCTGGAACCATTTTCAAACACAACCATTTAACCAAGCAAAGAACTTTTTAAACAGACAACTGGTTCTATGAGTCTATACAGAACCATTGTCTTTACTAATCAACCCCCTTCACATATTTTACTATTCATATTTGTATTGATTGCTTTTATTACAATAGCTATAAAAAGTCACAGATATGTGAAGCATATAGCTATTCATGTCTCTTCCTACTCAAAAAGTTCTTAAAGGGTTTTTTGACAAAGTAAAATGCAAATCAGCAGGAAACAATGTCACCAACATCTGTTGATGGCACACAATAATTAAAATTAGTGTTAGAATTGCTATGGTTTATTACATGCAATTTGATCAAATGTCCAAAAATTTACAAAGATTTAGCAGCAGCAGCTATAAATCACCTGATCCAGCTGTTTTAAGGTGACTGTAAAAAAAAAACAAAAACATAAGTCAGTCTCTAATTGTTGCCAATTTTCAACACCTTTTCAGTGTCAGCCACAAAGTCCAACAGAAGACCTGGCTGGCAGCTTGCTGCCTCCATATGCCCCCTGTCAGGCTCAGAGAAGACCACCTGCTGTGCCCCTGTGATGCATACCCTCGATGGCAGAAAATCTCCTTAGCACAAGGCCAGACGTCTTTTGTTTAAAGATGAATTCCATTTGTCAAACTTCATCTATTAGGTATTTTGTTAGATGGAATACTGATTTCAAAAATACAAACAAATGTAATACCAAGATTAATGCAGTTATTAGTAAATTGCAATGTCTACACTTGATTGCCCCTTAAGTAAAGCGTTTTCCTTGAGCTAATGTCACACTGCATGCTGTGTCCTTTTGTTCCATTGAAGGTTTAATGGACACTTGCCAAAATATTTCTCTAGCACAGCCGCATTTCTCTACATGTGCAGTTTCTTTGCCGAGAACCATGTCTATAAAATGCAGCCAAACTCAAAACAGACAGTTAAATATTATTGATTGGTGTTAACAGGCTTTCTTTTAGCTGTTTACACTTCATATTCTGTACAGGTCACAGAGGTCAGCATATTGCTAATGCTAAGCTAAGGGTCTACTTCAATAATATTCAGAAACCTATTTAGAAACTTGTGAAATTCAGACCTTCACAGGATGATGTATGGTAAAAATGCATGCAGAATAAATAATATATTACCTATATACCTGTTATACACTCCTTGTGCCATGTTTACACTACAATTGACATCATGTATGTATTGTACACAATTATACAAAGTCAAAATGTCCAGCATGCTAGCAGCTAATCAGGCAATGAAAGAATAAGCATTTTCCCATGTATATGATTTAAGCATTTGCCACTGGAGTGTACATTTTACCCCACTGCCAACCTATAAATCCTGGTCAAAATAGAACTCGTATTTTTACCTACCCACCTTTTTATTCCAATGTTTTAACACAACTGCATTACACACAAGTGGCTACAGGATATTCCAGAAGGAATGCACAGGTTAGCCTCAATATGCTAATTAACTAGTTGTACAGTTTTAAGACATACACAACTTAATATTTATATATTGAATACTTGGTTTGTAT
Organism: Salminus brasiliensis; assembly: GCF_030463535.1. Taxonomy (NCBI): domain Eukaryota; kingdom Metazoa; phylum Chordata; class Actinopteri; order Characiformes; family Bryconidae; genus Salminus; species Salminus brasiliensis. The sequence goes on along the minus strand of NC_132897.1, from coordinate 21,211,586 downwards.
TTCTCAAACTTTAGGTTTAGAACTATGGAGCATTATCCTTCATTTTTGTGCATGGGAGCTCATCTTGGGATACCAAACCTATAGGTGATCCAATGGCAGAACTAAATCATGTTAATATGTATTTAACAATATTTAACAATAATTCTGATATTGGCAATATTCTGCAACAAACTGCACTATTCAGTATCTTTGGATTTTAATGCCACATTGGAAAAGGAAAAGCAGAAGAAATCTTAATATTTACAGTCATACTTGGGTCTTTGGGTTGACAAAGCTCCGCCATAACATCAGTAGTTGAGGATGGGGTCGGGGGGTTGGGGGGGTGGATCACTCTAGGAATCACATAGAGGCCAGTACACTTTCATCTAGATGTTTGCATGCATTGTCTCATCTTCTGATAAGATGAGAGTCTAACTGAAATCAAAGTGGGATCAGAGGAAACGTAACTCTGAAGTTGATGATCAGAGGTCTAAAGACCTCCAAGTCGCAACTCTAAGAGAAATTGTCAGGTCATGCGATTTTCCCAATAGGGATTGCATATTGAGTGTGTCCAGGTCGCTGTCACACCAGATTCTCAATGATTATTGGTTCTCTTTACTGATGGGAGGTATTTGAACTTGCACTTCAATCGGGAATTCTGCTGACAGCATCTTGATGCTGTGGTGAGAGCAAGTCAACAAGAGCATGCTGAAGTGGAGGATGTATGAGTAACTGTCAAAAAAGCACCAGTGCATCGATGTCACAGGTCATTTTATTTAAAGTGCAGCTTTAGTCTTTCTGAGTATTCACTGCTTTTTAGCGTTTTTTGAATTTGAACAAAATCAGACCCTTGAGATACATTGGGGAATGGAACATGCACTTGTCTAACGATGACTGATTAAGGTCACGAATGTTTGATCCAGCTCTAAATAATTTCCCTTGCTGCTATTAAGTAGAATGTTGGACTGGCTTACTATTTTGATTTTAGTGATAACTGTACCTGGCAATGGAAAATAAAGGTGCCATTAGAAAAACAACATGATTCGACCATCCATCTGGCCAAATCAAATCACAGTAGTATGTCAGTGGCTTGATGAATTATTGCCTAAAATAATTCACAATAAAGAAATATTCCCCCAGGTTCAAAGCAAATGGCCTTAGCTCTCCTTGTGATGGACAGAAAATAGAACATTATTTTTGTTCTCGCTTAATGTATTTGGCACAAGCTAACGGCTATAATTCTATATCAGTTGCGTGAAACCTGATTTATACTGACAAAAACAGTAATAATTCAATGGCCTCTCCTGACGTTAGGTCGCATACACTCCGTAATGTATCATTTGAATTTTGTGAGTTAGAGCAACTTTCTTCACCACTGTTATTCTGTTGGTATTAAGAAGTCTTTCTGACAGGATTACAGTGTTATAATTTACCTGTGTGAGTTCATTCACAGCTATTGCTCCCTACCGCAAATCATTGGGAACTTCTTGGCTCCCTCTGGACAACAGACTAATTAGCAGCTTCTGGGTAAAAGCTGGCAGGAAAACTAGCACTTCCAAATTTGGAACAGCATGAATTTGAGTGAGAATGAGCCAGCCTTGGAGCAGCAAATTGGAGATTGGTCTGAAGTTCTAAGCCTTTTGGATTTGATCCAGGATCCGACCAATCCAAGACATCAACACTTGCATCAGAACCTTCAGTGTGATGTTTTCTAGTGTGACAAATCATTCAACTGTCAGCCTAACATGTTTAGGCCATGGTTGTGCCAATGGTATATAGCAGGGTTCAGGTAAAAGGTTACCAGAGTTTCTAGAACTGTATGTCTAGCCATGAACCAATTAGAAACCTTTATTTTTATGAGCATACATCTTTTTCTTCATGTCCTTTGAGGGATATTCACAGACCCATTTGCCCATTTTTGTAATGCTTTGAAAACTTAAATGGGACACATATATTAAATGTTTGCTCTATTTCCCCATAGCTGTCTAATCAGCCTATTTCCACCCTGTGGGTGCCTCAATATACAAAATGGCCATTATGTGAATAAGGAGAATGAAAGTATGTAAAAGCCCTGCCCAAACCAGTCCTCTCAAAGCCTGATTAACACAATTTCTTTGTTTTTCCGTCTATCTGCATTGTTAGTATCCTAAACACCTCCATATTGCTTAACTGTACCTTCACATGTCATAACTTGTCACCATCATGGTTGGTACAGCCCTTTTAATCATCCAGTTGTTTGATCTTATTTACATTCCCTAATTTTCTCATGGTTGCTTCTTACAAAGGAGTTCTGGAAGACTAACAAAGCAATTCACTTAATTTATGTTAATTAATTTCCCTCAGATCTTGAGGCAAATGATGACTATTTTTAATCTTGTTATGCTGTTCCAGTCAAGTTTTTTTTTTTGCCCTGTTGTCTGCTTTTTAAAATTATAATTACAGATAATAATAATCTGCAATGTCTACATTTACTGAAATAATTAAATCGGCACTATTTTTCTCTATTGACTTGTTTGCTTTGACTCTCAGATCATTCACAGTAAATACGAAATGCTATTTGTCTTAATGAGAACGGAATAAAAAACAAATGGGAAAAGCTGCAAAAAAAAGTGCATTGCTGACAGACTGCAGTTTGGTTTCTGTTGGTTGTATGGCTATTAAAAATGGTCAGTGAATCTTTATGGGGCATCTGTATTAAATTACATAATTAACTGGCCTGGGTGGCTTATATAGTCATATCTAAAGTTATATCTATAGTCATATCTAATAGTATCGATAGGTATCTTCTTCGGGCCAATATCAAGCAGAAAATGCTTGAGTGACTATCAAGGAGAAAAAGAATTTTGTAGCAAATCTAGCCCAGACATCAAACACTAACACTGTGTGATGTGTTTAAAACTGCTAAATGTTTAGTAGTATTATCAGTAAGACTTCAATATTGATATTGGTATCAAGGGCATATGCTTGTATGCCTATAATTGCATTTCTTCATAATTGCAATAATTATGTTATTTGAGCTATAGCTTGTTCATAATCATTGTTAGGCCAGGTGATGCATATTTCAAAGCTTTATGAATGCACTGACTCCTAAACCCTTGTCCTAACAATTAGCAGCCATGGGCTTTTCTAAGATTGCCCACAAAGCAAATAGAGAATGTTATAAGCCTTCTCCTCAGTTTCTAGTGTAAATTAGGGGAATAATGCACGATAAGTAAGGAATATTTAGACAGACACACTTAAAAATAAAGGTGCCATAGAAGACCCTACTATTGGTTCCATAGAGATGGTGAATGTAGGCTCTGGGACCCCCCATTTTATTGCAGATGGTTTTATTTGGACATTGTACAAGTTCTGTGTGCACAACTGCATGCTGGGGTCAGCAGTGGCTGCATCGTAAAGTAGCTAAATTCACTAATTAGATGGGGTGTCTGGAGGATGCAGGTTTTAGCACTTAATGATCTGCCCGATTACAAATGTAGGAGCAATTTCTAATGGTAAAACACTACTATGCAGTATGCAGTACAATACAACAATACAGAGTCATATGAAGTGGCAGTCACGTAGAAAACAATGCGCCGTGTGCATTTACTTTTGACAACTCCTGAATGCCTTTGAGAGTTGCGCAATTATTGTAAACAAGATCGAAAATTACTTTCAAAACATCCTCCGACAGCCGAGCTTGTGCTGCTCATCATCAAGGCTTCATCTGTCTCCGGTTTCTCGCTCACCTGTTAATCAGCTTCACTTTCTCTGGAGGAGAGATGGACTGATGAGCAGTACGAGCGCGGCATCATCATACGGTAATTTCTCAGGTCCCTGTACTTTGGGCATTCATTATGCTGTGAAGAGTCGATAAATGAGAAAGGAAGTCAATATGAGCTCCATACAAGGCAGACCATTTGAGGCGCGGCTGTTTGATGGAACCTCGGAAGCAGCCAGACGGCATTTAGGGACTTTTCTTCACCTGCGCCACCCAAATCCATGTTGTTCCATACAATGTGAATCAGTTGTTCTTTGCACTGTCTCATAATTTCATGATGCATGGACCAATAAAAATGCTCCAAAATTACTTTGACAGTCTTTTCATTTACATTGACTTCCATTGAATGTTGAGAAGGTCTTTTACTTCTCCTGTAAAGATGCTATTGTGAAGATATGACATTTCTGTGACAATATACACTGTATGGTGTATGGTAAGATTTTAGGCACCTGTAAATGTTAAAATTGAAACAGCTGCTCTTCTGGGCAGTATGTGAATTTACTCAGTGAAATACTAATATTAGAATAAATACAAACAACATTAATTAAACATGCAGTGGATTTATGTGTGTCATGGAAATGTGTTCATTAACATATTTCCAAGACCCCCATTAAGGGAAGCTAGTACTATTTGTAGTTATCCTCCCTAACCTGGTTTGGTAAATCAGTGCTTAATGATCAATCAGGGGAGCTGGTGATGGAACTGAACACAGTGAACACAAGCTGGCCGGCGAAGTCCTGGAGAAATCTGGAGCCAAGCATTGGTCGTTAAACTAACTTACACTACTTCCTTCAGAATGAGAATGTATTGTTACTTTTTTACTGTATTTATGTTTACTTGCATCTTTTACAACAAGCAAACACACTCTTAGAGCAATGGCTTTAAATAATGTGTACTGGTGCCTAAGACTTCTGCACTTACACTGTTTTAATATATTTTTTGTTTAAACAGACAAAAAATCCAAAAGTAACAGACTGCATTACTCAAATATGGTAATCCTTTGGATTTGGTTAGATTAGATTCATATTTTATAACCGCTAATCTGCAACCAATGGAGTCCTCCCCACCCAGTTGCTCATACAGGCGTTTAATGGCATGCACACCTCTTGTATAATCTTCCTACAAAAGCCATCCCAATGAAGTGGGATACTATGGAGCAGCTGCACACGACCTGAGAACTGTGCCCAGATCCCTCCAAATGTCAGATTGAGGGATTTGGCTTAATCTTGGTTAATATTTGGTCATTATTAGGCATAAGAATATTACATATGTTTTAAAACCATTTCTTGAGTGACTTACTTATAGAACGCGACCTTATCAAGTGACCTTATCAGATTCTAGGAACAGTGTCAACTTACCATCCCACAGGTTCCAAGAGCTGATAAGTTTAAATGTAGGATCTCAGTGAACTGGATAATATTACTATTATTATTGTATTGCCAAACTCTTTATTTTTTGCCTTTATTTACAAGGATATTAAAATGTGTAGGCTGAATGATCTCAAAATGATATATATTGAATATCTTACGTACATTCAAGACTTGCCAGTATATCATTTGGGCTGTGAGGTCAACATGGATCTTTTCAGCCTTCTGAAGGAACAGCGAGTGAAAGCTTTATGGATGGCATTAAGATTAGAGCACATTCAAAATTGTTCTTTTCTTGAACTTTATCTTGGTTTATCTGCTGAAATGTATAAATGATACACATGTGTACTGTAGAATGGCTATTCAAAAAACAACTCACCTTTGTTCAATTGACACTCTGCAGCAGTTTGCTTAGTATTGTGGGTAATTTATATTCTACCATCTTAAGAATCAAACAGTAAATATGGCTTGCTTACATAAATATCACCTCTCCTTTGATGTATTGTTATCATCATAATCTGTAGCTGAACTTTATTAATGCAAGTGTTCTTGTGGAACCTGAAGAAGCACATTTGTGGTAAATTTCTGTTATGGTAGAATCAGGTTTGAGGGAAAGCTGACCCAATTTGCCACAAATACAGGTAAATATGTAATGTTTTTACTCTTCTGCAATTGACATTCTGGTGTGGCTTGTATGACTCATGACACCTTGAAATGATTAAGCTCTGGAGCAGCTAGTATATGTCAGTTTGAATGATGGTGGAGCTGTCCATTCCTCACCCTTCATAAACAGCACTACAGACCATCCTACATTTGAACCCATCAGCTCTTGGAACCTGTGGGATGGATAGTTGACACTCCAGCAATACCAGTGCTCTCCATGGTCCTATAATCTGAATCTCGCATAGAATCTGAACAACGTGCCAGGTAAAGAAAATCTCCTATTTCTACTTTTCAGCCTGCCATGAACTCAACGACTGGCCAAGTCGGCAAAGCATTTCCCAAACTGAGCTGAAAAACCCAATTTCAGCTTGTTGAGATGAATGTAAGGGTTGTTGTGTGTTGCTTTTTTTCTTAGAATCTGCCCTGTGCAGCACTATATTAAGTTCCATAGGTTAGAACCTATTCGAAACGAAACGCTTTCACTTAAAACCACTGATGTGTATACAGCTGCTAAAGGGACACATGCTGGGATTGTGATTTCCGCCAACTGCTAGTGTTCTCTTCCGAAGAAACAGACATCTGCCACATCCCAGATACAATTGTAAACTCTCTCAGGTGTGAAATTTGCATTCATTTTCAATTTGCTCTTTTATTGACTTCAGAAAAAGGGTCTCTGCTGTCAGCTAACATAGAGCGCGTCAAGACAGGTTGACTTAACCTCAATTTCTGTGCTTGGGAAATGGGGAAAAAATGTTAGAGCTGTTATGTTCGAAGGAGGAGGTGTTTTTTTGCTGCTGCCCTGAAAATATGCACCAATAACGTTTGCATTTTTATATTTTTAAATGGGTAATGTACTGATCTATTTAAGCTGCAGCCAAAAATGTGTAATTTGATAGAATTGTACTATTGAACAATCTGTTCAGACTGTTGGCAAAAAAAATTGTTTAACCTAGAGAAGATTCGAAGTCTGATAACTATAAAGGTATAACATCTATACACACATTCACGCATATACAACCTAAATATTTTATATGGAATTTGTATGTGACTATCTCTCAGACAATCAGGTGAGCAGCTGGTCTGACACGGGTTTCAGGGGAGCCCAGCAATCAGGCCAGACAAATGGACGGTCATTAATTGAGGGGCTTTATAATAAAAGGCTCTTTCCACTGCTGAAGCCTTCTGAATTCCAGAAAGTAGTAAGAAGCCAGCATCCTGTGATCTAAGTAATCGTGAGGGTTCATAATAGGTACTTAGGAGTGAGGCTGCATAGGGCTTCATATGTCAATAGTAGAATTTTATAATCGATACGGAAAATAACTGAAGGCCAATGAGGTTCTGACAGAACTAGGCTGATGGTCACATTTTCTCTTCTGGCTGAAGCATTTTGAACTAACTGAAGTTTACTAAAGTTCCTGCTGGAATATCTTGACAATAGTGTGTTGCAATAGTCTAGCCTTAAGGTAATAAAAGCATGTACTAATTTCTCTGCATCAAGCAGGGATAAGGCATTTCGTAGCATGGCAATGTTCCCGAAGATGTAGAAAAGCTGGCCTAGTAATATTAGGTATATGTTGGTCAAATGATCGATTTAGCAGAGGAATAGCAGAGAAATTTTAAATGATCTGATCAGTTTATTTCGTACGGCTTTTGGACCCAAGCCAGGGTTTTGTCAATGTTAAGAAGATGGAAGTTATGGGACATCCAGCATGTCACATCTTTTACACAGTCCTCTATTTTCTTTCATCAGGTGTGGCTGAGATATAGAGTTGTGCATCATCTGTATAACATTTAAAGCTTATAATGTAAAAAAATGTGGCCTAAAATAGATTTGGTTTCTTGATCAAAGGTTTAATAACTGCTCATTCAAAAGCAGAGACTAAGGTTTACTATTGTTAAGAGATCTGCTTATAAGTGGGAGTAATGATTTTAGTAGTTTTGAAGGAATTGCATCGAATATGCATGTTGGACAATTTATAGAAGAGCTCATTTTCTCTCATTCTGGCTGGATGAGTTTTGTTTTCTCTGCCAAATATGCTGAAAGACCTTTAGTGAGTGTCCTTTTATACTCAATAGGACTGTCCTTCCGGGCAGAGTGAAATACCTCCAGCTTGGTCAATCACCATGTCCGCTCTAATTTCTAAGGTATGAGTTTGTTCATTGTTCAAGCTGTTTTCTTGCCTCATGTTTTTACATTTAAGCAGTGCCACATTGTCTAAGGTAGATCGAAAAGGATTTTCTAGTCCATTAGTTAATATATTAAGCTCCATTGGGTCTGATGGAGAGTACACTGAGGAAGATATGTCTGTGAGGTTTTTAATAAATTGTAAGGCTGTCAAGAGTGTTACTAAGCACTTCAGATAATAGTGGGGGGACATACGTACATTTTGGCTAAGATGTAACTCATGAAATTGGGTTATGGTCTGAGACTACAGAGCTTTGAGGAAGAATATTTAGGTGATCGATGCTAACACACAAAGTCAAAGTCAAAACTAAATCCAGGGAATGGTTACAGTAATGAGTAGGTCCAGTTACGTTTTGGGTAATGCCGACACAATGGGCTAATGGACTGTCTGTCTTTTCAAAATGAATGTTAAAATCTTCTACAATTATTACATTATCACTGCACACTGCTAGGTCTGCCGAAAAATCACTCAATTATTAAAAAAAATCAGAGTAGGGCCCTGGAGGCCTGTAACTATTAATTAATGTAAATGCATCCTTGTTGCATCCTGAGACCGAATTGGATATGTAAATTGAAAGAATCGCAACAGAAGTGAAGGTGTCACTGTGTTTCTGATTAATATCTAAAGCATTTTGATAAATTACACATACTCCACCTCCTCTGCCTGATAGTCTTGGGCTGTATATGTAATTACAGCCTGCAGGGGTGGCTTCATTTAGTGTTAATATTCATTAGGTCTAATATATAAAGTTTCAGTGAGACATAAAACATTGAATTTCTGATCACTTATAATTTTATTCACAATGATTGCTTTTGAATTTAATGATCTCATATTGAGTAGACTGACTTTTAGGTGTAAGGTGGTGCTGATACAATTTGAATGTGTTTGAACTTGTTCAGTAAGTTTTGGTGTACGAAGCTATTTGAAAAACTGTCAGAGAACTGATTTAGGTTATAGAAATATAGATCATGTGTATTTTGTGTACTTTCATTAAGTATATAAATAAAAAATGCATTTTAATATTCTCTATCTATTTCAAATGTACTTTTAATGATCTTAAGTATACTTTCTTTTCACATGGGCTGTCAAATATAACTGTGTTGCGGTGATGCTGGTGGGCTGGAAGTAGGTCTGTATATGTAGTTCTGCACTATGCATCTGGCAGGTTGGAAAAAGAAACATGGACATATGCAAATGTGGAACAACCCCCCACATCTTAGTTAGCATGAAACCATGGCAAATTCCTGCTGAGCTTCATGCCCAGGGGTCCAGGATTTACACTATGTTATACTTATGTTATTACTTATGTTCAAATGTTTGTGGACATCCTTTCAAATGAATGTATTTAGCTACTTAAAGTTGCATCACCTGCTGACACAGATGTGCACATGAATGCACACACACAGCTTGTCTAGTCCCTGTAGAGAAGTACTGCCAAAAGAATAGGACACTCTGAAGCAGATCAACATGAACCTATTGCCACCATATCTAATGCCAGGCGTGGGCTAGAGGGATAAAACGTGCCCCAGCATTGAGCTGTGGAGAAGTGGAACTGTGTTCTATAGAATGATGGTTGTTGCTCCATCCAGTACTTTTTGGATGACTTTGGGAGTTAGAGATGAGGTGGGGTGGTGATCATCCAACATCCAGACCTCACTAACGTTCTTGTCTCAAAGCAATGCTCCAAAATTGAGTAAAAAGCTTTTTTTATGGACAGTAGAGGCAGTTACTCTAACAAAAGCAGGATAAACTCATTTTAATACTCTTGATTTTGAAAGAAATAACGCATGAGCAAGTGTCCCAAAACGTTTATCCATAAAATGTGTTTATCTGTATCTACTGACACTTTAAAATAAGGGCTTTGGGGGGGTGTTGGTTTTATATAAAAGAAAACTTGTGTGGATTGTGGCATGGCCATGCCCACAACTAATTGCATTGGCTACTGACAGTTCTGAGCTTGAAATTGCATTTCTGGACTTGGTGATGAATGGACATGGGTCATGTTCATTAGCAAAACTTGCACCTTCCCCATTGGTTGCTGGCACCATCTGCATACTGGCCGTGTCTTTCACCCTTCACTCACTGTCAGTGTGTAGTCATTCCTCTAGACTATCTTCTCTTTGGTAGATAACTAGATTTTATGTAATGCTATGCTTTTTGACTTTAGTATTAAAGGCTTGTCACACGGTAACTCATTAGATTACTATTAAACCTTTATCTGAAAATGGCATTTTACAGTCTGAAATGAACATACTTGTATTAACCTTGACCTAACAATGTCTTTAGAGACTTTGATTGTAGAGATTGCAGTAGTAGGTGAGTCTTCACTTGTGTCACATTTCATTTATCTTCTTACATAAACCCACAGTTACTCTGTATGTAACCTTGCCTCCCACTACGTCCTTTCTCAGCTCTTTTCACATTGAAAGGTTGATCTAGCAAACCATTATACATGACTGTGAAATGGACCTGATAGTCTAGGCTGCTAATGGTCTCTTATAACATTGCTTAGTGATCTCTCTACTCTTTTAGACCAGGGGATTTGCTGGGGATTCACTTGGACACACTTCATGGGGTTTCCTGCTGTAATGTAATTATAAAAAAAAACAACAACCAGAAATGCCTCTGAAAAACAGAATTTTAAGGCATCTTATAGATCTTCGTCCTCGCACCAAAGGTGGGTGGCATGAGACAAGAGCTGTGCATTTATAAAAGTCCAGTGTAACCTGATGAAACAAGTCTTTACTATAATAATAACCCATTTAAAGGATGTTAACAGAGTATTACAAGGGTTAGTTATACTGATTCAGGCATACCTCTTCTTTGTCATCAGACATTGGTCATTGCAAAATATAACAATTACTAGAAACTTGTAATATGGTATACTATATTATGTAAGATGTATACTATATTATATTTTTAAATAGTTTACTATGAAGTATACGTTTAGTTAAACATTTAGATATAATTTAAATAGCTACTACAGAAATTCACTTAAAGCGCACTCAAAACGTCATATAAAATGATGTAAGGATACTGTAAGTCCAAATGTCTTTTCAATGTAGTGAAGTCTGTCATACCTAAAACTGAATATATCCCACATGTTATTTTACTGTTTTGAGTTGGGTGAATGTTTGTGATCCTTTTACAGTGTCAGCATTTGTGAAGCTGGCAGTGGTTAATGCCTAGTCAATTCAAGTGAGAATACAATCCAAAGCTGGGATTAGAGTCTCAACAAATTTATATTTAATGTTTATTTTAGTACATTTTTAATACACGCTGTCCACTAGTACTGCAGTTGTAATGATTATGAAATGTTTTAACTTCACTTTAAGTTCACGGTATGTGAAAAATAAGTGTACTTAAGTGTACTTGGTTCTATTTTAGCACAGTTAAGGGCTGGCATGAACTCATTGACCACTGACAGTTTGAGGCTTGAGAGTGCATTTCCAGGCTTGGTAATGAATTTACATGCCTTACATTTAGGCGGTGCAACCTTGATTAATTGGCTCCTGGCATCATCTATTTGCATACTGGACTTGTTTTTGTCCTCTCACTCACCATTAGTGTATAGGCATTCTCCCCAGGCTGACTTCTGACTTCTGTATACTTTTTGTGGTTCAAGCTATGGTTAAATCACTGCTGTGGGTGTTGTAGGTTATAAGAGCAGTTTTTTTAAATTTTCTGTGTTGCAGAGTTTGAAGATTCTAAGGCATATTTAAAAATTTGGGTCTAGCTGCAAAGGTGGGTGCAGAAGAACAAAAGCTGTACCTTCTGAACATAAAGTGTTTTTTTGTAACTTAGTAAGTGAACTGTTCGTAATACTTCACTTTCTTGTAGAATCAATTAGCATTATTTTCATTAAAATTTCTGCGCACAAGGTATAAAGGATAATGGATAAAGGATAAAGGTGCACGTATTTGTCACTGTACAGTGTGGACTGTACAGCGAAATGTGTCCTCCGCATTTAACCCATCTGGTAGTGAACACACACTCACACACACACATGTGTTAGGGGCAGTGAGTACACACACACACCCAGAGCGGTGGGCAGCCAACTCCAGCGCCCGGGGAGCAGAGAGGGTAAAGGGCCTTGCTCAAGGGCCCAAGTTATTATGTAATGTATGTTATGGCATCGCCACGTCCGGGATAAATTAATTGGCCACTGATGGTCTGGAGCTTGATAATGAATTATTGTGCCTTATGTTTTAAAATGTCTTCATGAACCTTCAGTGTGCATGAATTCCCTTCATGCCACATTCCCACGCAGTTTTGTTTCGTGTGCTGGCTAGCTGCTTATCTTTAAATGTCAATGTTGGGAAGAGCTAGTTACTAATTTCTCTGTCTCTTTGTGTGTGTGTGTGTGTATATATATATATAATGTTTATGTTTACAATGTTTAATTTTTAATAACTTTTGTAACTGACTGAGTAAACAGAATTGTTTCAATGAAAGATGTGTATCTTAAGGTTCAACATCTACTTCAAGCAAGGACATGAATGCAGACCCTTTGAGCTATGCAGACTGGTCATGTCGTTCCCTCCTCTCACCATCAGTGTGTAGTCATTTTCTCCAGGATAATGTCTCTTGGGTGTTATAAGAGCAAGTTGTCATGTACTGCTAAATCTAATTACATGCTGGTTGAGTACTGCAGTGTTCACGCTTGCATTACCACAAGCTCATATAGTCAGTGTTTTTAGGCTAATAATAGCTAAATAAGGAGCGAAAGACTTGAAATGCAAGGTTATATACTTTCATTTGATATTTTAGGTACAATATTAAGACTCGTTGTCTAACCTAGTGTATTCGAGTTGTTTGAACATGGAATGTGTAGCATCTTAGTATCTGTAAATTTAACTTCATTTATGTGAGGTCACATGCTGCATCATATTTTTTTTTTTAAGTTAGGTGAGTAGTATCCAAGCTTTCAACGCACATTCACGATACCACAAAACATACTGCTGGAAAAGTCTTAATATATAAACAGGAAAGATGTGTTTACTTGACTCGTTTTTTGCCTTTCAAAGGACCATAATTTTGCACTTGAAGGCCGCCTAAAATACAGTCTGAGGGAAGAGTTACAGAGTTAATGGATGACATTTCCCAAACTCATTTCTGCCAGAAGATTGCATTTATCCCAGTAGTTTATTTATTTATTTATTTATCTATGGCCTGACTCATTTCAAAGTAATTCTGACTTTTACTGCACTTTTACAGATTATGTATGGAACGTTTGTGATGTAGGAGGAATGAAAAAGTGTGTGGCATAGTCAGCAAGAGAATGCCACTGTAATCAACAACAAGAGTTTACAAAGAGACATAACCATTAAGCATTTGAGACTAACTTGCATTTTCCTGCTCGCACCTGCTTTGCATGTCTATTAGCAGCTTTTGCAATCAATTCCAGGTGGATTTGAACAGGAATACTATTACTGAGGAAGCTCTAGGTTATGCAGAAGAAACTGAAAAGGTGTTGCTTTGAATTTACATGAACAACAACAACACAATTACCATTACACAAGTGTACCAACACCATTCCCTAGCAAAGTTCAATTTTTGTCAAAATTTGTGTTGATGTAGCATTTTATTTATCACTATCATAACCATGAACATTTTAAGTGGCATCTTTCTGTATACAAAATATGTGTCATTCTGGATGTATTATTGTCAAGGCCACAGATGTTGTTGATTTATACTGGATTAAAAATGTGTTAGTACCTCCCGGGATAAATAGGGTTATGACATTTATGCTAATCAATAAAGTCAAAATCACCTAGAGGAGGTGGAGTACCAGTGGAGTACCAATCTACCTTAATAGATTTAAGGTCTTTTTGAATAATGATTAATACTCAACATTGCTGGCGGTTCATTCCTTAAGATTCTTATGATGGTAGGAAGAGCAAGATTGGCGGATTGTAGTACATTCCTAAATATTTTTACTGTGCATTTCACAGTGTTCTTTTTACAGTGTAATAAGAACCTCTGATGGTAGTGAGGTGGCCTGGGAATGGATCTCGCTTTTCTTTCCCCAAGTCTAGCCCATGGGACCTCACCATGTTATTCCTCAACTCCATACCATTCCTTCAGGTTGAACAACCGCATAGCTAATGAATATACTACAGTTGTACGGATCTCTAGAATCGTATATTGGTAATAAGAATCTCAGGTTTCCAATGATGGTAGTATGTTCCTCAGATTTCTAAGTATGATATAAAGTCCCTCAAGGTTTTAATGAGAGTGGTAAGAATCTCTAGATTATTATAATGATAGTAAGAACCTTAGCAGCAGGTTTGTCAAGAAACTCAACAAAGGCAGAAGGTTCCTCTAGATACTTATGGTGGTATTAAGTTTCTTAAGATTCTCATGACGTCAGTAATGACATGACACCCTAATAGTAGTAGTATATAAACAGCCGCAAACATGTATGTCATCTTGAACCAGTGGTTAGGTTTTTGCTCTCACCTGGAGGACCTAGACGAAGATGTGCTTTAATGGGCTAAGTAAATCCTGACAAACTTTCGGAGACTAAAAAAAAAAAAATCTACACATAATACCATATAAAACCTTTTTTCAACCTTTGAAATCCTTCACTTGATGTTCAATCCTTGCCTGCCTGACTAGCCTTTTAAGCTATCGGTTTGCTGAAGCCTTTCAAAAAGACCATAATTCTACTTTTCAGGGCCACTTAAAGTAGAGCTAAGCCGAGAGGAAGGGTTAGTTAATGGATGAAAATTGTGAAGCTCATTTCTGTGGACAGATTCTATTCAACCCTGCAGCTTTCTGGAGCTGTCTCAGAGGTGGTCCTGTTCCAGGGAGCCTATTAGTGGACTCATCTGATCCTGGCAAGCATGTGACACACACACACTCTTCATCCACACAGGTGTTATGGTCTATCTCAGGGGATTAGACTGCTGCTGAGACAGTATGTGCTCTCTTTTGGTGTGTGTGTGTGTGTGTGTGTGTATGTGTGTAAATGGACATACTGTATGAAGAAGCTCACAGCACACACACACATATTCTAGGACATGGATATGTCCAAATGTATCCATACATCCCTTCTAATTAGAGTTTAAAGCCATATGTCGACTAAAGGGATATTTCTAAAGTTTTCCTCGAGGAGCAGAGGCTGTTACTAAAACAAAAGGGGTTACTGGAAGAGCTGGTAGCTACACACATCGGGACAGATAGTCTACATCCATGATTTCAACATGCCCTGCTTGTACATTCCTTCCAAAAGGAAATGAAAAGGACTGAAACTAATCAGCAAATGTATAGGCAAAGTGACACCTCAGTCTTGGAAATGGTTCTTCAAGGATTCTTCAGGCAATGATGCTATATAAAATCTGCTGCATGATCTTAAATAACCACTTGGATGCTTAAGTGGTTCTTTGCCCTAATCTGAGGAGCCTTTTAACTAGGCAAACTAGGCATTTTGTAGAGGGTTCTACATAGATCTAGAATGATAGTATATATAGCAGAATATAGTGCCAAAAAGGGTTCAGCTGCCATTACAAGTCAAATAATCTTAGAGTATATGAGTCTACTGTCAATTACATGAATACTTGTAATGTAAAATCATGCATGTAACCCCTTACACACTAAGGTAAATAGAGACTTCTGTACAAACTACTGGGGCTATTCTTTGATAAAAGCACACTTCTAATAACACCTTACATAGGCCATAGGCTGTTTAAGTATAATGGGTTAATACACTTTAAGATAAAGTGTCCACAATGGTTTATATGTAGCCATTACTGGTGGTTGCCTTGTGGAGATACAATTATAAAACCACCTCCAAATGTCCTTATAGCACCCTATCAAACAATTCTGGCACTGCTGCGGTCATACCCCCAAAATAACACACAACTGTTGCATGGAAAGAAATGTGTGTGAGAAACAGAAGACAGTAATAGAAGTTTTCTGATCTAAGACTTTTAGATTTCAGTTCCAAATTGAAGGTTTTCCCAAAACACAACAATGTAAACAATCTATTAAGAGAAAAGTGAAAATTGAAAAATGGGAATACCAGCACAATGCAGTCTTCATCCCTGAGGAACTGTGAGAAAATGACTCACAGAGTGTTGAGCGAGTCAACATTCATGCCAAAGAGTGATTCAGATGACAACTGACAACAAGCTGTATGGAAGAGAATCATTAGGCCGAGCCAAATCAATGCACTGACAGCTGCGGCGAATGACTCAAACCACTGGCTGATTTACCAGACTGATTTACCACTCTCATTATCCTAAGATTACCTTATAGAAGCACTTAGTGTTCATTTCTTATCGTATCTATTCTTTTCTGCCAAGGAGCCAATCTTAACACTGCAAGCAGTGTCTTGATAAGATCATCTGGCTGTGTATTCCCAAATGCATTGTGGTGCAAAAGATTGCTGGAAGATAATATTCACTTCTATTACTGTCCACACTCTCTCAGAATGATCCCGACAGTATGGCGCTTGCGGAGAAACTTGGTACCCGCTATCAGTGGAACTTTAAATGTGCAATGTTTAAAGTGCCAAAAAGGCCTCTTTTAGATGTGTGTGTGTGTGTTTGTGTGTGTGTGAGGATACTTCTTAAAGTTTAAAGAACCTTCACACAATGCAAAGGTTCTAAAATGATGTTTTAACCTAGACAAATTCGGCCCATGCCATCAGCATCTGAAAATATGGGAGACTACTTCTAAGGGAACTCTGAGCTGGAGTTCAAGTGTCATTTGCTTTGAAGACCCCTTTCTATGGAGTGCGACTAGGAGATGTGACTGAATTAGAGGAAGGAGACAGGGTGGTGGTGGGGTGTGGACATTTGTTTGGGAGGAGGGGCTTCAGGCATGTTCCTTCTCCCAAAATGAGTTTTTTCTTAGCTCCAAGGGAACTACATCTTGTCACATGTGATTGGACAAAGCTCAGTTTCTAAAAGCCATCTAACATTTCCTCCTAGTTCTGAACCTACCTACTGTGCTGTTCAGCCTATGATTCCAAAAGTGACACCAGTGCTGCATAATAGGGTGAGTGCATATTTTCTGTAGTCACTGTCATGCCCAAATAAGCAACTTCAAGTTTTAGCCATTTTTCTTCATGGGAAATAAATGGCAGTTACAAAACTCACCCCTTTCTCATCCTGTGATAAATGTTCCAAGACTGCAACAGCTTGTCTTTTGTACCAAATATTACTTGAACTTCTGAATCACAAGGTCATTAAGTAGCGACAATATACACATGACTGCACACCTGGTATGAGGCAGGTCATGTTCCTGTGTATCCATGTTGTGCAAAAGTAAGCTTACTGCTACTAGTAGTAACTATTTATACTACTTATACTTACACTACTGCTAATTATACACTACTTTAACAGTACTGCATAACCCCAAGGTGCTGCTACTGCCGGTGTCGCTTAAAATATGGTGACTAGTTTATTTCAGGACATGTTTGTTGTTTTCAACATTTTTATCAGACTAATACATGAATATATAAATATTGTGCCAATAGAGTTTTTCATTATCTGCTAAACATACTATGAGCTACAAAGGAGAACAGAACAGATGGCGTTTAAACAAAAGCTCTAATCTGGTTTGCTGCCTTCTGATGCTGTTCATGGCCATTCAACTAATGTGATGGCTAATTTATCTACCTCAGTAAATATTGGAGAAAAAATCCAGACTGCCTTTGTAAAACATGTTGAGCTCTGGACTCTGAGGAGGAATGCCATTGTGATATACTTTATAGATATCTGTCTTTAAAATGTCTGTCGTGCACTTCTACATCAATTCTCCAGTTCTCCAGTTATCACCAGCAATGACAATAAGTAATGGTACACAATATCACATGTAGCTTTACAGGAGGTCCATGATAACATTTATAATTAATATAATAAATAATAACGCTTGATAGTTTATAACGCTTTGTCACTTTTTTCAGAAACGGTCATCTTGCTTGATTATCACTAGCAAAGAAACCTTTTATTAAGTGTCATTGTTTACATTTAAATTTAAAATATAACAAAATCATCTGTTGGTCATTTGATGCTTCTTTGTCCTTGGTTAGAAATGCACTAAGAGTAATAGAACTGTCCTGTATTTCATCCATCAAGAAGTGGAAGCACTTTCCTCATGCAGAATGCTTAGTGTAGAATTTGTTGACTCCATTGAGGCTCTCAAGATTCTACAGGTTTATAAGATGTGTCAGAAACATAGAAATCAGTAGCAATATGTCCATAATATGAACTGACTGTCTATTCATAGTCAAAAATAGACGAAGGTAAGGCATGCCTCAGAAGCTGATGGCTTTAATCCAGGTGCATAAACATTTGTCACCACCAGGGCTGGCCTTAGGCTTGTTGAGCCCTTAGGCAAGGTCCTCCCTACCGTATTTAGTCACTCAAGCAATAAATGAAGGAGCTATATATGCTAAAGTACACAACCTGAATGCCAAAATCTGTGTTTAGCACTTTCACAGGAGAGTTTTGGCTGTCTACGTTTGGCTGCGCTACGTTCTCTGAAGAACAGTGTGGGAAGTCAGCAGGCAAACAAGATCAAATCATGGAAGTTTGGCTCATACTTTAATAAAGTGATGACATTTCATTTAATTCTTGTATTCACTGGAACTAATATAAACAACATTTTGTAAACATATGAATAGCACAAAGTTCACCATGTGTTAGCCAAATTCTGAAGAGAGGAAAAAGAAAAGGCTAGCAAATAAGAGGCCAATTTGAACTTTACGGGCACAGCTGGGTTTGTATAACATCCATAAATCACTGCATTCTGGATATAGATGGAATATAATACTAAGAATATGGGACAATATGGTTGCCAGAAGACACACCAGCAAAGCAGAACATTTCCACACTATTTTTTTTTTTAGGGAGTAATGGGAGATTCACTGGCATAACACAGAACATTCACAGCCGGTAGAAGAAGCAGTCTTTGATTGGTTAGTAGACTGCACATTTTACCATGTTTTGGCTGTATTTTAGCAGCAGCTGAATTGCTGTGTCACGTTCCATGCCAAATGTTTGAATCTCGACTGTTGGAATGTACTATATGGGGATCAGCCACGGCATGTCCCTTCGGTGGGACTGTACTTGCGAAAGTGTGAAGTTAAATATAAATTCACATAAGATGTGAATATACACTGTGCTAGCACAACATTGCAAATCCCATATGGGGTTCCTGGAGCCCAAAGCAAAACTTGAAACTGATGAAGCAGATAAAACAGTTGATATATGATTCATATCATATTCCATTCCTTTAATAAACTTGCTTCTATTTTGTTGAACCTGTGGGCTAGATAAGGGTCTGGTGCTGGCTACTAACTAGCTGTCCACCAAGCACCACAGTCGCTGTAATCACCCAACCCTCTCATTTTACTCAGTTACGTCTCCTTAATAAAATTGCTGATTGTTTTTTAAATATTAATAATTAATAATTTTACTTGATGTGCCAATATTTCTGTGAGTAAAGCAATCTGTGTACTGAGTTCATTTTTTCTGGCATAGACCTTGTCAGGGTTTACCTCTTGTCAGTCTGTATGAGACACTTTGTAGCAACCTATTACTTTACATTACTAATAACTTCAATCAAGCCTGCCATGTTGATTTGCTGCCACTAACAGCTGCCACTTGCTGACTGGCAGCTGCCGCTAGCACCTGTCACTAACCGAATGGCAGCGAGCACTAACCGAATGGAAGTTGCCACTTGCCTTGTAGGTTACAATCAGATGCCAATCAGCCAGTGATTGGAACTTAGATTCTTAGAACTTGCCAACCAAGCGGCAGGTGCCAATAAAATGCATTCTTGTGACATCGGAAAAACACGTCTGTCAGTAACAGCTGCAATTTTAAGCACAAGAGCAATATGCATCTAGCAATATGTTTTTTTGTGCAATATATCACCTGCAATGCAATATGCACATTAAGTTGGCTAGCCAAAGCTATCAATGAGACATAATATCATTCATTAACTGGTGACAGTTATTTTACCGTTTAATTCATGATTATTACCAGTAAAGCGATATATTAACCAATGGCTGTAGACAGGAGCAGCCAATGGTAGGTGGAGTGCACAGTGAAAACTAATGGAGAAGTGGCGTGTCCATCTACCACCTTTGGCACCCCCAACGCATCATGGGAGCATTCCTAGGCCACATCATCATAATGTATCTTTTGTGTTCATGGCCAGACCACTTTTGAAATCGAGGGGAAAAGGTAGCACACAGTGGTCCACCAATAATATGGTGCAAGTGTTTATTTTCTGTACAATTCAGTGTATGAAAATCACACTGAGCATGTTTCTCGATGAATGACTCAGTATTCAATATGAATTACTCAGTATCCACTATGAATTACTCAGTATCTACACTGAATTACTCAGTATTCACTATGAATTACTCAGTAGCTACACTGAATTACTCAGTAGCTACACTGAATTACTCAGTATTCACTATAAATTACTCAGTATTCACTATGAATTACTCAGTATTCACTATGAATTACTCAGTATCTACACTGAACTACTCAGTATTCACTATGAATTACTCAGTATCTACTATGAATTACTCAGTATCTACACTGAATTACTCAGTATATACACTGAATTACTCAGTATTCACTATGAATTACTCAGTATTCACTATGAATTACTCAGTATCTACACTGAATTACTCAGTATTCACTATGAATTACTCAGTATCTACACTGAATTACTCAGTATCTACACTGAATTACTCAGTATTCACTATGAATTACTCAGTATTCACTATGAATTACTCAGTATTCACTATGAATTACTCAGTATTCACTATGAATTACTCAGTATTCAATATGAATTACTCAGTATTCACTATGAATTACTCAGTGTTCAACATGAATGACTCAGTATCTACACTGAATGACTTAGAATCCAATATGAATTCAGTATCTATCAAGAACTATTTCGTCTCCACTATGAACTACTCAATGTCCATTATGATTTATAAGGCTTTAGGGTTTGAAGGGTTAAGCAAGAAGAGACAGTGAATGTAGAACGAAGGCCATATATATTCACTGCACCTGCTCCGAATTTAAGCTGAGTGAATCCCACTGTGACTTTTTGATGCATAATAAGGGCTGCTTATGAAAATGCTGCTGTCAGCAAATTCGCCCAGTCCCAGGGCTCATAGTGTGCGCTCTGCGAAGAGGGTGTTATTTAATTATCAAATCAGTCTACCGCTGACGCTTATTACATTTTTAATCAAAAGTAGAAAAATTATGATCCACCACCTGCCACTACTTTTACAATTTTCTTATCACACAAATTACATACAGTAACATTTAACTTGCTGTTAAATTCACTGAACACTAAATTATAATACTCTTATTAAATCTACAAAACTTTAACCTGACATGCTGGACATTGGACAATCTGTCTATAATTTAATTATTCAAAAAGTCAATATAATAACTTTTCACCCTAGCTTGCGAAAAAAGGCCCCCTTTTCTTGTGAAACATTTGTTTAACCCTTTAAAAAGCCTATGAACCTAAATAATTCATTCTGCAGTTATTTGTACAGTGAATTACAGTTTTACATGCAGTTTCCATTCTGTATCAACACATTTGGGTTAGCCTTTTATTTGACTGTTAGCCTGTTGTTCTCTTCCTCTGCTTTCAAACTTAAATGTGTGTTAATGAGCTATGAGTGAAAAATAATTCAGATTAAATTGCAGTTGCTAGGTGGTTGCTATGCTATTTAGATGGGATGCTCTGTGGTTGGTATGGTGTCACCTAGGTTCTAGGATTTTGTTAGTTGGCAAGACTAAGGTTTTTGGTTTGTGGTGGCTATGCTTTTCAGTATGGATGTTCTGTGGTTGCTAAGGTTTCACAGGTGATTGCTAGGATGTTGCTGCGTAGTTGTAAGATGGTTGCAAGGCTGTTGCTATGCGGTTGCTTTAGTGTAAAAGAAAGTTGCTATGATGTTGCTAGGCGGTTGTAAGATTGTTGCTAGGTAGTTGCTGTTCTATTCTGGATGGATGCTCTGTGGTTGTCACAGGTGGTTGCCAGGTTGTTGCTATGCTATGTGGTTGCTGTTCTATTCAAGGTGAATGCTAAGTGGTTGGTATATAGTTTTTATGGCGCCTTAGGTAGTTGCTAGAATGTTAATAGATGGCTATAAGTTGGTAGGTTCTTACTACACAGTTGCTATTCTGTTCAGGGTGGTTGCTATGGTTTCATAGATGGTTGGTAGGTTGTTGCTGTTCTTTTCAGGGCGGATGCTCTGGTTGCAATGGTTTCACAGATGATTTCTAGGTTGTTGCTGTTCTTTTCAGGATGGATGCTCGGTGGTTGCTATGGTTTCACAGACAATTGCTAAGATGCTGCTAGCTGTTTGCTTTGTTGCGGTTGCAAGGGTGTTGTTAGGTGTAGGCATACCTTTACAACTCACATGATTTTTCCTACCCTAAGGTTTAACATGTACTATAGGCTCTCTATTGGATAAGGACAATTCTTCAGCTGGAAAGTCATTTGTCTCTGTTAAACACACACAACTGCACAGCTTGTTGCTAGTCGGCTAGATTAGAAGAAGTCGGGAAACCACAAGGTCCGCTTGCAGCAGGCTGAGGGATTATCGATCTTCACATTGATTTTTAACCAGAGGAAGGTGGATGGATTGAAAATAAATAATTCCGGTGTTCTACTTGAGACATACGCAAGTCCCACTGAGACGCAGTAGGAATGCTTGTTCTATGGTACGTAAACCATGCCTGCGGACCTGAGCTGCAATCTGTTTCCGTCTGAAGCACGATAATATTGGATCATCTGTCTTTCGCCACTGGAGCTAGTTTCGTTTTACCGTAACGCGGTTTGTCTTTAGTGTAAAGACATACGCTGATCGATATGACAAGATACAGGAGAAAGGGAAGTGTGAGCTGATGACTCAACACCGGCAACCCGCAAGGCTGCTGTCTGTGAGTGTGAGTGTTCACTTCTCACATGTGAAAGCTGCGAATGTAATGTGACATTATCAACAAGTCGAAGACACGTGCACGCTAGAATTCAGTGAGATCTTCAGAATGACCCATTCTTAGACAAATGTAAATGTTTATTTAACACTAGCAACTCTGCTGTGAATCTGCTTTGCTAGATGGTTGCAATGCTCTTCCAAATGGTTGCGATGGTGTTGCTTAACAGTTATTATGGTATCCCAGGTGGTTGCTATGCAATAAATGCACTGGTAAACACTGGTAAAATTTGCTGCATATATTGCTGCTATGTGGTTGTCATGCTATTCCACATTGTTGCTAGGATATTGCTTGTTTACTATTGATTCATGCATTTTTAATAGAGAACCTTATTAGAACTTTCTGGACTAATATTTAAAACCACTAAAGTCTTTCCACACATGGCCATTCCCTTAAAACCACTTAGCATTCTCTACACACACACACACACATATATATATATATATTTTTTTTTTTTTTCTTTTTTTTTTTTTTTTTCTTTTTTTCTTTTTACTGGAAGCTGGAAATAGTGTAAAAATGAAAGATTAAAACAAACAAAAGCACAAATTCAAAAGTAACAAATCATGAAGATGACAGATTCTTGGTCCATTCATCAGCCTAACTTTTCCTGCCTACTTTCACATTAGCTGACAGTGAAAACTTTCCTGTGTGCTTTCCTGACTGGAATTGAAGATGTGCTTTTGGCAAAGACTTGGATGCTTTCAACAAGACATGACATTCACCGAACACGTTCCATTCCAGGATGAACTACATTTTGCCTTTAACAATTAAAGTGTACTTTCATTAGCTTGGTTTAATTAGGAAAAGCGACCCACATTAGCATTTTAATGGCCCCCCTTCATTTCTCTGTGGAAACAAAGAAACTTTAAGCAGCTCATCCAACCTAGCCACGAATTGAAAGTATTTCACATTCAACAGTAATTTAAGGAAAGTTTGTTTTGCCCAGATAATTAAGATCAAGTCTTTAATGATTTGCTCTTAACACTTCATCAGTTGGGTGACTCATTTTCTTTTTGCTCCACAAGAAGCGATTTTTATTCATAAAGTGGTTTTGGATCTAGATTGAATGGAACGTTTGCCTTTTTCCACAGTAAACACTTTCCACAGCAAAAGTTCCACATCAAAAATATAGCTAATCCTCTCAAACCTAAAGTCTGGCTAATGATACATTCAATTTTCAACTCTGTCAACTTTAGCTCATTAAAATCTGCACCCAGAGAAGTTTATCATGTGCATGTCTACAATGGGCTTAGTAAATACATCAGCATGTGAAATTGGAGTTTTATGCGCGCTAACATGTTTTCTATTAGTTGTTGCTTTCGTTGTTATGCAAGATCATTTAGGACAAAGCTCAGATTATTGGTGAGCCATCAGTGGAGATGTGCTGTGAACATAAACAGGTTTAAATCCTATAGGCTTTACATGTAATTGACTAGTGGGGAACCCTCGGGGCCTAGAACTCATAGCCTTAAGTGGTAGATCAACTGCCAACACGATTAGGAACTGAACAAGGAATTAACCAATCAATTGGGTGGGACTGATTTCATATGCAAAAACATCCCTCTAGATCTTCTGGAAGTTCTAGATACATCACTGAACCTGCACACAAGCCAAGGCCTTACCAGGTTTCAGTCAGTTGTTGGCAGATCTGCGTCGCACCTCTGTTACACTGGAAAATACAAAAAAAGTAAATATATGTTATTATACATTATATAGACAAAAGTATTGGGACACATGCTTATTCATAATGTTTCTTTGGATTTTTTTTCCGAATTTGCTGTGAGAATTTGATTTGACAATAGTTCCTCTGCCCCACAACTCAATGCTGGGGGTTTCATACCCCTCAAGCCCATGCCTGGCATTAGGCATGGTGCCAATATGTTCTTGTTAATCTGCACCAGACAGTCCTATTCTATTGGCAATATTTCTCTACAAGGACTAGACAAGCTGTGTGTATGTATGCGTGC
Source organism: Salminus brasiliensis (assembly GCF_030463535.1). NCBI lineage: Eukaryota > Metazoa > Chordata > Actinopteri > Characiformes > Bryconidae > Salminus > Salminus brasiliensis. Next base: position 21,186,671 of record NC_132897.1, on the reverse strand, counting down.
TCATTAGCACATATGTATCTGCAAAAGGTGCAGCTTAAAGTAGCTGAATGCATTCATTAGAAAGGCTGTCCACAAATATTTGGACGTATAGTGTATATTATTTTCTGTTAGGGAAAATTAAACACAGAAGGTCTTTTTACAAGCTTCTAGAGTTGCCAAAACATATGCATAACTGCATTGCTGTTAATTTGGCATAAAAATACTACTAGAATCCCAGAGGAAGGTTAGCACGCATTAGCATTATCGTTGAGGTGGCCTGAACTGAGGGCTTAAGTCTAGTAGTCCACCATGGAAACCAAAAATAATGTACTCCCTGATTCAGTACAACTTGTAATTAATTAGATGGTGACATGCTAATGGTCCTTCTGGTTCTGAACTCCATCACAATGGGTTTGAAATTATTCATGAAATTATAGTTGCTCTGTTGTTAACATTAAAATTCAGCATAGCTGCTCTGTTTCTTGGTCAGCTAGATTTCATTGCATCATTAGATCAATAAAGCTGGCAGATGCTCTGGAGTCTGGAAGGTCTAGATGAGGCTCTTGGATATTGTTTGTTTCTGTTGAGAACCAACTAACTATCACTTCTACAACTACCAGTAAAGCAGGAAGCATAAGGCTGAAACATTTGGATAGAGCACTTAGAGACAGAAGAAAAACACTGGGAGTGTCAGAGTAAAGTTTGGTTTGGTACATTGTAGAGAATTACGAATGCGCGGATGAGCAATAGCAAAGGATCGGCAACAGAAAAAACAACCTGGTAAACACACATCAATAATAGATGAGTGAAAAATCTATTTCGAACATGTAGATTCTCATTCGTATTCTTGATCCGTTTCAATTGAACAGACAAAGGAAGGATGATATCGGAGGCTTTTTTAGAAGACAGAAACCACTAGGCTCATGAACCGATGTTGTAGAAGTAGAAAAGCATATTGAATTCTGGACGAAGCTTGATGGACAGATGAGACAAAGCTCAACCTGGATCAGACTGATCGAACCTCATCTGTAAAACATGTTGCATGGGCACAGGGCAGCAGCCAGTGGAACTGTATCACTTTTCTTTATTGATGATGTGACATCCAACTGCAGCAGCAAGATGAATTCTGAAGTGTTGAGAATGGCTCGGATTCAACAGACTACCTCAAAACTCAGTGGGTTGCGCTTTGTTCAGTGGGTGTTTGTGCAATGACCATGAATATGCTTCTAAAGGGTCAAAAACATGGACTGTCAATCACCAAGCCTGAACCACACTAAGCATGTTCTTAAAAAAAAATCCATTGCAGATGTTTAAACATTCTACCTCACTATCAGTGCCAGAATTCTCTTAATGTCTACCGAAGATATCTATATCTATATTCGTATATGAAATTAAAAAAAACAAAAAAAACAAAAAAACAATTCAACACCGTGGCTGAGAACAGTTAATGTGCATCTATATGGTATGAATATTCATATAACATGAATATCCAGCTGTGGAAATGAATTCAACCGGAGTGATCTGATGTCAAAAAGGCTCTGCAATGCGGAGTTCCTCTGCCTACTTTAAAAGGTATTAAAACAGTATCTTCCTTGATTATATCTCAATAATAAAAGTTGGATATATGAAAGCGAAAAAAGACAATGGAACTTCAAATACATCAAAAAGAAAAATCTGCAGATCCAAAATAATAAACCCAGTCAACTGTTATACAACACCTTCAAGACATTCATATTTACTGCCCTAAAAGTGAAAAAGAGAAGTGAGGCTAAAAGAGAACAGTAGACAGACTTAAGAATGTGAGAAGGGGCAACTGGAGAAAGCCCTGTTGCTGGTATTTGAGAGGGGGGGAAGCCAAAAGAGGACTCCATGAAAACACCAAGACAACAGCAACACTACACAGTAAGACTTGAGAATAATTACAGAAAGTAATTGGTTCTTCTTTCAGTGCTAAGCTATGCTACGCTAGATCCATCCACTCTGATCCATTGCCATGATGTAAACCAGCCAAAGAAAGATCTCAGAGCTTAAAATTATTTTTCCACAAGCCCTCCATAGAAGGAAAAATAGCTTTTCATTCTAAGGCAAAATAACAGGGTTATAAACGGCCTTGTAAACCCACATCTTAGTGTTTTGCACCCCAAGCAGACATCTATACATGTGATGCATTTATACATCCAATCCATCACTGTGATGTATTTATACATAAAATAACAATAAAATGCTGAATTAATGCATTCAATGGAAAAATATATATGTGTAAATGTGTTAAAAAAGGTTCGATGAATTTCATAAGCACAAAATGCCACTTCATGCATAATGCTGCTTTACAGGAACACCATATAATGTAAAGCAGGGCTTAATTTGTGCCAGAACTATCCAGATCTGGCACCTCTGAGATTACTCTGGATTCCTATTTCGGGGGATATGACACCTTGCTCACATATAGGATACACTCATGTGACATTTCTGAGATATAATAAGAAAAATCGTGTTACGGACAACTCTGTCTGGAATATGGGAAAGTAAACAAAAAAAGTACCATGCTGAGTCACCTCGTGTTATGACATGCACACACTTTCACATTTAAGTCCTGGGCACATGCACTGGAAAGAAATCAACACTGACATTGTTCATCACTTGCTAATGTGGCAACTGAAGTTATTGTTTATCGCTCATAAGGGCTTTAGTTAGTCTCAGCAAAAACCACAGGCTTACGACATCCAGAGTAAGTTTTATGCCTAAAACAAAATTCATAACTCATTATTGATGAAAAAAGAAAACTTAGCAGAAGTTTAGGCTAAATTGTGTGCTTTTTGAAAGCACAGTTTTCCTCTTACTCTTTCTGAAGGATTTAAAGTGCTGTGGGACGTTTTCCTGATGGGGTTTATGTATATAAAATGTCTACAACTGCTCTCAGCTAATCATTCAAGACCCCCAGGATAAAATATGCCAAACTGTTCATCAATATTAGCGCAAAGAGAAGGTTCTCAGGATTTTTCCTTTTGACCGATTCTATACTATAAAAGTAAATTCACATAAAATGGGCAGAAACAGTCACTGAGTCCTTTTGTTTTCTCTAGAAGTTTAATGTTGGCTCAGAACTTTGGATAAAACATCTGGGAAGAGGCAAACTGCCGGCGTTGGCCAGACAGCTGGCCAGCCATTTTCTCTCACAATCAAAACACCTATATTCCTAACCATAATCAGCCCAGCTCAGCTGGAGAAATGCATGACCTCTTTGTCTTCATAATCAAGACTCACCTCTCCTTTTTCTCCAATTAGATGCAATTGTACACCCAAGATACTGTCGCTCAGTTCCTTGATGATTAAGGAAGCTTGATTGGGCAAAATCAAGCATCAACCGATAACATGTTATGAGAAAATGGAGCTCATGAATTGACCACACAGAGTACAGCAAGAGCTCTCTGAATATTGTAGTCTTTGATTATCCATGCATGCAGGACTAAGTGCTTGGTTTCTCTGCTTTACTCTTGTTTTCTACAACTTGCTCAGACCTCTGTCAAACCTAAAACAGACGCTGGGAGAAAAATAACACATTGTAGATAAGATAGTCCTTTTTTAGTCCCGCAGTGGGGAAATTCCCAGATCATCTGAGGTCCGTACACTTCAAGAAGCCTTCAGTAATCCTTAACTAATAGGGTGTACTGGATGATGACCTTCCAGATGAAGAAGCAGACCAAACATGGAATGGCTTGGAATGCTACAATTTTACCAAGCTGGGTTGGTAATTGCTCTGCTGGGTCCTAAAGCATCTTTTCTGGTTGTTGAGTGTTTACTAGGGCGAGAAAAACACAAACACAGTCAATCTGGATGGGGAAAAAAAAAATCACAGGAGTTCTATCCTACTAAATGATTTTGAACAAACATGAATCATTTAAAAGTTAAACCCAACTCCACCGCGCTTTGGGTCTCATGCATTGGACCTCTGTTCACTTGTGTGAGCTTCTATTAGCACCAGGACACCCTAACTGTTAAGATTTGCATGTCTTAGAATGGTGTACACACCCAATCTTATAAAATATGCTATAGTGCTTATAATGCTTATAAAATATGTTATTAGTATACATGATGTGTAATAAATGATAATGAACATGCTTCATCACATATTTGGTCAAATATAATATGAAATAAAATATATAACCTAAAATGATTTTTACTAATTATTATTATATATTTAAACTAAGTTAAATTTAGGCAAATGTACCTTTTGGAAGCAAATGATGGTGATGATTCTGTGTCCCTTCTCCTCTAAAACTTAATCAAAAGTCTCCTCCTAAAGTCAACTGAATACAAACCAACTACATTCATTCTATCCATTTTTATTATTAAATGTGAAAACATAACATTTCAATCTGCCCTCAAACGAAAACTATTGATTTGTAATGGAAAGGAACAATTAGATCCTTGACCAGTGGTAAACAAACTTCTGAGCTGTGTAGTGAAAAGCCCTTCACATAACGGAATTGTATATTCCAGATTTTGTGGACATGGTAAAGTAAAGCAAGCAGGCAAAGAAATGGACATTCACAGTCTTAACGTCAGATTATTAAAAATAAAACGTGATCATTGGTTGGATGCTGAACGAGAAGAGCAGTACCTTGTTTTTCCCTGTTTGATTTTATTTAGGCATGATTATCACATTCAATCACAGAAGTTTTTCAATCAGTTTTTAATTAAGGTAACCTCAGATATACGCAATGGACATTGGCAGGTCTTAACAACAATTTTCAAGCCCACCTCAAAACCCAAAGGAGTTCAAATGAGGTCAAGACCAAGATTAGGCAGAGACTCGAGTACTACAATGCTAACGAACAGACAAAAATCTCTCCAATAACAGGTTAACAGGCCAGTGTTACTCTATAATGTCATACGGCTTATACTGTAACAAGGATTTGTTGATGTAACTTGTTGAGATGAAAACAATTTGATGTAAATTGTGTTGAGAAGTCAAATTTCTTTGGAGTGATGGTGATGGGAACAGGAGTCCACAACACAAATTAAGCATTATATTTACCATCCAAAATCACCAGTTTACCCACAAATGTTTTCTGAATTTTACATGCAATGTTGATAATGATAAAAAAGTGGGGTGTCTAAGATCTTTAATCTAATATCAGTTTCCCCTGGATATTATTTTACTTGACAACGCCCTGTATTAATCACTTCATGACAAATCCTTTTGCTTTGGATGAAATTTATTTCAATTTGCACTATTGTAACCCAATGGTCTCAGGCATTTGGCAGCTTTTTCTTGGCAGGTTCCTTTCACCACCACGGTAAACAATTCTGAAGAGTCATTTCGCACCAAACAATCTTGAACATTGAATTATTAATATGGTGTGTAAAATCAGTGCAATTCTCTAAAAATGTTTGCTTAATTATTACAGCAAGTACAAAACAAGAATCTTACATCCTGTTAATGCATTAAAAAAAGACAGCTCAGTAATTTTATTAAGTCAACACACCACCTGGTAGATGGACAGGCTAAGAGATATTAGATATTTAGGTCACTGTGAGTTATTAGACAAGAGAGAGCACAATCATTGGATGCTTGAAACGAAATTGGTTATCTACTACCAGAGAGATTTTGTCTATTTTACAGTTACAGTTCACTTTATACAATTTGCTGACAAAGTGCATGTTCATAAACTTTACAGAGTAATCTAATCACATTGTGCAAGATGTGTGTTTCTGGAACAGCTTGGCTTCGAATAATAATTTGCTGGAAGCTGTTCAGTGAAAACAACTTTCATGATGGTTACACCTGTTTCACAAAGAAACTGTCACACCACATCTGCCTGGGTGAAATATTCAGGGTTACTGTAAATGAAGTGAGAACTAGAAAGAGAGGAGTCAAGGGAGCAGTCACAAGTCACAATATCACTTCTTTGTTCATAGAAATCTCATTAATACCTTTTATTTCTTTAAAAAAAAACTAAATCATTTGATTTTTTAAAATTATTTTATTATTTAAATAAAACAGTTTAAGTTAAAGGTAAGCAATTTTTAAAAACCTGCTATTATTCCTCAGATCACAGAGGTGGAAAGAAATCTTCCAAAAATGCCTGTCCTGAATTTGTCATTTTTGGGATGTCTATTCATGCTACCACAGTTTAGATTAACCCATTTCCGGTCAATCGGAGCAAAAGGTCATGTACAAATGCACTCTATTTTGCGCATAAACCCATAAAAACACCATAGATAGACCTCGGGGGAGAAACATAAGAAAAATGTAATATATATGCTGTTAAATTGACTTTTTGGCACACTATGATTTTCTGTATGTTCCTATATGTGACCATGCTAGCATGCTAGTTTGCGCAATGATCATGCTGCTCTAGTCTGAAAATTATGAAAAATTAACTAATGATCTTGTTGGCAGCCTGAGTGGAACTGAAAGTTTGATTGGTTGTTGGCAGTACATTGTCCACTGTGTCTTCACGGGAGGCTGTATTAGTTGCATCTCCAAAGTTAAAGGTCAGGGCTAATGGCGAGCTGTGGTTTCACTGGCAGGTTGGCATGCTGGAGAGCTCTTAACAAAGCCTGCAAAACACACACCCCTTAATGGAGCTGTCAGGTTTCACGCTGGGCTTGAGAACATGGGGAGTTTTTCAAGATGCTGTTAACACCATTAAGAGGCCACATGTTAACCCTTAGAATTGACATGGAAGCAGTTTGAGTCACTTTAACAGAAAAAAAAAAAAACACTGATGTCTAAGGTTATGGTCGTGTTAAAAGAAAAATCATAGTATTCCCTTAAAAATAAGTTATTGAATAGTTGTGGCACACCCTTTATTGGTAAACAATCTTCATCTCATTTACTAAAGTGATTCTTTAAAAAAAGCTTGTGAGAGTCTTCATATGAGGGCATAATATTTCCACCTTCTAGCGGCCTGTACTTTTTTGAAATAACACAGATTAAGCTATTATAGCAAACAGTTTGTAGTTGAAGCAGCTTTTGTCTCCAGTCTTCTTGGGTATAATGACAAGATTTGCCCACCTGAATTTAGGAATTTTCTGCCATTCTTCTCATTAGATTTTCATAATGCCTGTCAGGTTGGACGGGGACTATCGGTGGACTGCCATTTTCAGGTCTCTCCAGAGATTCAGAGATCCAGAGAGTCAGGGACATTCACAGAGTTATCCCTAAGCCACTCCGGTGTTGTCTTGGCTGTGTGCTTAGAGTCATTGTCTTGTTTGAAGGTAAACCTTCAGCCCAGTCTTGAGGTCCCAAGTGCTCTGGACCAGGATTTCCTTAAGAATATCTTTGTACTTTGCTTCATTCTTCTTTCACTCAAACTTGACCAGTCCCTCTGTACCATCTGCTGAAACATCCCCAAAGCATGATGCTGCCACCACCACGCTTCACAGTCTGAGATTCCTTTAGGTTTTTTTTTTTTCTGAAGCTTGAAGGTGCCTATTAATGAGGTGAGGCTTCTGTCTGGCCACTCTGCCATAAAGCCTAGATTGGCGGAGAGCTGCAGTGATGGTTGACTTCTGGAAGTTTTTCCTATCTGCACAAAGGCTCTTTGGAGCTCAGACAGATTGACCTTTGGGTTCTTGGTCACCTCTCCTACCAGGACTCTAAGAAGAATCCTGTTCATTTCAAAGGTCTTCTATTAATAAAAAATATGGAGGCCAATGTGTAGAATATTTATTTTGAAGCCTTTTCCAGATCTGTCTTCATACTATTTTGTCTCAGCTCTTAAGACAGTTCTTTCCTCCTCATGGCTTGGTTTTTGCTCTGTCAAATGCTATGCATTGTCAGCTATGAGACCTTATATAGACCACTAGTTGACATCTCAAAGATGATCAAGAAAAAAATATGTAGTGTAAAAATACAAACGTGTCATAGCAAAGGGTCATGTGTGCTTGGTCCTATTTTCAGTTCAAGAGTTCTACAATTGATGACTTTTTATAACATCCACAGCCATTTCATTTATTCTTATCTATGGGCAATTTTATACAGGCACTAAAAACATACTCTGGCATATCAGGACTTTGGCTCTGATGTGGTGGTGCACTCCTGCTCATTGCGGTGCACCCCCTTTCAGAACATCTCTTCAGTTTGTCAAATCACATTGTGCTGGGAAATGAAAAGGTAAATCATGGCATAGGCATATCTGACATGCTGTCGAATGTGTTTGTCAAAGTGGAATCCATTATCCCTGACCTTCTTCATCTTGACGTGATCTTGTCAGGTCTCATCAGCATGAGCGCAACTTTGAGGGAGTCCATTTTCAGGACTTGAAAGCTTGCTCAATTGGGAATTCATGGCATTCATTCAACCCCCTTTTTTTTTTAACTCATCCTAAGTTAACCTCCCCTTTCTGTGGGAAGAGTGTCAAAACTCAGTCAGAAATCATGCTTATATAAATGCTAATACTAACACTAATGCTGGTGCAAATGAACGTGAATGTTTGGCCATTCTAGATTAAACACACATTTAAAAACATGATTTAAATATTAATTAAATGATTGTAAGATTACAAAAGACATTAACGTACATTTTAGTTTAAATTTAGTAGTTTACAAAGATAGAAAATCACTCTGTACCAGTTTGGAGAGCAAAAAGCATCATGCTGAACCTTGAGGCGAACTGACTACAACAGCAACAGCAGCACTATGTTGGGTTCCACTTATGTCAGCCAAAAACAGAAAGCTGAGGCTGCAGTTGGCACAAGCTCATCAAAACTGTACAGCTGAGGACTGGAAAAATGTAGTCTGGTCTGATGGAGCTCAATTTCTACTGAGGCACATAAATGGTAGGGTTAGAATTTGTAGCCAAAAGCATAAATGCATGGACTCAAATTGCCTTGTGTCAACAGTACAGGCTGGTGGTGTAACGGCTACTTCCAGCATGATAATGCACCATGTCACAAAGCAAAAATCGCATGGAACTGGTTTCATGAATGACAATGAATTCAATGTTCTTCAGTTCATTAAGTCATAACAGCTGCAATGGTTTTCCACCAAGCAGAAGATGAATGCTTTAAGAAGATCGAAACATTTCCATTTTCAAATGGTTCTTTGAAACATTAACACCAAGAACCAACCCTTCAAGAATATGGGCCCTATCTTACATCCTGTGCAAGGAGCGTCGTAACGCCCATTGCCATCTTACACCCCGCTAACAGTCTATTTTCACGCATTCTGCCTTTAGCAGCGGTGCTTGCGAACATATCTATGCCGATGGGCATGGTGGTCTTCAAATGAAGTGTGTTCAGGTCAAATTCTGGCATACTGCTATCTTGGCAACGGAAAACACAGGCGCGCTACTGACTGAAAACAACCTAGGCAGACGGCAACAGTCAGTCAGACATTCAACACTATCTTGGCAGTAAATTGTCAACACAGGCGCGTGCCCAACACTCGTATACCTGCTTTGCACCACTTTTCTTTGTCTTTCATTAATTTAAGGTCATTTTCACTACATATTATAAAAGCAACTCTCTGGTGCAGCATTATTTCTCTCTGTGTGGAGTACCCACACATAGTCAAGCTCACATTTGCCTTTGTTAAATCAATATTTTTTTTACCTATGATTTCCCACCAAATATGCTCCTTTCATTTTCACTCTGGCCCATCCATTAACTGTTTTGTAGTTATAAAGAAACAAATTTCCTATTACAGCATAAATGGTCAATAACCCCCTTCTAGTCTGACTGCAAAGTGAAGGTTCAGCATATTGTAAATGCCCCTAATATAATAGCTTTATTACCAACAACACCAGCACCAGACTCAAGTGTTCCATCTGATATTGTTGAAAACATTAAGCACAATAATTATAGGCACTCTTTTTCTTTGAGAGCGGCCACATTTTTATTCCTTGCAGCGTAATTGCCTCCTGTGGGATAATTTGTAATCATTAAGCAATAGTCGATTGGGTGTTTATGCACAGTGCAGCAGGGCATACACCACAACAACAAGCTGGGTGTTAGCAGAGAGGTCAGTGGAAAAATCTGTAACATCCTCATAGCAAGGACCCATTTTTAAACCTGGAAAATGGTTCTTAATGATTCGGATATCATTTTATCTGTAAAATTACCGGATCTGTAAGTTGTGAGATGATGTAAATTATATACGTGCAGTTCCAAAAAATAAATAAAAAAATAATTATTCAACCTTCATCTTGCAAGTACAAACTTCCAGCTGTTAGCAATAAACCAATCAAACAATTTAAGTGGCTCAACAAGTGGCTTCTTTACATTCAACACAAAATGCCTTTAATGAAAACTGCTTTCTCAGAATTACTTAAACCCTTGAACAAAATCCATCTAAAGATCACACATTTGCAAATCAGGTGGCAAATTAAGGGCTTCAGTCGTTGCATTAGGTGTGCTCAAAAGCACATCATATACTTGTACTGGCTAAGAGTTTTTGATGACGGATGTTTGATTGCATTGATTAGAAATATGGCAAGAGAGTTGTCCAAAAGGTTCAGAGAAGATATGATTACCTTCACAAACAGAGAAAAGGTTTCAAAACGAAAACACTGAATGGGTCTGGAAGTACAGCTGGAAGCATAGTTTGCAAGTTCTAGATGTGGCAGATAGTGGAAGCCATCACTGAATGCCACCCGATTCCTGGGGAGGCAGGTGGTCAAAAACCTTTGAGTGACTGCAAAAGACCAGCAGGAAGATTTGGTGGCAGCAAAAACTGAGGTTTCAGTTTGCACAGTAAGGCAAATACTTAACGCTAAAAGACTCCATGATCATACACCTCTACTGATAGATAAAGGAGAGATAAAACACTGGACATTTCTGGGCTTATGGGTCAGTGATAAAGCATGCGAAGAACACACTTGGTTTCAGAAGAAGTCCTGGAAGATTCTGGAGTGGTCGTCACAGTTTTAGAAAAGGCAGTTGCAGCCACTTGATATGCTGGTCAGAGGTTGGTGTTGAGCTGGACTCTGTGGTTAAGGTGGCAGAGAGATGGACACTGCACAAACTGCTCTCCATCATGGACGATTAATGGTCACCCACTACACACCACCATTATGGACCAAAGGAGCACGTTCAGTGGCAGGTTGCTGTCACAGAGCTGCTCTACAGACAGACTCAGGAGATCCTTTGTTCCGAGAGCCATCAGGCTCTTCAACTCTTCCCAGTGGGGCCGGAAGAGGGAGGAGGACGGATGAGGAGCGAGTCTCTTATGTCTCTTATTTTAATTATAGGTTTAATTTGCACCATTAACACTTTACTGTACATTCTGTACATCTGCACTCCTGGATACTATGACACTTTACTTAAATACCAATATATGCACATATTTGTGACATATCTGACATATCTGTCTGCTGATACCCCCCCCCCTGCACAGTATTCTTTCCTCATTCTTTATAACTGCACTGCTTCCCGTATCTGGTTAAGTTCACATACATATGTTTTACATCTTTATTCTATTTATTGTTATTATTGTGTTGTATTACTGTGCTGTATTGTGTAATTGCTGCTGGCTGCTAAATTTCCTTTGGGATCAATAAAGGATCTATCCATCTCTCTGTATGATTACTTGGATAGATGTCTTACCTACTTACTTTCAACTAAATATCTAATACAACCTATTACAACAATCTGTTAAGCTCAACCCAATAAACCTAGCAGGTCCTGAGTCAAGGCCTGGTCTAAATCCTAACCACTAGTTAGAATTAACAGATGTCATATAGACAGTTAATAACAATTTATTTTTTCAAAAATGTGATAAATTATTTAGATTTACCTTTTTAAAATCAAGTGAAAGCTACATTTGTATAAAATTAAGGCTAACATTAACAACAAATTTGTCTCATTTGACATGTGGTGACCAAATATGTATGGACAGACATATAGATAAAATTATGATATATTTTTATCCAAATGTTATGATTGAAATGATGAAAAGAACCATACTGAAATGATTGCTTTCTGAAAAACAAGATAAATTAATCTGTTTGATAAAACACTTATAAATGGTAACTTTCCAAGGAAGGGAATTTTAATGTTGGTTCATATTACACATTTCTATTGGACTAAAATACAGGTGGTGGCTTTTTTCATGTGGTCTAAGGCATAGCAAGGTTTTGATCACTGACTATATATTATGTATTAGGCAATGTATTAGCCATGAAAGCATCAACTGTTATCATACACCTCTCTTCAAAAATGTACTTTGTAATCCAACACAGAGTATTTGCTCTGGTGTAAGCACTCTAGATATACTGCACTCCTGGGATTATATCTGCAAAGTATTAGCATTTAGATGTGCTCTAACAACACAGGTGCGGATTGCTTGAAGCACATTGGAAATTCAGCATTATTATGGCACTGAACTTTGATTCAGGGGGCCATCCTTGGAACCATGACAGTGTGACGGATTTGATATGCGCTGGCTTGAACCAGCAGCTACATGTTTCCCCCTTCTGTCTCACACCTGCTGTCAAACACAGTAGAGCAGGAGTAGAGGTCAAGAAGATACTAAACAGCTACAGAAATGACAACCTCCAATACATGGCAAAAGGAAAATCGGAGAGGAATCGTAAGGAGTAGAAAACAGCTATACAGATAACAGTTCAAAGGACCTGTTTACATCTTGTATTAACATGCACTTTGTATCTGGACAGTATCTGAATCTATTTGGACAGGATTCTGTTTACACTTGCTATTACAATGCGTCCCTAGCCTGACCAGATAATCTAATTTTAATATGTTCCATTAAATTTCCTGTAAAGAACAGCTTCTGATAACAATTCCCCTGTTCTGGAGACTGTAAAAAGTTTGGAGTAACTATGTCGGTTCTACAACATGGTGGAACAAAAGATGGTTATTGCATTTTAGCAAGAAATGCGTCTGACTATGCGTCTTACAGTTTTTTGTCAGATATATTTCCACTTGTCCGATCACAGAACACTAATTTCCTTTTACACTTACACAAGATGCATTTCTGACCATCTTCGAATGGGGTTTGAGTGATCTGATCATAATCTAACCACAATGCGTTACGGGAGTGTTTACACCTGGCAATAAGTGATTGTTTTATGTGTGCCAGTGTGCTTAACTATTTCCAAACCTCTTCTTTAGAAAGTCAAATCAGATGAGCTGCTTTGGGTGGTTTTAATTGCATTCGTGTTTGTGTACGACACAAATTTTACAGTAAGCATATTTTACAAGCATAATCAAACGTATTGCCAGGATAAATAGCTTAAGTGATTAAATAGATTAAGTGTTTTTGCACAGTACTGTATGTAACATAATATACGGTATAATTACTTTGGCTTATGGTATGTAGGCTTTTATGTAAACAAAGAAGTTCAATAGCATGTTTGAAAAGCAGAAATGTTCTCTGTGTAGGTGGAAACACAAAGTTATTCATATCAAGTCAACAACCAAACTCTGGTCTGACAAACTCTTGCACAATTCACAATTAACTTTTTCATTTACTTTATGCCCCCCCCCCCAAAAAAAAAAAAAAATCTTCTGTCTACTTTATAATATTACAATCTGGTAATGAATACGGTATTGAATTTTGAATAGTAGACAATGTATATGGTAGGATTACTAATCAGCAATTGCATGCAAAGCAATGGAAACTGGCTGAGTTGTTCCTAAGTTATAACAGTTGGGGGGAAAAAAAACATGGTTCTGAGGAGTGTAAGAGGCTAAACTCTGCCCTTGCCCTGAGGTAGTGCAACAAACTTTCCCTCACTGTTTTCCCCCGCCGAGCAATGGCCCATCTCTTTCAAGAGTCCTTAATTGAATGCTAATCTTGCCCGGATTAATAGGCTTGTGAGTGCGCTCATGAAAGGGAAATGCTTGTCTTATTGTCTTACTTGTATTGTGTATCTTTGCAACTTAGTATTTAGACTCTCTTATGTTGGTAGTTGGTTTGTATCTGAGCTTCAATGACTGCAATGCAGTAGAACAAGACTGGTCATGGAGAGATAAAGAAAACAGATTGCTAGGCCGGAAGGTTGTCAATTTTGAATGAGGGGGAAAAAAAACACAAGCACACATCATATTGATCTGCATGAATAGGCCTCAAAACTGCTAAAAGTTACTTATGTAACATAATGTAATGCACTTATGTAACACAGACTAATGTAGCACAGAAGTGATCCAGTAAAATAGCTCATTAAAAAAAAAGAAAAGCACAAATGTTCTCTATGTAGATGGATGATACAGCCACTAATGTGAATTTAAGCCTCAACCACCACTAGAAGCTTATGGCCTGGTAATTGCTATGCAGCTTTTTAAAGTGGCCAGTGGATCTGTCAGGTCTCAAGTGATGTGAATTTAAAATACTCCCCCTCCCTTCCCTCCACTTCATATCTCTGAAATAACAGTAAAATAACCGCAAAAGCAATTTTCACTGCTGTCTCTGTAGATACTGCTATCACTTCTTTCAAGTTCAGGGAATGTCAAAGTTTCATCAGTCAGGAGATTACCTCTATAAGTATTTAGGGCTCTGCTAGTTTGTACAGCTACTGTATTTTTTTTTCCAAGTGGAAACAAGGTTGGCTAGGTCAGAAGTTTGCAGAAAGATTTATCTGCATGGTCAGGGAGACGGACACGTGTTGTGTGTAGATCCGAGTACTGTTAAGCTCTATCTCTAGCGTTGTAAAGGTGTATTTACCAAACAGAAGCTATGCACTGGTCTTTTAAAATCTTTTCACAATAGAATTGAAATGGGTCAAGGTTCAAGTAAAGAATGTCAGCTTGAGTATGGACTTATCTTCAGCACATTAGATGATCCGTAGACAAATTATTGCTGTTTAGTTGCTTTGTTGCCAACTGGTTGCCATTCCATCATTTGTCTGTTGCTGTTGACCAAAAAGCTGCCAATGGCAGTAACACAGACTGAGACTGACAAATCAGAATAGAACCAAAAAGAACCTTAAGGACCACCAGGTCAGGTCGTGTTCAAATGCATTTGCAAGCATAATCAAACCTTTTGCCAAAATAAATTGCTTGAAATGTAAGATAATACATGGTACAATTACTTTGGCCTATGGTTTATAGGCTCATATGTAAATAAACCAGTTTAATAGCACATTTGAAAAGCAGAAATGTTCTCTGCGTAGGTGGAAACACAAAGTTATTCATATCAAATCAGTTATCAAACATCTGGCCTAACAAAACTTAACAATTAACTTCAATTATTTTTGTTCCAAATGGAAAAAAGAAATGGCGGTAAGAGAACTCTCAATTCAGACTCAATATTACGAATGAAAAAGTTGCCAATGGCAATAAAATAGGCTGAGACTGACAAAGCAGAACAGAACCAAAAAGAACCTTAAGAAACACCACAGCAAGAGCAAAGTTCAATTGTTTGGTACATTGTTATGGATAGAGATTAGTGCTCCTACCTGTTGGTCTTTGTAGAAGTATTCCTTTTGTTCTAGTGTTTGGTTGTCTGGTATTGTACATGTACATGTCTCCTTTGCCTCCCACACATTCCTGACAGGCAGGCCAGGTAGGAGAGTCTGTCTTATTGCACACAAGGTCCAAGGATTACCTGCTACCATCTCTTGGGGTCTGGCCTTTTGTCACAGTATGGAACTTGAAGGTGGAGGCGGACGTAAACGCAGGTAGTTTAATAAGCACAAAACCAAACAAAGCAAAACAGGAACCAAAAAACTGGAACCAAAACGTTGAGAACCAAACAAAAAGAACAAACAGACCAAGCAAACATACCATGAACTGCCATGAGACAAGAGCAGACCACCAAACACAAGACCAACAAGCAACACCTGAGACTAACAAGAGTGTGGGGCCACAAAGGAGGCACAGGTGGGAACACTAATGACAAGGCAGGGCCAGAGCAGAGACAAGAACCAAACATACACAGAGCCAAGTGCTGATGTGGACATGGCAGGGCAAAACAGAGACACAGGGCACAAGGGCAGACACCTGTTACACCTGTTATAACCTCAGAACCTTTCACACAACATGCAAAACAGTGGCCTAAGACGTCTTAAGAACAGAAAGGCCAGGTTACACTTTGCTTTAAAAGTTGGAGTTCCAGAACAACAGTTGTAATGGAAACATGACATGAAGGTTAATTCAGACCAGACTGGTGGACGGAGGAAAGTCTGGTAAAAACAAACTTCCCATAATCTAAAGCATATCAGTCCTTCTGTGGTGACGTGGTCATGCACAGCAGCCGTTGAACTGGATCACTTGTCATTATAAAAGTTTGAATCAGAAACACATTACCAATTTAACAAGAACTCTTAACAAGAGCTATTGATAATTCTCTTATAAATTGTGTTTTTGTTTACCCGTGGAAAGAAAAGTCACTCCCCAGTGTACACAGTTGCACAGTGTGTTAACAGGTCTGTTTTATTATATGCTGGAATGCTAAATAGGGTTGAGGGGACCGATAAAGACTAGGTTTAACTGTGACCTATTCTTTATTTATCAACATCTTTTAAGCAACAATTGTCAGATTTATTTAGGAGGTGATGATGTGAAATACAGCTGGGAACTGTAAACCTGTATGATTGAGGCTGTGTTTAGTTCTGTGAGCTTTATGTATTGTTTTTGGTGACCTGTAAGACATTGCTGTTAGACTCTGTTCATGTTTAAAACATTTCCCCTTGGCTCAGCTCACCCATATACATAAATATCTTCCAATTAAAATGTCTATTATACAGCATGCTGGACGTCAGAGCTTAAACAGTGAAATACGTTACATGGACAAAAATATTGGGATGTCTGCTCATTCGTTTCTTTTTAAACTACAGGTTTTAAAAAGGTTGTCTCCTGCTTTTGTTGGAAGGGAAGGCTTTCTACTAGATTTTGGAGCAGTGCTCTAAGGTCAGGATCCCAAAAGTGCTGGATAGAGCACTATTTTTCAATTAAAACACAGTTCCACCGCTCCACAGCTTAATGCTGGGGGGCTTTATACCCCTCTAACCCACGTCTGGCATTAGCATGGTGTCTATAGGTTCATGATCTGCTCAAAAGAGTCCTATTCTATTGGCAGTACTTTCTACATGGATTAGGCAAGCTGTGCACATATGTGTCAGCAATTGGTATAGCTTCAAGTAGCTGAAAACATTCATTATAAGGGGTGTCCACAAACATTTGGTCACACTTTTTGACAAAGCTTAAAATCAGGTACCATTTTCTACCATGAATCAATGAATAGAAATGTCCTGGAAAAATGTCTCTGGAAAAAAGAAATCCTTTTTAAAAGTTTGGAGTTTGGAGACATAGACGTTGTTACATGAGTGCAGGAAGAAAGCCATGTCTATACCAAGTCCACTCAGTTTTCCTGCTTTAAAATGACTGAAACATGAACCCACAATCCGAGCAATATGTATCAAGAAAACAGCAGTCATTACAACCCCGAGTCCCATTTTCCAGGCTATTTCGTTTGAAGGTATTACCTCACAGTGGCTACAGTGGCGGCCACCTCAGCCATTATTATCAAAGCATTAGCCTGAGGCGGGAGCACTCTTGCAGCTCTGGTCCTCTGTAAACCATGAATAAAGCCGATGCTAATGTGCAGGCGAGGGGTCCGGAGCGTGGCTGATCCTGCACTGTGTGTCCCAGGCTGGGGCTTTGGGAAACACTTGAAAAGCCCCGGATCTCCCCCCTCCTCCCTGTCACCGGCAGCCTCACCTTCAGATGACCCGTCCCCGCAAGCAGAGGGATTTTTCACACACGCAAAAAAGTGCTGCCAAAGCGAATGTGTAACTAAGTTTGGACCTGGGGGCTTGCCCAGCAATCAAACGAGGAATTCCTGTGCTGTGCAAATTTTGCAGATTGTGTCATTCAGGCAGACTGGCCACAAACCTCTAAACAAAATGTGTCGTAACCCCTTCACGCGGCCTACGCCAAAGGCACTGACCTGTAACAAGCTGAATATGTTGTGTGGCAAACAATGGTGACCTATGCTAATTGCTTACGGCCCAGAAAGACCTGCAGCCTCTCTGTGGTTGTGTTGGAAGGCAAAGTGTCACAACAGTGCACTCTAGCTCTTCAGCTATTTAAAAGTGCCTTTTAGCTGCTGGACAGTGTCCAGTCATTGCTTATATACATATATAAGTTTGAAAATGCTAGATATTGCTCTGAGACTGCTAGTCTGAACCATGATTACGTAAACAGTGTGGTTTGATTATCGTGGTCTATTATGCAACTTTTTTGGAGCACTTGCTGTAGTAAAAAAGTTTAAAGACTGCTTTGTGGCACCAAAAGAAGAGGGGTCTTACTTATTCGTAGAGGACGAGATGTGCCTATCTATATTTTTTTTTTTTTTGCCATAAATTTATATTTAAATGTAAATGTTACAACCCTCGGCTGGGTTTGAGGCCAATGTTAACAGCATTTTAGAAGGAGGGAGTGATGAAAGACAATTGAGACTGCTTTTATTGAACCACCATGTGTATTACCCATGTGCAGAACTGCACTGGAGTGATGTGTGGAGAAAGCACAATCTACCCACCCTGGAGAGAGCACGGTGCTTCATTGGGCATTGAGCATCATGCTCTCTCTGGGCCCTGGCTGCTGATGGCTAGCAGCATGATCAGGATTCGAACCAGCATTCCTCTGGTCATATTGACAGCGCCTTATTCTGCTGGACTACTTGGGGCCCTAATATGTTTCTAAAATCATATCATTCAAGTGTTATTTTGGACACGGACATGTGTTAAATATGTTTGTTTCTTCTCCTATGAAGTTACTGTTTCAGAGACATGAGCCTGTTAAATGGAAATTAATATGCTAAGTGGGGGCTCTGCACTCTACACAGGTTCTAGGCCCACCAAGAACCACAAAGAGACACGCTCACAGTTTACTCAAGACATAGTACAGAGTGTTGAATACAGAATGGATTTCCAAAAAGTGACAATGTACTTGTTGCTCCCCTAGAGCATTCTGTAATGATTCCTCTGTGCAGAGAGTTCTGGCACAGCCTAGGGGGCCAAGCACCACCTCCAAAAACAGCAAGCTCAGCTTTACTTGAACTTAATTACACAGGGAGAGCCCAGGACAGGTAGAGGGCATAAAAAAAAAGTCCACATCATATTGATCAGGCAGAATGCCTCCCTCTTTCCAATATTCTCCACTTAAAAAAAGGTCATATATTGTTTTTACAGGCTGTCCAACATTAACTTTCAATTTTTACTCTTATTTCAGATGTGAATGAATCAGTTTTAGCATGCTTAAATAGACCCAGATGTGGTTTATAGTCATCATTTCATTGGTCCAACAATGTCAGACATAGTGTGGAAGTGGAAACATTGATGCAATAGAGTGAAACCGTGTTTTATTTCATTCTGGATATATGGTAACTGCGCAAGGTTCCTAATTCAGTCCATTGAGAAATAAATGTAATTTCTTTCAGTATCTATATTAACAATTATTGTTCTCCTTTTTCTTTTGCCTGTAAAAAAAAAAGAAGACAAGAAAAGGAGCACTTTTCATTTCACTGACCCACTAGCCTCAGGACTGTGGAGAGACTACACCTCTTAAAAATCCTTGCGTCAGATCAAGTTGAGTTTTATGAGTTTGTCAGGGAGGAAATCGATTTCTCTCCGCACAATGGTGAAGACAAGCTTAGATGGCCTCCTCAGGATGAAGTTACATGATGGCAGGAGTAGTAGTAGCATGAGGCAATGCTTTGGCAAAAGAGGTAATCATAAACATTAAGCTGTCACTTATGGCTCAAGGTAAACCCATCGACCAAGGCGTGAGTGAGAAACTCCACTAAAATTACTGGAACCCCATAGTATGTAACAACCATTGCTGCTATGTTACCTTGTCTTGGCTTTGGGACTAATTCGGATCAGATTGCATCACAAACATTATACGACCAGAAGTATCCAGACATCCCATTCTGCACACATAAAGCTTGAGTGATCTCTATAAAAAGCTTTGTCAATAGAATGGAGCGATTGCACATGAGCTTAGGATCACTGAGAGCAGATGGCAATGCAAGAGGGGTATAAAACACTTCAGCATACATTTATGGAGAAAACTCGAGTGGCTGCTTTAGTAGTACGTTCTGCCTCTATGCCTCTATGTTCCCTCTACAAATGCATAGTTATGATTTGTATAGGGACATAAATGTAGCAAATATGATGTTAAAGTAGCATCAGTCAAGATTTAAGAAACTCAATCTCTAGTGGTTAAGATGGATGAAACCATTTTTTTCCCTTTAGATGTCTCAGAGATCTCTTTTTTTTGAGAAAGCTCCATCTTAAAATCATGCTACCCAAATACTCTACACATTTTTCTTGATAAACATCCATGTCAGAAGGGCATGATGGTGTTAGCATTTTGACCTGTTATGCAAAACAGGTCAAAATGCTCAAAACGCATGAACACTTAATTCATCTCATAATGATTAGCTACTGTAAATATAGTAGGATATATTTACTGCTCAATGGTTCATTGCAATGAGCTCCCATGAGTTCATCAGTCACTACTTGTGTTAGCTAGCTAGCTTTATTAATTGCAGTTGACCTGCATTACAAATATTTCTCTGAGGGATGTTCACCTTCAGATCTTTACTCAGCTGTCAAACTCATAAGATTTATCTACTCCACTCACAATGGAGTTGATAAATCTCTGGTTTTGTTACACAGGTCATTTAGCTATTTTTGTGTTCAGCTTTAACTCCTAGCAGTTTAATAATAATCTTCATCTTAAGAAATCACTTGTTTGAATAAATGTTTACTCCAATTTAGCAGGTTTCTTGTTGTGATATTGTTTCTCTATTACTAGCTTTGGCCATGTTGTTTAGCCAAACAGATGGAGATGGGGTGAAAATGGGGCATTAAGCAGATGGGGTGTCTATTAAATTCTGATAAGAGATCAGTGTAAACACAGTGAAGAAGCTGGCCTAAGGTGGTGTTTTGATATCATTGATAAAAATGATTTAACATTTTTAAAAAATTTATTAGAATTATTTTATTATTATTTAAAATAAATGAATAAGAGACAGAAGAGGAAATCGACTAATGCCCTTTTTAAATATAAAGGTTGGTCTGAGGACCCATCCAACTCTCCAGCCCTCCAATGTGGGTAGCTAGTTGTTTTTTTACTGCACACTAGTTGGCCGATGATTGGCTCATCAGTGACAATCCAGTCTACACTGTTAAGGGGCTCTGGTCCCCAAGACAGGCTGCCGTTTAACCCCTGACTTCCCATCTTGGCTGTGCACGTAATGAACTGTCCTGCTCTCTAGAGGGTGGCCATTACTCTGGCTTGGGGACATGTGTCGCAGTAGCCTGACACCCAGCTTATTGGCAATCTGTTAACGCTGCCTCCTGAGGAAAGCGTGAATAAAGGGCGCTGAGGATAACAGAGTGATGGGAAGACAGATAAAGAGAGATAGAGAAAAAGAGAGAAAGAGAGAGAATAATAGAATAAGCAAAAATCTTCAAGGGCTGGAGAACAAAAAGAACATGAGCAGACCTGACTGAGCCTACCGGGAAACTGGGACTGTCTTTGTGTCTTTCACATGCACAAGCGAACAGCAGGACAGTGTAATCGTCAAAACATATAATTATGCTGGTTGTTCATGCTGAACTTGGAAAAGAACGTGGCCACACATCTGTGTTTTGTGAACTGTAATTGGCTTAATTAACTATGCAGGGATGTCACACGCTGCATGATTAAAAATGCGTCCCAAGCAGGAAATCAGAGAAATTACATGCTTCCCTCAAAGAGGTGGAAAGTGCAGTTCTAGAAAACTGTAATTGGAACTGGACGAGAGACAATTATCATTTTTAGCTATAATGAGATAACTGTTGGATACGGATTGTCATGATATGAATCCACATAGCTCCGTTCATAACCCCTAACTGTCCCTTAAAGGACCGCTGTCGGGCCACGAGTGTTATTACAATCTTCTATTACCAAAGAATAGCCCCACCAGTTTGTACAGAAGCCCCTGTAGTCACTGAATAATACACCCTAGTGTGCAATAAGCCTTGCGGCGTTAAGGGGTTAATCCATGTTGCTGTATGTTATCTTTTATAGGACAAATAATAAGTAGCGAATCGAAAGTCTATGTAACACACCAAACTCAATTTATATGTTGGATAATCAAATTAAGTGATCACTGGGATCTGAATTTATGGAATCTTAAGTATGTCTTCTGGCCTACCGCTGTGAAATCATTTCCCCTTGACGAATTTCAATTATGATCCTGGACTGGAACTCCGCAGACAAATGCATATTAGTGGGAAATAATATACAACTGGGTGGTTATTACCCTGATTATGGCTGTGAAGGCAAAATAAAAAAAATGTGAGTGCCGGTTCTGTTGGCTAAAAATATTATCGAAGGAACATTAATTGCGACAGTTAGGTTAATGGCACGGTTCTTAATTTTGGCAGGTAGCGAACGACTGGAGTAGCGCTGTACGCTCAAACCAGCTAAAGCCTACTTTATATATTTTGTGTAATGTAACAGAACCAGATGCCGTACATATTCCTGAAAGTCCTTGGCAGACATGATCAGCTTTAAAGCTGATTTCCCCAGCCTGCTATTCTCTTCTCTGGGATTTTGCTGAAGGCTTTGCATAAGCGCTGGAAGACGAGTGTAAGATTTTGCCCCGCGCCCATTTTCAATTCAGTTCGCATTCATTTTGACATTTCCTGATGGAAGGAAACTGATCGGCTGTGACGGCTAGTGTGCCACCTATCTTTTGATACAGATGGATTTCGAATGCGGCAGTCAATTACACAGTGTTGGCTGAATACTGAAATGTGTTTTGTTTTTGTCACTAAGCTGATTTATCTGACATGTGCAAAATTTGCTTTGCACCTCCAAAAATCCCCCTAGTCTACTATTGAATGAGTTTATCAGAAGAGCACTTTTTGGGACTGTAGCTTTAAGTAAACGGAGAAGAAAACATGCAGAACTAAAGAGAAATTGTGAGGTAAAACTAAAGTAGTAACACTGCTCAACTTTTTCTAAACCCCCTTCCAGTGGCTGGAGTTCACAGAGAAGTCAGCCACCAAACCTGTACTCTTCTTATTGGTCCTCAGAATCAACGACAGAAAATTCCAAGTGGTGCATATTTCAAAGCTTTATAAATACTCCAGAAATCACAAAAAAACATCATTTTAAACTCTTAGGGCTCTATCTTACACCTTGCGCAAGGCGCATTGCCATGTTCATTGCTATCTTACACCCCGTCAACAGTATTTTTGCGCCTTCCACCTGCATCGCTTAAATAGCAACAGTGCTTGTGCATATATCTATGCCAATAGTTACACGTTTTCAGATTAATTTTTTCATTTGTATTTATTTATGTATAACCTATGTTTTTGCTTTTTGACACATCATGACACATAATTTACATAATGTACTTTTTGATGGTTTGCTTAAATTAGAATTCTACTCTTATATTTAACTAATATAACTGATCTTGTTTTATGTGTTGTACTATACAACGTTTGTGTTTTTCATTGTCAATCTATATTTTATGTATGTATCCCCTTGACTACATTGTAAATGAGGGTGTCCTTGGTTTGCCTTCCTTTGAGTTTGGCTCCTCGTTGGTGCCCTGATCTTCCAGCACGCTTTTGTACTGTTGATGTATTTATTGTATTCAGAGTTTAAATAAAGGTAAACTGTTAGGCACTGGAATAGATTGATCATGCTTTGGGCTTGTGTTACAGCCAGTGGCACAGAGAACATTTCACTGGTAGAGGGAAGAATGGATTAAATCAAATGGCAGCAAAGTCTAGAAATGAACATCGTACCATCTGTAAGAAAGTTGAACATGAAAAGGAGATGGTTTCTGGTGCAAGCTGAAGGTTTTGCCATGGCCTCGCAGTCCGCTGACCTGAAAATCATCAAAAGCCTGTGAAAAGACCTCACAAGAGGCTGTGGGACCGTTACCTTGTTCTACATTCATTGTCCATTTTAGCATTTTATTTGCAGCACTGCTGTTTAATCAACTTGTGCCAATGCAAAACATACTAACACACCACCATCATGTCAGTGTCACTGCAGTGCAGTCCACCACCAAATACTACCTGCTCTGTAGTGAAAGGGGTTTAAAACTGTATGCAGAAGAACAGACTACAGTCTGGAATTATAGAACTACACAGTGCTCCTATATGGCAAGTGGAGCTGATAAAATGGATAGTGGGTGCAGAAACTAGGATGCTACTAAGATACTACTTCCAATAAAGAGCTCAACATTTCATTACATAAGCCGTTTTCCCAATGAATTCAAGTCACATGTGGGGGACAAAAAAAAAAAAAGAACGAGACCATGCGAGAAGAACATGTGAGACATTTTTCTTGTAGACTCTGAGGAGGGAGCTTATTTCCATTCCAAATGGGGATGGAGTTATTAGCTGGAGCAGCAGGTATTTTGTCACTGTCATACACACAAGCAGAATTAATGGTCTCCATGCTTCCCTCTGTGCCACCTTGTGGGGTAGAGATGACATTTTGCTAACCTCGAGACCTTCATCAAAAGCTTGGCGAAGAACACCGTCCGCACTGGAACCTCCTTATCTGACATTAGTTAGCAGAATGAGCACTTTTTGGTAGTGTGAATTACTTACAGTAGTGGAAGATTCAATCCGTTGATCAAATCAGGCAACAATGAGGCCAAAAACATTAAAGATAAGATAAGATAAGATAAGATAAGATAAGATAGTCCTTTATTAGTCCCGCAGTGGGGAAATTCTCAGTGTCACAGCAGAAAGGGATAGCAAGACACTCTCAAGTGTCAAGGCTGCATTGTGGGTGTAGTTCTACTGTACAGAAAGACTACGATACCTCAGATAACCACTTTGTACAGTTGTAGTGAGCAAAAGAGCATCTCAGAATGTACAACATGTCACACATTGAAAACCATGACTGGTTAAAATTCTTTCAGCCAAGAACAGAAAGCTGAGGCTGCAGCACTGGGGCATCCAAACCGGACAGTAGAAAACTGGCAAAATGTACCCTTGGTCTGATGTACCTTAGTGTTTGCTGAGGCACACAGATGGTAGGTTGGTTCAGGTTGGTGTAATGGTATGCATCCCTTCATGGTCACAATTTACCCATTTTCTAAAGGCTACTTTAGCATGACAATGCATCCATCTGTAGGGTATATCACAAACACAACATCGAGGTACATCTACAATCTCAAAAAATTCGTCCATATCGTGTAGCCTATAAATAACTATTAATAAGTTGAAATATTAAATAATTTATAAAAAATAAAGTATAACCATGGCTACACTAAAAGAACAGAGGCCACTGAAGTGGTCAGCACAGTGTACAAAAGTGCCTACAAGGTTACTCCATGGGGCTTCTGCCCATGAGGGTGTCCTTGGTTTGCCTTCCTTTGATTTTGGCTCCTCGTTGGTGCACTGATTTTCCAGCACGCTTTTGTACTGTTAAACCTCTTGTACTTTCCAGCAGAAACTTAACACATCTCTTTGCCTCTTTGATGCTTGCAGCCCTCGTATCATTTAGTAGTGCTGTAATCCATTTCTATACTTATTTGTTCTGTAGGATTTAGTTACAAAACTATTCTTTTCAGGTTTGAACTCAGGGGTTTAAAACTGTAGGTTAATAAGTTGCATTAGTTGCAAATTGGGAGGGGGGGGGTCATTTGTAATAGTTGTATTTAGAATTTTAAATCTATTTAGAAATATACTTTTAAATGGTTAATGTATAGCTCAAATGGCTCAATGTATTCTGCTAGCTGGATCAACTTACCCAAAACATTGGATAAGTTAAGCCACAGCACCAGTTTGTTTTGGGACCCTTTTTGAGTTAGGCACACAGCTAATATCTCAGTTATTAGATCATACATCCTGACGTGATGTTAATTTTTATGGATGTTTTATATTCCCCTAGGTCATCTTATATTCATCTTATATTATATTATTAGGTCATCATATATGAGCTGCTTTTCAGTCGACCCATAGCAAGGAAACAGCGTGTATATATATATATATATATATATATATATATATATATATATATATATATATATATATATATACTGTCCAAAGGAAAACATGTATCTCCAAAACAGGAACTTTACCTTCTTAACAATGAAAGTCGATGTAAAAGGATTTTATTCCAAGTCAATTTTGATTATGGCCCCAACAGCACTCCCTGGAACTGTCAGCAGTTTAGAATTTTTTCTGTAACCAATGCCATCAGTATGTTTTGCAACAATAAGGTCATAAAAAGGTCTTGAGGGAGCTCACTGGTTTCACCCATCATGACATGTTTCTTGTGTGGCACCTTGGTACGGATACACCTTTTTATAGGATATCAGTTGAAGCAGCTGATACTAATTGGCACTAAGTGGCAGGACTGCTTTGTAATTACTGATAGATTTCAGATGGTGTTGTGCCTTTCCTTGGCTTTTTGCACCTCTCTTTCTTCATGTGTAGCAAGGCCTAGATAACCCTATCTGATCTCCAGGTGCTGCAGTAATGGCTGCTTACCACATCAGGCACATGTGCTCGCTGTTCACTGTATGTGTTTGCTCACTAATCTGAATGTGTGTGTTCAAATTCCAAATTACATCTGTGTCCAACACAAATGGTAAATATGGTTGTCCTTGGCCCATTAAATAATTTGAACATATAGAAGCCCCTTTTTAATTAATTAGAAAATTGGTTCAAATGAGAACTGTTATAAGTAGTCTTTATTTTTCCTTCCTTTTGCTGCTGTATGTTTGAATCCCACTGGTGCGTTGGCTCACTGGTGTATTGGCTTTGAAACCAATGGGATAACTTCCTATCTGAAAATATAATTTCTTTGTGATGTAATGTTTTCTTTTAGCACCGCATCTTAGTGCCGTTCTGGCTTCAAGTTAAATTTAACGCTATATCTAAATTCATCTTCCCTGCCTATATATTCCTTCCCCCTCTCTCTTTACTCAGTATGGCCTTGTCTAACTGGGTAAATAATTGATGCCCCTCTGCACTCATTGTGATAAATTTATGGCCACGGAGAGCAACAGCATGGTTGTATATTTTCACAGACTGCTTTGACGCTTTTTTTTCCCCCTCTGGACTTATATGTGTATCTATTCCAAGGTCAAAAGGAGCTGATATTTTATAGAGACAGATCGTTTCAACAAAACAGTGCTGTTTCAGACCTCAGTAACTGTCTCTGTCACAGCGTTGCCTTCTGGGTATTCTCTTCCATCCATGCCTATTTCTCATTGAAAGCTGCTATGTTTTTTTTTTTTTTTTTTTTTTTTTTTTTCCTAAAATGTGGAACATTAAAAGCTGCTGCTCTGCAGTCAACAGAACCACCGATGTGTAAACAAATGCACAGGACGGCTAATAGGATGAAATGGAAATAAAATTGAGTAACAAATAGATAAACAACCAAATAAGCAACCCGTGTGTTCCTAAAAGTGACTATTCTGGTCCTCTTGTCTGTACAGCATGGACATGCTGATTTAAATGAATGTACAATGTACATGCTCTGAAAGAGGCCTATATTCTACTTCCACAAATTCATTCAATTTGTGATGTGTGTGGGTTTATTATTTATTTATGATGGTTTTCCAATCTCTCTTTATTCTTTAAAGTAAAACAATTTATATATATATATATATATATATATATATATATATATATATATATATATATATATATATATATATAAATATATATATATATATATAGAATTTATACCCTGTTTTGTGCCTCTTTAAAAAAGCAGTCCAGGCTGAAACACTTATATAGTCAACGAGAGTAGACAGGCTAAACTGCATTAGACTGAAATGGGCAGATATTCAGAGGCACCCCTGGTCACTTTCAATTTCTGTTTCTGTGAATAGTTCAGTGAGTAGAAGATCTACCAACCAATCTCCAAAAGGCAAAAAAGTTATAGATGAAACATTCTTGCAACATGCAAAAGTTTGGACACACAAGAGTTTTGAACTCTCTGATACCTTTTACCTAGATTTCAGACATTAATTAGCTTGTTGGGGCAATGGCTTGTTCACAACCACTGTTTTCCACGTGATGCAAATTTCAAAGCTTTTTAAATAACCAAAAAGAAAACAAACAGGCTGCCCTTCTAAACACACATTTTCACATGTTGAATCTGTAAGAAACGAATGTAAAAGAAAAATTATTTTTATTACTTATTATAGTCAATGTTTTCCTTTTTATCCCCAATTTTGGCTGATGATTGGTCCACCCATTCATAGCTCCCCAAGCACTAGCAAATGCCTCCTCCGATACATGCAAAGTCAGCCAACACCTCTTTTTGAACTGGCTCTGCACAGCACTGCCAGGCAGCCGACGCGCTTGAAGGAAAGTGCTGGGTCCCCAGCTCCGCTGCACCAGTTAACAGATGCCTGTGCCATCAACATTGCCTAGGACTGATCTCCACCCACCCCGAGAAAGCACGGCCAGCGTGCTCTCTTGGACTCCAGTCGTTGATGGCAAAGCGGCCTCAGCATGCTTATAAGATGCTAGCCAACAGTGCTACATAGACTAAACAAGTCACTTATACCTGCAACTTGTTGATGTCTGTTTAATTTTTAAAGCATTATAAATACACCTTAAAACGTCTCAACGATCAGCAGCAAAATAACTGCTGCCTAGCACTCTGAAAATTCAAATAATTGATGCCTAATTTGAGAAGATGATAAATAGATGGTAAGATACTGTTGTCGGGTAGTTGTTTCCTCAGTTTATACTGTAAATAAGAAACAGCAGTTCAATTAAGTTGAGAGAACTAAAACAAAAATGCCTTCAGGAACTGATCTACTGTACACCAAGACATGCACAAATATGAATTTATGAATATGAATGGAACAGACATCAGGATTAAACCTCTCCTGTGTCCTCACCATACATTTTTTCTAAACAAAAATGACTGAATTTGAAATCATCTGGGACTGGGGAGTGAAAGGTATGCTTTAAAAGTATTTACATATTGGTTTTAAGTTACAGACTTTTTTATAGTTCTTTTGTGCTGGACAGCAAACTCTGTATATGCTATTTCAATTAAAGGGATAATAAATGGGGCCATAGCTTCATTCTATTAACTTTATCTTAATTACCCTTTCATGTCTGCTTTGACCTTGCTGCAGAGGGGCATTAAAACACTGCGAGTTACTCTACCTTGAATTCATATCTTGCAGGAAGCAAATTAAAACATTTTATTGACCATTTGCACCACATGAGTCAGCAGAAGGTTGGGTTTTGAGAAGGGCTCTGCAGGCCATGAACCTGTAACCTCAATCACTGGGACTTGCTGGGACACGTATTCAGACAGCCACTATGAACTCACTGCTGGTCTGACAGAAAGAGCTGATGAGATGGGGATGGGGGATCACACTTGCACTCTAAAAAATGAACGATTCAGTGGAGGAAGAACTGTTTTTTGAAAATAACATGTGATGGTAAAGAACCTTTTTACATGTTAATAAACCTCTCTTAATATGAAGTTTTCATACCAGTTATTTTTCTAAACCAACAAAAAAAAGCCATAGCACACTAGCGATCAACCATCCAGCAATAAACACCTTGAGTTGTCCTTATAAAATCCAGAAAAACAGTTAAACATACACGTACATTTGTGGACACCCCTTCTAATGAATGCAGTCTCATCCCTATATTGAAGTATTGTCAATAGAATAGGACTCTCTGGAGCAGATAACCATGCCTAATGCCAGGTGTGGGATAGAAAGGTATAAAGCCCCCCAGCATTGAGCTGTGGAGCAGTGGAACTGTGTTCTCTGGAATGATGGATGGCACTCCATCCAATACTTCAAGGATGAGTTAGGGAGTTGGGGATGAGGTGAGGTGGTGATCTTGTTGCTGAATGCAATCAAATGTTATTAGAAGGCCTTCCCTGGAAAGTACAGACAGCTACTCAAACAAAAGCAGGACTAGCTCTATTTTAATGCCCTTAATTGTGAAAGAAACACTGAATGGTATTGGTGTCCCAATACTTTTGTCTTAGTAGTGTTTAGAGTTTGTTAGAGCTAAGCTTTGTTTTCTGGCTGAATGTGGCTCCCCCAGACCAGTCTGCTCCCTTCAGTTTTAAATGAAGATGGTCTGGTTGGTTAGGTGATAAAGAGACCAGCAAACAGCAGCAGATGTATGAGCCCTTGAGGATTCTCGGAAATCCTTCAGACTTGAAAGTTTATTTTGAGAAATGTCCCAGATGTGAGGAGACAGAAAGCAGAATCAGGGTACATGGTGGCAAATTTGCATTTTATATGAACAGAAGTGTTAGCCAAAGCAGCCAGATGTGTTTTCCCAGTCAGCTAATTTCAACAAGTTTCCTTCTGAAACTCAAAGCAAAGTCCATCCGCTTGCATTTTCCCGCAGGCATAAATAGCCTTCCCACCTGAATGATCAAGCCAAAGCCTTTGAAGGGAGCTGTAATTAACGAGCGTCAGCTTGCTTTTAATTTCTGCCATCACTTCTTCCCTTTGCTATGGTATCATTCAATTACAGGTGCTATCTATTTGAACACCATGCTGAGTTGCTGCCTAAGCTGTCCAGCAGGCCTCTATTATTGCTTTGAAAAACAATCAATCATCTGAACCTGCGCTATGAAAAACAAATGTTGAAATGCAAGGGGACGGCTCTTATTAAATCTGGATTAATGGCTAAGAATTGTTTGAGAGGCCTAATGTAATTTGTAAACGATTCCCTTGGGGGGAGGGGTTTGAAGGATTAAGGAAATGACAAAGAAGGTTGAGGTTTTTTTTTAATTTCATGCCACAACAAAGAGACACTCGAATGACGCCTTTGGCAGGGTATAATGTTATCTGGCCCATACTAGCTTGCATGCATTATTATCAACAAATGCTTTGAAGGAAAGCTTCTTGTACCTAAAGTACCACATAAGAACCTGTAGTGTGTTCAGCGGTAGCCCTCATTAAAGACCACATAACTTCTAGGATCATCAGAACTATTAACACCCCCTCAATTAAGCATCCCTAGTTCCTGCCATGCAATCTTTTTAAACTTATTTAGTGATAAAGTCAGAACTATCCCTCAACATTTCCATCTGCTCACTCTCCATCCCCCATTTCCATCCCTCACTCTAGACGCTTCTCTTGCAATTCCTCATAAGGTTAATAGTTTCTCCAGCATAGATCCCAATTTTGTCTCAGATCTCATTACAAAGTCTAGCTCTTCATATTGTCAGGTAGACCCTGCCTCCACTACCATTCTCCAGGTCTGTACATGCCATCTGTACTCCAGTTGCACACTTGATAAATACACGTTTGTGCTTTGGTATTATTCCTGCTGAAAACAATTGCTGCTTTTACTGCATTTTGAAGAAATCCACCTTGATTCTGTCCTCTGTTGCTAAAGACCTAGATCTACCTCCCCCCTTTTTCTAACTAAAAAAAAGCTTACATATTTCCTCAATTAAAATAATCGGGAACTTGAGTTGATAATGACTCTTTGTTTCTGCTGATGGCAGACATTGAAATATTCTTCTCCTCCTTGATTCAGCTTTTTATAGTGTAAATCGTAATTGTCAGAATTTGTGCAGACATTGTATCTCCAAAATGGCAGCATAACAAGAGAAGGAAAAATCCATCCAATGGAACTTTCAATGGAAGGAGTTTTATTCCAAGTCGGTTGAGTATTCCTATTGGTCCTTTCATCATGAAAACTTGACAAAATGTAAAGAACAACAGGTTTCCAAATTCAAATTATGACAAAAAACAACAACAAAAAAAACATATATGAGCTTTTTGTGTGACAGCAATAATATATCTCTCTTTACAGGCACTTCTTAAGATTACTAACATTTTTCTGCTGTTTATTTGCAGCTGTGTTTTACAAAAGAGTACTTCTGCATCTTTTATGACAATCCGTAGCTATATTTCTCTGATTTGTGTTTTTTTTTAACATAGCGTTCTGGGACCCAAACAGATGCTGAGCATAACATGCATCAATATGCATTAGCTCATTAAGATGTGGATTTTCATTGGCCTGTACCAAGGACACACAGTTCCACAGCAGTAAGAGGGCAATGTTTTGCTTGGGGAAGCACTGTTACAGCTGAGTTTAAGAATCTGACCCATTGTGTTTAACAAATGTTTTTTTGTACCTTTTCAATGTGATTTCACTTTGCTGCAATGCAGTATTCATAAGGCTACATGTCAACCTGCATGAGCATTTCATTACTACAACTAGAACAAACCTACATAAACCTTTATGAAGATATTTTCCATAAAGCTTCCAATGTGTATTTTATCATAATTTTACTTTATCATATACTTCTGCTCTTCACATATCCCAGCTTAGAAAGTTATGTTCAGCACCCATGAAGCAGAGACGGCCTTGCTCAAGAGCCCAACAGTGGCAGCTTAGTGAACCAAACCCACCACCCTGTGATTAGTAACCCAGTGCTGTAACCACTGAACCACCACTGCCCATTTTTATCAAGCTGACACAGATTTGTGTTGGTATTAGGTGTTGTGATAACACTTTCTGGGGTAAATGGACATAGCATGACATAACACAAGCTCATATGAGTCATACAGATTACAATATTTTTGTGGACTAGCTGTCGCAACTGTACTAAAATAAAATAAAATAATGGTAAGTAAGGTTTTGTGCCACAATAAAAGCAACAATAAAAAACTCTTATGCATGCAATTAAAGCAGCATTATGCAATAATGCTCCATGTTCAGGAAAAGGAATAAACGCTTTTAGGCAGCTCAAAAGGACATGCTTTTGACACACATCTCACAAAGCTGACAGAGACAATAACTAGTCGGGTAAATATGCAAATAAAAGACTATTTCAGAATTCGTACAATGTGTACTAGATATAGCTCAACCCTTATATATGCCCTGATCTTGTGACCTTGACCAGAAAGAAGCAGATGAGAAGTATGACTAAATAGTACATGGGTATTTGATGTCTTGCAGTGAGGACACTATTGGGTGAATCAAGTCGCTACAAGTCAATCCTGAAGTGTTATCAACAGCTCCAGGAAGCAAACCTTTCCAGTACCAGAACATCCGCTAAAACATTCACTGACATTCATGGAAGCCCATTCTCGCCACAATAAAAAAAAAGTGTTGGGAACAGGCTTCCATTAGGACTAAATATAAAATAGAATAATATTAGTGTTGTGTCATTTCCAAAGTCTGAAGAATCTTATTAAAGTAAATACTTACTTTACTTAAAGCCACAAAATATATACAGTACATACCTCCTTTGACATTACAGTGTCCTAGCATTGTCATTTGGGATTTATAGAAGTCCTAAGTGTAACTTTTATACTCCTTTTACATAAGAAAATATCAGCAAATCCGTCTTCACAGGATCATCGTATTGCAAAGGGGAATCATAAAAATTGCTTATTTGCCGAAATATATAATACGTACTTTACTTAAGGGTCAGAAATAAATCATATCTGTCCTAACAGAGTACCCATATACAAAATAAACGATTTTGCTAAGTTTTGTCATAAATCAAAAGAATATACAGAATAAATGATTGATATACTGATTCAGTATTAATATGAAACTAAAGATTTTCATAGCAGAATATTGGTATGCCTGCACTGCATGAAAATGCTGTTGGCAGAAAATTAAATTAAGCAGGCCAACTACTGCTCATTAATTATGTATGCAAACATAATTCAATATAAATTCCTTGTTCTATGTGATATTGTTATACCAGCTGCAGCCAAGTATGGTTATAATATTAGAGAAACATGTCAGTTCTCCTGGATTCTCCTCTCTGTCTTTTCTCTTTCTTCACTTTTTTTAGTTCATCAGGCCAGAAGGAGAGCCCAAGGTCAGTGCTGCTGAGGTTCTGCGCATAATCAGTTCAGCAGGTGTATTAAACTGATTATCCTCCTGGGATCCATGGGTTGTCTAAACAATTCATGAACTCACCTAATTTCAGTCAAGACTCTGTGTTGCGAGTCTGCTGCTGTAGACAGATTATGGAAATGGACACGGAGGAGTGCCCCACACTGAGAGGGATGAATTTTAAAAATGGTTCGGATGGAGTGAAGGGTATGTTTATAAAAGTGCGCTGCTACTTGTTTCCGTGCCATGCTGGTGTTTTGAGCACTGGCACTTGCTGAATTATATCCGTGCTATAGAGTTAGTGCTGAAAGAAGCTGGAGATTTGGAATTAAATAGCTTGAAATTGTGATTCATTTAAAGGCCCATACCCCAAGACCTTCATTGTCTAAAATGGAGGGTTTTGGTTTTGTTGTTGGACAGTGCTTACGTTTCTTTCTGGTAGGACACAGTGTTGTCCGTCATGAATTGTATTAACTCATTTTGACAGGCTAATTAAAAAAAAAAAAAAGCCTGTTATGACTTCTGGTTGTATGTAAGGAACAAGCATGTAAGGTGGACTGATAAATACGGAAATGAATTCGGAGTGCTGTTAATGGCAGAGATTGGAACTCATATAATGCCTCTCAGCCAGGTCAAACTCCAAGATTGGTACTAACTGTGGTACAATGAATGAAGTTCTGTAAAAAAAGAAAAGCTAAATTTAATTACCCCAGCTACTATATGATATTTATACCCAATTTGGAAGGCCAGTTACCCAATCCCCATTAATACCCCCCTTTCACTAACAATGCCCCTAAAACTAGGAGGGTGAACACCAGCCCATGCCGCTAATAGCCAGGCAGCCAGTGCGGTCGGAGGAAAGCACATCTCCTTAGGTCCAATACAAAGCTAACAGAAGCCTGTGCTGACTAACATCACACTAGGAGTGGAGGACGTGCCACCAATCCATTCCTGAGAGACCAAGGCCTATTGTGCTCTCTCTGACTTTGGCTGCTGATGGCAAGCAGCATGAACCAGTGATCCTTGGATCATAGTGGCAGTGCCTTGGTTCACTGGACCACTCTGAGCCCCTTGCCAGTCCTCTTCTCACAGTGTGTGCTGATATTAGTGAAAACATTTTTTGTCTGTATCAACTGTCTCCCTCCACTGAATGCTGTTGCTAAGCAATGGCTTGGCTTTATGCTGAAGCAAACACATTTACACAGTTTCTTCTCCTACTAACTCAAACATCTCACTGGCTATAAATCAAGAAGACCCCTTAACAAACAGAATACCTTCAGAACTTCAGTTGACCTACAGCTGGTTTGGTCAGACTCTGAAGAAAAGCCCCTTATGAAGCTTTTGGTCAGCAGTGGTGACTTTAGAACAACTAAATAACTTGGAATTAGCCTGGTATAAGAAACTAAAAGAACACTACTCTGATGTTAGTGTTAAATAAAGAAATAAAAGCACTAGTAAAAGTAAGTAAAGTAGTAAAAGTTCTACTAGGAGACTCTAATGCAGTATCATCTTTCCTAAGCCAATCACCAGCCTCCATCTGTGTTAAAATACCTCTAATTACACACTTTTGTTGTGTCAACAACAATATCAACAGTTTTAACTCTGATCCCATCTCATTCATTTGTACAGATACAATTTACGATTCACTGCCCTCATGTCTACAGAGTCTTCTGGTAGAACTCTACATCAAACTATACATTTGTATAGTGTAAAGTGTAAAGATCAGTGTAATGATAATGTCAAAATCTGTTCTCTAATTTAAGGGTTCTTCCTTAGACAGTGTTTTTTATGTTGTTGCACAAGTCCTTTCTGAATCTTCGTTTATAAGAGAGTATGCACTGTATGTGGGACCATGTGTCTTCTAGCTTTCTAAAACTGGTGTAGAAATCTCTATGGACCACCTTGATGTGGAGCTTACACCTGCCATATCCTGAGTCATACCTCTTGACATTCTCTCAAAGCTCACTGGATCCTCTGCGTTTGCCTCAACACAAAAACCAGTAGTAACAGGCAGTGGCCTAAGGCCATAAAGAATGTGAAACATAGAGCAACAGTTTTTGGCACAGTTATTAAGACTATCCTCAGTTTATTTAAGGTAACTTCAAAATGGTAAAGTAAGATTTACTCTGTGCTTTGAAGATCTAGATATTTTTGCTGTAAGAATGAAACTTACTGGCTTACTGCCTTTACATTCAGAGTATTTGTCTTTGTCCCCTTTGAAGCCGCATTTCCTACTCCTGGCCTCCCCTTACAGTTGATAAGTATGCTTTGAGGGGCCATCCCTAAAAGACAAATGCATTTCTGGACAAGCTGAGAGATTCAACACTGGCATTAAATGTGGAAGAAACATGTGGACTCACATGGTAAACAGTAATATTACAGGACTTAACGTGAATATGACTTGGGTTACGCAGTTGTTGAGAGCGTTTTGCAGCCTGCTTCACCAAGGTTACATAGTGCAGTTGCTAGCATTCTGAGTCCAGAGCATCAACAATAGAGATGCTATTGCCCCTATTACAACTCAGTGGAGCATCACTGTATCTATGTATAAAAGCACAATGCTGCCTTTGTAGTTGGATGCGCTGAGATAGAGTCAAAGCTAGGGATCTACCTTGGGAGCCATCTCTGGTTGCGTCCTTTCTGCTACTTTTCCTGTCTGCTTTCCTTGATTCTGCCTGATCTGTAGCTTAGGGCTGGCTGACTAGCTTATAGAGGCATATGGCAACAATTTCCAGCAGATTCTAAGAAAGCAGTTGGGTGCCAGTCGTTTGCTTCAGTAGTCTTAAACATATTAAACTAATTACCAAAAATGAGTGACATATTAAACTAATTACTAAAAATGAACAACTATAACAATTCAACTATATTATATTGGATTGTCAGTTTTGTGCCATTGTGTGCAGCACACTTGGCTGGATTTTAGGTTGAAATGTCCTTATATACAGATTAAGCTGCTAGGCCACAAAATGCTAATTAAAGTCTTCCTTATATAGTAAAGTTGCAAACCACCCTTAACCCCTTAGAAAGCGTATGACCCATCATACTAAAAGTGTTACAAACTTCTATGACCAAAGAATAGCCCCATCAGTTTGTCCAGAAGTCCCTGTAGTTCCTAAATAATACACCTTAGCGTGTAATAAGACTGTGAGCAGGCAGCATGTACCGCCAGCCACCAGCAGGGGGCCCGGCCAGCAAAGTAGGAAAGCTGGGGGGGGTTGGAGCAAAAAACTCCAAGCCCCAGAATTCCCAGCGGTAATCAACGCTGACCAGGCTAGCCTGTGTGGCATGGTATAAATACACCCAGCCAAACACACTTCCCCGTCGCACCTTTGTAGAGGGGCGAACGGTAACAGTGGGTTTATGTTGTGAAGAGAAAAGAGAGAAAAGTGAAAAAAGAGAAAAGTGAAAAGAAAAGAGAAAAGTAAAAAAGAAAAATGAAAAGTGAAAAGAGATGTTTAAGCTGTGAACAGAAAAGAGAAAAGTAGACAGCTGTGAACAGAAAAGAGAAAAGTGAAAAGAGAAGTTCAAGTTGTGAACAGAAAAGAAAAGAGAAAAGCGTTTGAGTTAACGTCTCTCCTGGTTTTCCTTTGTTTGTTTTCCCGCCTTTTTGTGTTGCTTATGATCAGTGTTTATACTGTCACCTCTCACAGCTGTGGTGGCACAGAGAAAATACACTGGGCTCCCATTACCAGGGTTGGTAGTTCAAGCCCAACAGTCATTAAGCACACACCATAAGATTATCATTTCATCATAATAAAACGAATTCTGACTGCACTTGAATCCAAACCCCACACCACACCGTAACAAAGACTTTCTGCGTTAAGAGGTTAACAATAATTCAGCTTGTCAGGGTGCACTAAATTAGCAACCTTACCATGCAATACATAGAACCTAAAAGGTCAACTGTGCAGCTATGCCAATTTAATAACTGGTGTGGTCATGTGAGGCTCTTCTATCTTTACCCTGCTGTATTTTAAATAATGTTTCACCCCCAGCAGATCTGTCGCCATCCTGAAAACGATCTTCATTTACTCAGGCAGGCAGACTGCCATGCTGAATCTTTTTGTTGTTTGGGCCCTCTTAATTAGTCATGGAAGACTATCATAAGTAAGCTTTGCCCCAAATGTCGCCTCAAGTCTGGATGAAAATGCTTAACCAGCATCTGGGCCTGTCGCGTTTCCTCCCCATGTGCATGCTTGTATCATTAATATAGCACAAATACATATTCTTAGCATTGGCTTAGGCTAAATAATGCCATCTGTTTCAACACCTAACATAATCAGTTGAGTTCTGTTGCAGTGGCTGTACAATGTGACATTTGACTCGATGGTCAATTGATGTCTATTTGTATTTTGCCCAATAGGCATAAACTCATGTCCAGTATATTCTATATAATCATTACTGTATGGGTGTAATCTTTTTACAGCCAATCACTCCTTATCATTAGTAAATTCTGTTAATTTAATGTGCACATTTTAATGGCACAGGTGTTCAGTTGAGTACATATTGTTTTTTTGTTTTTTTTCCAGTTCTGGAGGTTTTGTTTTTTTGTTGTGCTGTTTTTTTTTCCCCTTGCATTTCTGGGCTGTATACGAAGGATGCTGTACACGAAGAACACTTACATAGAACAGCCTTCTATGAGGGTCTAAAAAATGGTTAGGTCAGGTTTAGAATAAGAGTTAAGATTAGATTTAGGTGTAGATTAAAGGTGCAGATTAAGGTAAGGTTTAAGTGTAGGTGAAGGTGTAGGTTAAGGTTAGGTTAAGATTAGGTTTAGTTGTACATGAAGTTGTAGGTTAAGGTTAGGTTAAGATTAGGTTTAGTTGTACATGAAGGTGTAGGTTAAGGTTAGGTTACAGTTATGTTAATATTACGTTTTGGTGTACAGCAAGGTGTGGATTAAGATTACGTTAAAATTGGTGTAGATTAAGGTACAGAACCTAGGTTTAGGTGTAGGTTGTGATTAGGTTAAGGTTAGGTTTAAGTGTAGATTAAGGTGTAGGATAGAATTGGGTTATGGTTAGGTTTAGGTGTAGATTAAGGTTCATATTAAGACTAGGTTGAGATTTGGTTTAGGTGTAGATTACAGTCAAGGTTAGGTTTACCTGTAGATTAAGGTGTATGCTAAAGTGTAGATTAAAGTTAGGTTAAGGTTAGTTTTAGGTATAGGTTGAGGGTAAGGTGTTAGATTAAGGTGTATGTTAAGATTAGATTTAGTTAGTAGATTAAGGTAATCAAATAACATGGAACATTTTGTTACGTTTGATGAGTCGACTCTCAGTCTCTAAGAGGAGTCAGTTGTAATATTTTCTTCACCGCTAGAGGTTGTGTTTCCTCTGAATGTAGCAATACAACGTTTTACAAGGCAATAACAAATGACCAATGTGGACATTTTCAGTAGGGGACCTTGCTCTTGGAGAGCTACTTTCTCACAGACTTTACATTCAATCCTAATCCACCAAACCTGATCAAACATCCTTGATTGGTTGAAGGGATTTGTAATAGATTTTGGTTGGAGTTGAAACCTTCAGAAAGGTAGCTCTCAATGAGGATAATTTGAGACCACTGCCATTGAGGAGCCACTAAACCTATTTCCAAGATGAACAATCCATGCCTTCACCCCAAAGAACCCTGTTTTTAAGAGTGTGTGATGGCTCATGGCCTTTTATCCACAATGTTCTTATTTGTGGAAGAGGTTCCTTTAGTTGTAGCTGCCATGGGGAAAACATGGTATGAAAT
Organism: Salminus brasiliensis; assembly: GCF_030463535.1. NCBI lineage: Eukaryota > Metazoa > Chordata > Actinopteri > Characiformes > Bryconidae > Salminus > Salminus brasiliensis. The sequence continues at coordinate 21,147,184 of NC_132897.1, read as the reverse complement.
TAGACCACCCTTCATGTGGCCTCACAGAGAGTAGATGTGGACAGAGGGAAATAATCTTTTAACCAGGTGAAAAGTTGAGTCTCTGGGGATCCTGTTAATTGCATATGGCTTGTAAAATGTCCATATGTAAATCCTGTTCACTTCCAACTCTCCTTCTTTCCACAGCATTTCTTCTCCTGACATCAGTTGTGGCCTGAAGCCAGAATTTGGATGAATTATTGAGCACTTTAGCAGGGGAAAAGGGCTCGCTGTGATTGATTGGAAAGTCTATAGGCAAAATAGAAATGAGAACCGACCCTAGAAATATTGCCTCTCGTGCACTGAAAAGGAGGAATCTAACAAGACACACTGCCTTCAAGCAAGAAAATGGTGGGGATTTCTGAAGTTGTAGACAAAGTTGAGCCTTTCATATTTATGAAGGCTGCGACGAAATGAAACCATTTACCATTGCTTGTCAGCATTATTTAAGCTCAAATTGCTCGCCGAGGGAAGCCTGCAGAACGACGAGCTTTAATGTCAAAGCGAAGGCCAAAAATTAATAAATAAAAAGGGCAAGTGAGGGAGCCTTTTGGAAAAAAAAGACAGTGCAAATAATTTTAAGCCAATTATTTCACAGCCTGTCCATATTGTTCATGTTCAGACACATCTACCATTAATTTGACAATAGGCATCGCATTAACAATGAATATGACAATGACAAGACAGCAGATAATACGACTGAATCTAATTGGTTGAAAACAACAATAAGTAAAGTAAATTGGCCAAGCTATAAAACATGTCACGTCATGTCAGTGCTTTTGCTTACATCGACATAACACGAACACCCTTTGGTGGTGTAGATGCTAGAAAAAGGGTATGACTTTGATTAATAATAATAATAGTGATTAATAAAAGTTTATAAGACATCTATAAGCTGTTAGCTTATCAGTGAATAGTAATGAACTAATTAAGTATTTAGTCATCCATCATTAATTAACAAATTAGCATTACTTTGTAAAACACATGTATAACTATAGTGAACTATGGTGATTCAGAAATCACAGTTGTAACTTTTCCAGGCCCTGGTCTAAAATGAAAAAATGACCAAAATGAATCCATACTTACGTTTTAGGGTGCTATTAAGTGCGCTGGCTATGGCTTTTTTTTTTAGATAGCCAGGTACCAAACCTACTCTTCCCCCTTCCCATGCAATGCTCCCGACACTGAGAGGGTGAGGACTGGCACATTTCGCCTCTGGCACATGTGCAACTAGCCACTATTTTTGAAATGCCACAACTGCAACATGACCAAGCAACTAGGCAGCATGACCAGCGATCTTCAGGTCATGGTGACAGCGCCTTAGTCCACTGAGATTTAACTCTGTCTTTGCTTTTAGCAGAATAATCTTCACAGTTATTTGCAATCTTTTTATGGCTGTGTTTGCAGTTTAGTGGCAGCGTGGGTGAGCAGGGCCCACCTAATGAGGGCTGCAATCTCTGTGCCAGCCTGACAACGTCAACCACACATCTGGGAGTGCAAATGCACTAGGTAGTCAGTGTGTCCTTTTTCAGATGAGAGTTGGATTCAGCATTTTGGAATGTCGATAGCATCCTTTGGAAAGTTTTGGGAAGTTTAGCTTGTAAAATGTTGTAAATGTGATATTTGTTTCATCCTTATTGATTTCACATTAGATAACACTATGGTTTCAGGAACATACTGTTGTATGTTGTGTGGAATACAGAGTGAGGGAGAGCTGTAGTGAATGCATCATGTGTCAGAGAGGGAGTTAAGCAGAGAGAGAGACGTGTACACTAGCAGAAGAGATGGAGTGTCTCATACCCTCTCAAGAAACCAGCAGACACATGGCAGGTTTTGAGAGAGTATTGTACAGGCTGAAGGTGAAGGTGGCACACACACACACACACACACTTTGCTTCTGTGAAAAGTCCAGAAGTGCTATACAGTGGATTCCATAAGTATTTGGACACCTTTGGATATTTTTTTTCATTATATCATTTGGATTTTAATCAAAATGTAACTGAAATGCAGACGTTTCACTTTACATTTGCCACACAGGCATTTTCACAGTCCCTTCTCTTTTTACAGGCTCAGGAGTAATTAAACAATTGGCTGATAGGCAGTTTCATGGCCAGCGGTGGCCTTTTGCCTCAATATTCCATGACAGATTAAGGACATAAAAGGTCTGAGGTTGATTTCAAGTGCTAAATTTGCATTTGCTCTCCCTTCGTGGAAATTCTCAATATGCAGTCCAAAGAGGTGATGATGGATGTGGAGGCAGAAGAAACACAAAAAAAAAAAAAAAAAAAAAAAAACTTGAGATGTAGGCATATCATTGTCAAAGATGCCTTCATGAATTTAAAAACAGAGGGTTTACATGAACAGTTCTGGAAAAAAAAAAAAAGATTATTTGGACAGATGAAAGCAATATTACCATGAATATGGAGAAGGAAAGAAAAGGGTTTATGATATGAAACTGTCAAACATGGTGGAGGCACTGTTACACCACGGGCAATATTATAAACACCATTTATATTTTTATACTATGACTTTGTAGATGTTTGGATGTTTGTCCCCTTTGAATTAAAATCTATAAATCAATCACATTTGGATCGTTTCATATCAGATCCCCTTTGGTAATTTACAAAGACAAAATACAAACATAGTGTCACTGTCCAAATACTTATAGATCTGTGTACTGTGTATGTGCACCTATATGTAAAACCAGGAAATGATATACACTCTTAAAAAAACTATTCTTGGCAAAATTGGTGAAATTAAATAAAGCAGTTGTGTTCATGCAGAATCAATGGCTAAATCTAAGTTTGTTGAAATGCTGGTGACAGCAGTTTAATTAATTTATTATTATTATTATTATTATTATTATTATGTTTTTTTTTTATTCTGCTTTCTCTGGGTGCTATAACATCAGCCATAGGTTTACACTTAACAAGGTTGTCTGTGTCTTACCGTGCTGGATACGGCATGATGACAGCTGTGCATTGTGATCTCACATGCTGAGGAATTTTCACACTATGTTCACAGTGCCCAGAAGCACCTCCTTCTGCATTGTCCCAATGTGTTGTTTGTTCAAGCTTCTCTGTAGCCATAGTCAGCTCAATAGAGATTTGTCCGCTTGTGGAGATTACTACTCGACTCACTTCAATCCGCAGCCCCATAGCCAACCCTTGGTACTTGCACCTCTTCTCTGTCATTGAGTTGATGTTGCGGTCCAGAGGAATGGCAACATCAGCAATAACTGCCTTACAAGCATCCTTTCCTAGATGTCTGGACGGTTGGCCTCAACAGTGCCATGTCTGAAAGTAGCTTAGCATCTTGACTTTCAAGTACCGACACAGGTCAGCACGTGTAGTATGGTTCCTTCTTCTCCACAAGGTTTGTTCTTCTGGCAAGTACCTGATGTACCACTTTGGCAACTTCATTGTATCTTGCTAGGTGTTCTGTCTGTGCCAGTGCTGGACATCCTCGTAGGATGTGCTGAATTGACTCTCTGGGCTGTTGGCAAAGCCTGCAGTGGTCATCAATGCCTCTGTCCCCCAGTATATTTATTATTATTATTATTATTATTATTATTATTATTATTATTAGTAGTAGTAGTAGTAGTAGTAGTAGTATAAATGATAGTAACAATAATTAATTCTGTTCTAACTGGTGTAACATTATGTTGGGGGAAAAAGGTAAGAACCCTGTACTGATGGAAAGGTGCATTAAACGAGTTAAGCAGTTCACAAGCCTTGAGTACAATTTACGAGAAAAGATAATATAGAGACAAAGACAAGTGCAAGGCCATTCATTCAAGGTCCCGATACCAGACTCTAGTAAATTCAAGTGTACACACACAGAGACATGCACCTTGTCACATAGTGGAAGGGAGAAAAAGACAGAGGGGCTTCAGAAAGGCAGTACAGCACATTCAGTCCTGCGTGGGTAAGGCTGCAGAAATAAAGAGGGCTGAGAGACATTAGGAGGATTTAGAGCATTTGCCGGCAGCTCAGACCTGGTTAAGAAACTAATACCTCACTTCAGCACCTGCAGGCCCAAAGCACAGATCCTGTTCATGCATCTGTCTCTGCCACACATACCTTAAGGAGGAGGAACGAAGGAAAGAAGGAAGGAAAGAGGGGGAAGAGATGCATGCATATGTGCTCTGTTTGATAAATCTCACAACAGCTCATCTATAGTCATCCTCCACTCCCAGTCCCCTGTATTTGTATTGTTTTGCCTATATACTTGGTAGTGACGCCACTCTGCATGCACATTGTAGTCATAAGTATCCTAGTCCCAAGCATTTCTGCAGATTGTTTGTGATTGTTCATAGAAGGTCACTATCATAAATTCACAATATGCAGCAAAACAGTAGTCCCATTAATTTCTCTAAAATTGCATGCCAAGCGTTGGGCACAGAAAAGACAAGATTATGCAGCATATACATGTCTAATAATGCATATCCAATAATGCATATACATATTACTTGTCCCTGGAATTCTGTTGACTTCTGATGCTTATTCTGATCTGCACGCACTTTCAAAATGTCTCAATAGTCAGTTCGGCTGAAGTTGAACTGTGGTCAAAGTCAGATTAAGACCCCCTACATGCCCCTTCTCTAAGACCCTTCTAACCCTATATTCCTACTTGAGTCTCCCACACCAGCCATGTACACAATAATAATGAACATCAACTGCAACTAATGTGTCATATAAATCTGGAGCAATCTTATAAAAATGATGGTGAATGGTTCTTTGGGTGATGCCATGGAAGAACCACTTTTGGTTCCACAAAGAACCATGGTTTTACTAGAGATGTGAAAGTGTGAGGACAAATCTCAAGACCTTCACAAGGTTCTGTTAATATCACAACAGATTTACTACATTTAATCAGCAAAGAAACAATGAATGAGCAGGTGTTCCAATAATGCAAGAATCCAGTATTCACTATAGAGCCAGACTGGCACAGATTTTACCCCTAATGCCCAAATGACATTGGTAAACTGAGAGACATACAAGTCAAGGAGAACCAACATCAGTAAACTTAACCCATGGGTCAAGTATACCTCTACATTCAGCCTAGATGTAGATCAGCTTGTGTTTCCGTCATCTATACATTGTCGACCGTGTAAGCACATTTTAGTATAATGGAACAGTTCCACTTTAAGCATGCCGTGTTTCAGAGTATGAGTTTGAAAACCTTGTCTTTGTATTGCTTCTCCTGTTTGAAGTATTTCACTCTTGTGAGGTGGTACACATAGTTCTCCACACTAGGAACCAGCTCTGCTCTGTTGTGCTTTCAGCACCCTGGACAGCAGCTGACACATTTCTAGGGTTTGTAGCAGTAGGTACTGCATTTCAGCAACAATACCATGTAGTTAAAGTGTACTGTACTTGGATACTGTTGGTGTTTATCTGTGTAACAGAATTAGCACAACCTCAGTGACAGATGGAAGGGCGGACCTGATGTTCTGAACGAACTGCAGAGGGAACAAAGGAAAGGTCCTCAATATCAACCCATTTGTCAATTTTAGCTATTTAGGGCAATTCTGCTGCTGAGAGCAAAATCATGTCTTTCTGCTCAATGTGTATGTGTGTGTGTTCCCATTTTGGCCCTGTTCTGTTGTGGGAAAGATAGCCTTAGATGTTAACCTCATAAATCAAGCGGATCAGTGTCAAGTAACCCCCTACCTGCCTCTGTATCCTACTTCAAACACTAAAGCTTTACACAGAGAAAATTTCCTGCACCTGTGGTCACTAAAAGATTTTGTTTGGGTTGCGTAATATATAATCACTTGCTTGCAACAAAACCAGAAGAATTACTGGCTTAACACAGTTAACAGCAGATAACTATAACAGGATCATCTGAAGGGTGTATGTGAGAAGGGCTAATGTTACTATAGTATGGAGATTTATGGTTCAGGCGATGAAGGGGTGGGGTGGGTTAAGTCTTGTTTAGGGCTTGAGGAAGGATAGAATATTAGAGTCAGTTAAATTCGACATCAAATAGGAAATTATATAACTTTAATGGTTGAGAAGTACGCTTCAAGAAATATACTCTTTTTTTAACAATGTAGCAATTAATTGTGCTTGTAGGACAGTCAAACATGTAAACTGTGACTTTGATTACTTGGTTCATCTTTCATCTAAACGATATTTTAAAGTTCTAAACTGTATTTACAAAAATAACACTGTGTTTACTCATTTAAAATGTGGAATGTGGTTGTGAATGAGTTAAATGTGCTACATCAACACTAGTAAACTAAAATCAAGCAAATATGTTCATATGCAACCACTTGCCATTTTTTCAGTCTTCTTGTTTCCCCATGTTGGGTTTAACTAAATTTTTTTTCCCATTTGCTGGCATCTGATGTTTCAGGCAGACTAACAGTGGCACCCTCCTGGGTCCCATTCTCCACTGAGCATGGCACTGGCCCAGGTCGCCGTGATAGGGTTTGCTTACAAATGATCATGGCAGCTGGCCAAAGAACATTACGCCACATTGGTATTATGGAAGCTGCAGTGAACTCAGGTGGACCAAAGATAGCTTCCTATTGCTGTGGTGTAGAGAAGTCTGGATTGTTCTGGGTGTAACAGGATGGAAAATGCGAAAGTGTTTGATTAACAGTCTAAATGTAGGCTGACAGACACATCAGGCACAGTGCTCTTAGACGTTTCATTCCATAATTAGATCTTTTGGAGACTTCATTTGAGTCATGTGTGTAAAAAAAAAAAAAAAAAAAAAAAAAACTCTGTCCTGGGGAAAAGCTTGTTTTAGCACCAACCAAGAGCAATGTCCATGAAGTCATGTCATAAATAACTTAGCCATTTTGGTATATTTGCCGAGTGGCCTATAAACAATTTCAGTGTAATGAACCTTGAAGTTTTAGAAATCTACAATTTGTACTACAATTTTTTGAGAACCATGCATCAAAACCAAGAACCATATAGGGATTATTTTTTGGGAAGTAGGGCGCTAAGACATTAGGTCATGTCACCAATGAGACCAAATTACATAAATGTTGGTCCTTCCATTACAGAAATCAAGCTTTTACCCCACAATCTTGGAGATACATCTCCCAATTTGGTAGGTCATTAGGTACGGGAAGTTCTTGGCTGCAGATGGGAATAACCAGTAAATAAACTGAAGGGAACGAACTAAACATCTAAACTTCTACACAATATGCAAGCAATTTCAGCTGCTGCTCATTTACTAATGTTTATGAGGCTCTAAGAGGATCTTCTGTTGACCAAACTGAGATGCAATAAAACTGTCTTATACCTACTGTCTTATTCAAATGTCTTCTGTGGCAAGAGGAAAACATAAAAAGCAAGCCACTGATCAGTTACTAAAGATGCCTAATGGCACATTATGTACCTATTGATAGTCCTAAGAAATAAGAACTGCTAATTGATCACAGAAGGCGCCAATAATTCAGAGCCTTTCTACGAACATGTCAAACAGATCACAGGATGCAAGACTTATTTGCAGCACCTTTGTAAACCACACAGGATCATTACTCTTTCTGTCATGACTATCGTAACAAAACACTTAGCCGTTTCCCAACGGGCAGCAACAAACAAAGCCATCCAACCTTCACTACTCAGGACCAGCAAAGCCTCGGTGCTTATTTCTCTGTAATGAATGACGCAAAAGCTTTTGAATTGTAAACAAAAGAAGTCTTGAGTATCTTTTTCCCTGATCCGCCCCACACAGCCCAAGTAAATGCGCTCTGCTAATTAATCATATGTAAGCCGAAAATAAAACTGGCTGCTTAGTCAAGGCTAAATGAACAAATTAAACCCTGCAGGAAACTTTTGTTAGCACAGCAGGCAGGGTAAAAAGAGGTGAGCGAGCTTCAGAGGCGTGGACAACTTCACTTTCAGTTGAAGTCAACCTTCAAAGAAATGCATTAGAGGCTGTTGGGATTTACAGTGCTTGGAGCCTTTAGAATAACATGGACAGCTTGTTCTGGTGTAATCAATAATAATAAAAAACACTGTTCTGTTTCTTTTTATAGACGTGAAAAGGAATACTCCTTTCTGCTTGTTTTTTTGGGTCTTAATCTATAATTTACATAAAGGTTGTTGACTCTAGGTTACCATACCCTTTAAAAAATAGAGGTGCTACAAATGTTTTTTGTACATTTGCATCTCTACGTGTATGGCAGCCATTGTATTCCTGACATTTGCAGACTATGAATAGCAGAAAGTCACCCAACAGTAATGTGAAAGACTAGTGGAGAGCCTGCCAAGACATGAAGGCTGTGATTGGCAGTCAAGGTTATTTCCCAATAGTGATGTTTAAAGGCTCCCAAAGTTCAAATATTAGTAATGTGTGGTTTACATTTGTATAATTAACTACTTTGCATTATCATTATTATAATCATTTCTTTGCATTGTTTGATTTGTTGTTTTTGAGTTGTTTTGAGCAGTTGTCATTTCTGCAATATTGTTATTTAGAATTGGAGGGAAATGGGTTATGAAATACAATGCAAGTGTTAATTTTCCGAAACACATTGCCTTTAAATAGTAAAACCAGAGAAACTGATCATGTAGGGTGGTCTTTTCATTTTTTCCAGAGCTGTAATACTTGGATCTTAATGGAACCAGAAAGGAATAAATGTCAGTTTGAATCCCCTAAAGTTCTGCCAAAGCTTTGCAGTATTCAGTGGTTATTATGTCAGATATACTAGAATAATTTAACAAAGCGAATAGTACAGTGCCACATAGTACAGTTAATGTGCCTTCACGTTCCTGTTACAAATTATTTGTTTGAATGGTTCTTTATGGAAGTCCTCATTGAACCTTGTGGCTAAAAGAACTATCTACAAGCCCATGCAGCACCTAGATCCTCCAAGGCTTATTCAGCACATCCTGAAAGACCTAACATTATGTTCGAACAAAACAAGTGTAGATTATACATCTTTATTTGCTAGCACATTAAAGAACATGAGATACACTATATTGACAAAAGTATTGGGACACCTGATCATTTAATTTTTCGTTTCATTAGAAAGCAAGGGTATAAAAAAAAAAGTTTATTCTGCTTTGTTGGAGTAACCACCTCTACATCTCTACTCACCTGCCCACCTCATCCCTAACTCCTCAAGTCCTTCCAAAAGTATTGGATGTGTTTCTGCTCCAGCGAGTCCTATTCTATTGGCAAAACCATCTACAGGCAGTTGACAAGCTGTGTGTGTGCATTTGCACATCTGTGTCAGCAGTGGGTGCAATTTAAAGTCTTCCCTGGACAGTAGAGACCGCTACTCCAAAAAAAAGCAGGATAAACTCTTTTTGAAATAGCCTTAATCGCTAATGAAACAAAAAATGAGCATGTGTCCCAATACTTTTGTCAATATAGTGTATCTTATGTTGTACCCTCTTTGCATCTGTGTCAGCAATGTGTGCAACTTAAAGTAGCTGAATGCACTCATTAGAAGGGGTGTCCACTAATATTTGGAGATACAGTATATTTTACTTTAGACTTGAATTTAAAGAAAAGCTATTTACTATGTATAACATGACACATAGCATGACACATTTCTCTAATAAACCCTATAGGCCTGTATGTGGGCCTGTACATTAACTCTCCACCCTCAAACATTGTTTCACATTTCAGTACTGAATAATAAGTACTTACTGTTTGCAGGAATATATAATTACAGCGTGCAATAAAATCCCCCCTCCCTCTCTCTTATTATTAGTAGCAAGACCCTTACATGCATACACAGGTATAGTCAAACATTTATTTACTTTTGCTTTTCCCAGCCTCACCAGGTTAATCCTTTCTTCCCTTTGCTCATAATCTTCCCTTCCAGCATTTCATATCAATTTAATCAGAAGCTTCAGTCAATACCTGCGATGATTTGTTGCTCAGCGCTGAAGGAAGGCAATGCGAATGTTTTAACAGTGAATTCTAAGGCAACATTATACAATACTGTTGTACTTGGACTATAATAGTCTGTCATTTTGATTATTGGGATGCACTGCAATTTGCATATATATATATATATATATATATATATATATATATATATATATATATATATATATATATATATATATATATATATATGAGTCCCTAGATATTTACTAAAGCACAACACAGAAAACCCATGGATATGTTTGGCAATTAATTTTTTGTGTCTTGAGAGTGTTAGAAAATGTGAAAACTTGATCAGTAGCTGCCAGAAAACATGCCAAAACACTCTTAAAAATAAGTGCTACAAAGACCATAGAAAATTTAATGTTTGGTTCCATGAAGCACCGTTGATATAAAATAGATGTATGTGTGAAGGACCTTTTAACGGTTAAAAAAAGTGGATGTAAAGGTTCTTTAACAATTTAAAGGTTCTCCACCTCACATCTTGATAAAAATAATGTTTCTGGAGCTAAATATGGTTCTAAACATGGTATCTAAAACATGAGCTTCTAGCCCTTAAACATGAGCTTCTAGCTACGTAACGTTACCTCTTCTTGTAAAAAAATATAGTGTTCGATGACATTATAGCTTTATTTAAAGAGAAATTCCACCAATTAAACAATTCAGGCTTGAGTTGATTGAGTCTCAAAAGAAACAACCAACTCCTGGTAGTGAGTTTCGTAAATTGTTGACAACAGATCTGCTACAGTGTGTCACTAAACACCTATGATATAGTGTGTGGTGCTTATAAAGTGGTCAGTGAATGACAGTACAAGGTAGGTGTTTCCAATAAAGTGACCAGTGAGTGTAGATCTATTCACCATGACCAGGAAGACAATGTCCTTTAAAAATTGTTCCTGATCTAACAGCCTCTCTCAGGTTCACAACTGCAGGCAGAGGTTTTGTTTGCAGCAGAACTCAGGTGGAAGGGAAGTGACACTCCTATTACTTGCTGCCTCCGCTCAGGACACACCTCTGCAGAGCCCTGTCTTTGGGTCGTGACATTTTTTCCCTTTCAGCTCCCTGCAGATTTACTGGCACTGCTGGCTGCTGAGCAGGCCACTTTATAAATACATCTCCTCTCAATTACCGCAGCCTTGCCCGCCTGCCTGCGCCCCCAGTGCTGTGTCTTCATCCCACGGGCCCCCGTGTCGTAGATCAGGAGCTTCGGACCTGCGGCGGTAAACCGGATATCAATCTCTGTTATCGCCCACCTATGGCTGACGTTTACCCTGCAGCTTATTTGTGAAGAGTAATCTGCTCTGGGTTTTAATGTGAATGTGTTTCCAATCACCAAGTGACCACAAGCTAACAGGGTAATTAGTAACGGTTGATTACTGAAGGTGTCAAGCCAGATGTCAATGTCCAGTTGTTCTTTAAGAAGATAAAAGGTAAGGTGTTCCAAGTCAAGCAAATGCACAGCATTCATTTGCAATCACTCAACATTTAATTTTATGATATTATATAAAATAATATATTATATTATAATAATTTTTATATTTTTATTTTTTACCTGATCTGAGCTACAATGGTTCAATTGGGTAAAATTTCACCCCATGGTTGGGGCATCCATTTTTGCCATGTCAAGTTTTTAAGTTTTTATTTCCTTTCAGCCTGGCCTCAGGAATTCATACATTTGTGACTAAAAAAACATTTCAAGATTTATATTAGAATGTTGCATATCGCTGCTGTCCAATGAAAATAAAATGCATCTTCATTTTTGTTCGTTTTTAGTTTTCTCCGTCCTCTTTTTCCAAACTGCTGACGATGCAACGCCACCGGCCAACCAACGCCGCCGAGTACCCAGCTCTGATGAATTGAACGGCAGAAGCCAGTTCTGGCCAGCATTGCACTGGAGTGACGTGGGGAGATAGTGCCATCTACCCACCCTGGAGAGAGCAAAGCCAACATCCCAAGAGATGATCGAATTCAAACTAGCGATCCTCTGGCCATGGTGACAGACACCTTGTTGTGCTGGACCAATCTGGGCCCCACAACTTTGTTTTTAAACCCAAATACAGATATATGGGGCAGCAAGCAGATGTAGAAACACACATGGATCATGTTATTGTGCTACATCCCTAAAATGAATATCAACTGAATTGATTAATGCTCTTTAAATATCTGTAATTTAACCAAATGTTGAGGTTGAATGGGGTTTTTACCTGCATTATGTAAAGCACCAACCTCACAATAGTTACTATGAAATTGTTTATGAAAAAAATTATTTAGTCATTAGAGTACCTCTGCTGGCTTCAATGATTCAATAATTCATATACAAAATTACATACACCCTGCTTATATTATCACTGGCAATAACTGTGACGTTTAAGGGCTTAACTAAACTAACTTAACATGAACACCTGTGTTCAATACAATCCATATCATAAGATGATTGGGAAACAGGATTTGGATGGTTTTCCAAATAGCACATGAATGGTAGCATAGTAACAACCTGGATGTTTATTTACTCCTTTTTGTTTTCCTATTAAAATTTTGGCAAATGAGCACCTTGGAAATTCTACATTTAGCTTATTTTAATTTGCTCAATTTGCTCTCAACAGCCCCTACAATTAGCCTGGAGCAGAATATATTTACAGATTCATATTTGTGCACGTAAATTCTACTGAAAAAAAAAAAAAAAAAGTGTTCTCTTTTGGTGAGCATTGCAACCCCGAATTAACATTAACAAGTCCTAGCAGCTTTTGCCCCTTGGTAAAAGAACAGCCTGGAAAACTGCATCCCAACTACCTGTCCAACTCTAAGGATTGATGCGATAATACCCTGGTGTAGTTGTGATACTGTTGTTATGCAATGTAACCTAAGATTCCATCTACTACTTTGCTTCTATTTCAGCATTTTCCACACATAGTTAACCTGCAACAACTGTATAAGTTCAGACCACGCTTTCTTTACTGTAATCAAATAGGTTTAGCCATCATACCAGTTCACCTCAGTTTTGTAAGGTTCATTATGTATTATAATCACCAACCTTTTGTTCTTCTGCATTTCTGAACTGTAGCTCAGCTGAGTTGATACTAGTGGAGTGATCAAGGACTCCAGACTGGCAATCAGGAGGCTGCTGATTTGCATTCCAAGGACAACATTAATGAACTTAGGCCTCGTGTTGGAGACCTGCCAGCACAAATGTGCATGCAAATGCTTCCCCCCATTCAAACAACTGAAGTCAGAATGTAGGGCCCACTGGAATGCAGACACTTCGCTAAGAACGACAAATTGAAATTTCAGGGAACAAAGGAGGCCACACTGAAAAATATGCATTTTGAACCACTTCTATTGCCATCCCAATTTTCATCCACAATCCAGAGATCTGTCTCTGCAAAAAGCATGCGTAATAAACATTCATAGCTCATAAGCATTCAGCATACAGCTTATTATTTGCTTTACAGCTTAGTTGCTAGTTCCTATAGAGTATGTGCTAGGGCCTAAAACGACTTTTTACACCTCTCCTACGGAGGTGAGCTTCTGGACCAAGTGAAAGCACTGGCCCGTTGCCCGGTACGAAGCATGCTAGCAAACAGAGCTAATTAAGGGATTTACTCTGCCTTTTTCAATTGCTTCCCACAACAAACAAGATTAACTGTTGCTCCATGAAATCGCCTGTCACTAGGGATGAACATAATTGCAGCTGCTAGACAGTAAGAGGTCTTATTTAAATCGTTCACCCAAAAACTTACTTTAAATCTGCTGTGAATGATTTATGGATTGTGGAGCTTAAATGACTCATAACGTACCACTTACCAAGTCTTTACAGAGGCCTTAAATAAAGCTGTGGAAATGGTACACTGTATGTTTTGTAGACACCTGTTCGTCCAAAATCTTTTCTGGAGCTCTTTGGAGAAGGTTTGTATGGAAGTATTGCTGTGAAATCTGGTTGTATTCGGTCACAGAAGCAATACTGTGGTCAGGTACAGATCTTGGACAGTTTGTTCTGGATAACAAACCTACAACTTCTACTTCTAAGGTACTGGGTGGGTTCATATGCAGCTCTCCCTTCTGTTGGTAGGGCTTTTCAATGGAAATTATGCAAGCTATGCACATTAACATAGTTCAATATACTCATTAGAAGGGGAGATCTGAATACGCTTGGGCATGTATGCGTGGACATTGTGATGATAATAATAATGTAACAGATTGTGCATCTGGTTATGGCTTCTACATTTCTTTAAACTTGACAAAAAGGACACCATCAATTAAATGCTTGTACAAAATGCTGTGTGTGTAAGACAGGTCATACATAACGCAACCTTATAGCATTCATGACTGCATTCCATGCCTAAACAAACTGGAAGATTTGTCTTTGAATTAAATGGTTACATTAAAATGTCTCAGAACAACGGTGCCCTAGCCGATGAAAGGTCATTGCAGTAACAGTAATTAGACAGTAAGTCGTACCTCGTTACAGCGTTTGTGTTTCGGCTGAACATTCATCAGTTCAGCAGCTAACTTTATACTGCAAACAGCAGGCAGAATTCCCTGGTTCACTCAAACCATTGTATGACTCAGTGCTCCACATCTCCTGATCTACTGATACCAGAGACACATAAAAGCCCACACAAACATTGAAATATAGTATTTTTCAAGAACGTAAAGCAACTTCAGTATTTCAGAACACAATGTTTTATACATGGAGAAGTTTGCACTTTTGGCTGATTGCAATAAACCAATCAAACAAGAGCAATTTAACATCTTATTACAAACTACCAAAGAACAGCCCCTGTAGTTAGTGAGTAATACACCTTACACCAGTAACACACACATGTGTAAGAAGGGGTTAAACAGCCCAGCACAACTACTTGAACAAGTGCTTTTTCCACATTCAACACAAAATGCCACTTTGAGGCATGCTTGAGATCATTGTTCTGTTAAAAGGACCAATGATGCCCAAACTTAAGCATCTTCATTAAAGGCATGATGTTTTCTTTTAGGATTTTGTGATGATTAAATCCATCTTGCCCAGCACACGCTATAGGTTTTCAGCGAAAGAGGATGCAAAGCAACCCTAGAGCAACCCAGAGCATCTTCACGAGGAATGGGCTTGGATTCCTCAGGGACAATGTCAGAAGCTGGTGTCTGGCTATGCATCACATTTGCAGCAGTTCATCATGGCAAAAGGTAGCTCTACTAAGGACTAAAGACTCTTATCATGAAGAGGTTGAATAATTCTTGAGTTGAGATATGTAAATTGGTCTTGTTGAATTGATTTATTGCAAACCGCTGAACGTTTGTCAATTTTGCTAATAAACCCGATTTGTGATGGGGGTTTGACTCATTTTGAGTGTAGCTGTACATTTTACATCCTAATCCAGTTTTGTCTTACCTTTCTAGCTGTAAGCCGATTCTATAGCACAGCCACCTGCAGTGTTAATTGCACATGATTGCATTCAGCCTGTGGCTCCTTAAACATAGCCTGCTGTTCACAGGACAGTCACAAGCATCAGCATCTTCCTTCTGGTCCATGACATCTACTTCAGCTCAGTGCAGGAGGAGTCGTCATACCAGTCATGTACTCCATACCCACATTCTGCAGGTGTCTAATGAGATCAGTCTACACATTCCTATTTATTTATCTAATTTAGATCATAAGGTTATAAAATGATATATAACAACATAGATATGTAAAGGTTTTTACTATCGTGAGTTTTTTTAAATCACTGTAACAATGCAAATTGTAAATGAAATGTCTATGTGTTTGTGTCTGTGTATAATAATATTAATGATATGGTGACAAAAATCAACTAAGAACTAGATATTAATAATGAAACTTAAACAAAGAAAGGACCTAAAATATTGTAATAAAGGCTTTTTCTCATAATAGCCAAATTACCCCTTAAACTCTATTGTCAGTATGGGCAGCCCACAATTTACTTTTTCTCTCTTATAACTACGATATATATTGTTGCTGTCATATAAAACCACTGTAACTTGCTGACATTCTTTTAAATTCTCTCTCTAAATGTTTTACACATGTGGTTTTACATATTTCAAAAATCAGCTGACATGAAATCCTTACATTTATGTCCACTGTAAATATGCTTCAACATGAAAATTCCATCATGTACTCCATCATGGCACTGGAGATCTATGTTAGCCAGAAAAAAATAGCACTGGTGTTAACAATACTATTAAAATGTTATTTTTTATGACAGATACCAAACTGCTGAGTAAATGTTTTCTGGCTAGTAAAACTTCTTAAAGTATTGTTAAACAAAATCATATACTTTAAATACCCATAAATTCTTATGTATTATATAAATGAATAAATTAATTTTATAAATGTCATCAATTACAGAAATAAGAATCTGTTAGGTTCTTAAAGCACTTTTGTAGGCTTTTAGTTTAAAACCAATCACCATCTTATTAGTATTAAGGTTTAAAAATCAGCCCTTACGTGACTACCGGTAGTCCCAAAGTGAAAACCAAAAAATTGCAAAAAGAGGCAGAGTTTTCATACCACAGCACCTTTTTTTTACCCACAATGCATCCAATGTCTGCATTTTCTTTTCTTGTTTTCATTTCTTTCTTTTCTTGTTTCACTTTATATGACAATCGCCCTCCAACCTCACTTTGTCCCTCAAAATAACAAAATAACTTTCACTTTAAGATTGATGAAAGCTTTTCAGGGGAAGGCAAACACCTTCTTAGCCTTTAATAAAAGTCAATGTAAAATAAATTTGCCGAAGAACAGATGACTTATCAGCATAAACTGAGTTAAGGTACCAATGTATTTGCTATCTCCTGTAAGGAGAACATTTTATAAACTCTTGTATTATACCCATTCTACAAGGCTAATATATTAAAGAGACAGTCATTGTCTTTGTATAAAAGCTTGGCCTCAACAGTGCAAGGCCAACTGTCCTCTTGTGGACTCTTGACCACAGATGGCAGTGAGAACAAACAGCAGGTGTCTGGATAAGCTTGTCCAGGGACCCTTTATTATGTCGCTGCACATTACACAGAATATACGGCTTTATGACAAATTCCATGTGGCTTGAATCACACGTGGCTTACTGATGGGGCAAGGTGGAGGACCTGTTGGCAGCATGAGCTAGGTTAAAGAGACCAAGCTGATATCAAACAAATGAAGTGTGTTATGGGAAATTTAAAGGCTTTTCCAAAGCCCACCGAAGCGCAAAGATCACATAAAACGGTAGATCGAGTCTTGTTCTAAACTTTCACGATGGCACCCATGATGATCTTAAGGATACTGTCCGTTTGCATTGGGCAGCCCCTGGTCCAGCCGCTATTCATGCACGCAGTAATGATCTATTCTATATCCCGCAGGGTTCAGTGGGACATTTTTGATGAAAAATCGTAAAATGCTGCTCGCCCGTTGGCCAGGCAGGCTATATGGTGCCCACACAGAGCTGAGCTGTGAAAGAGAGGCATGCGTAGTGGGTTATTATGGTACTAGAATCAATGACCCATGAGGAAGGGGCACAGTAGGCCAGGGATTTCAGAATATATCCTTGGCTTTACGTGCTTTTCTTGCTGAGGAGGCACCAGACGGCGTCTACTGTGACAAGCCAGCTCCTCTACCCAAGAGGAATGATTCACTTCCCTTCGACTTTGGAAAATCCACAGGAGCATTTCTTAAAAGGCTTTGCTCCCCGAGCCAAGCACAGCACGCCGAGATAATGCCAAAGATGTCTACAGCGTGCCTACTATTTCATATTGTCCACAATTATGTGTGGATTTTAGCTACGCAGTGAGGTTCCCTTTCAAATTGCTTTAGTTTCACCATACTCACAATGCATTAAGAAGCCTATTTCCTGCATTTTTTCTTAAGTTTTGATTTTTTTTTCATATAGATTTTTCTCCTAAGGTCCAATCAAAATATAACTAATGATAATTTTAAAATGTACAATTGTCCAACCTGTTCTCATCCCATGGAATTAAGCAGGTTTTTTTTTGTTTGTTTGGTTACCAAGCCATTAGAACTGATATGTATATTATCTCTCTTTCAATTTGCCGATTTGTGCCTCATTTAAGTAGAAGTCTGAACTAAAACACTCACACTTATGATTTCAATGTTAATAAGTGGGACTAAACCTGTGTGGGACTAAAGTTAATATTAAGTGGATATTTGTAAATGTATTTTTATGGATTTTTGTGACCTCACTAAAAAAAGCAACAAAGCCAAAATGGGCTGTTTTGAGATTTACACTTATATGAATGAAATTAGTTCACGAGTTAAATCAAAATGCCCATAGTGGGGTCCCTGTGACTGGAGTTGTGACCCTCGATCTACATAGTATGCATTATAACAGGAACTATTACTAACCTAGCAGGGAAAACAATGTGTTACTTAACTATAATTTCTTATTCAAAATTCTAAATAAATCAAGTACATATTATAAGTGCATGAAGGATAGTCTAAAGGCATATAAGCCTATTAGCCTTCTGCAACGCTAATTTAAGCCTGATCTGAATGTAACTACAATCCAGATTGGTATAAAGAAGGTTAATCGGTTCCAATAATAGTATGAAAGAAGGGAGCCGTGCTTAAAGTAGGCTAATGCTAAAAGGTAATGATGCTAATCTGCATGGCATAAACACATCTGTCAGTGAGCTGTCAATGACATTGTGAGTGGTGTGTAAATAGCAGTACCTGAACATCACAGCCATAATCAATTAGGACAAGGATTTTAACAATACTGCAACTGAGTATTTTTGATGATGTACATTCTTGTCACTGTATAAAGTGTTTAGGAGATGTGTTTAGGAGAAATACATCTTATTAACATAGCAAAGACTTGTTTAAGTTAGTTTTAATAACTATAAATGATACAATGTTTATGTATATATATCTTCTTTACAGCTTTTTCAGATTATCACAGTAATAAAAAGTAAAACCTAAAGAACCTAAAAAACAATTAAAGAGGAAATCAGAGACTAAAATCATGCACCCACAAACCATAAGAAACTAAACCAAAACATATACAAAAATTATAATAAAAGCCAGAATTATTTATTATAACTGAGAAAATGCACGACCACCTTTAGTTACTGTAAGTAGTAACATGTTTGCTCATTCATAAACCAGGATTATCAGCACATTTTACTGTTTGCACTTTTCCCTCATTTGCATGGATGGTTAAAGATTTAAAACTGAACACCTTTCCAATACCCCCAATGTTCTCAAAATTGTAAATTTCTTGCCAAGAGGCAAACAGGTTTTTGATTTATTGATTGATTTTCTATTATCAGATATGTTTGGCCACATAGGCAGGTCTTATGGATTGTTCTGTATAGATTGATTTCAACTGCAGTTAAAATGAACTGGACTTGTGAAGAAGAAGTGAATTCATTTAGATATCAGAATCTATTTTTTTTTATTGCAGGTTCAAATGTGGTTCAGCCATTTAAAATATAAACAGATATGGAATTATACAAGATTAACTTTATTAAAAGAAAAAAAAAAAGCCAGATCAAGCCCTGTATATCTTTACTGTTATTCTTGTTTATGGTGATAATATATATTTACTTTTTTTTCTTTTATTTATTTGTTGCTGTTAGTTAAACAATATTTCTGTTTTTTATTAGAATCCACAGTTTAGATTTTTGGTCTGTTTTGGCAATCCAACAATTGCTAAGCACTGGTAATTGTGACTAATTAACATGTTGATTTTGATTGAATATTACTGAGGCCTTGTGTAACAATTCCACCCATTGTGGAATAGGGATTTACATATTGTCACTGTCATGCAAAAACCTTTACAGAGGAAAAAGGCGGCAATTTCACCTTCAATGGAAGTCTATTTAAAAAGATTTTATCCCAAGTGATTTGGAAGCAGTTCTATTGGTCCAGCCATCATGATATGTTAACCCAATGTAAAGAACAGTATCTCAAAAGGTGAAAAAAATATTTGACATATGAGAGGATATATAGGACTCAAATACTGCACTGCACATTTTCTGTTGCATATTGCTGTTACTGGGAAGTTTTAAGAGACTGGCCCATAAATGTGAGGCCTCATGGTTAATTTGTTTGTTGTTGTTTTTTTAATCTTCTGGGCTTTTTCAAATACCAGCTGCCCTTTACACTGTGAAAACATTTCATTTCAAATGATCCGTTTTCACTATGTTTTCACACTACATCTATTTCAAAAAAGTAAGGAAAAGTTTCTCTTCCATAACAGGAGCATTTCAAAGCTGATAACACGATACACACCCAGTTACAGATGAACACTGTCAGGAAAACGCTCAGAGACATTTTTAGGATGCAGGAAGTCTCCTGCCAGTGCAATCTTCTCAAACGTCGTCTGGGACAATAGTTTGAGGCCCATCAGCCTTCCAATCACCTCACACAGTTCGTCAGCCCCCCAGATTGGTAACATTTTGGACAGGTCTGAGTCACAAATATCAGGTCTGTTTATCTTCTGTGTGTTTCCATGTTCAGCAGGAACATTAGAGAGAGAAGCAGAAGAAGAAAACAAATCCAGCAGAACGGCGAGACATCTGTCAGCGCGTTCATCGCTTCAGGAGATCACAGTCTGAGCACACGGATCAAAAGGTGCAACTAAATACTGAAATATAATGAGGAGGGCTTCTAGGTTGACAGCGGAGTTTTGTTGGATATTATATCTGAAGATAATATGCGTGCATTCCGCAAAGTTCACAATATAATAAGCATAAGGCCCTAAGTAACCATTAGCAACTCAGTCAACACTGATAAACAAAGTTGTCAAAAGTTCTTTTTATCTTGCTGATGAAATCCCTGGCAAAAAGGTAGCACAGATGCAACCATCGATCAGATAAATATGAAAGTAAAAAAATGAGAACCATCAAAACAGAATGTTTTCATTTTACACATACTGTCCTCCCTGTTAAAAGTAGATTTATTGATCCTCCACCTCCTCCTCCTTTCATTGGCGTGAAACCACACAGTTCTATCTTTCACTGCACCAACAGATTAGGCCAGACAAAAAGCTCAGTGACGTTGGCTCCCAGAGTGTACTGACATCAGGTTTTATTAGGGAGGGAAGAAGGAAATAAAGTGAATGCTGTAAACAATCGAGCCTGTTAAAGCTTGACAGCTGACCCGGTGACTGCCTCTGATCCAGAAACCCATTCAATAACCGGGATGAGAACAATTCCAGTTGTTTGTCTTTTTGCAGGGAATCCATTAGAAGTTCTGTCTCGTTTGGTTTACAAGGCATTCTGGCCGCAGACTATTAATCAAGGCCACATCAGGCCTTTTTTGTGCTGGGTTTCATGCACAGCACACACACATATGAGATTGTTAGGACATACGGAGGCCTGCTAGAACATCTCTTCTTCGCCATCATCTTCTTCTATGTACAAAAAGGTATGTAGTATAGGGTGATTATGTAGATCCATGTTCTGGTGGAAAGAATACTTCAATTTGGAGGTACTAGTTCTTCTGGAGAGCTTTCTGAGGAGATCACAGGAAGCTTCCAAAAATTGAGGTTCAAAAAATGATTTAACAATACAGAGAAAATGGCAGCCCTAACAATTGTTCAAGACCTGGCAGACCAGTGAACTCCAGCACCATTAAAACAGCACTTTATTTTTCATCCTTGAGAGAGAGGAGAAAATCAAGCTCCACTGTTGCTTTAGATCTGAATAAAATATATATGTAAATAGTTTATCCCAAATCTATAAGAAATACTTCCAGCTTATGAACAAAATAGAAAATGCAGGCTTCTTAATGCATTGTGATTACAGTGAAAGTAAAACAATTTAAAAAGGGAACCTCACTGCCTAGCTAAAATATAACAATATGTAAATATTAGGCAGGCTGTAGACATCTTTGGTATTATCTTGGTATATTTCTTATCCCAATTGTCTCTACTGTCCAAGGAAGGCTTTCAGCAACAAGAGTGTTAGTAGGCCAAGACGTTGCATGATCACCACCCCACCTTATCCCCAACTCCCCAACTCATCCCAAAAGTATTGGATGAAGGACCATCATTCCAGAGAACACAGTTCCACTGCTCCACAGCTCAATGCCTCCTCTAGTCCATGCCTGGCATTAGGCATGGTGTCAATAGGTTGATGTTTATCTGCTCCAGAGAGTCCTATTCTATTGGCAGTACTTCTCTACAGGGACTAGGCAAGCTTTGTGTTTGTGTTCAGTAATGGGTGCAACTCAAAGTGGATGACTGCATTCATTAGAAGGGGTGTCCACAAACATTGGTTAAATACATGTTTCCTGCTTTGCTTCTGATGCAGAAAAATGAATAAGCTGTACTTAATGACTGGTTTTGACTGAATAATGGATAGGCTTTGAATTTGCACAGTATATGTGTATTCAAAAATCTCTAGCTTCACTGAACCGTCTCAGGGAAACCCCGTGAACATCAACAACACAAACCTATGCATGCAGAAACCATTGCAATGCATCAACATGCAAAACAAACTATTGCAATTAATACATGGTGTCAAAATCAATCAGAATCTGTCTCTCATTATTTTCACTGTGGTTGACCTTGATTGCAGCACGCTACCCAAATAATTAGCCAACCAAGCTGAAATAAAGGTGGTGGTGGTGGTGGTCGGGGG
This sequence comes from Salminus brasiliensis, assembly GCF_030463535.1. Classification (NCBI taxonomy): domain Eukaryota; kingdom Metazoa; phylum Chordata; class Actinopteri; order Characiformes; family Bryconidae; genus Salminus; species Salminus brasiliensis. The sequence goes on along the minus strand of NC_132897.1, from coordinate 21,124,708 downwards.
TGGGTGTGTGTGTGTGTGTGTGTGGGGGGGGGGGGGGGGGGGTTGTTGGGGTCTCCTGTAGAGAAATTCCTTGCTTCCTTCTCCTTTTATGTTATTGTCAGAATGTTCCCAGACATGCTTTCAATTAGCTAACAAAAAGGAATACTCCAGGAAAGCCAGAATAGTTTTTTTGTAATTGCCGAACAAAATTTGAAAATATCAAAGCATTATGCAAACAGCCAAGGGGGGTGCGCTTTTCTACAGCGCTCACTTGTGAATTTGGAATCGGCCTTTGGATAATTAGAAACACAACTAATCAGTGGTCTAATTCTTCTCTCTAATGTCAGCACTCTGGAGAATAGGAAAGAGGAAGATTACAGAAGCCAGGTTTTCTTTTTTTAAATGAAAGGCTTCCACTATTCAAAACAAGAAAAACTTTGTCCACATTCAGCTTTCTATATACATACGGTACACTGTGACCATCTTGCCAAAACTATGTACATCGGCTGCTCTTTACAACAGAAATGGTCCAAAATCTCATCACATTAACTTATATCATACCATAGTTAGTTCAGATTGTTAATTCCTAACAATCACATTCTGAAGTGACAACATCCCACATTAACAGCACTATGAATGCACCTCTGTAAATACCAGTTTGCCTTACTTGCCTATACAGTGGCAAGAAAAAGTATGGGAACCCTTTGGAATTTGATGTTTTTTTGCATTCATTTGTCATAAAATGTGATCTGATCCTCCTCCAAGTCAATCGTATTGACATAATGTGCCTAAAAATAATCACACACACACAAAAAAATGATCTTGCTGGTAATTATTGAGCACACTCATTCAACATTCAAAGTGGCAATAACTTCAACCAGGCGCTTTCTGTAGCTGTGGATCAGACCTGCACAGGGGAGGCTGACCTACACACCCCTGTCCTATCATAGACACCCTGCTTATTCAAGGTAGACTCAAGAACACAGACATTAGCCTATACCAATGACGCCTTTAAATCTTTGCCCGTCACTCAGGGTTGTTTCTTTACCCCTCTATTGTACTCTTAGGGTCATTTTGACTGGGCGCCCAGTTCTTGGCAGAATAGCCACAGTCCCAAATTGTCTCCATTTGTAGATCGTTTGCCTCACTGTAAACTGGTGAATTTCTAAAGTCATAAACATCACTTTGTAATTCGTTTCCAGCTTTATGTTAATCAATAATTTTTGATCGTCGATCCTCTGCAAGTTCTTTTTTGGTAAGGAATGGCTCACATTAAGCACTAGTGCACACCTCCCAGACTCCAGGTATGCTAACACCTCACTACAATTAGCTTTTTTGAGGTCATTAACTCAAGGGTTCACATACTCTACCCATTAGCTCTATGAGTTTTCTGATGGTTGTTCTTAATGAAGACATTAATGATCATGAATGATTATTTGTTATTATTATTGTAGGCACATTATATTTGTCAATACGCTTGACTTGGATCAGATCGCATTATATGACAAATTAATGCAGAAAAGTATACAATTATACAGGGGGTTTACATACCTTTTTGCCACTTTGTTAACTAACATGGCCTAGAAGCTGTTAAATACACTTCCCAGGCACAAGAGCTGGAGCACCCACGGGTATGGGAGAAGACAGCACTCTTTCTCATTATCCCCACCACCTCAGTTTCTGTTGGTCTAGGGGATTGAACCAGCAACCTTCTAGTGCCAAGCAAATAAGTGCAAATCTCCACAGTAGACAATGTAATACAAAGGCTTTAATGAGACTTATTGTGTATTATTTAATTTACTAAAATTAAAGTGACAAATTTTACTTGGGAGAGCATCACATTAAGGGTGAAAAATACCTTCTGAATTCTGGTTAACGTTGACTTTAAGCCATCTGGAATCAGAAATTATTTTTGCAACAAAGAACCCTTTTGGCACTAGAATTTTTGAGAGTATACTAAAGTAAATGTTCAGCAAAATTCAGTGTGGGTAAATGATTTTAAGCTAAAATGCTACGCAGTGCTGCTGTTAAGCTCATACAGCTTAAAATAACCTTAAACTACTCAATCTACACTGTGTTGGGAGAGATCATAAAGCAAAGGTGAGATATTCTGCTATCAGGCTTCAGAACATTTATTGTATATTAAACCAATGTATGGAGTCCTATTTCAGTATGTGGACCAAGGATATGGGAACAAGAGACAATCTCCCTTTCATTCTTGGCTCACAGAACTTGTGCATGTGGATAGTAATGGGAAATCGCTAAACTGAAATTGTGTGAAATTGCACTCATTGTGAACATTTCATTTGAGGTTCTTGAAGCCCACAGGCACAAACACTGAATTTACTCTAGATCTGAATAGTTAACAATTCAGTCGCACCTAAGCACAAGAGCCTGCCTCACGCTAGCTTCAGCCGAGCACAATGGCACTTTCTTTATGGGTACTCTCAGTCCAAGGATGAAAGCAAAAGCAATATTTTCTCAGTATGTTTGTAAGTGATCAGGGAAAGGTATTTTTTTTTTCAATAGGGCTTTAAAAAAAACTGTAAAAACCAACCAATGAAAGCACAGTAAAACTCTAAGAAAGAATGTGATAGTTTATAATGGAGATTAGCTTCATTAAAAAAAGTGGTTCTGGGAATGAAAAAAGGACCTAGAACCTAAACTGGAACCTGTTACCCAACATTCAGAATTTGCTTTTATTGAAGTACATGTCTTTGGAGCAAGTGAATAAACTACTTGGTCAAGTTGTCAAGCCCATGGTCAATCAAATAATTGCTGAGGATATTTAATATCAAATGTATGATTCTAGATCAGCCCTCCTGATATGGTGTGTCAGCATTTTACTGACACCTCTCCAGAGTGACCACCCTTTTATTAGGAGAGCAATTTGCCATGAAAGCATAGGGTTAATTCACACGTCACTGTGCTCTCAGCCACCAGTTCTTTGGCTCTGGAGACAGGCTGGAGTTAGCTAAATACAAGTATGTATGATTATATATGATTGTAATGGCAAACCTTGTTAATCCTAGTTAATCGTTGTTTCCAAAACACAAATTACAGCAATGTGCCCAAGAGTGGGCTTGACATGATACCCGGCGATGTTGCAAATATATGTGCGTATATATCTATATCTATCTGGTGGTATATCTATCTAACTGGTGGAGAAACTGACAACTGACCAAAAGCATCAGCAGTTGGTATCACTCTCTTTACTTTGGTACTTAGTTATTTTTTTTCCTATTGTGGAAGAAATAGCATGGTCCGTGTTTAAATGGTTGAGGAAATCCACTGAGACATTATTGCGAAAGCACGGTGAATATATGTTTTACTGACAAGATCAGTGTTTTAGGGTGACAGCTGTGAAATGAAATATAAATAGGCCAATGAACATTTTTGAGGGAGTGCTACTGGGGGTGCTGGATGATTTGCAGTAGGTGTTTCAGCACCCTTTAACACTTCCAAAAGCCCTGCGTCTGATGATAGGTACTATTTCAGATACTATGAATGTCTCAGATTAGCTTAGACGGCAAACTGTAGAAATAAAAAAGTGGATTTTTTGTTACTGTCATCATTGATGATGAAATTTGAAAAAGACACTGATTCAACCTGATGAGTAATTCATTATTAATGATAAATGGTACAATACATTAGTCATTTTTGTAACGTGTGGAACATTTAGTCAGAGTTTCTCATTAGGTGGCACACTCAAAAGCATCTGTGGGTAGTACATGGTTAGCTCAATTACACGGTATTAACAGTAAAGAGGTTGTATTTTGTGGTCTTCTATTTTAGCCACAGCTAGCAGTCTTTTGTTGGTCACATCAATCTAGGAAGCATCAACCAGACATTAGGATTTAAATCCTTTCCCATTTGTCTCCACTAATGCGGTCATAAATCAACCACTGACAGAAGCACCCTTGATTGTGATCTGGGATGCTGCCTATTGGGATATGGCATTAACTTGTCTTAGAAATGTAGTGGTGTGTCTTGTCATGCTGTCAGCATCTAGATATTGGACATCGAACATCGTCTTTAAAGGTTTTGTCCTTTTTGACCTGATCCAACCCAGATTGCCTTGTCTAAAATATAGAATAACCAAACATCTCTTATATTGGGGATAAAGAACACCCGCTTCCTCTGTGCCAGTGTGCGCAACCTCCTAAAAAGCCTATGGACCGCCAGTGGGCCGAAAGTGTAATTACAAACTTCTATTACCAAAGAATAGCCCCACCGGTTTGTGCAGACGTCCCTGTAGTTACTGGATAATACTCCTTAGTGTGTAATAAGCCTTGCTGCATTAAAGGGGTTAATGTCTTGTAGACGAAGCTGATACTTTTGAGAGTTGCTCAGGGCCTGGAGCTGGATCTTGAAGGCGATTAATTGCGTATCAAACAGAGACTGCCGTGGGGACAACTGGTCCACATCGCTGAGGATGAGCTCAATTTGAGCTCTAGCAGAGCTCAGCCATGGAGGCTGGAAAAAAAGGTCAGAGCAAAGAGTGTCCAGAGAGGACAGAGAAAGGGAGAGAGCTGCCTGTGTGGGGAAGCTGTGCCCGGATGATGGATATGCGCTGTAGCTCAAGTGCAGCCCACCATGAGAGACGCTAACATAAACCTAATGAAAATGTGTAAATACACATAGCAGGTCAATGGGGCTTTTGGTAAATTTGATGGTTTGTAACTCTGTCTTCTTGAAGGAAAATCAAACTGTGGGCTATATTTTTTAAGAATAAAATTATGCACACACTAAAAGTGCATGAGCTAAGCAAAATACAGAAATGCTAATGGTGCTAACAGTGAATGAAAGTGAATCGCTAGCAGGGGATAAAAGTTTAGCATGAAATGAAGTCATGCTAATTGGTAAAAACACATTTCAAGCATTGTTAGTTATGTAAGCATATGCTTGCTCAGCTACTCGTGTGTTCATGAAGGTAATGGAAAAAAGTCAGTGAAGCTTGTAGCACATTTTACTATTAAGAACTCTTTCTTTTCTTTGTATTTCTTAGCCTATCTTGGAACCCTTGCATCCATGCAGAGTCTGAACACAGCCTGGTTTAAAAGAACACTGGAAGAAATGCTATCATGTTATTTGGACAAAACTAGTTAATTGTGGCCACAATTTTAGCACAGTGACTCTTGTGGTGTAAAAGGCAATGAAAATATCTACATACACATAGAGGTTGATGAGACTTATTAATTTAACTGTTTAACACAGGATCTGGGAGCACAGAAGAGCTTCAGTCAGAAAATATATAATATAATGATGCTAACAGTAAAAGAAAGGTAATATTAAGAATAGCATCTCTATTATTGCTACTCCACTGTGAAACTTTGGAGACACAAACAGGACAACACCCAATGAACTTATTGTATTATATCATTTATAATTGAATAAAATTACATTATAATACTTAGCATATTACCTTATGCATGAAACTTTATGCTTCTGAAGTGTTTCATTACAAATCCAAACATATTACAATTTCTTTAAGTATAAAAATTTACAAATATATAAGCAGTGCTACAAAGTCTTCCACACATTCGCTCAACCTGTGGCTAAAAGATGCTCCCAACCTCAGCTATTTACCACGCCACACTTTGCTGCCTCTGAACTCACGCTAAGGACACTTTGTTTTATGAGCACCGATAAGAAAGTGATTTATTTCAGTGCATAAGAAGAGCGCAAATATCAAATAGCCCTTATGAAGATAAGATAGCCAAGCCTGCACTGGTTAAGCAGTGGTATTGTTTGGCTAATTTATCATTTGAGAAAGCACAGAAACAAACAGATTTTTAGGGTGTAAAGAGAAGACGCAGTAGGGCATTGTAAGATAACTGTAGCTGCAGATAAAAAGGAATCTTAATGAGACTTACTACTTACTGACTCGCTGAATAAGAAACACCACTGATATTAGCATGGAAACCACAGAGTGTGCGAGTGAGTACATGACTTTGCAATTCCACACCGCTGATTGGCATTGAAACATCATTCCTCCGAAAACAAAACAGGGACTAGGTTCATATAGGCTTTTGTAAGATCTCTTTTTTGACAGTTGACAATCTTAAAAGGAAAGTCCTTTAGGGAAACCGGTGGCAGATGTTCTGTCTTTGAGCCATAGTGCAAGCACAGCAAATTTGCATGTTTTGTCAATCACCTCTTGCTGCTTGCAGCTGCTGTGAATCTAAAATATGTTTCTTTCTCAACCCCTTATAAAATAAGCTGCAACTGTTTGCAAGCTTCAGGATTTTGGGATCATTTGCATAGTGTTCTGTTTTCAGGGTCAAATTAAGGAATATTTAACACCAAGGTATAGCTGTTATACTGGCGAGAAACAGAGGATTCGAGCAGAAAGCCAAGTTTTAGCAAACCTAGTGTCTTGTTTAGGCCTATATATATATATATATATATATATATATACACACAGTGGGGGGAAAAGGATTTAGTCAGTCACCAATTGTGCAAGTTCTCCCACTTAAAAAAATGAGAGAGGCCTGTAATTGACATCATAGGTAGACCTCAACTATGAGAGACAAAATGGTAAAAACAGTTCTGAAAATCACACGGGGGGGATCTAGTGAATGACCTGCAGAAAGCTGGGACCAACGTTACAAAGGCTACCGTCAGTAACCCACTACGCCGCCAGGATCTTGCAGTGCCAGACGTTCCCCTGCTTAAGCCAGTACATATCTGGGCACGTCTGAAGTTTGCTAGAGAGCATTTGGATGTTCAGGAAGAGTATTGGGAGAATGTCTTATGGTCAGATGAAACCAAAGTAGAACTGTTTGGTACAAACACAACCCGTTGTGTTTGGAGGAGAGTGAATGCTGAGTTGCATCCAAAGAACACCATACCAACTGTGAAGCATGGGGGTGGCAACATCATGCTTCGGGGCTGTTTCTCTGCAAAGGGACTAGGACGACTGGTCCGTGTACATGAAAGAATGAATGGGGCCATGTATTGTGAGATTTTGAGTGCAAACCTCCTTCTATCAGCAAGGGCATTGAAGATGAAACATGGCTGGGTCTTTCAGCATGACAATGATCCCAAGCACACTGCCAGGACAACAAAGGAGTGGCTTCGTAAGAAGCATTTCAAGGTCCTGGAGTGGCCTAGCCAGTCTTCAGATCTCAACCCCATAGAAAACCTTTAAAGGTGTCTTACAGACAGGTGTACATCACGTCTGGTACTAATATCTAACAGAATCTTGACTTGCTTTGAGTTTTACTAAACCAAGAATGGCATGATGCCCTGTTTGCTAACAGACCCATTCCCTTTAGTGATCTAAAGCATCCAAAAAGGACATTATTTTCTAAATTTGCTAGGAGAACACAGTCAAATAGTTACACATTAGCTCTGTACATAGACCATTAATGGGATGATTGCTGATTGTGTGCCTCGGGGCTTAGGGGAACTCTGGTTTGAGTCTCATGGTTTATTGTCGCCTGATTTAATTAAGATCTTATCTGGGATTAATCGCCTCTTAAAAGGTTTCCCTCACTGTCACCCTTTTGTCTGTGCTGACTGTTGAGGGTAGAGATGAAGAGAATGAAAGAGAGGGTGAGGGACTGATGGCATCGCCAACTAACAATAAAAGAAAAGCTTCAGTCAGAAAGTAATTGGTTTTATTTCATAAAGTGAAGCCTGACAATGCTGTACAGCGAGAGAGACGTCTTTCTGCTTGTTTATTCTTTTAAATGTGGCTACAGTAATGGCAAATTAGACTTCCAGACATCTATACTTAGCTTCTTTTTTACTGAGATCTTTTTTTTGTTGTTATTGTTGCCTAACTTGAGATCTTATTCTCTTTTAAATCTTGCTTGCAAGATGTAGTGAAATTAGACATTAGAGCCTCGTGTAATGTCATTAACTCAGGGCAATAAGCTCCGAGATGTGAGAATGTGGTCAGAGGAGAAACCTTATTACAATTGCACCATAACCAACATTTCCAATAAGTAAGATAATTAACCAGCTTGTTAAGGAGTTTTCAAAGGAAACTACTCTGTGTTGGTGGTAACTGCAAATTTGCTGAATTATAAACAAATGACTGTGAGATGAAACGTAACCCACAAAGAACTGGATCTCCTTCCAGTAAATATTACAGCCTTGACCACAAGTGAGACACACTGCACTGTGGACATAGGACAAACATAGATCCAGCGCTTTTTAATGCGCTCTACTTTTTACTGATACATTCTGATAGTGACTTGATCTTACTTTAGTAAACAAGCTATGCTGTAAATAATACTGTAAAATTGACCTATCTAATAAAAGCCTCTACAAGCAACTGTCAATGTCAGTATCTGTAGTTCAGTCTAATAAATCTGACCTTATATTAGAGATACTGCAAAAATTAAGCCAACTTTACCAACAAGCTGTATTAGTTGAATACACTCAAATTGTGCAAACTCCTAAAGCCTTGTCAGATATCTAAGAATTTTAAATGAAAACAGTAAGATATCAAATGTTTAACCAAATGACAAGAGGAGAAAATTATTTTATTTGCCATCCTTTGCAGAACATATTCCTAACACACATATTCCTAGGAAATTACAGGTCATCTAGCTCGCTGTTTTGTAAAAATATTTGCAATACCCATGGGTTGCATGGCTATTATCCTAAAATAACCTATTACAGTTGTAAAGAGTTGCAACTCATATGATGAAATTAACAAAGCTAATTTTGCTAGTTGATCAAAAAGTAGGCAGGCAGATTTAGCAATTTCTACTTTCACAATTGAATAATGTTTTTGTGTCAAGTTTAACCTACATTAATCACAAATTCAGATCACTTCCACTTAATTATGAAATACATCACCATATTTGGCACAAACATTATATAACATTTTGTTAATTCAGTGAGTTTTATTTTATATTTGATTCATTATTTTAGCTTCTGTAATATATATAGTGACTCTATATGGCCTGAATGATGCAAAATACTTTTGTCAGGTTTTCCAGACACAGATTAAGGCTAGTCTTGAACTACATTAAAATATAAAGATAGATTCTCTATTAAAAGTGAAATGTAGGCATATTTATCGTTAGGGAAACCAATCCTACATTTCTCAATCAACATATTTTGCAAGATACAATACTTGATTGCAGCACTTCTTTTAAAAATAAATATGAAAGAAGTGTTCTTTGGAGCCAAACAAGAACCCTGAACCATCTCATTGGATGTTTCTATGAAGATTTTTTCTTTCTGTAAATGAGATGTGTGTCTGTGAAGAACCTTTTATTCTTCATAGGTCATGAACACTAATTAAAGGTTTTTCCCAAGGCCATACATCAAAGCCAAGGACCATAATTTTAGAGGTCTAAAGTAATTCGTGAGTGCTCTGTGGATATATGGTATACTTGAGTTTTTTCAAATGCCTTATGTCGGGGGCCGAGCTGAGAGGTGGCGGGCCTTTGAGTTGGTTTAATGTGTGGGCGCCTGTCACTTTTTAATAGGCCTTCGTTCTCTCAGATTCACGATAACACATAAAGCACTTTCAATACGGCTTTAAATCTCGGCAGAGCAGAACAAGGACAAGCTGATCAAAACTGCAAAGTTTCAGCAAAGTGAGAAATTTCATCCTCGCCTGCGCTCCTGTTTTCTTGACAGGCCAAGAACACGGTTCCCAAACACTCCCCAAAGCACATGTTCAGCTTGTCTTAATGTCCTACATGACTATGATAATTAAAGGAAAAAAAAGCTAAAACCACACTGTGTGTCTGTGGAGATGTTGGAACAATGCTGTGAGGATTTGATTGCATTTAGATACAAGAGTCCTTGTGAGGTCAAGTACTTATGATGGGTATTTAGTTCCGAATTACAAACACCACATCAACTCATCCCAAAGGTATTAGATGGAGCATCCAATTTCCAAAATCCTCTAGTTGATGGTTCACTACCTGAAGCACAATCCATTCTATTGATAATCTCCATTCTATTATTAAAATGCTATGGAGATTATACAAGCTGTGCAGTTGTAAAGGGTAGCATAATTACCACCAGCCATCTCATAGATTTAATAAATTCCTTTACCAGCACATATTATACACACAGCACATACTTGATTAAGGATTGATTAGCCAAAGTTATTGGACACCAATTATTAATTACTAATACTGGGCAGCCTTAAGGACAGCATTGGAAATAGTTACACTTATTTTATCAGTGTGATTTGTTTGCATTGAAATATTACGGTTTTTCTGACCATTTTCGACATTTATGTTCCATTTTGAATTGCAGTCTACACAAGCTACGATTTACTGTAGTGGAGAAGCATTATCCAGGGGGGCTCATATATTGTGGTGCTCCTAACCGCTGGCCGGCTTGGTCCTAGATAGACACTGAATCGTTTTTACATTCAGGCCACTTGCTAGTGGGCCTGATAAATTGCATGGTAAATTTAACCCTACGCTCTACTGGCGATGCGTAGAGGTGAGGGCTCAGACACCTGTCAAAACATCTCATAGCTCACCTGCCCAAGAGAGAGGGGCCACTGTAATATAACATAACTCTGAGGTTAGCCTAGCTCAGTGCAACAAGCCTTCTGATAGCCGTGTGTTCAGTCAACAATTCTGATTATACTGGTCATACTGGAGATACACATTTCCAGTATTTCATCTCTGTTTATCTTGTAGGATATATATGACAATCTGAGTAGGCTATATATGAGGAACATATATGTAAATGCATTGGAAACAATGAGCTGTATTTCCATTAGAGCTCTGCTGTCCAATCCAAAATATTAAAAATGGGTTGGGGATTCACTTCCATGACCATGCAGAACCCTAATTTCCATATACAGACTGTATGGACTGGGCAGCAGAGGTGGTATCTAATGAGCTACACTTTAAAGGAATCCTGTTTCCTGTAATCATACTTTTTAAAGTAGAATGTAGTACAATTTACCAACTCTGACTTAAATACTCGATGGGCGGCTATAAATCCTGATACTCCTTAAAAAGAAAAGCATGTACTGGTTGAGTAATTGCACATTTGAAAAGTTTCAAAGCTATGAAACAAGGAAAATAGCCAATGTAGCTGGATCAAACAGGTTTTTATTTGGTGTTTAAAATTTTACTACAAGAAAACGTCTCTATGTAAAAAGATACTAAACTTCAGCATGTGGCCTTAAAACAAGCTCCTTAAACTCAACGTTTGGTTTTAGAGCCACTGTCAATAAGCTTTATGGTATCGGTGCTCTCTATTGTCGATACCAATACAGTATCGGTAAAACACTAATATTAATAAAGCAATTATAAAAGCATGGATGTATATATATATATATATATATATATATATATATATTTAAAGAGAAATGGTTAATGGAACAAAGCTGCAAGGTCAGCCCAAGCAGTTAAGGTGGTGGGTCTCATGCAAGTCATAAGACCAAGCCAGCCATGACGGAATTCACTATGCCTTGAAAACGTCTCTACAACCATGTGTAAACAGTGGTGTGTAAACAACCATTGTTTTATGCAAACACATGTATGACTGAGCAATTGAAGTGCCAAACCACTAGGGGCACCAAGTTAGTTCTTAGCCAGTTCATTGATACCTGGTGTTTATAGACTATACACCAATCAGCCATAACATTAGTAGTAAGAGAAGACGTGAAAAACATTGATTATCTACAGTGACATCTGTCAAGGGGTGGGATAAATCAGACAGCAAGTAAACAGTCGGTTCTTGAAGGCGGTGTTAAAAGCAGCCATTTGGACAAGGGACAAATTGTGATGGCTAGACCACAGGGTCAGAACATCTTCAAAACAGCACACAATCAGCGGCAGGGTGCCTAAAGCTTATTGCCATGGAGGCCGCACCTCACAACTTACAGGACTTTAAGGACCTGCTGCTAATGTTTGGTCTAGGTGCCAGATAACAAAGGACACCTTCAGAGGGTCTTGTGGAGTTTACGCCTCAAATGGTCAGATCTCTCACGGTGGCACAACGGGGACCCATTCAATATTTGGCAGGTAGTACTAATGTTATGGCTGATCTGTTTATATATCAACCGTAGTCAAGCTCAGATACATTTCTTATCTCAAGGGTGAGTCTATTTTAACTTGCTCGAGTTATATGGTGATGGTTGGTGGTGTGGCTCTAGCATCTGCTTTTACTTGTTTGGTTTGGGTGATTCAGATTTGAAGAATACGGCCCTTCCTCTCTAGAGAGGCCACCCAGGTGCTCGTTCAGTCTCTCGTCACTTCAAGACTTGACTACTGCAACTCTTTTCTGGCTGGTCTTCCTCTGCGCACCATCAGGCCCCTGCAACTCATCCAGAATGCAGCGGCACGGGTCGTCTTCAATGTCCCTAAATTCAGCCATGTCACTCCACTGCTGTGTTCACTGGCTTCCTGTAGCTGCTGCCTGCATCAGATTCAAAACCCTGACGCTGGCCTACAAAGCCAAGAACGAACCAGCCCCTCCGTACTTGATGGCAATGGTCAAAAGCCGATCAGCACCAAGAGCCCTTTGAGCTTCAAGTACGGCTCGGCTCGACCCGCCATCCCTCAAAATCCACAGAAGACAAGCATCCAGGTTTTTTTCTGTCCTGGCACCGAAGTGGTGGAACGAACTTCCCCTGGATGTCCGAACGGCAGATTGGCTCGCTGTCTTCAAACGCAGACTGAAGACCCCCCTCTTCAGAGAATACTTGGGCGAATAACAGAGTAGTAGTAGTGTCTAAACTTAGAGGTATCTTTGAACTATTAGTCTATTCAAACTAGCTGAGGTTATTCTTGAGTAAATAGCAAAGCACTTTTGTAAGTCGCTGTTGGTGAGAGTTTGGTGCGTTCTTCCTGTGTCTGCATGAGTTTCCTCCCACCTCCTATTTCCGTACAAACACACATGGTAGGTGAACTGATTATGCCAAATAGCCCCCAAATAGTGTGTGTGTGTGTGATACCCTGGGATTGACTACATTTACATTTACATTTATGGCATTTGGCTGACGCTCTTATCCAGAGCGACTTACAAGGTTACTCGTATTACAGAGGTGGGCCAATGTAGTGTTAGGAGTCTTGCCCAAGGACTCTTATTGGTGTAGCGCAGCATAGTCACCCAGACTGGGAATCTCACTAGCTCACTAGCAGGTAGCTCACTAGCAGGGAGTGGTATTATCTGTTGCACCACACCAACCACAGACTATAACAATATTTAATACAATTCCCAACAATTGTATTAAATATTACATAATGAAAGATATGTTGAAGAATAAACGCAAACATTTTCAGCACCATTTAAATATTCCCAGCACATGCTACCTCCTCTGTCCATCAAACTCCTCCACATGGGTATCTCTTACATTGGACATTGTCACTTAATTCTTGCTGCAGTAACAGGTTTGAAGTTTCACACATGGAAAAGCCTTCCTATAAAAATTGATACTCGCTAGAGAGATAACAAAATATTTCCTTGTCAGATCATCTCCCTTTAATCCTAAGCTCTCTGCATTTATGAAGGAAAGTTTGTAAAGTGAAAGTTTGAGGGGGGTGTGGGGAGGAAAAAGATGATTCCTCAACGGTAAACGGAACCGTTAGTGCTGCAATCTCTTTTGATGGATTAGGAGCTTTGCCTTATCAGTAGATTAAGACACCTGGAGGTGCAGAATTTTAATGAGGCTGGTAGGGAATGCTCTGTCTGTCAGGCTAAAACACTTGCAGGCACTCACAGGTTTAAAATAGCTCTACAGCCACCACAACAGAGGATTTGTCTCACCGCAAGAAAGAACACATTATCTAAGCCCATATCTCTGCAGCAAAACGACCCAACTTTAAGTGTGTGTCCTATTTAAAGCCATTAGCACTGTTGTTAATACTGTGGGTTATAACAATAAGATGCTTTAATTCCATTTACTTGTGTGTAATTATCCTAAGCTATTATTGAAATTGTGGGTTATTGCATTCAAGTCAGATGTTTTGGTCTGGGGAGGAACATTTTCTGGGTGGTTTAGAGCTCATTTAAGGCTATGAGTTCCCTCAGTGTTTTTTAAGGTAAGCTTTGTTTAACAAAATGACCTACGTTGACTGTATCTACGAAACCAACCATTATATGTTGGAATAACTCAATCTAACAAATATAGATAAATTAGATTAGAATAACCCATAGACTCTTTACTTGGAAATACAGATGCCTCATAGACACTCACCTGACATTCAACTTCAACAGTAAACTGAATATGTATTTAATGCAAATGAATTATGTTGAATATAAATGACTGCCTATTGAATGTAACACTATGACTAACCCTGACCCTAACCATGACCTTACCCTTGAATTAACCCTATTGTCAGGTCCGCGTCATCACGCCCGCCCCCGGACTTTTGTTGTGTTTCAGTTAAAGTTTGATTCCCTGTGTCGGTTCAGTGTTTTGTTTCAGACTCATGTGTTTGGTTCAGTTTGTTTGTTGTCTCACTTACTTCTAGTTTTGTTAATTATGCCAGGTCTTGTTTGCTTAATGTGCTTCACCTGAGGCTGGGGGTACTTAGGAAGCTTGGCTACAGAGCTTGTTGCAGTTCAGAGCACGGATCACGGTGTGTTTAGGCCAGTTTGGTTCAGAGTTCAGGTCCTCTAGCGGACCTTGCTTCAATCTTCGGGTTTTGCGAGGCGCTTCCGCTCGCTCCCTGGATATATCCGCGACTCACGCTCCAGCTAGGTGACCCTCTTCTACTACGTGACTATGTGTCATTAGGTTTGGTCGGCCTAGCCGTTTATGGTTTAGCGGCTGGTTCCCCAGCTCTCTCCCCCTGGTTCTGAGTAGTCTCTGCATGGTTCACATGTCTCCTCAGTTTTCCCCTTAGTCTCCCCAAGCACTACCTGGAAGGTTGTTTTGTATTTTCCCCATTTTCCCTATCCTGCTCACCCAGCTTAGCTCCCAGAGCCTCCTCCCCCGGTCTCAGGTGTGCTTTTATGTTCGTCAGTTTGGTTGTCAAGTTTACATTGCTTTCCTGTTTAAGCCCTTTAGTTGCTGCATTACTTGCTTTCGTTTACTCTTTGTATTGTACCCCTTTTATTATTAAAAGTACTTACATTGGATCCATCTCTGTATGTTCATCCCTAACCAGCTATGACACCTATAACCTAACTGTAACTCTAACCATAACCTAAACCTTAAATCTAACCCTAAACCTAACCCTAAAATGATATGGTTAGGATTAGGGTTAGGTGTAGGATGGCATTCAATAGACAATCATTCATTCAACTTAGAGTTCAATTGCATTTAATAGGCATTCAGATGAATGTTAAATGTAAAAAAAACAACAACATCTGTCTGATAGAAGGTGGCCTGGGGGAAACTACTATATACTGACCATGAGTGAGAGGGGAAAGACACACTCAGTATGCAAACTACATAGGGTACTAGAAGTCAATTGGAAAGGTGTAAGCTTTACTCAGCTTTTATGTGTATATGTATATTATTGAACCGCCACTCAGTTACTGGACTTGTTGAGAAACATCAATATAAGAGAAATGATTAAAGCCAATATCAGTGCAGTTTGTTATTTTGAAAAGTGTGCCTTTTTGAACTTGCATGGGCCAGTCACTGTCCAATTGCCAATGGCATCTTAATAAACTCAACTATTGTAAGTTGATTCAACTCAAAGATCTAGAAAATGATCATAAATATTCACCTAACTCAACATAGTTAAGGAATATGAGGAACATTTCCAGCCTTACCTACAACAGATCATTTATTTGGGCAAAAACAACTTGTGGGAATACAGAATAAAGATGACAAAAGAGCTCTCTAGACTGATGCCATTGACTAACTGCTTTTGGTTCCCTAATGAACTTTTTAGTGGTTCTTACATGCCGTAGAGGAATTTTCAGTCTCTCATCTGAATCTCTAACGTACAATCGATTACCATAGACAGTCACATCAGCTCTTTTCATTGTACTCAGAAAAGAACAGAAAACCCATTGACTAAGACATTAGTCTTCCCATTGATGTCTATTATAACTGAGTTTTAAATGTCTTTCTATTCTAAATGCATGACATGTTACCAAAATATTGTCTCTGGAAATATATCATAAGAGTTTGTGGACATTTGAGGACAGTGTGAAATCTTTGTATCAGGTATTTGGTCATATTTACTGAAGCCAGTACATGCAGTTGAGAGTGGAACTGATGACTACTGTTGTCACCTGATGTCAGCTGAGGATGGTCAGAGGGGGAGCTAAAACATACTATGATTCTATTAGTTAATCTAATATTTCCTGATGAGCGTTCAATGCGTCTGAGAGTTTAGAGCAGAATTGGGACCCACTTTTCCTGACACTTCACCTGTATACGACACAGCTGATTAATTTTACTTACACTTAGAGCTTCTTTCTCCATTTTAAGATTGGTTAATGTACGCCACTGGATTGCAGTGGAACATGGGTAATTGGCTTCACGAAAGTGTGATGTGAAAGGGGTCAAGTGCTTATAAGGGTTGCTCGTGAGCACCCTTGTTGGGGAAATTTAAATAAATAGGACACGCTACAGCCTCGCCCACCTAGAGGAGGCAAGTTTGAGTAATAGGACAAGGCCACTATGTCCAAAAGTGTCAAGTATCACGCCTCTAAAGCGCTATTCTACAGTGTAGAACTTAGTAAGTCTGACCAGCATCTGTGAGACACTGTAGAATTAGATCTTGTTGAGTTATTGACATTAAATGAGCCTACTAATCTGTGTCTCCACAGAGCATTTATTAACTACGACCATGCTAACTAGTTTGACCAGCTTTATTTACTGTTAGACACATTAGCATTGCTAGCTAAACTATTCCAGTGCTGTCTTTGAACTGATGCCCCACTCTGGAAGCATCCACAATTTATCTTAACCTTTATTACATATGGGTTGTGCTTTGGTGAGTTATTGACTCCAAACATTTTCTTCCCTAGCTTTGCTCAATGTTTCAAAAGAAGAGCAAGCCTGCAGCAGGAGGACAGAGGGCAACTCCTGCCCCCCCAGGATCAGGACCCCTTGTGTGGTTTGAGCTGTGACAAATGATGCCTCTCCACAGTGCAGTGCTAAAGCTGGCCTCCCTGAGATCGATGGACTCTAATGCTGCAAAGCAAGCGTGCCACTTTTACAAACGTGGGTGATGTGCGATGGATACTTCTTCAATGTTCACAGCACTGGTGATGAATTGCGCCCCCAAAGCTCTTTTTCTGTGCAATTTTATCTTCCTCTTGTCTGATACTCCATCCCCTGTTCCCTTCTCAAACTTGCCACTCGCTGGGGGTACACAGAGGTGGCAAATGGATAATCTATAGGTTCAGAGATGAATGGATGTTTGACGTTTGTGGGGAAAAGGAGCAGGATCCATATCTAAGAAGTGACTCAGAATAAAAGGCGCTGATTTAGGCCAGTGGATTCATATCATATCTTAATAAATATGACTGTATCTGGATGGAGGACTGATTCCTGATCAGTGGTCTTATGATTAGATTGTTCATTCAGTTCAATTAATCTAGGCTGATGAAACAGGTTCAGCTGGCCGAGTGCACGTGACTAGCTCTAGTAGCCAAGCTGTATAAATCCTTTGTGGTGCTGATACCAAGTTTCTCCAAAAACTGCCATTCAAAATGACATTGGATTTGGATATATTTGGATTTCTTTTTGAAATGATGCTCCAGTCAGTGTGTTTACTTTTGGAGGCATTTAAAGAATCAAAAAAGCTCTTTGTGTTTTCTCTTTTCTTGCCTTTTCCATCATTGCTTCTACCAAAGTGCAGACCAGTGTGTTTGTTTGGCTGTGGTCATGACCACTGATTGACGAGGGTGCCATCATCCTGTGTTAGACGAAAGTTCAAATTAAGCAAAGACCTGAACCTCTGGGTGTGTATGCACCACTGAGCCAAACCCATTAAATGAATAGCTGCTAATGTGTTCAGAGCTCTTTCCGAGTCCTCCAAAGCCTTATTTTTTTGTTTTCAACATCTCTGTGATTGCAAAAGCCTCTCATTTTTTACAACTAAATTTATAATGTATATTTTAACTAATGTGCATATATCATGTTGTCTGGTACTTTAGACTTCATAGTTACTTTGTGTATGTGAATTGCATTGTAGTCTTCAAAATATTACATACTTTCTGGTGAAGCAACCTTGAATCAGAGGAAAAAAAGAGAAAAAAATGCATTATGGCAAAAGTTGAGTATGTGCTACATTTTAACTACACAGAGCAGAGCAGCTGTGCTTGACTTGCCTTTCATCTGTATTCTTGTCCAAGGATACAGAAAGCAGCCTCTGTGAACTGTGACAATACTAGACTATGGCTTGAGCAGCTTTGCAAGGCAAGAAAACTGTACACTTGCACTGAACTAAGACTGACACAGTAGCGATGTAGCACCAAATAAAGGATCCTGAATAGGTATTAGTTTGCATGTATTCCTGTTAGAAAAATGGGTAAGTCAATGACAAAGATTATTTGCACTCATCATCTTCTTTTAAATTGAACCAAACATTAGAAGGTTCTTGGGAAAACAAAAAGTGGTGCTTCTATGGCATTGCTCCAAATAATTATTTTGAAGCTTTAAGGAAAATTAATTGAAAATATTTATAAAGGATAAAGGATAAAGGTGCACGTATTCGTCACTGTACAGTGTGGACTGTACAGCGAAATGTGTCCTCCGCATTTAACCCATCTGGTAGTGAATACACACTCACACACACACACACGTGTTAGGGGCAGTGAGTACACACACACACCCAGAGCGGTGGGCAGCCAACTCCAGCGCCCGGGGAGCAGAGAGGGTAAAGGGCCTTGCTCAAGGGCCCAACAGTGGCAGCTTGCCGAGCCCGGGAATCGAACCCACAACCCTGTTATCGATATCCCGGCGCTCTAACCGCTGAGCCACCACTGCCCTATGACAGATGCAGTCAAGCCAACCAATATTTTTTTTTTGATAACTGACATGTGCATCTTTAGTTTAGAATGGGAGATTGCTAAGAAACACTGGACTCTCACCAATGTCTTCTCGGTAAAAACATACCCAAAAATTAATTTAAATGCTTAAACATCTAGAAAACCAATGTAAACAACTTTATGGAAAAAAGAATGGAGCAAAATGATATGGATAGACCTCATTTAAACATGTAAGCTAAAATTGGAACTGCTTCTCAAAATGGTCCACAATTCAGTTATGTAGAGAAGGTTTTGTGTAGACTAAAGTGAGTCATACTGTATTCTAAACCACACTGACTTGTCTGTATGAAATTGTGAAAAGTGAGATTTGTGCATGTAATTATAGAGATAAGATTGGGGACAGTCTAAGTCCAGTGTTTGTTAGCAATCTTATGCCTAGCATCTCCCATCCTAAACTAAAAAAAAAAGCAAACTTTAGATACCAAACATATCCTGGCTGGCTGACTGTATCTGGGGTACGTGATAAATCTTGTTAATTAGATTTTTTTTGCAGAACTATTCCTTTAGTTTTTAATTTAAGCTTTTAACTTTTAAGCAAGTTCATGTCATTACTTTTTCGTGTACCATATCTTTATTACAGGGAGTATGTGTTTTGTGCCTCAAGACCAAGTTGATGGTACACATACAGTAGATACAGACTAAGAAGAGACCTCAGTAGAGGCAAAGTAAAAAGTTCTAGGCTGGAAACACCTTTAATGGCCATTCCAGGAGAATGAATACAGTTCTAAAGCTCTTGATTTTGTACTTGCGTTAGCTGTACCATCCTGTACAAAAAAAGATGTCAGGCTATTGAAAAGGGCTTCTAATGGATGCAGTTAAAAGGTTTTTCTACCAATTAAGTTGAACCATTTGAAGATTAGTGTACAATATATGCCTGGAAGTTAGCTGGCTCTGGCCAGTGGCTGATTGGTCTGATAATATAGAATTCAACCATGCAATTGATGGTGGCTCTCTTTTTACACATGAATACCTACAAAACTAATCGCCTCCACTCATGCTTGAAAAAAGTGGATAAAAACTTTAGGAAATTAAAAAGTCAGGGGAGATTGAAAAGCTATTGGTTCTGTCAGCTATACTGGCTTGGAATGAAAATGTAGGGAATGTACACTCCTTACATGTAAGGTTCCTGTATAATCCTTGGATCCATATATGCATGGCTTTAGAAAACACCATTAACTAGCATAGAATTAGTTTTCCTCTGACTGAACTTATTAACTGCACTCCAGACACCATGTTTTGAAGATATTTTAGGGAACCAAATGTAGTTCTTGTATGGCATCACTGCAAAGATACCTTTTTGACCTTTTTATTGTTAAAACTATAGTGCTTTCATCTGAACAAAGCAAGTAAAATGCAAGGAAACCAGAAGCTAAGCCCTGTTCAAATTTATGTTGAAAAGATTGACCTGTTTGGTTTCCTCTGACTCAGGATGTCAATATTGCTCAGCTGGGTACAAGGCAAAATCTACTGAGCAGAGGCACACTGTCTGGTTTATTTAATCTATATACCGCATGTGGGTACTTACTTACGACCACATAGCACAGACAAACAGAGATAAAGACAGAAATGTAGACAATTGATGCAGATCAGGTGGTGCTACTCAAAGTAGAAAGCAAGCAGGGACAGTTGGGACAGTAACAGATTGATGCAGCTCTAGACAGTCAGATTTTGAAGGATAAACGTCCATGTGTCTGCAAACAAATGTGTCTAGTGCACTTAGTAATGGCCAAACTAGGTGGGAGAAACTGTCTTTAGGAAATGATTTAACTCAGAAAAGCATTTCCGGCAGCTCAGGATGAGATTTACAGATTTCTGGCTATTTAACCATATTTGTAATAGAGATTCATGAAGTTCAAGAGTATCATGAAGTAAAGGTCCTTAAGACCTTTAAAATGTGCTTGACACTCACACCTCTCACATCTGTTACCTGTTACCTGAAGGTATTAAGGTAACCAACAGTGGTTATTTTATGGCATCGCTCAAAGAACCCTTTATAGCACTTTTTCATTTTAAGATCAGCTCTTAGAATTTAAACGTTATCGCTTTTGTTTTGCCATACTATTTAAACAGAAGTATATAAATACATATTCAGTATAAAGTGATTAAATGTGAGCAAATTACTATGTAATTAAGTAGATAATTGTATACACACATTTATGCATGCATTAACTATGTAAACAATTCATATGGGAAATGTTGAAGTAAGTATTTCAGACTTTTTGATGATGATTTCTATAAATTGCACAAATGTGGCAGCATTGCAAACAATCCTTATTCTATTTAAAACCAAACTGCATGCACAATAATAACTTTTCATCAAATATACACCTACATAAAAGCACAAAGCCTACATAGGCAGTATAATAATTCAAATGTTATGAGACAAAACCTTTACTTTTAATATTGCATTATTCCATATATGAAGAGTTCTAGGGTTATCCTGGGTAAAGCTTGCAGAAGACAGTTCCAAATAGATGATGTCTAAAAGTGTGTGAAGCCTGTGAGGAACAGACATATTGTGAGGAGGTAATCAATAATAAACAATAACCTTTATAGCTGCTGGCCAGCCAGAGAATTGACTATTCTCAAGGCAGTAAGGTTGGGGATGGGTGCCTGTCGAAGGTTTCTATATTTTTCTTATGTGCCATGTTTGTAATATGCAAAATCTGTTAATAAAATAAGTTTCAAAAAATCTTTGTACCAGAAAAGCAGAAATAAACAACTCACTTTGGAAGTACTTCAGATCACGAGGGACCTGTAAAGAGCATGTTCTACATCAGAGGCTGGGAACTGAAGACCGGAGTCCAGCAGAGTTTGGGGTTTTGCCTGCTCCAACACACGTACTAAACCTGTCAACTGTGCAGGAATCCAGCCTTTCAGGACTGGACCTTCCCACTCCTGTTCTACATGTACCTCACCATCAATGCATTTATCTGTAACAGTTAGCCAATAGCTAGAGAGTTCAAAATGGGACACACAGGGCTAAAAGGTCATTGCCATTATCATTATAAAATCCTCATTTCATATCGCAATGTGAGTGTACAAAGATTCTATATACTACACTTAACTCCGAGACCACCATGATGGCTATGATCAGCTTCCCCAATTCTTATTAATGAAACAACTGAACAAATCTTCATATGGGGCATTCCTCAGGACGTGAGAACATGTGTTTAGATTGACTAATGTCACACTATACACACATGTAATAGTGTATAGGCCCTCAGTACAGGACTAGGCCCATTCTGAAGGCCACAAAACAGACAGAAATGACACGCCACTAAACCAAAGAAAGCCAAAGCTTCACTGTCATGAGTCAAGTCCTCTCTTATGTTCACTACTCATCAGATCTATTCCTTCACTTCCTCTTGGGGAATTGTTCCAAAATAGGCTGTCACTGAGGGGCTCGAGAGACTAAATGGACTACGTGTGCATAACAAGGCAAGCAAACAAGATTCTAATCAGAGTGCCAGTTTATGTCCCACAATCAATATGCTATTGACCACCAAGGAACCTTTGTCCAATACTTGCATGTGCGTGGATCGTGCTCCCTGCAAAACCCCTATTCTGGTTAATAATGTATTACCTCCTCATTTAAAGATAGGTCACAATTATGAAGCACACAGGCACATAAAAGACACATTAAAATGTTTATTCAGTGCTTAACACTGCCTGAGGGGATGCCACTGAATAATTAAAAGGTTTTGCTAATGCACAGAGGTGTGTTTTGTTGTAAATCCAATAAAGGGACACCACTTGGACAAGGTTGCTGACTTCATCTTCAGAAGTGTCTGCTTAGATGGCGCATGAATTCCCACTGTTCCTTTGTGCATGAGGAATTAGACTCACATTACAGTGCTTGTACAGTTTCTTTTATTCATGCATGTTTGTTGTTGATTTAATAGATAGAAACATAGAGGCAAGTCATAACTGGTATTAGCAGTTCTGAATAGGGTAATGGCTTTAGTTAACACACTGAGGCCAATTAAGAATTCTAATATAGATTTCAAAGCTATGATGTAGTTTGTGTGTTATCTCTCCAGTCAGAAATACTATGGCCTTCCAACAAGAAGGGCTTTTTAGACTTAGGAACAAAATCAAATGATTATGTGGCAGGGCCTCAAATAAGCAGTAAATGATCAATAAAACCTCCCAATACAATATATCTAAATTAAAGAAGCGCTGTTATGAATGAACTTTAGTACCTTAAACGGTAGAGTTGCTCACTGTCTTTAAACACAGACTAAAGACCCACCTCTTTCAGGAGTACTTGTGCAAAGTGTAGTGCATGTTGAAGATTGTGGTGTCCATACTGAGCTTAGAGGTATCTTTTGGATCCTAGCCAATATAAACTAGCTAACGGTATTTTCTGAGTAAACAGTGAAGCACAGTAAATATCTATATATAGAAGGAATATCAAAACAAATGTGAGAACAGATTTCTACAAAGTGTTTTATTCACTGAGTGATGTAATCAGAAACCTTTTAATTGGAGAAATGTCCTTTTTTCCATAGTGTTTTCCCAAATTACTCTTGCAGTGGTGGAGTGGTGTCAGGTTAGTGAGTATTTAATATAATATACTTAAATAACAATATATATGAAAAACATCAAGTGTCAAAGCTAAAAATTCAAAGTAGCTTACCTTTATAGGCCCATAGTGGCCATTCACCCAGCAGAATATAAAATCAGCACCAATCATTTTAATTCATAAAATGAAAAAAAAAAAAATCCAACTCTGTTGGATCAGATGAATGATGCCACTGTTCGCTCTGTGTGTGAAATATTGTGACTCTGTGTTGATTTGCTAGCGAGCAATGAGGGTTGAAATGGAAGGGGTGAGAACCTTTTTTTTTCATACTCTACTGCTATATCTAGTTTTCAGCTAGCCTTATATAACCAGCATTTCATTTACCAGAACAACAGCAAGGACATGAAAGCAGAGTATCATATTTCTCCAAATACTTACATGAATCTTCCTTTCCTGTCTACTTTTCTTGGTTCTGCCTGATCTGTAGATCATGTCCTCATGGCGGGGTTGACTAGCATGTGGATCCTCGAGGCAACTAGATGAGGAAAATCAAGGAAATCAGGTTAGAAAGGTTTCATTCAAATAGTTATTTGGACACAGCTATAAAAATGTGAACGTCAAGTCTTTGCTTTCAAAATCAAGCAAATCAAGAAAATGGTTTAATGAAGAGGTTTAATAGAGCATCCAGTGAATGTGTCTCATTACAACTTATACCACTACATTCATAAGTGCTAACATTAGATGTACACTCCTCTAAAGGTGCTACAAAGGGTTCTTTGAGAAATGCCATAGACAAACCACTTTTGGTTCCAAAAACAACCATGTTTGACACAGTGAATGTGTGAATGTAATAAACCTTTCAATTGATAAAGAACCTGTATATCCCGAAAAAGTCCTTAACACTATAAAAAAAAAAACGATCCTTTATGGAACCAAAATTGGTTCTTCTAAGGCATTATTGAATAAACCTTTGTAGCACCATTATTTTTAAGACTGTAGGACTCTAAAGGAACTGTTCATGGGAATGGAACCCTTAAGTTACACCTTTTAACTTTTTAGACCCCAAATTAACTACAAGAATCCTGACAATATTGCTCATCGACCACTGTTTAAAAAAATGCCAGAATGCAAGGTTCTTAATGAATTAAAGGTTCTTCTATGTAGTAACTCCAGTGAACCCTTTCAAGTACCTTTTTTTAAGATTGCCATTACATAAAGCACAAATAAAACTCCAAACTTAGAGTATCCCTGTGTTGTTCATTTGTAACATTTGTAATGGGCCTGGACACAGTGTCTTTCTGTGGCTTCTGTGGAGTCATGGTCTTACAAAAGCAAATTTATGAGTTTAAAGCAATAACAAAAACTAGTTTCCTGAATCCAGGCTTAATACGAAGAGTTGGGCTTGCTATGACATTCTGTTTTTCTTTATTTGATTTTAAGGCACTTCTATCCGTTCAATTTGCAATGCTGGATAGACATTTTATGGCTAGATTTAAGAGCAGCATTGCCATCTGGCACTGCAAAGTTTTTGTGTGTGCCATCAGCAAAACTATGGAAGTTGAATAAACAAATAAATAAATAAATTCACTATAAACACGGTCTAAACAAAGCAAAACAAAACAAAATAAAACCTTCTGGCTGTAGATCTTGCATACACAATCAGGCGATGAATTATGCACTGTTGATGAATAATTAACACCAAAGCATAATTGAAGGTGAAGGCAAAGAGTATTTTAAAAATAATAATACAGGAAATGAAATATTCACAAAGCCACTGCAGCCAGTCGAGTCCAGCTGAAGCTGAATTAGCCTGAGAGAGCACATCAATGATTTCCTGTCTGGCCGAGTTAGCCGCAGAGGTTCTAACTTATCTGTGCACTGCGATGTGGAGCTGGCCTCTTTCCAAATGAAAAAGTCCAGTAAGTACTGCTCTCAGTACATGTATATTTGCAGGTTTGTCCCACCTCATCCTTCATATTTCACTGAGGAGCTCTGCCGGTCATGTGTGCCATATATCGATTGTGGTGCGGCAAAAATCTGCCTCAAGCTGTTCAGCTGTGTATTGCAAGTTGGTCTTTGTCGTCATGTGAAGCTCATGGTTACTTGCTAAAACTAACTTTACTAGCGAGACTGAGTGAGCTAGCATAGCTTTTTACTTGTAGGGGCTAGTGATTAGGGCACAGATTGAGCACAGATTGGGCACACACTGAGCACACTAACATGTTAGCTAGTAAACTGTGGACAATTGATGCCCCATATAATATTCTAAGATGCATCATACTATGAAAAGTTATTCTTATTGTAAATATTGATGCAGCTAAAATAGCTATCAAAATAGCCATCATGCTTTGTTCTCATTCACTCGTTTCTACATAACCATTTCTAATCTCCCTTCATCCCACTTTGAATTGCTGAGCCTTTAGGGTTGATGCAAATTACCACTGTTTTGACTGGCTGATCCAGGTTGTGCCTCATTCAAAAAGCAATCTAGGCTAAAATACTTCTTAATAACATGCTCATGAAAGAGTGGGATAATAGTATGCAGGCTGAATGTGTGTGTCTGTGTGTGTGTGGTGGTTTGAAACTGATTTGAAACACACTTTTTACCACATACTGCAACTTTCAGTTTTCCATGATACATCCTCTTTAAATAAAACAAGAGCATCCATTGTTTACTTCCCTGGACACGTATCAATGTGCTTCCTTCCTTCTCCAGAACAGAAACTTCACAGACGTGGCCGCCAGGGGCGAGCAGAAAAATCTGAATGGGGCGACTGATAATGTAAGTTGACACGAACAGTGGGAATGTGCTGTGATTACTTTAGGTGACTTTTACATCTGACTTTGCTCAGCTTTCACACTCCTATCATGTACAATTCAGTAAATAAACAAATCTATATCAGATAGATCTCCCAATAGTCTATATTTCAAGGACCTCAAGTTCAGGCCCACGAAGACAGATGAATTATTAACTACCATCTACTGATTTTTTGCCCCGATCTGCAACCATGGAGTCAGTGTGCGTGTGTGTAAGTGTGTGCATGTATGTGTGTACACAGAGCATTCCAGGCTAGCGAGCATGGATGAAGTGCATGTAGGTCTCTGACCTCTTCATCTCTGACTATACAGCATTCTGTGCGAGTTCAGTGCCTCTGCTTGACCCATTATCTTGCCTCAGGGCAGATTCAGGTTACGGCATGAGAGGGCACCCCCCCTCCTCCCCCCTCCCCTCTTCCAAATTCGACATGTATTATTGACCATTCACTCACATAGACACATAGTAGGCTGAGCACTTTAAAGGCAGAGTCAAGGTTGGTCAAAGTCAAAGCAAGAAAACACATTATATCCCCAAATTTAGGCATTTTTCAAGTCTTGGCATAATTAAAAAATGGCCGTTGTTCTTCATGATGAATGGAATAATAGAAATGCTCCAGAAAAAAATCTTGTTACACTGATATTTACTGTAAGTATAATAAGTAACATTTCCTCCCTTGTAATGTTGCCATTTTGAAGATACAAGGTTTTTGTGTGACAGCTATATATGAATATGCTTAGAGCTGATTAAACTTGATGTTCCTTGTAACCATGGTTATCATCATCACCACCGCCACCACCACCACTAGTGGCCATTAGTTTGTGGAAAGATAGAGGTGGACAAAAAGCTAATAAACCATAATCATTATCATCACTATTATTAGTTAAAGAGATATAATATACATACTTTCGGCTCCTTATCATCATCACCATCATTATTAGCAATATCATCATTTGGGTGTGTGTGTCTTTCAGAAGTTGGACTGATTTATTTGGGAACATTGCCTGTGCTGTGTAAGACATCCACAGTCAATCTGCTTTCTCCACTCACTCAGTAAAACCTCTGAAGCCTTCAGGGCCGGTCATTCACACATTCAAATCATTACGACAGAGTTAATAACCGGTCAGCCAGAGCTGGAGACGGGCCGTTAGACAAGAAGAGCGAGGAGAAGTGGAAAGGGGGGAGCTTTTCAGCCATGATGAGGGAGATGATAAAGGAATTTGCTCCTCCAAAGAGCCGGCTGGCCTGGACGAGCGCTCTGCTCGTGATCTTTGTTCTCTGGCTATTAATCAAAGCGCGGACCCATCTACAGCGCCCAAACAGGAAGTCGATGGTGAATCAACGGTTCTGTTCGAAGAACGCATTCTGCAAATAATTACAGGTTGTCAACGTAAAGCCTTGTTCAGCCGAGTGACTGGTTTAATTGGTTGGGGAGAATCCAGAGGAGTGGGGTGGAGGAAAAAATTCCAGCCTGAACAGCAAAGCACTTAAGACGCACTCAGCTCCTCACTGAGCTTAACTTATGCAAGTAAACATCTCACTTGCTTTCTGCAGGTCTCATCTACACTCAGACTTTTCAAAGGGGTTGAAGCTGAACACTGGCTCAGGATCTTATGGGCTCTGTATGTAAATGACCTCACAAGCACCATAGATGGTGGCAACAGTACAGAAAACTGTAGTAACTGCTCCAATGTTTTCAGAACCTAATGAACAAGAAAGTGTAGGTACTTCGTCTAGAGTCGCTGTGTGTAACAACACCAGTTCACTAAACACATGCGCATTCACATTTGCCTATGTAGGACAAACATCACAAGCACTGTTTTCAGTTTGGGATGAAGAAATAAAACATTATAAGCATTTTGACAAGGTTATTTTTTCCTTTTTGGAATCTTCTATGGTCAAGTTACGATCTGGTCATGAATCAATGATGTGATTTCTTAACCTGGCAACCAGTAAAAGGTTGATACGGTACTCCAGACTCTCTGGAGCAGTTCCTACACCTCAAGAACTCTACTTTATGGATTGTTATGGGATTTAAAAAAATTATTGATGCAGCGCTGAAGGCCCCATATCTCACATCTTTTTTTTTTCTCACGTTTTTTTCCCCCTTGAGACAACCCCCCCCCCAAAAAAAAATATTTATGTGGACTGATGTTCCAAACACTCATTATTCATAGTTTTACTCAATTCATAATCATTGTCCTCTTCCTTTACTTTAGAATGAAACGTGTAACTTTTCCAATTGGCTGCTTGATATTGCACCTCATTTAAAGGCCTTTCTGGCTGAGAGGCTCTTTATAAATTAAGTGTGAATAATGAGGAAAAGTACTGTAGGCTAACCTAGTATATTTACAAGTTTACAGATACTCATCATGGATATGAATTTGATGCCAAAAATGTTATTTTTCATGTAGAAGCAGTCTGTATGCCTAGGTGGTTAGTTTTATACACCCGTGGCCATGAAATTGATTGGAACACCTGAATTCAATGATTTGATTCAAGGATGGGAGAGTAAATACTGGCTATATATATATATATATATATATATATATATACACACACATTTAATTATCCACGCCATGAGGTCAGTCGAATAATACGAGCAAATGGTCAAACCTGACATAAATTTAGACCTTGTTGAGAATGCTCAGGACATGCCTCATGAAACTTGGACTGTCCTGGGTAAACCAGGTCACGCTACTCAAATGAGATTAAAGTGAAAGGCTTGTTATTGAAGCTGCTCCACATATTTTCAGCATTCAGAATACAAGCAAGAACTTGTTTGATGCAGGTCACAGTGCTGTAGCCTGTGTTATGAAACTGGTTGCTGAGGTATGATTAATATCTTATGTGGTGTTCTCTCGGTGTAGAGTGCAGTCCATAAATCCACTAATTAATATTTAAGCAATTGCAGGGATTTTGCTTCTCTTACAGTCAACATCCTGGTGGTTTACCAGGCTACAGATGTACTTTACCTCAGGAGGTAAGCAAACATCTCACTACCAGTGGTACTTAAACTGGTACACCACGGCGGTGTGCCCACTGTTTAGTTGTTGAGTAGTGGCTTATCCTCAGTGGTAAGCCGGCACTGCAGTTTTACCTGCAGCGATTCAGTGACAGCTTCCTGATGGGGGACTGTTGATTGCGTGCCGGCAGGAGAACAGAGATTAAACCCCCTTTTTTCTAAAGGTTTATGTTAGTGATATGTGTTTCTCCCTGGATCATAAGGAGTGTTGCAGAAAGAAAACTCTTATAATGGCAGTAGACAATTTCTCATTACTATTAAGATATTAGCATATACCTGCATAATTTAAGGCCAAAAAGAACACAGCAGGTTTACAACTGCACTGTGTGATCACAACGGATAGCTTTGTAGCCTAAGCTAAGGCTGCAAGCCCATCCTTAGGTGGCTGTCACTGACAGATGGTACTGATCTAAATCAAGGGAGGTCCAAAAGATTACTGGTACTTGGATTACAATCGCCAATTCACCATTAAAGGAATACTGCACAGATTTGTGTTTACTTCAATCTACTTCATCAGGGTTTACTGAATCAGAATCTCTTTATTTCACCAAGTATGTTACACATACAAGGAAATTTGTCTTGGTGAGAGCAACACGTATGACAAGTAACAAAAACACAGAACACAGATTATTTACAGTATTAAACTAAAGGAACATTACACTAAACAATAAATAGGATAGGGGACAAATTAAAAAAGTAAAAAGTACTAAAGGTAATAAAGAGCTGAAGAAGCTGAGAGATGTGAAACAGATTTAGTGGAAAAATATTAGATATAGAAAGTAACTCTACTAAGTTATAATTTGCCTTATACATCAATGTGACAAGTCATTATTTTAGTTTTACATTTAGAAAGCTTTTGCCAATATACAAAACAAATATGTGGGATATGTTTATTTACACATTTAATTATCCACGCCATGAGGTCAGTCGAATAATACGAGCAAATGGTCAAACCTGACATAAATTTAGACCTTGTTGAGAATGCTCAGGACACGGCTCATGAAACTTGGACTGTCCTGGGTAAACCAGGTCACGCTACTCAAATGAGATTAAAGTGAAAGAATTAATTGGAATCACACAACAGAATAGCTTCTTTGGTAAGTGTTTTTGGATTCTATAGATGTTCTATGCTGAAAGATTAGCCCAGAAATGACTGATGTACTCATTTAGTAAAGGAAATGCTGCTAGTGAAGTAGGTACTAATCAAGTTCCTGATAGCAGTGGCTCCATGACATCCTATTAGTGAACTAGCCAGGGTAGGCTATATAAAATGTTCATTAATTGTTCACACATTTGTGGTCACCTTTTCTGACCTTGATAAAAATGAAAGAATGATCTGTTCCTTTTTCAAGCTTTTATTGTCTTCAGATGGTAGACTGAAATTCATTCTCAACTCTATACATTTGCTAGCACTGTAATGGAATTGTCAGATCCAATCACATCACATCTGTTTTTGTGAGGGAAAAAAAAAGAGGCTTTAGCAGTTATTTCATATAACTTTTGGAAAAGTTGTCACTGTGGCACATTCAAAGTAGGCAGGAGCGTGAGGCACAATGAGCTGTGAATTAGTAATCAGATGAAACGTATTTCTTCAGCTCAGGCAAAATATATCGTGAAGGCTTTGTTTTTTATTTTTAATCTAAGGGAGGTTTGCTTGGGCTACGTATAAAAAGCCTGCTACAGATGTTGCCCTTTATATTGCCTTTGACAGCTGGTGTCAATGAAGTGCAAGTGCGAGTCTAAAGATCAATGGAGCATGCAAATGAAAGATAGCATTGACTGCTATCACGCAGATGCTGCCATTCATTCCCAGACGGCTCGAAAACTTTCTTATCGCGTTTGCGATCATTTAATCATCTCGCTTCGGTGTCGTAATTTGCTCAGGAGACGGAAACTAGCCTGAAAAAGTGCCACGGAAAGAAGCAGACATAATATGTAGATTCTCTATGCAAATGAGGGAAGATCATTATTACTTTTCTCTTTCAGCTGCTTTATTAGATGTCTTTGCCGATAATAGATATTGCGGAAAAACCTCGAGCCGAGCTCCCACCGCAGCCTTTTTCATTACGTTCAAACAGTGTGTCGCTTTTATTGCATCATTTATTCCCTCCAGATGATAAGCCATTTTCCTCCCAACTGTGTATTTCTGCTCTCCTGTAAAGAAGTGGTTGTTGGTTAAATGGAGTTAAGAAGCAGTAGGGATGTAATTTGATGCTTGACAATAATCACTTATTAATATCCGGCTACTCTTTACACAATAGCTCAACCAAAGCTAATTTGAAATTATCGGAAGGAAAGTCAGGAAGCTGCAGAGATTTGTAGTGTGTTAATGTGGCTTTTCAATCTGCTTCTTCATTTGATTCTGATGCCTCTGTTCAGTCTTTATAAATCTTGCCAATGTCACTGATTTCCTTGTAGTGATCATTTCGAATCCACTTTGGATTTACTTGGTGTTCAAACAGGCATTCAGTGACTTTCTCAGTACTGCAGTCATTAAATTATGGGTGAGATGGTTGCGGGATGTAATTTACACTTAGAGGCCACTATTAGAAACACTTAGCTTGTAGTCTATCACTTAACTGTAGTCTGTAGTTAATCTGTTTGTCGAGCACAATCCGTGTTAGCCATCTTCTGGCTCAGAGGTGCCCCTTTCTGCTCCGCGTGATCTACCACCCTGCAGAGTTTAGCTCCGGGTAATGAAGACCTTTAGATGCATCTGAATATTGCACTCTAAGCAAAAATGCTTATTTATACTACTGAAAAGGAGCCATTGAACAATGGTGGAATACTTTTTTAGTGCTATACAGAACTGTTTATTTTCAAAGAACCATATATAGGTTTTCCATCATAGAGAAACATCATTTATCCATACAAAAAAAAACTTTTTAATAAAGAACCCTTAAAGAACCTTTTCATTTTAACACATTAATGTCTATTAAAGCCTATTACACACTAAATCATATTACTTAGTAACTACAGGGACTTCTACACAAACTAGTGGGGCCATCCTCGGTAAGTTTGTAATAACACTTTCGCCAGCAGGCCCTAGGCTGTTTGAGGGGTTAAGTGTGTAGATGTTGGATCTGAACTCTCCAAGGTGGTAGATCTTCAGGACCAGGACTGGACACCCATGATCAAGCCTTTCATCAACAGTCAAGTCCAGCTGACCACAGGACTTGGATATTTTTGGGCGTTGGACCACTCTCAACTCAGCAGAGGCATTGGCCCATACCACTACCATGTCAGTTTCCCTGCTGGCCTCTAGTAACATCTGGTCAACAGCGGTCCTATGGTCAACTGACCAGTAATAAATAGGGTTAAGAGTGTCTGAAAAAGATTGGAAGGTCTGTAATTGCACACATATAGACTAGACCATAAGTGGCCAGATAGTGGAAGTAGGTAGGTATTATTTAATTAGTAATCATAGAACACTAGGATTATCTCTTTACACAGTAAATTTACCCCTTTTGTTTAACTTGATTCTGTAATTAGTTAAGCATGTGTGACATTTACTCTATGATTTTATGCTCTTTAACACAACACTCCTATTGCTAATTTGATCAGATTCAAGCTTTAAATAAGTTCTTTGCTCCACTATTTTAATACACCCAGTGGAAATAAATTGCAGAGAATGCTTCTAGCACAGCAAGCGAATGAAGCTTTCTTTGACCGGTGTGTAATTTATTTGTCAAAGACACTAGGGAGTAAATAATAGCCCTTCACACCGACTGCTCTGACAGCGTCTTATCGGCCGAAGGAGCGATCCCTCGGCAAGGGGAGCCAGTCAAAATGTTTTAAACTTCATCAGAAACACTGTCTCCACAATGTCACTTCTCTGCTCACGCACTCAGGTGACGTACAGTGGAATAGCCTCGCTAAGCAGAAACAAAAAAGATACAAGATCATATTTGACTGTGTGAAGTGCAGTTCTGCTGTTGGGTTAAACAGCAGTCAAGATGTTCTCCTAATAATAAAGGTGCCAAAAAAGCTTCTTTGGAATGACACCCCACAGATTCTTTTGAGAGGAAGATTAGCTAGGGAACCAAAAGTGCTTTTTCCAAGGCCATAATATTCTGATGTGACTGCATTTATTATTGTCTTGGCATCCTGAACTTGTCAAGCTAATTCTTTTTAAATATCCGGGGAGGATGGGATCCCCTTTTGAGTCCTGATTCCTCTTAAGGTTTCTTGCCACTGTTGCTTCTGGCTTGCTTGACTCTTGACTCTGACCCGGATCTCCGTGAAGCTGCTCTGAGACCACTTTCATTGTGAAAAGTGCTATATAAATAATTCTGCACTGAATAAATAAATAAAAAAAATCATGAACTAACTATGGATGTGTCATAATTGTATCAATCTAGACCTAATTTAATTAACAGCGTTTGTTTCAAAGCGTGGATTCAGAACACGGATTCAGACCCTGATGCCCCTGTCTACAACTATTCGTGTAGGGGGAAGAAATCCTAATAGCTAATGTACAAGAAGAGGTGGATGGACAATGTGCTATGATACCCAGTCTTTGTGCATGGGTAACAAATGTCAGAAGCCATGCAGAGGCAGGCACTTTGGTGAAAGCAAGCCAAACAAGCGGAGCCTCTAGCACAGCCCGCTTGGGCACTTTTGAAGACAGACAGGTGCTTGGGGATTTGACCCTACGGCAGTACGGGCTGTGCACTTGCCTGAGACAGTTCCCGGCAGCTCCTAATGATAGACTAAGCCATCAAACCCCCTTCAGTTATCCGTGCGTGGAAGATAAGGTGCTGTTTCTGCGGGCGTCATGAAGCGCCGAGAAGATGATGCTTTGGGCCACTGATGGATCCTGGAAGCCCCAGGAGCTTCTGGCGCCGTCGCTTAGGGGCCAGCAGAGGATGAAATCTGCAGACAGCAGCCATGTGCATGAACAGCGATAAGCCATGTCACAGACAGATGGTGCTGGCCTAAACTGAGGGAGGTCCAAAGAGATTACTGGTTGTGTGGCATCTCTCATGTCAGAGGAAGTTTTACAACTGCACAGCCAGGCTAGTTATGATGGGCCGAACATTCGGAAGGGCAATATTAGCAAGGCGCTGTTAGCATTGGCCAAAGTAACTCGAAAGTACCTGAGTGTCTAATTGTCATCCCACTAACAGGGTAATGTCTCGCTATGATTTATGTGTGTATTTACTATATTAATTTGGATGCCATGTCAGTGGGGACCTATTGATTGCGAGGCAGACCCACTTATCATTGGTATTCATGCCAAAACTATTGATGAGCTCTTGCTGCCCACCTTCAGTCGGCTGATTTGCATTTAAAATCTCATTTTTATGAAGGTCAGGAACATTTATTTCTGGCAAGGTAGACACTCTTTTATGTATATGCTTAATGGAATATGAATCACTCCCCACCTGAGAAATGAGCGGATGCGCCGCTGACATTTCTGGGATGCTGTTTTAGTGGTAATGGCATAATTCAGCGTTTGATGAATGGCGGCGGGTTTAAACAGACACAAAATAAGGTCAGGAACAACGTGCGCATCATTACCTGTTCTTTCCTGCTTAATTGTCAGCCGTGATTCGGACTTGATGAATGGCCAATTTTGTCGCACCTCGGCTGTCCGTTAATCGGCCATTGGATTCTTGAAGAAACAGGGTCGAATGGAGTAGCTTTTTATTTTTTTAATCGGGGTGTTTATGGAAATATGGATTATGCTGGGAAAAAAAAACTGCAGGAGGCTGTACGAGCAATTATCTCGCTTTATTCTGGAACAAATTTATGACAATTAAAGGAAAGAAAGGTTTCAATCAAGTGGTAAATTATCACTGCTGGAATCTGCTGTTACCATACCTGATGACCACAAATCCACCATACTTTTATAAAAGCTGCTACCCTGCAGTAGAGTCTCTTGGTGGAGCTCTGTTTGAACTTTAAATGTTTGTTCAACGAAATGTCATTTTTTACTACTTTAGCACTGTGTTATGCTTTCTTTGCTTAATCCAGTCACGTGAAGCACAAGGCTAACAGGAACAAGCACTGGGCTCCTAATGAACACTTTTTTTTTGGTTAAAGGCAAAGTAATCTGTGTGTTTTATTGAGACAATTAATACAGTAAATGCTGGATTATCTGTGAGCCACTGAATTTAAATGGGATTCTGGGGATTACAGGAGAAAGAAAGAAGGAATAAAATGCATTATGACTAGATTACCGTAATCCTTGTAATCTGTTTGTCCTAAATGAGCATTGTCTTTTGTCTGTCTGCCGTGAATTACAGCCCCTTGGGCCAAATCTGCTGTTTATCTGCTGTGTTTTGATTCCATAGCTAGGATAGTCCTGTCTCATCTGGCAGGGTACATTTTAAATACTCACTCAGCGTGACTTGTTTCTTATTGATAATGTGAACCTAGATCCGTTAACTCTGGCTGAAATATACAGTAGTGCCTTTAATATGATCCCATACAAAAAAAAACAAAAAAAAACAAAAAAATATATATATTATATATATATATATATATATATATATATATATATATATATATATATATATATATATATATATATATATACTTATTTCACATGGAAAGAGTAAAAAACACAATTGCAAATACAGACATGTATTTTGTGGGAGGCGGTAATAGGTAGTTTCTAGTACTCGGTTAGCGCGAACAATTAACATGAACTAGAATAGCTGTAGAGAGAGTAGAAAGGTAATGAACTAATGTAATACGGTTTCAGTAAGGGATTCAATTAGAGCCACAAGTGTACATTTGAACTTGTAGCCTATAGTCTACCTTAACACCAACTAGTCTAGCTGATGTGAACTGCTCTAGTTAAATGTTAGCTATGGGATAGCTACTGTAGCTGATGTTGGCTAGTTTTTAACTACTCTTGTTGATGTAAGCTAGATCATCATCATCCATTAGCTCGGTCAGTGCTCCACTGGTTAGCATTGTTATCTCATTAGCTCCTCTTCAGAGGAAGTCTCAGTTATTAATTTGACTCGAAAACCTGTCAATTTCCCTATTTCTGTCCTACACCAGTAGGTATACCTGTAGGTACACCAGTACTATTACCTAAAATTAAGCATACAAACCCATGTTAACCCCTTAACACTCCAAGGCTTATTCTCTGGTAATAGAAATGTGCAATAACACTTCCGGCACACTTTTTAAGGGGTCAATTTAGACCAATGTCCCTTTTTTGAGTGTAGTCTTTACCCCTTCCCTGCAAATAGATGATTATCAATTATCTAGCAACCTAAATGTTGCATCTGTTGCTTAATTAAGTATTTATTTATTTATTTTTAGTTTATTTGCATTGATACTACTGTATACATTTGCATCAAGGGAAAATCAAATAAATAAAGCTCTTTCTGTGGGTTCTGTGGGTTCTTTACATGTTTGTTAGTGAGATGTGTAACTATGTAGAACCCTTCTATTTTTACATTAAGAAACCACCATATAATATAAATTCTCTCAATTATCAAGATTTTATCTACAACCAAACACCTACTTTTAGAGTTAAGGGAGGAAGCTGAGAAACAGCATCATATGCTGCCAGATGATTGCAATCTGTGTCACCTGCCATATTTGGCAGCCTCTTCGTCAAGTATAAAAGAACATAATCAGGATCCTCATGTAATCAGCCTAATAATCCTTTAAGGGGCCCTGGGAAAGCCCGCCTGTGAAAAGCGGTAATAACCAAGGGTCTCATTCATCGCCATCTCTTCTCCCTTCCCTTCCCCTCTCATCCCAATCCATTAGTTTGAAAAGGGCTTCATTAGCACTATTTAATTATGCATCGTAATTAAATCATATCCTGTTCTCCGGGGCGGTGGCGTTGTTTGGGTTTCCGCACTCAGACTCCTGTTGAGAATTCGTCTAGCCGAGGTCACAGAAAGGTCGCTTGCGGTTTTACTCCCTGCCCATTTTTAATCCAATGGAACTTGAATTAATGTTTTGCCTTGACTGGTCATGTAATAGGTCAAATCGTTTTAAAATACAGCTTTATCGATGTTGAGGGAACACAAGCCTGGTTTCAGACACCATGTAAAGAAACTGTGTGTCAAATGTGTCAAGTAATGTGTCAATTTACAAAGTTTCAAAATACTCCATATTTGAAAACGGTGAAAATGAATGTAACTGTTTTTCTGATGTCACAAACACCACATTTACAGACACTATACACAGTCTAACATTAGCATCACTGACAGGTGAAGTGAAAAACACTGATTTACTTCATCTACAGTGGCATCAGTCAAGGGGTGGATTTATTAGGCAGCAAGTAAACAGTCAGTTCTTAAAGGTGATGGTGTTAAAAGCAATGGCAAGCTGACAAGAGCCAAACTGTGATGACTACACAACTGGGTCAGCA
Source organism: Salminus brasiliensis (assembly GCF_030463535.1). NCBI lineage: Eukaryota > Metazoa > Chordata > Actinopteri > Characiformes > Bryconidae > Salminus > Salminus brasiliensis. Next base: position 21,087,099 of record NC_132897.1, on the reverse strand, counting down.
CATCTGTGTGTGTGAACGGCAAGAGTGTCATGGACTCCTTAAGGCTCACTGATGCTCATGAAGGCCTCACCTCACAACTCACAAGACTTCTGCTGCTAACATCTCTGCCAAATATCACAAGACACCTTTAGAGGTCTTGTGCAGTCTATACCTTGAATGGCCAGATCTGTTGTGGTGGCTCAAGGGGGCTCAATATTAGGCAGGCGGTGTTGAGGTTATGGCTGATACGTGTATACAGGCTACTTCTATTTTGCCATAAAAGAAGGATTGCTTTCTGAATAAAGCACAACACATGGCAGCCAATCAGAGCAGATTCCATTTACATATATCAGTCTTAAGGGCACAGTAATAGAAGTTTTTATTCTAAGGAATAAAATGAGTTTTAAAAAAGTCACGTGAAACAAACTAAACAAAACCTGCTTTTGGTGCATAGTGCAAGTGGATTTCAGAAGAGTGTGTGTGTTGGGTGGCAAAAACAGTATTTTTTAAGAACAGAGACAGCTATGGATGGGATTAATCTAACATGACCATGTTATCATGCAGAAGACCACATGCACTACTTCCCACAGCATCAGGCTCTTGCATCTGCCATTCATTTTAATGCTCATTCTAAAGACTTTTTTTCCTCATTGTGAATTTCCCACTCTGCTAAGCCTGAATGCCTCCAAATACAAAATGTCGATGAGGGAGAGCAAAACCATTCTTCACAAGAAAACCTTCATTTGGTCTCTCTGACTGTTTTAAAGTTACATGCAGCTTAGCTTAGCAATAACACTTTATTTATTCGTCACTTTAACTTATGAACTGCCTGCTTCTAATCAAATATCCAATTAAATAATATATATATATATATATATAAAAACCTCTTCACCGCTTTGCCCCAGCTCTCGCTTTATTGGGAAAATAAATTGTCATGCTAACCCAGGTTTTTGAATATGAATGTGTAATGGAAAATTAGAATTTCTTTGTCAAATAAATCACATCGTGTCTGCAGTCAAAAAAAGTCTATTAATTAAATATTGATTTCAGACCAATGACTGAGAGCAGTGTGTACCACTCTGAGAATTTTATTTCTTCTGGCTTCCCAAAGGACTTGCTATGGTGGAGGACATTATTAATTATCGACCAAATCATGAGGCAGGTAACAAATAAGGCTTATGTTAAAGATTACTCTACACGAAACTCTTTCAGACCTGCTTTGACTTATCCGTATAAATGTGCATACAAGTAGGATTATGTTGCCTTTGAACTTCATCAGTGTAGGTTATGTTAGTGCAGTGGTAATGCCTACCTACATGGGAAGCTGCTTCGGCAATTTTAATCTCTTTGGCTATTAAAGAGAATATGCAGCTAATGAGCCAGAAAGTTGTGAAAAATGAAAGCCACTGATGGTTCCTTATCTCAGGCCTTTCCCCCATTTCATAAGGACAAATACAGAAGTTTCTATGCTAGATGCTAGATTTTAAAAACTGAATTTGCCACTAATTCTATTTAGAAATGCTATTTAGACAGTTCCACAACGTGGCTCTGAGTGGCTCAGCAGTCTAACGCACTGCCACTTTGGCCTGGGGGTCGCAAGGTTGAATCCTGAGTCATGCCACTTTGCAGTCTTCGGACACACAATTGGCTGTGCTCTCTCTGGATGGTGCTCTCTCCCCTCATAACACCTAAAGTGATGTTGACTGGCACAAGCGTCTGTAAATTGGTGCAATGGCGGACGTGTTAGCTGCCCAGTAATGCCCTATTGGCAGCAGAAGAGGTGAGAAGAGGTAGTGGAAGAAATGTGTTAAGTCCTCACCCTCCTAGTGTCACGAGCGTTGCTAGTGCTAAGGGGAGCTACAAACAGGTGGGTTAATTGGGAGTACCAAATTGGGAGGAAAAAAAAAAAATCTACAAATCGCTGGGAAAAAAACAAACAAACAAAAAAAAACAACCATTGTTGCTTTTAGTGCTTTTCATTTCACAATGATGTTTGAAACTAGTAACACCTGCTAATTCTGTAAAATTAACAACTACTACTTAAACAAGAAAAACAATAATGATGACTAAGTTTCTCTTACAGTATAATTACAGTATAAATTTCTGATTACAGTATAAACATTTAAAGCTGCATCACGTGAGAACCCGCAGTTGGGAAATGTAAATAGCTCTTTTAGGAGACTCCTAAAGTGCACACAATTATGGACAAGCTACGAGTTACAGGACTGTCACTGAAAGTTAAAGAAGCATGTGGACTGTAGCGGTGGGGAAGAATTACAGGACTAGAGTAGCAATACATATGAATATGACTCGGGTTACACTGTGGCCTTGTGTCATTCCTACAAGTGGTTGGTGTGGCGCAACAGATAACAGCACTATCTGCCAGTGAGCTATTACACCATGTGGGAGATTGAGGGTTCGATTCCCAGTCTGGGTAAGACTTGGGCAAGACTCTTAACACTACACTGGCCCACATCCGTAATACGAGTAACCTTGTACGTCGTTCTGGATAAGGGTGTCTGCTAAATGCAGTAAATGTTGTCCTGCCTAGTGTGCTGAGCCCAGAGTAGCAATGACAGAGCTGTTACTCTCCCTATCACAGGTCAACAGAGAATCCCAATGATTTAGATATTAGAGTTATTTTAAGGTAAAAATGCTATATAGTTTTGCTTTAAAAAACACAAACAACCTGGAATACAAATAAAGCACAGTTTTTTTGTGTTGTATGAGGAGGCTATGAGCGATGGAGACAGGTCTACAGGTGAGCCCTGTATGTATATTATGCTGAGCAAGACACATTTTACATAGCATATTTCAACATAAGCCTCACTGATATTAATGCAGAACATGCCATTTGCACAAATGTATTTTCTGAAGCGTTTCTATGCGTTTTGTTTAGACTTTCATTGCCTGTCCCTGTTAAGCAGCAGCTGCTGATTAAACTACAGCATACAAATAAAATAAGGACTGATAACTGTTGCACATAAATCAGCAAATGACTACCAACAAATAGATGAAAACGATTCCATTTGTAACACAAGCGAGGCACGTTTTTTGTCACTGCTGACTATAAATGAACTTAAACAGCAATCTGTTTTAGTTTTAATTAGAAGTTTAAAATGTATGGGAGTAGCTGCAAATATGTGACAGCTCTTTAGCAGCTCAGTTATTCTGGATGAAGTGATATCAAACAAATAACTGATGGCAGAAATACTTGCTAACATAAAGAAGCTGAAGCTGAAAAATCTGCTCTGGAAAAGAGTGAGAGCAGATCTTCTGAGAGGCTATGCAGTGAATGTGAAATCCTTTCAGCACAGACAGACAACAATTACATAATGTAGGCACAGGTAAAAGGTAATGAAGGTAAGGCTGGTCGTCTGCCTGTTAAGCTAAGCGCTAAATCTCATGCCTTTGCTTCATCGGACACTTTGTTTCCTTTGTCATTCCTACAATTATGTGACCAGTAAAAGGGCACTCACTGTTGCCTTCTAATGAGGTACGGCTTACATAATAAATACTCCATGAAATACCTCATTATTTAGTGTATCTTCAATGATTGCTGCTGTCTGCTGTGACTATTTGGCAGATGTACATTCTCAAAAGCTGATGAACATGAAGTTACATAGCTAATGTTTACAAGTCTTTATCTTTAAAGGAGGCCCTTGAACGTCCAACTGCATTTTCTTTGGCATAGTTAAATAATGAACCACCACAACCATGGCCTTCTTCAAAAGAAAATACAGCATAACCAGCATTTCCAGGGCTGGAAAACGGCTAGACATTCCAAAATTCCAAAATAGTTACGGAACAGTCTTGACTTCTTATATTTACACTCTAAAATTGTAATGCATCCAGCCTACTGGCGAAAACTCAAAGCTAGTCAAAGCTGGCAAACTGTAAAATGCAACAGTGACTTTGAGACATACTGTATATGGTGTTGTTGATACTGGAGAGCTCGCTAGTTATGTGCCACTGTGACTTTTCTTGTGGTAGTGTTCGCAGAAGTGCAGTCCTTAAAATAATAGGCTTGTAAATAGACATTTTCATCACATACCAACTATTTATACATCAAAGAACTACCCAATAAATAAATTCTTTGGCACTTTTAGCCACTTTTATGATATTTATGACATTGAAACTTCAATGTAATCAATTTAATAATCAATTGAATTAATTAAGGAACTGCTTTCTTTTATTTTATTTCATCTACTAGACTCTATAACTAACTGGGCTAATTATATGAATGTCTCTAGTTATGCTAAACATTTAGCTCATAAGTAAAAGGACAAGTTACTTTGCCACCAAATTTAGGGGCCATTTTTGTTTAAATTATAAACTGGACTTTTTCAGTTTGGTACAATAACATTTTTAATCAGATTTTATAAGTATGGGAAGCATTTGCAAATACAATACTTATCTATTTGCATGGCTAAACTGTTGCACTATTGGTAGACACTGTTTTTACTGTTTATACTTTATTCATAAATTCAATCTCTATAGCTCAATTTTATGGTGTTTTAAATGTAATATTCCTCAAATAGAAACCTTGTTTGTTCTATTCTGTTGTAAAATTGTAAATATTTACAGGATATACTCAGAAATGATACTCGACTCAAAATTACACCATACACCCTGTTATAAATGAAGGGACACTAAAATAGATATGACCGTTCAAGCTGGGCATCAGTCATGCAAATGACCATGTTTTAAATAGATGACCATTCCCCATGCTGCCATGTTGAAAAGGAGGAGGAATAATGGGAGCTGCTTAGGATGAGACAGAATTAGTCTGGTTTAATTTTATAGGTCATTAAGATACTTCAGATAAAAAGACCATTTCTTATTACATTAGATAGAGTTCTTCATGCATTATATGAGAAAACACCAACTTGATCATTCAGTCACAAACTTTGCATTTTTTGAGTTACAAATTGCTCTCAATGCAGGAAGATTCTAGGTTCTTGGTATTTTCATTCCAAAACTGTAGGAAGTAATATAACACACAAGACACTTACAGCCTCCTTCAACACATTCCTCAGAAACTACACTGAGTTTGCATTCGTGTCTGGTTCGGCTGACACTGGAGGACATGAGGGGTAAAAAGTGCGGGGTGAGCAATTTACCATCTTCCTTGACCCCTGCCTTTACATAATGTTATATTAATTGATTTTTTTGGGAACTGTTTTACTGCATTTTCATCCACTCGGTGAACTCATGTCTACCCGTGGAGAGAGAAAGAGAAAGAGAGAGAGAGATTTAGCTCTAGCCATTACACCATCTGTGTTAACTTCTGGCATCTAAAATGTTCTTATTTTGAAATCCAGTGAGAATTCTTTGGTCATCTGCGGCTTTAATTTACACCTGGGAGGGACAAATATTTTAGTTGGCCACCACTCTAAACAAGCCAATGGAGAGTTCAATTCTGCTGTCTAACATATTGGGCCCTATTTTAGCGATCTTTTGGCGAGCAGCCAACCACGCACAGCACATCATTGCTATCGTAATGATGGAAAAAGTACACCTTGCTCTCAAAAAGGCATGTACTAATACCTTAATTAATCATAGGTGTGTTTTGGGTGTAACGTGCAATAAACAAATTGGCCAGGTGCGGTCTGACTTTGGCAGATTGCTATTTCAGTGGCGCAAAGTGGGGGTGTACGCGCGCTGGGCACGTGCCTGTGTTGACAATTCACTGCCAAGATAGCAATGAATGTCTGTTGGCGTCTGCCTAGGTTGTTTTCGGTCAGTGGTGCACCTTGTGTTTTCCGTTGCCAAGACTGACGTGAACACACCTCATTTCAAGACCACCACACCCATCGGCCTAGATATATTCACAAGCAATATTGCTATTTGTAAGACGCAGAAGGTGTGAAAAAAAAAAAAAAAGTGTTAGGGGGTTCAGATAAGCAATAAGCCTTGTGCAGGGTGTAAGATAGGGCCCATAAAGGGACTCTTATGGCAGATTTATGCTAGGAGCTACTGTTTTATCAGTCCTATATATAAAACATTGTATTATAAGCCAATGGTCACTTTGAGCTAGCATGCACAAAGGTCACTGTAAACAATATACACATCTCATTCACAACTTCTTCTGGAAATCAGGGACATACCTTTGGCGTAAATGGGGTCTAAAATGTATAAACATACAGTATTTCATTTTCGCTTCTTGCCCAGGGGCCAGGGTGGCGCCACAGGTAGTGCATGTGTCACACAGCTCTAGGGACCTGGGATCCTTGCTCCTGTTCCTGTGAGAGATACTCTGTTTTCCATCCGCCTCCCAAAAATGCTCATGGTAGGTAAATTGTCCCTTCTTAATTGCCCCTAGGTGTGAGCGAGTGGGTGTATGTGTGGTACCGTGTTGATGGACTGGCGCCCTGGGGGTATTTCTGTCTTGCACCCAACGATTCTGCGCAGGCTCTGGACCCATGGCAACCCTGACCAGAAAGAATGGAAAAAAGGAGATGAATGGTTCTTGCTCAGATATACTGTATATTTAACATTAATCAGTTCAAACAATCCATACTAGTGCAGGCCAGTGAGGGCCAGTTGCCCAGGTGCTGTGCTATTTTCTAGTTATTTGTTTGTTTCTTAAGTGTGGGTTTAAATTCCAAAAGCAGTCAGAGTCATTTGTACTTTCATTTGTCCATTATCTAACTTCTCGTTATCTCACAGAATTACACAGCCTGTTCTTGTTACTCTGCTTTTAAATGAGCTTTATTCTGATTGGCTTCCCTTGGCATCACACAAACAGTGAATTCAAAACATCTGTCACCTTACCTCAACTGTTGCTGAAGGATGAGCGTGTGCCGCTTGGGTGGTTGGCGTCAGAATGTGTCTAATTTGGCATGGGACTGCATGCGAAAGATGTTTTGGACCAACACAAACATAAAACATCTGAGGAAAAATAAAGAAATATAGGAAAAAATGTAGAACACTGGTATTACTAGAATATCACATGCTACCTGTACTTGTTAAAAAAAAAAAATCTCAAATCATTGTATATAATAAAGAAAACATCCGGATACTTGCGGATAATTAAATTCAGGTGATTTTGAGTGTACCAGGATTTTTTCATTTTCGGCTTGATGAATTTGTCTATTAGCCTTTGTATCATTATCATGTTCTATTGCTTTCTTTTTTGCTCTTCATTCCTAATCAAAAGGAATATTAATGTGATGTTGTAAATATCTCTGCAGGAAAAAAAATCATGGGTAGCTCAGCAGGTTCAAAACCTTTTCCTCATGAAAGCCCATATTAATATAGAGAAATGACATTGCCCCCCACTGCCCAAATAACACCTATTTTTCTTTTGTTGTCTGTTTACATGACATAGCAACAAGAAACAAGATTAGGACCCAGACACATTGCGTTCAAGTCAAGATCTAGACCAGGAGCAAGAGAGCCGGAGTCAGAACCAAGGCCAGAATAAGAAGGAAGAAATACCTCTGTTTGTAGTTCATTTTACATACATTATATAAGCTAGATTTACAAAAAAAACTAATTAATTAATTAATGAATACTTTTTCTTAGCTTGTGGTTTTGAAGCAAATGATTGTATCATATAACATCATATGATATAGGCTTATTTTATACCAGACACCAAGCAGCATTTTTTTTTGTGTTGTTTTTATTTTGCTTTAATGTTATGTAGTACACTATATGGACAAAAGTATTGGGACACATTGAGTTCAGGTGTTTCATCCAGTCCCATTGCCACTGATAAAATCAAACACCTAGCCATACAGTCTGCCATACAGGATGTGTGGTTCTAAAGAGCTCACTGAATTCCAGCATGGTACCATAATAGGACACCACGGTTGTAAAAAAGAGTCAGTTCATAAAATTGCTTCCCTTCAAGATCTTCCACCATCAACTGTGAGTGATAATATTGAGAAGTGTTTTTGAACCACAGCAACTCAGCCACAAAGTGTCAGACCACGTAAAGTTACAGGGTGGGGTCACAGAGTGATGAGGCATAAACCTCCAACGCTCTGCTGACTTAACTGCTCCAACAGTTCCAAACCTGCCGATAGAGCTGCAAATGGTAGGTGGGGGGTGGCATCTCTATATTAAGCCTAAAAACTTTTCTAGGTGTAATATGTAGATGTCCTAATACTTTTGTCCATATAGTGAATGTTGATATACTATTTGAAACTATTATAATAATATGGGCCCTTTGAACCAATATAAATAATTCAGCACATGTTCCTAACCGTGTCACTTATGAACTCCCCGACAGCCTTACCGGAAAATTTTCAAAAGAACCTTCAATTGCAGCTCTTTAATACATTCTGGATGAAATCACACATTTTCCAGTTTAAACAACTCCCAAAACACTGCCATAAAACAGCATGGGCAGCATAGCCAGTCCATCTCCTGCAAGCAAAGGTGATTTATTAAGAGTATAACAGACCCCCAGGGAGCATCAGTTCTGATACATCACATTACTCGTCGAACCCCAGAGGAAGGTACAAATCCTTAGATCACAAAACACTTGCAGATGTATCTGTACTGATTTATTCACGCATAGGTTTTTTTCCCCCCCTTTCCTTTCTTCATTTTTATTTTCCTCCTGGCTTTCTCAGTTGGCCCAAACTTTGCGTGTCGTTTTTCATTGTTGTGACAAGGTGGTAAAATACTGTCCATGCATCAAGCTTATTGGTGTTGGTTTGAGCTAATATTTCAATAGAGCCATTTGCCATCTGCCAAAACTGAGAGAATCAACAGCTGTGTGCAGATTGTCTGAATGTAATCCCTCCACTTGTTGTTTGGAGTCCCCAAGACTGATGAAATGTTCATCAACTGAAGTGTTCATACGTCCTGAATTTGAGAACAGCCCCTCCATGTTTATTTATCCTCAGCAGGACCACTTCATACTCGTTTGAATGTTTTTTTTCCCTTGTTGATGATCACATTACCTCTTAAATTACATCTATAAAAAATGTGCACACTGTATAATCATAGAGTGCTCAGAGTGGTCATTTACAATAGTAGGATATTTTAGTCAGTAAGGAATATTTCAGGGACTGTGGCAGTGGATAATAGTTACTTCAGTCTTGCACTCACTGTGAGTAATATCTATCTATCTATCAACTGTATATATATATATATATATATATATATATATATATATATATATATATAGCCCTAACTTCCTCTAATATGTCACTAGGCTCTTTACAGCCTAGTGACGTATTGGCGCTTTTATTTAGGGATGTAAACACAATTTCTACTGTTGAGCTCAGAGGGTAGATTACACTTTATTTGATTTGATTTCACTTTATTCTGTGCTCAGACACAGAAGCTCTCTAAACTACACTGATATATTCTTTAGCCAGTTTATTTGGCACACATTAAGGACAGGCTAGCTAGCAGTTTAACTTGAGATTATGTCAGACTTTTGTGGTGATTAACGCAAATACATGTTTGAATAGACTGACACCACTAATTTACATGTGAATATCTGTACATAAAAAAAGCTTATGTAAAATAATGGTTCTTAGTACCAAAACATGCCCCCCCCAGTCCAAGTACCTTAATGGTAAGCTGAGCATATTGTAGCACAGAACTCCGGTCTTTTCGTGTTGGGTTTGAAAGCTAGTTAGCTCTGCTCCAGATAGTGTTAAACAGCCTTCATGACCAGCGCCTACAGCAATGGCCTGCTTCAGACTGCATTCACTTGGACGATAGCACAAGATACAAAAAGTCTAACAGAAGCAACAAACAAACTGGTTTGTCAAAGTGAGGTGAATAAGCACTCAAATGACAACCTGAAACACCTGGGTGAGGGTAAAACGAGGGCGAGGCTACAGGGGAGGCACAGGGTAGGGGTGGGGCAAAGACAAAAACCAAGAGTTCTGAGCTGGAGTTCGGGTGGCCAGTCCCCCATCTAATATGTGGAGCCAGGAATGATAGAGGACTAGGTTAAAAGGGGTGTGACCGGGTGGTGGGGGGTTGTGCAGACTCGTCGTAGACACATCACCAAGGGAGAGGGAGATGGGAATGGTATTCATTGGACCTGAGAGTAGGGGGGAGGAGGAACATGCCTGAAGCTCCTCCTCTCTAATCTAGGGTTCAATGAATACCATCTTTTCCTTGGTGATGTGTCTGCAATGGGTCTGCACAACCTTCCACCACCCCGTCACCCCTTTTTCAACCTAGTCATATTATTCCTGAATTTTGTAATATATATATATAAAAATTAAACCCCTTGATAACTCACACCTCACATTAGTAGTACTAATTGCTTCCCATATGTTCCTAACCAGCTCACTCCAATGCTTGATGAGTGGTGTATTATTTAGGTTCCAAAAACACACCATTCTCTTCCCTGCATGCAAGTCATTGTGCTGAGACTTGTTTTGAATTATTGTTTTAAATTCACAAAAATCACTATGCTTCCATATATCCTATTTATAGGCCTATCCCCACCAATTTCTATTGAAGTTATAGGGATGCTTTAGCCTGGACTAATTTTTGTTCCAGTAGTAGGAGTGTGTATACACTGGTAAACAGTCTGTCCACAGTCTCTAAAGATAAGCATTGCCAATAAAATGGAACTGCACACGAGCCTAAATTCACCACGGCCGCTGCCAAGCCTCCAAGATTGGGCTATGGAGCAGCATTATCCAATTCCTATGGAATGATCTGGATAGGTGCTTGGGACCCAAAACTAACATCCCTAGTGCTCTTGTCACTCAATGCAATCAAATCCTCACAACCGTGGTCCAAAATGTAATGAAAAAACTTTCCCTAAGAGTAAAAGAGTACACAAGGAACTACTGAAAGCTTGTTGGGAAGCATTAGTGGTTCTTCTACTCCAAAAACCATTGGCGCCTTTGTTTATAAGAAAGTACGCAGGGACACCTGCACTGCCGATTTCTGAAAGGTGAGATCAAGAGATTGCAAGTCTATGCCGGCTGTTTAGCTCATTCTGATACAAACCTTCAAATCAGACAACCTATGAGCTTGGTGCTCTGTTTCGAAACAGAAGTGCAGCACAGCACCTGGTTCAGCTGAAGTCTATGTATGCTTCGTAGGCCGGAATAAAGGATTAATTTTTCCCTGGCACTGTGCCAACTGATCATAATGGGAGGAGGGGGGGGGCTGCACAGCTCTGCGCTCAGAGGTGCTTTGGAGATGCTCATTCTAATCCTTTCCTCACTACGTTCTGCAGGCACGCTTTTATTATCTGGAGGTTTTGCTCCCTTTAAATGCGCATAAGCTGCTTTGAACAGCAACTTCAGTATCAAGAAGTGGGACAAACTGGTAGATCTCGGCCTCCGGCTTCAATTACAGGAGGTTTGTGGTGACCTTAAATACAGTGACCACTTAGTCGTGCGCTGAAGAAGAAGAGGATGCGGTTTCCGGGCAGAAGGAAGGGTCTCTTAGGACAGCTTCAACTGTGCAGGGTTGTAAAATGACAGAACATTGTGGACAGACTGAGACAGTTGAAAGAAATCTAGCTCACAATCCATGCACATCCATATAGAATTACATTGGATTTGCATTCAGTACAGTATTGGCTGGTTAAATTCCTTACTTTTGACTTAGCTTAGCTTAACCCAGCTTAGTCCTGCAACAAGAACAAATAAAAACGTACATTTTCTGTCATTTTTCCCCAAATCTGAACAGTGTTGCTGTCCTCTCTGGTGATCTCTAGTGATCTCTGGCCACAACAAGCTAACTTGGGCTGTCCCTCACTCGATTTGGCTGGTCAGCAATGTAAGGCCCGCTTCTGGCCAGCTTGCCCTCCCTGGCCGGGCCTAGTGAGCACTTAGCTTCGTTGGCTTCTCTGTGATAAGCGGCACGCCTCAAAGCCATGTCTCATCCGGTCTGCTAATGTTGGCCTTTTGCAATTCTAGCCTCGCTTGCAAATTTTCACAACGTTGCCATTGTGTTTAGCCTCTTGCCAGCTAGTGGGCTGGGTGTGTGTCATTTTACAGGGTCCAGCTGAATTTAGTTGTCTTGATTAAATGCAATTTAAAGCTATTTCTATTCAGAATCCAATTATTTGGGTGGCACAGCGGCGCAGTAGGTAGTGTGCACTGTAGTAAATACGCTGTACGCAGGAATTTGCTAGTAAGTTGGTGTAGTACAGTTCACAGTATGCATACTGTACATTTATAATAGAGTACCTTTTAAAATACTGACATTTTTAATACAGCACTGTAATTGCTATCACATTTTTATGTACTATAAAGACATTACTACGGAACAGTAAAATAATTATTTTATGTAAAATGAAAACTGTTTAACCCTTTTTTGTATTAAATAAGAAAAATAAAGTGACCAACTAGCTAATGCTAGCTAGCAAATGCACCAACATGCATGGCTAGCTTACTCTACACATGGTCAAGCACACAAACAGCTTATTCAGTAATGTTACTCATACACCAAACTGATGATGTTATCAATTACATGTTGCCAAATAACAAAATCTATAAAGAAAAAAAATCATGTGCAAATGATTCATTTTGGTAATGCTTTGCACACTGGTGGACTAGCTAAGGAAGGAGCATTTCTCTCTCAGTGTAGCAAGCAGTTCCATAACATGGTGACAGAGAAAGTTCCTCAAGTTCCTTATTACTCTATACTTGTGTAAAAGGAAGGAAATAAAGCTTTCAACACCAGTTTTCAGGTGTGATTTTATGGTTGCTGACTGTTTCCCAGCTGACAGATACGGCTAATGAAAGGCTCGGCTAGTAATGTTAGCTAGCTAACAGACCGCTAGCATATGTCTGTTTATCTGAAAGACTGGGTGCCTTTCACTATATTGCATTTCAGCTACATGTTATCTAGCTAACTTACTGTAGCTTTTTGTTTATAAAGACATCCTTCTGTCTGTGTGACAATAAAAACTAGCATCTGAGTTGGAAATAATGGAAAAATGTAGCCAGCATTACTAAAGATGGATTATTGTTTAAACTACACACACAAAAAAAAAACAAATCCTGCTCAAAATGACTGTATTCTGATTTACAGGATAAAATATGTATTATATAATATTATATTATTATTATATTATGTAATATATGATGCTTTACGGGTCTACAGTGACTGTTTGTGTTTCCCTTTTTCGACCTCTCACACAGATGTGAATGGTGGTATGGTGATATGTGTGGTGCCATGTGATGGACTTGCTACCTGTCCAGGGGTTATTCTGCCTTCTGGGGAGGCTCCAGACCCACTGTGACTGTCACCATGAAGAAGCAGATGAGAAGATGGATGGATGATGGACTTTTGCATTGGTTGGTGTGACCAAACGAACAGGCCACCACTATGGCCTTGGGTGTCGCAAGTTGGAAGAGTCATTCCGCTTTGCCATCAGCAGCTGGAATCCAAGAGAGCACAATTGGCCGTGCTCTATTCAGGTGGGTTGATGGTGCTCTCTTCCCTCATCACTCCTAAAGCAACGTTGACCAGCGCTTTTCTCTGAGGGTGTCAGCTGCCTGCCGATGCTGCACTGGCAGCAGTTCAGAAAGACGTGGTGGCTGGTTTTGCATGTATCTGAGGAGACATTTGTTAAGTCCCTGTGCTGGTGCTAGTACCAGAAAGGGGCCAAATTTGAGTTTCACCAATGAAAAGCTCTGAGAACATATGACTGAAAAATGTCAGATATGGAATGGGATTGGCAGCGTCAAATCAGGCCATGCTTTTGTTATTGCTGGCGAATTCTATGGGTTAAAGTAGCCACTGCTTATCTTTTATCCTTAAGTTCGTCCTTGTAAGTTAATTTGAGCTCTGGGACTAACTGCGGAATTTCCTTCCTTTCACATGACTAGAACTTCATAACTTTAAACAGATAGCAATAAAATTTGATTAGGCTGTCACACTGTGTTTATTTATATTTATTTATTCACATTGTGCTGTATATATTCATGCTAATCTCTCTCGCTTTCTCTCACTCTGTCTGTGTGTGTGAGCAAATGCGTGTGTTCAGAGAAAGTAAGGCACTCCAGAGAGCTTCATTGTTGATGGTATTCTTTTTCGCCCACTCAGCGTTATGCTGATGCAGTTTCGCCAGCCTGACTCCATAACTGTGCATTGAAATCTAATTCCAGCTCTGCTCTTTAAGCACTCGGCCCTCAAATGTTTCAATGCCAGGAATTTGGGGACACAAAAGAGAAAATCTGTAGTCTTTTCTAGACCGGTTGACAGTCTGGTTGGAGTAGACGTCAAGAACAAGGGCTTGAGTTTGAATGCATACTTAGATTTTTTCGAGCACCGTCACCTTACTAATCAGTTCAGTTCATGAGTGACCCATAAATGAATGCGCAAATACGGACATGAAGGCCTGAGATTAGGAAAATGTATTATGTAGTATTTGTGAATAATTTTTCTCTCTTTTTTTTTTATAACACCATAAGTGTTCATTCAGTGATGATGAGGCAACACCTCTGTTGGGCAAAGGAGCACAGTGTGATGATTGAGTATTCTTACAGACCTTGATCTGCATTTGCCAAAGGTTATTGCCACATTTCTGTATAAATATTTCAATAGTTATGTGCACTTCTGAGGCAAAAAAAAAAAAAAAAAAAAAAAGATTTTTAAACATGCTTTGTTTACAGCCTGAGGTTTATGAGCAGCAATACTCTGACACGGCAAACTGAACAAACCATTTGCAGAAAGTCACACAACTTCATCATTAGAAAACCACTGGGACCTAACAGAAGTGGACAGAAGTGTGCAGAGTAGCATAAACACGAAAGTACTGGCAACAGAATTGGACTCTCTGGAGCAGCTACATTAACCCATTGGCACTGTGCCAAATGCTAGGCCTGGGCTAGAGGGGTAGAAAGCCCCCCAGCATTGAGCTGTGGAGCAGTGGAACTGTGTTCTGGGGAATGATGATGCTCCATCCAAATCTTTTAGAGTGAGGTGGGGTGGAATAACAATTAATTGCAACTAAACACTATGAATGTAGTTGATTGACTAACCTAACCTTAGGGTTAGGTTTAAGGTTTAGGTTACGGGTAGGGTTAGGGTTACATTCAATAGACAATCATTCAGCTGACATTCAGCGATACAATCTATAATGGACCATCCAAGTCCAAGCATCGTCACTCTGGTCCAGAATGCTGCTACTGCACTTTGAAACTTTGGCAGACCTGCACCAGACCTCTTACGAGAACTGCATAACACTGCAAAACCCGATTCATATTCATGTAAAAACCTATAATATATGTAATATTACACTACAGTGTCTGGTCCACGTGATTCTTTTATTTCCAGTTGTCAACGAATGCATTTTTATAGCTATTCATTAGGGGGAGCATGATCAAAGCATGATTTGTATGGCATCCATATTTTGGTCAAAAGCTTGAATAGCATAATGTCTTTTCAGGGACCAATTTAAATTAGGCTAGGCTGGCCTCAGAAATTTATGTCCACGGATGTCTCACAGTGGTTGCCGCTTATAGGCAATTGTATGATATACGCCTATTAAAACAATTAAACCCAGCTTTAATATAGTATGGCTTTCATTGTAGAAACTTGTTCTGTCTGAAGGACAGAACCGAAGGCACTAAATAGAAGGTTTGAGTTAAAGATGCAAAAGACCTTAAACAGTCCAGCTTTATCTCGTCCATGGTTTGTGTAGCAAGTGTGCTAATCTGTGCAATAGCTAATCCAGAGTTTTAGAAAAATGTGATCTGAATGTGATTTGAAACAGTTAGAACAGTAGTTAGATTAGCAGGCAACTTCAGCTAAATTACCTACTGCGCTAACTAACATACTTGCTATCACAATTACAGCTGTTCCAGGTTGTTTTAGCCTCTTAGCCTTTTTTTAGATTGGATATACTGCCTGTAGTGCTATGTTCTGTCAATTAGGTTAAATGCATTTCTATAAAAAATGACTCTTTATTTGAAGCTGTATCAAACCTGATGCCACTGGACAGCATTGCAGTAACATATGGTACATCCTTCTTCCATTAATGGCTTAAAACCTAAACAGACAATTGATTTTATGATCTGTCTTGTTGTCAAGCATGATAATACCCATCTATACAAATCCATCTAGATTCTGGACCCGTAACTGAGCACATGCAGTTACTATTCACCTCTGGAAGCTAATGTGCAAAAGAGCAAACATATTTGAGGGCCATGCAGCTTTTAAAGCCATTATAAAGTACAGCACTTACTGTCCTTTTTATCTGCACTCCATGCTGTTATATTCATTCCTCCCAGTGCGTCATTGATTTACTGCTGTCTGGCTGTAATCTGTAACTCCTAGGCCTATCGCACATACTAATATCCCACCCTTGTGTCCCGGATGGATGCTAGTGTCTGAGGCAGTAACGTGGGGCTTGGTGGCGGAGTATAAAAAAAAAAAAAAAGGCTGATTTGTGGACCCTGGTCAGACAAACTGTCTGCATGCTTTCAGTCTCTGAGGTGTGATCAGCACAGCCAGTCTCAGGCCAAAGCACACAGGGTCTGTCATGAAATCCCGTTCCTGGCTAAGTATACCATTGCACATGGCTAGACCACAAGCTTCTGTGTTTACTTAGTAAACACGTGGAGGTGCTGCCAAGCCCTTCCAAGCTCTGCCTCTCATCTGAAATTACTTAAGAGGCTCACCTGTCTCTTGTAAAGATCATTAGCTCTGGCATTCCAGACTCTTGGCTTTATCTGTTTACATACTACATCAACATCTTTTATTCAGGAGATGCACGAAAAATATATTTTCCATGATAGGTGCTCTTTAAGCCTTAAGCCTAAGATCCTGATTGTAAGCATGGCCCTGTTCCTCATATATTATTCGAAAAGTGTTTGGAACGATGCTGTGGGAAGCAGAGATGCATTCACTATTCTTTTTTATGCTCACAATTCTACAAATGTATACAAATATGTGAGGCCTGAGGCTTTTTTTCCCCACTTTCTAATATATTTGCTTGCTGTGGTAAACGACGGAATCCATCACAAGTGATTTTCATCTTCCCACAAGTAGGGAGCGTCATTTCATTTGCTGCACATATATTTGCACAGCCACTAGAGGAGCACAGACCAGGTGGCTTGTGGGTTTCGATTCAAAGTGATCTGCTTTTAATTCTTCTTGTTCGCTCAGCAGAAGCCTCTGAAGTGCTATGAATAATGCTAATGTGACATATTATAAAAGTGCATCGTACCTACAAGGACTAACGTACAGCAGTGACTGTACTTTCAGTGATTCCTCTGGTGAAGCTTTACTTTATGTACTGTGCTATAAACAAATGCAATTTGTAGCACTTAGGGATGATGTGTATAATTTTAGATCCATTTAATTCTTAAATGAATAGTTCATGAAAATCAAAATTTCTCACAATTTGGTACTGCCAGGTAAGCTACCCATTTATAACTCCCCCTACCACTAGCAATGCTCCAGATACTAAAATGTTAAGTACTTAAGACAGCCATTACCTTTTTCCTACGCAGCATATACAGGGTGATTACACACTCTGAGGAAAGTGCGGGCCCCAGCTCTACTGCACCAGCTAACAGACGCCTATGCCTGTCAACGTCATTTAAGAGTGAGCACGGCCCAACGCGGAGAGAGCACAGCCAATTGTGCTCTCCCAGACTCTGAATGTTGATGGCAAAGCGTTATGGCATGAGATTTGATCTTGCGACCTCCGGGATGCGAGGCTAATGTTGCTAATGAAGACCGTGACCAATTTGGGTAAAAAGATTCCACTTTGTACTACTATCCCACTTTTAAACTGGGCTGCAATGGACAAAACAACACTATATACTGTAATTAGGAATAATCTTCAAAAATTGTATGTTAATGTAAATCATACCCTGCTCTAAAACACTTGTCTGCATGACACAGATCTGGATTTGTTTTGAATGGGTTGATAGATGTTTTTGGGCCTGTATTTACAAAGATGAGATGTTTGTTAGCAACATTAGTCTAATATCTCCCATTTAAAACCATAGAGGTTTATGTAACATGTCAAACATGTAATCTAATGTCCAGGTCTTAGGAAATTCATACCAAATGAAGAAAATGTCTTATTGTTTTGAAATTATGATCCAATTTGTGTCTTAAAGTCCACATTAGGCCAATTAAATTAGTATAAATTTCATTTGCACCAGCATGAGAAGTGTTAGCGTCTCTCTGGTAGTTGTAATCCACTGAACCCCCTTTTTTGTTTTTATTAGCAAATTAAAGAGGCTTATGTAACATATGAAAACATGTCTTGGCTTATTAAATGCATCTGGGATAGGTGATTCGCTTGATGTTTAACTGAATACTCACAAATTGAGCCCATTTAAAATGGTCTTTAAGGGGCCAAGGAATCCATTTTTTCAGTACTATACATTGTACTCTTTGCATTAGCTTAGCTTAGATACTACTAAATACAAAAGTCAATATGGAGACCACAATACTTAGCATACACTATACTCTGCTTAAGTACTCTTGGAAGAGGTGGGTCTTTAGTCTGCGTTTAAAGACAGCCGTTTAGACATCCAGGGGAAGTTCGTTCCACCCCTTGACGGGTGCCAGGACAGGAAAAAAAGCCTGGGCGCTTGTCTTCCGTGGATCTTGAAGGATGGCGGGTCAAACCTAGCCATACTTAAAGCTTGAAAGGCTCTTGGTACAGATTGGCTTAAAGAACCTTCACCTGAACCTTCCCCTGATATAAAGGTTCTCCAATTTAAAGCTTCCTCATACTGACCCATCTCTGTTACCAGCATGGTTTGTAACATCATGAACCAAAAATGGTTCATCTATGGCATCGCTCAAAGAACCATTTGAAGCACTTTTATTTTATAGTGTACAAATCTTCATGAGTAAGTGTGTTCAAACATTTTACTTTTTAAGGCTCAGAGAACACATTGAAAAGTCTACCAGTCTACTAAAGCAGTCAATACAGAATAAAATACAGAGCTTTTTGTTCCCAGGAGACTTAATTTTCAATTTATCTCAGGGAAAGAGTGTTGATCTAGGAACAGATCCAGCTCAGTCATCTATAAAATCATATTTGTTGAATTAATGTATGAAGGAGAGAATAAAAATGATCTTACTTTGAAAAACAAAGAAAAAAACAAATAAATAGAGGTCTGGTGCTTTATTGTTTTTGAAATAAAAATGCATCATTTGCTGTTGTTTTTCTGTTATGCCCGTGTTGTGAATCCTCTGTAGTGTCATTGAGTCTCCATCATTTTGGCTCTATGGCTCATTCAGTCAGCAAAGAGACAAATGAAGGCTGAACTCATATATCAAATGTTTTAGTTCCTCGCGCGTTTCCAAGTTCTACCTTTTAACCTTTATTAATATAATGGTGATCAAGATTAACGAGGCGCTTTCCTTGCAATACTTTAAGTCATTACATGGGAAAATGTCAATTCCACCCTAATTAAGAAGTATCACAGTCAAAACAGCGCAGAGAAACCTCATCAGTCCTTTAGAGTTCCTTTAGACCTCTCTACATAATTCAGATGATCTTATGCTAGGGTCACACTCATCTAAGAGTACTAAGCCTTACACACAGTGTACAGCACACATAACGGGCTGTTTTCCCAGACAAAAAAAAATGAATATACATGAGGGAATAGCTGCATTTTCCACAATT
This sequence comes from Salminus brasiliensis, assembly GCF_030463535.1. NCBI lineage: Eukaryota > Metazoa > Chordata > Actinopteri > Characiformes > Bryconidae > Salminus > Salminus brasiliensis. The sequence continues at coordinate 21,067,562 of NC_132897.1, read as the reverse complement.
TAGAATGTTGGTTGTCCAGGACTAGGCTTAATCTCTGTAATGATGAGAAAACCAGCCCAAAATGATTTAGCCATCTGCTCATCAATATTTCTTCTGAAATCAAGGGTATTACTAGAGAGTTTATCCTCCTCTTGCTGCAGGTAACAGGTATTTATTCTGTAAAGGTTTTACACTAGCTATGAGAACATTGTTGTGTAAATGAGTCTGATCAGCAACTAGAGCATTAATGAGATCACGTGGAGATGTTGGATGATTTATATGTGGATGGCAAACATCACTCTGGCTCCTCTCAAAGACACCGGATGGAGCTCCATCACTCCAGAGAACACAGTTTCACTGCTCCACAGATCAATGATGCATCACTGGATCACAGCAGCTGACTTTACCAGTTCATTACTGATGACTTTTAACATGTTTTTTTTTCTTACCGTTTTTGTTTGTTTGTTTTTAAGATCTTCCTAAATACATTAGCTATGCAAACAGCACTTATATTTTCTAATTTTGCGTAGATGTGCATAAAATTGAATGTTTAAAAATTGTGAAATCACTCTAGAGAAACATTGTTGGACTGTTTTATTTTCAGTTTAGTCCAGGAAGTACTGTTTTTAATGCCTTTTTAGGACTATACATATTCACATTAATATATTAGTTTATTTTTAATACTAACATTTCATTAAACGGTGAAGTGTTATATTTCAACATCTTCAACATCAGCGTGATAATATGATAATTCATTATCTAAAAACAATAATTAGCTAAACAATATATAATATTATTCATTAAATAAATAACCTTACCTTACATAAATAAGGAAAAAAGATATGATGCATGTTTTGTTCTCCCTGGTGGATTGTGTATATACACATACACAGCATATTCATAGCCATTACATGCAGTAATGGTCTTTGAGGTAGCTTCACGTGCGGTGATGTAGCTTTAGACACTTTGTTCCTATCCCCACTACTGTTCGGCAAGCTTCTCTAGAACAAAGAATTTCACACCAAACAGTTTGGAACGACTTTGATGACATATTAACCATTAAATTATGCAGAAACAATTCAATAATATTGATAAGTCATTTCCCTTCCGTTTACTACAATAGATTATCTTTTGCCAATACCCAGAACCTTAGGCAGACAGATTCTTACAGTATGCAATAAGAAAGAATTCCAGCCGTCTCATTTTTTAAAAACAATTGTCATGGGCTCCCAGTGACTTTCCTCTCCCACATATTCATTTTGCCTCAAGCAGAGTAAATATTTCTGAATCTTTTAAACTGTCATTTTAAAAGAATGACCTTTCACAAATGAGCACATGCAGAAACTATCATTTCAGATTTTTTTGTTTTTGTTTTTTTACACAACACAGAAGCTTCTGCAGATAGCATGGTTTAGGGTACATCGTGGAGACAAGCACATCTTTAACTAAAAGAATATGGCTCTGGTGGGTACTAAGGACCACCATTAGGCCAGCCAAGCATTGCTGAGTGTGTGTAAAGACTACTGAAGCACGATATGGGGGGATCATGGCTCAGTGTATAATTTCCACAGAGAGAGGGAGAGGGAGGTTCTTATTAATAATAAACAGCCCATTTCCTAAACTTAAGACTGGGTCAGAAAGCCTGAGGCCTAGCAGCTTGATATGGAAATGAGAGAAACGAGGCAACAATAAGCAATAAACATGCTAATTTAGACGTGCATGGGAACCACTTATCTGTAACAAAAAAGGGAAAAAAAAGAAGGCTTAGGAATCTTAGCAAGTGGAGGTTGCCTCTACAGATGAGAGAGAGAGAGAGAGAGAGAGAGAGAGAGAGAGAGAGACAGTTACAGAAGGTATCACCCACTCAACAAGGTCCCCTCAGTTTTGGACATCATTTAAAGGCTGCATGACATACAACACCACTCCAATCAGGTTTTTAATGACAGATGAATAAATATCTGAGTGGGGGGGGGGGATTTTGGTAGCATGTCAATACCATGTTACATCAACATAATTACTGCATGTAAGTTCTTAATTTACTGATTTAATTTGTGTTGACGTAACATTATTCTGTTGTGTGGAACTGATGTATGCTGATTGTCTAGTCATTGACGACATGCTGAGCTCGAAAGCTTGCCAGGCACAGCTGCAGTAGCCAAAGGAGTTGAGGTTAGCATGTTTTTTATTGTTATCTTTTCAGTGTATGCTTGTTCTAATGCTGTGGCATGTGAAAAATATGCAATCCTTTTTGGTTAACACAAAAAATATCACATTAAATGTGTTATTTAAAATGTGAAGAAAATTGATCTAACATATCCAATATTTAGTTTACGTCATATATACGCATCACACTTATGTTTTATTGTTCTTATTATTAAACAAATCAATGCGTTCTGAATGGGTTCATGCACTGGTTATGAAAAAAAAATCAGAAGAATCATAGTGCATCCAACAAAATAGGCAGCATTGTACTTCCTAAATATAGAACATGGTAGCAAACAGACAGCTTAGATCCCAAGTGCTAATCTGTTTTTCCCTTTTTTGAATCATAAAAATTCAGAAAATCTTTTGGTGCTATATAGAATTTCTAAAAGGGTCAATTAGGAACCATCTTCAACAGGCATTCAGTGTTTTTTTAAAAAAAAAAAAAACACCAATCCAGGCAAAGAACCATTTTAACAGTCAGATGGTTCTTTGATTTGTCATGGTACTATACACCGATCAGTCATAACATTGGTACTGTACAAAACCTCTGGCATTCGATCCTATAGGCTGTGAAGTTTGGCCTGGATCGCATCAATGGTTAGGTAAACCTTAGGTACCTATGACCCTGTAGCCGGTTCACCAGTTGTCCTTGGTCCACATTTGGTAGGTACTGACCAGAAACAAACCCACAAGACCTGCCTGACAAAACCCAATCATATATCCATCACAATTTGTCTACTGTCAAAGTGTCTCAGATTCTTATGCTTGCCTGTTTTGTCTCCTTCAAGAACTGACTGTTCATTTGCTGCCTTATACATCCCATCCCTTGACAGGTGCAACTGTAGATAAGGATAATCATTTTTTTTTTATCTGTACTAATTTTATGGCTGATTAGTGTATAGAATCATTGCCTTTACTAAAGAACCATGGAAGAACACCCTTTTTAGGGGTTTAGATACTAATGGGGAACCAAAGAGGCCTTTGTCATTTACACTGCAGTCAAAAGAAGCACCCAGAATCCATCAGACAGCCATGTTTGGTGAAATGTAATCAGACAATGATCATGGGAAAAGTTCTCAATGGTTAAAGTCAGGACTGAACGTTGACTGACTGGTCTTTTTTTATGTAGCTTTCTTGCAATATCTTTATGAGAACACGCTGGGCATCTGGAGGGACCCAAGGAGCTTGGATGGACGTGATGGTTGACTCACTGAAATGAGCGGATTTGCTGACCATCACCTGCTGTTTATAAAATGAGTTCATCTATCAAGAGCGCCCATTTAGTCTATTGCACCCTGTGCTTTTCTCTGAGTGATTTTATACTAAAGAAAGCAACAGAAGCACATTGTGAAAGTATGTATGTACTTGCTGCTGAGAATATAATGAAGCCGAAGTTGATCAACTCAGCAAAAAAACAAAACAAAACTAAACAATAAATTCTCAGTAAGAAAGTTTTTCCAAGAAGGCATGTAAACATCTATTCAAATAGATAAAATACAATATCTAAAATATTAATGGGCTGTTTCACTGGCGTTCCGACCTGTGTTATTGCAAAACCTCATTATTTCTGTCAAGGCTTGTTGAATTGTAGCAAGTAGTACACTCTAATCAAAGAGGTTGTAGGAGTACTGCAAACTGTTCCTGTGACTCTTAACAATTGCTGAACCATTTTTGGTGCAATGTGCAACCCTTTGAAAAGGTTCTGTAAGGTACAGAACCATCTACAAATTGTTTTCCGCCATGTCGAAGAACATGTTAACCAGGTAGATAATGATTTAAGCTCTTCAATACAATAAAGGTTCTACTTAGAGTTCTTTGAGTGATGCCATAGAAGAACCACTTTTGATTCCATAAAGTAAAGAAGCTGTGAGTGTGATGAAGGGGTGATGGCGGCTCAGTGGTTAGAGCACTGAGTTATTGATGACAGGGTTCTGGGTTTGATGCTGGGCTTGCAAAGCTGCTGCTGCACAGATGGGGTAAAAGGGGAGACCAAATTCCATCCCTGTTCAACACAAATTGTGACCATCTTTGAAGCTCTAAATTGGTTAAAAAAAAAACCTTTACACTGGATTCTTTAAAACAAAATGTAAAGGCACATATATTGCTTTTACAAAAAATGCTCTTCATGGAACAATAAATGGTTCTCCAATGGCACTGCTCCTTTTTGTACTAGTGTACATTGTTCTTGGAGTTGTCATAGATCTATAAAGAACCCTTGCATTTAGTAAATAACTCTTTATACTCTTTAAAAAGAGTTCTTAGAGTTATTACATGGTTAAAGAAATAGCAATACACATTTATGTTGTACATAATGGTAAACAAAAATATACATAAAGAGGCTTTTATTTATAATTAGAAGACCTGATATTCTGAACAGGCATCTTCCTGTATTAGGACTATATTCAGTTAGGAATTTCCCACAAAATGCAGATATGAATCCTTTCAAGATGCATCTTGTTGACCCCTGTTTACACCTGGTTGTTTCATGCATGTTGAGTATCAGATGTTAACTACATAAAAAAATAATTACTAGGTCTATTTGGCAAATTATTGCCAAATCTACTTCTTATTGGTAGTTCACACCTAACCTCTTCCAGTCTAATTACTGATGAGTTGCATTACATTTTCCACAATGACTATTACAGGATGCTCCATATTCTAAACAGAGTCTTCTTGTAAACATAAATTGCTGGTTTCAGAAACTGTGATTTTCAAGGCGACACCCATGACTGGAATTGAATGAGAAAAACAAAGAACAGCATGGTAAATTGGCTGTTGTGTCATGAGCTGATTTGCATGTTACCCATCACATTGCAATCAGATTTCAGTCTGGCTAACCAGAGACACATAGTTTACTGTGGCCATAAGTTCCATGTATACTCAAAGACAAAAAAATCTCACTCGTCTCGATTATGTTTACTTGAAATATGATAACATAACTGATATTTTGCATATGTCATGTGTGCATCACACTTCAGTTACATTTTATTGCAATTATTATTAAACAAATCAACAGTGAGTGCTTACTAATCCAAACTGCACTCTGAATAGGTTCATGCACTTGGGGTGAAAATAAAAAAAATCATAGTGCATCCAACAACAAAGGCAGCATTGCGCTTTATTAATAGTTATATAACACATGGTAGCATGCAGAAACCTCTGGTTGTAAGTGCTAATCTGTTCTTCTCTGAACAGGCAAATCTTTTGTACACTCAAAGACGTAAAATATAGTACTTAAAAGGATTCTTAAGAATTCCTTAAAAAATAGTGAAACCAATTTTGCTATATAGAATTTCTAAAAAGCTCCATATAGAACCATGTACCACTGACTTTCATTCTATTTTAAGAACTATTTATCTTGGCAAACAGTACAATTGTATCTTTTAACAGTCCAGATGTTTTCCAATGGAATTAAGGAACCCTAAAAGAACCAGGGTGTGCATACTATGAGGGACCAAATAGGTTAAACGATGAATACCACTGTATGATCATCTCTGTTGTTTACATTGCAGCCTAAAGGACCACCTAGAATCCATTAGACCATAAAACAATAACAGTTCTGAACAGTGAAGGTACACATTTGTGTAGAAGTACAGGGATGTGGTCAAACTCTCTCAGATTTCAGTCCATATACAAGTGAAATGACCAGTGCGCATACACCTAAATCCTCTCCTAATACATCATGGACAAAGTGAGTTATACACAATATAGTGTACACGTAATGCACTGTCCATGACCTTAATGACTAATACAGGGGGCCGATCATAGGACTCATGACTAATCATCAAGTTGCAGTTGTCTGGCACCCAGTTTTGAGTAGCTCCTAAAGTTCAGGCTGATATTTGGGCATCATCACTGGGATTCTATAAGGGGTCTCACTCTTTCAGCTGGGTAGGAAGGCCCTTTTTTTCTTGCATCACTAAGCGAGGCTCCTGCTAGCCAACACGGACATCTGTTTGTCCAAACGCAATCAGCCATCATGCTGTTGCATTAGCAGCAATTTGAAAAGAAATGGTGGCACTTCACGTGACTTGGAGGAAGCAAATGCCAGACCTTACCCTCCTAATTTTGGTGGCTTAATATGTGTGTGTGTGTTGGGGAACTGAAATGAGAGAGAACACTAGGAAAAATCCCATTTGTTTAGGGGTGGAAACACTCCTTTGAAAAGAAGAGGAAAAACAGAAAACACAGGTAATTGGTTGTCATGCTATGAGCTGCTTTGCATATTAATTGCCATATAATAATCAGGTTTCAGGCTGATGATTCAGCGACTACCAAGTGTAAATGAATGTTGCTATAAATTTATCATGATACAATCCAGATAATAGTCATGAGAAATGAACAAAGGTAACCGGGAGGCATCGTGGATATCTCTCTGTATTATTTACAGATGGGAACCAATGCAAAAGAGTAGACTCCAGTAAAATAGATGTGGCATCTGGTAGAAATAGAGCCATGCTCTGAAGCTTTAAATCAAGGTCATATCTGAAGTTAATACAGACAACAGTGTATGAGATGCTTCTTCAGGCTCTGGTGTCTTAAAGAGTGGTGTTTTGTAATTTAATGGGATGTCTAGACCTATAAATAGACCGTAATGCTTAGCGACTAATAGAATTGTAAGTGGTAGAAATGTGTCAGCACTGTTAAAAAAAGCAGCAAGTGGATAAACATGCTGTAAGTGGTTGATAGCTTTTCCCATCAATGCTATCTCACCTTGAATTAGTCAGCATGAGAAGTCACACATATTATTTTCTCCACATACTGTGTACATTAGCACTTGGGCACTTCAGTCTAATAACACCCTATTCCTAAGCTTGCCTGTGTCTATATATAAGAATGCGAGTGTGTGTGCATGTGAAAATGAACATTCGCAACATGCCATCTCCCTTCATAAATGTCTCCCCCGTTTGCTCTCTCTCCGTCACCTCCTCCACAGGAGCTGGATTGAACATCATTACCTTTCGCCTTCTCTGTTATAAAGCCTGAGAAACAATCCTGCTAAATGACTCACATGTACAGCCACCCCCTCCAGTCATTAGATTACACTCTCTCTCCACTCCTTTATTGCGGGACGTCCTGGAATGGATTCTGAAATGGATATTGAATTCTCTCCCCTGGAGATTTTTGATGAAAAAAATAAAAATAAAACAGAGAAGAAGAAGAAGACGAAGAAGACGAAGAAGGTGGAGGAGGCCCTGGCTGGAAATCGAAGCATCTATCACAGGCCCAGCAGAAAGTGTGTAAAATTGGGTTAAGTATGACCTGCAAGGAAACTCTCTCAGCATGCACCACCACACACCTTTGTCACCCACCCAGAGTGGGCAAGGGGACGACTGAGGGGTGCGGGGAGTGAAAGATGGGGTCAGAATCCAACATGGCACTTTTAAAGCTGAGGTCACAAAAACGTCCGGCCTTTTTCCCTTCGCCTCAGAGCTTTCTGGCAGGTTCCGCCATCTCCAGGCTGCCGGAGGAGTTCAGACAGGTTTGATTTCGTATTCATTGGCGCTTCCCTCCCTCGTTTCCTCTCCAGGCCTGGCGGTTTACTGCCGCTTTTCAAGCTGCTTCTTTCAAAAAGATGGAGAGAGTGTATAAAACATTAGGGACCTCTCAGGCAAAGCTTTGATTCTCCTCCCGTGTCGTTCGCCATCGCACGGCTTGTAAAATCAGTCATTCAGGAACACGCTGCTTCACGTACCTTCGGGGAACATTTTCAGTCTTAAGTAATTGATGTTGATAGCCATACCGCCAACGACACAGCCAACTAAGTGCAATTAAAGTGCCATGCTCTCATCTTCAGTGAGATGCCATGCACTGTAATCCCACATTTTGTTTAAACCCAAAGTAACTCTGATCAGAAAACTGTATATATCTCACGTATTACTAAACATGTAATGTTTACACCCCTTTATTCCTTATAAGAACAGTTGGAGTTGCATTACACATCTCTGCTGGAAACATTGGTAACCATATATCTGAAGTAATGGATACACTAATGAATGTTTTCAGCTACTTGAAGTTGCACCCATTGCTGACACAGATGTGCAAATGCACATATACACACAGCATGTCTAGTCTCTGTACAGACGCTTTGTAAATAGAATAGAATAGTAGTCTCTGGAGCATATAAACATGTATCTGTTGTCACCATTCCTATCGTCAAGCGTGGGCTACAGGGGTAAAAAAAAAACCTCCACCAGCATTGAGCTGTGGAGCAGTGGAACTGTGTTCACTGGAATGATGGTTGGTGCTCCATCTAATCCTTTTGGGAAGTAGGGATAAGTTGGGTGGTTATCATCCAACAACCTGACCTCACTAACCCTCCTGTCACTGAATACAATCAAATCCTCATAGCAATGCTCCAGAATCCAGTCCAAAGCCTTCCTTGAACGACGTTACTCCAACAAAAGCAGGATTAACTCTTTTTTTTAATACCCTTGATTTCGGAAGAAATAAACGGATGAGTAGGTGTCCCAATACTTTTGTCAATATAGTGTATATGGTGATCAATGTTTCCAGGTAATATGGCAATTAATCAACTGATTAACTTCAATGTTTTCAAGGGCATAAATATATGATTCACAAACAGTGTCCCAAATCATATCCTACTGAGAAAGCTCTACCTCCCAACAGGTGGTGATGCCCAGAAGACCTAATGTCCTTAACACATGTACATCTATTACTAAAGCAAACTAAAGCAATAACACACACGAGAACCCAGGTTGAGCTCCCCAGAGTGAAGAGTTCAGCTAGAGGATGGCTCGTCTATCCCAAGCAAATCCATGAGCCCATAGGGCAGAGCGAATTCTAAGGTGCATGAAATAGGGATTACCAGCAAGACAGAATGTCTCTTTCAAGTCCTGAAAGGAGAGAATGCCGTCTTCATCAGACTGCCGGCATGGTCACTGCTGGGTTGCTCTGTTTGAGCATACTTCAGCACTGATGTATCCGAAATGGTTGATAATCGAGATGTTTCTCTGTGTTCAGTAAAATCAGGTTTGATTATATGATGCTCCCAACCATGGAGATGTCTAATTATTACAGTCATCTCCTCTGAATTTGACACTCCTCATTTTTATTAAAAAAAGCAAAATATGAAATCCATCAGAATGATGTTAAAGAGTTGTGACTTGACCATCATTAATCGTAAAAAGTTGGTTTTGATGAAAAAAAAATCCTAAAGAAAAGTGAAAACTAGAAAAACTCAAATGCTTTGCCTCAGCAGGACTATGTTAGTGTTTCAGACTCCAGACTGGTTGGTGTAGCCACAGTAGCAAACAACCCCATAGGAGCAGTATACCATAATACCAGTACCATTATACCAGTATACCATTATTTATTTATATACATACACACACATTACATGGACAGAAGTATTGGGACATCTGCTTGTTCACTATTTCTTCTGAAATTAAGGGTATTTAAAAAGTATTTTGTTACCTATCTCTAACAGTAAATCTCTACTCCATCGACATGAGTGTTAGTGAGGTCAGGATGTTGGATAATTGCCACGCTACCTCATCTCCAAATCCTCAACTCATCCCAAAAGTACTGGATGGAGCACCAACCATCATTCCAGAGAACTCAGTTCCAGTACTCCACAACTCCACATGCTGGAGGGCTTTATACCCCTCTAGCCCACACCTGGAATTAGGCAGAGTTGGTCCATGTAAATCTGCTTCAGAGTCCTATTCTATTGACAATACTACTTAATTAAGTACTTGTTTTGTTGTTTTGTTTTTATTCCTGATTTGCTTATTAGTGTTAGTATTCGGTGTCGACCAGAAAAGGATGGGTTCCCGTTTTGAGTCTCGATTTCTCTCAAGATTTCCTCCTCTTGACCCGAGGGGGTTTTCCCTTGCCACTGTTGCCACTAGCTTACTCAAAAGAGGCTTGGACCTGGGTCTCTGTATAGCTGCTTTGTGACAACATTCATTGTAAAAAGCGCAATATAAATACATTTAAATTTAATTGAATTCTCTTGGACTAGACAAGCTGTGTGTATATTTGCACATCTATGTCCATAGTGGGAGCAACCTCAAATAGCGGAATGCATTCATTGGAAATTGGAATAATTGGAGTAATTGGAAAATGAACTGTTCACATTTTTTATATGTTTAGAAGTGCAGCTTATACTAGTTTTTGGTTATACTAGCAAAATTGATTGTGATGGTTCAGGTTTCACCATCAGTATCTTTTCAACTGTTAAAAGGGCCATAATACATCAGTGGAGAGCTCCACAGGATATAGAAAAAAGTTAACTTTTAGACTTTGTTTAGAACTGTGTGGCATATCGAAATACAGTAGTCAAATTATGTCCAGTAGGGAATGCAACACAAGAAAAAGGCCTAAACTGTTTTAATGATACAGGAAGACTCCAAGAGAGAAGTACATGAGCCAGGCCAGGTCAAAATCATCGATAACAACCACCAATCCATTGGACTAGTCCAAATGGGAAAGTCAAAACAAGTGAGGGTCAAAACTATAGAGCAATAAGAAACTGACAAACAAAGCAAAATGAGGCAACTCAAAGACAAGGAGAGAGATACAACAAAATGGATCATACAAGATCATACGACATAGCCAGTGGACAAGATCATGGCAATGCATGCATGGAAAGAAACATATAGGTTACAATGTATGCACAGGATAACTGGATTAATACTCTGGTGTTGTAGAACGTGGGAACAGTTTGCTGCTGGCTTTCAGTGAAGATGTGGTAGTCATGTGGGTGTTTGTAGGATTCTGGGTAGTCGAGTTCCAAGGGTTGATGGTGACAGAGAAAGAAATGGGATGTGGTAAAAGGGGTAAATGTGTTAACTGACATAGTAAACGTTGGTTTCCAAAGCAAGTAGGAATGTAGCCAATGATAATGGTGTTTGTATGATTGGCCCAAGCCAATCATACAAACACCATTATCATTGGCTAAAGTGTAGAACTGTGGCTAGGTTGCTGTAAAAGCAAAAAATGTTAGCATTTGTTGGTAAAGATAGACCAATCTTAGAACTTATGTTAGAGCATAATTTATTTACCTGCAGATGTTGTCAATATATAGAGAGAAAGGCAGGAAAGGAACAACTCTATCAACAAGCTGCTCTCGAAGCCCTATAACTGTACATTATTTTCAACACATTTTTACTGTATGTCATATAGTAATTCCACTGCAGCTAAATACTGAACTGGTTAAAACACAGAAGCACAGTATTGCTCATGACAAACAAACTATTGCCCGCTGTATTTTTGTGTCGTCTCTAATTGATGTTGATTTCCATGTCTCCAAAAACACAGCCGATTTAATGCAACCACAGTAAAATATATTTGTCACTAGTGATACAGCATATAGCATAATTGCATGTGTGTGTGTGTGTGTTTGTGTGTGTGTGTGCGCGCATCCTTTCAACTAATGAGTCATACTGCACCTGTCCGAAAACTAGCTGCAAAGCACAGGTGATGCATGCCACCAAACACTACCACATAAATCTGTCTATTGATTCCAACAGCGCTAGTCTTCTCCTTCATTATTATGCAGGTGATTTGTTGCAGCCTTCATTTCATGAACCATCACAATATAGCGCTATGGGAGAAAAAGAAAAAAAATGTCTGGGCTTCATCAGTCCTACAGAATGCCACTTGGTCTTTACTAAGCTCCTGAAATCATTTGGAGATATAGCAGTGCTTTGCATTATTTGTATGTCTATAAAGTTTAGGACAAGTTTATGTATAAAGTTTATGGGGCAGTTGTGGCTCAGCGGTTAGAGCTCTGGGCTATTGATGACAGGGTTGTGGCAAGCTGCCACTGTTAGGCCCCTGAGCAAGCCCTTCACCCTCTTTGTTCCTCAAGCTTACTTTATTCTTCAATAATCATGGTTATTACTGTTATCAAAAACATGGTGTTTTACTAATATTCCTTTGAAACAAGAGGAGAAATTAAGTATACCCTACAACATGGATTTGCAGGAAATTCAGCAATCAAAATGTGACTTGTGGGTTTATTTCAAGGTTTAACAAAATATTGAATTGCACTGTTCATAAATGATAGCCAATTTTACATTTTTCAGTCTTCTCACAGGTTCAAACGTAATTGACAGATGAGCAGTTTAATGACAAGATGTGGCCTGTTCACTCATTATTCTATGACAAATTAAGACAATAAAAGATCTGGAGTTAATAAATTTGCATCACCACGTTGTTTTTGGGAACTTAATATGCAAAGAGGTGCTGATGCAAGTGAGGTAGGCCATCATTAGACTAAAAAAACAAAACAAATCTGCCAGAGCAAAAGTTACACCCGTGCATCCTTAAAAACAAGAAATGCACTGACGAGGTCAGCAACAATACATGTCCTGGAAGACCATGTAAGACATGTAAAGCAAACAATTATTTCTTTAGTGAAGAAAAACCTCTTTACAACATATAGTCAGGTCAACAATATGCTCGTGGAGGCAGGCATATCACTGTCAAAATCTTAAATATAGATTTAAGAGATGAAGATTGAAAAGAGATTCCTTCATACCTGCAGATTCAGAGGGTTTTCTTCAAGATAAAATCACTGCAACACTTAAGAATACGAAAGGGCCAAGTTTTTTTTCGGTTAGCAAACTTTCCAAAAAGTTCTTCCCACTTTTCCATAGAACAGGATTCTATGAACAGATGAAATCAAGATTACCTTAAGTTTGGAAGAAAGGATTCATGATCCAAAGCATACCATGTCTGTCAGACATGGTGGAGGCACTCTTGTTGCATAGACATGTGGCTTCCAGTGGAACAGGGCCAATGGTGTTTATAGATGATATGACTGTTAATAGAAGTAGCAGGATGACTGATGATGTGTATAGATCTATACTTTCTGCTCAGATTCAGTTGCAAAAATGTCGCAAAAGTGACAGGTTAATGTTTCACAGAGAAGTTGGATAATGAACTAAAAGCATACTGCAGAAGCAACCCAAGGGCTTTTTTATGGCAAATAAATGGAAGGTTCTTAAATGGCTGATTCAGTCATCTGACTTAAACTCAATTTAGCATACAGAAAGATCCACAAATAAGCAGCAACTAAAGACAGCTGCAGTAAGGCCTGGAAACTCCACAGATGTTCAAAAAAGCAGAATAATGAGAAATAACATTTCTTGTCAGCTCTTTATATTCTTTGCTTTCATGTATCTTATCCATTTTTCAACACAGTCACATCAGCAGTAGTCATTACGATAAGTTAGTGTCACAAAAAGGTCACATAATATTGATCATAACAATTTTATAACCATCAATTCTTCAACCTGTAGACTGGTGTGTGCAATTTCTCTCAGAGATTGGCAGCAGCTCTGCTGAAGGCCAGTCAGGTGAGATGATTTTGCCAGTTCAAACAAACGGATTGATCTCTCGTTAATAAGAATAACATGGGATGTGGTCTCATCTATGAGGTATGAGAGAGGAGACAGCAATGCTTCACTGCAGTTCCTGTGCCTGTTGTAAAGTAATATTAGATCTGTGCCTAAAACAACTATGTATTAAAATTTTCATCATTTGCTTCTTTAAAGATTTTAGAGCCATTTTTTCCAGATCCCCCCAGTAAAGGTGAGCTCCTCTATCCATAAAGCTCTAATGATGTCTCTGGCCTGAGCTCATAAGCTATTCTGAAGTTTTTAGATGATCCAAAGCTGCAAGTTGTTCTTATAGACTCAGAGGGCCAAGTATTACACTTAATCAACAATTAACCCTCTGGAGTTTAAGAGCGTTTTCTCATATCAGATTTTGCATATCTGCTTAAATTTGCCTTTAAAGGCACTTGAATATAACATAAAACGTTCAAAACAATTTCAGCTCTCTCTATAATGAAACCCATCTGACCTACTGACCTACCTAATGTGCGATGTAAGTGATGACCCTAAACCTAAAAAAAATAAGATTTTAGAAATTCATATTTCTTGCGAATACACCACTTCATTAATGTGGACAAATTGGCTTGGTGCTTGAAATGTGTTTATCAGAATCTCAGCTTCACAAAAGCAGTGGAATGTATTAATAAAGTAGTATATAATATAGTGCCCATTGGTCAGTTTCACACAAAACCATAGACTGACACTAATCCACCAGTTACATTTAGACACGACAAAAGAAAAAATGCAGATGTGCATCAAGTACGATCTGGCAATGAAAAGGCTAGACTCTTCAGATTCAGGAAACGTTTAAACCGTATTTCTGCACTGTATTATTGGAAAGACAAAGAGAATGCTGGCGCGTTCATAGACCCCAGAGGCTTAAACTACCATACTAATACTACACTAAACAGTAAACACCTGACAAAAGTAACAAAATGAGCAGGGCTATGAACAATGAACAGCTGGATATACTAAGGTAGGGTGGAGAAGTGGAACACAAAGACAAGCACAAGGCCAGGTAAACATATTAAGACATGGATGAGACATAAACAGAAGACAGGACAGACAAGGGCAAGACAGGGCTAATTACAACAAACAGCTTTGAATGTCTCACAATCAGATACAAAACAAAATACAGAGACAGAATAACAGGTGATTTCCTTATGCTTCCATACATCAAGTCCTAGAACTCTCTGGATATCTGGATGCTTTTTCTTTCACTTTTTTCTTGCCATCATTTCTGACTGTAAACAGAATCTATAGTTTTTTTTTGTTTGTTTGTTTTTGTCAATGTATATTTTAGCATATTGTTTATTAAACAGCACTTCTGCTTATTTTATTAGACCTTGTCCCTCTGATTTGTGGTGTCCTTTTAGATTTCTTTAATCTAGTATTGTCAGAACCCAAACAGGGGCTGAATATTATCTCATTAGCACGTCAATGTTAATTGGGTTGTACTGGGGACACAAATGACCACCGTAGTAAGCAGAGATGCTGCACAGTTGAATAGTGCAGCACTGTTAATGCTTAGAATGATAAATCTGGCCCCATGTCAATTATTTCATGGTAGCAAACAGATATACTGTCTTTAGCCATGTTTTTTGGGTTTTTTTTTGGTATTGCCAAGACAGGCACCCATTAAAAAATTACTATTTCGCTTTACTGGGTCTTTGTATGTGTTACTTCAAGATAAAGAAACTACTGCTCCTGTAACAAAACACAGATGTCATAGTGGTTTAGCAAAATGAGCTGAAGCACAAACACTGGCCTATAAACGTAATATGGTGTTGCAATACCTTTTCATAGACCATAGAGTAAAAACAGTGTCTGTTTTAGCACAAGGAACCAAAAAACAGCCTTGCAGGAGTGGTATGATCCGCATAATGTCATGGCTGAACTATCATAGGAAATTACATTTTCGCAGGGGTGCTCTTGTAGAAATTACGATGAGTAGCAACAGCATCATCCCTTGCACAGCGCTAAATAAACGCTTCGAATGGAATACAAGGATTTACTGTCAAAAGGAGTTTTCAGCAAAACAGGCTGAAAGACAGAATACCAAATTAAACTGTTTACGGAGAATTGCTCATTTAATTTGGCCTGGATTTCCCCGTTTTTTCCCCCTCGGTGAATGCAAATCGGGTTTGAGTCGAGCCCTGCTCGTTGCTATCTCCATGTCTCCTTTGTGGGCTGTGCACATCATGGAGAAAAAAAATCATGATGTTTGTCTCGACGGTGTTACTGCAGTTCTACTTTGAGATCTAATTCCCCGCTGCAGCACGCTTGCATGGGCACACACTTGCCAAGGGATCTGAATTTTCTGTCTTCTAAAGATATGGATATTCACTGCACACATGCAAGTACACCCCTCTCCCCACCTCCCCAACCCATGCACCAACTAGATCAATCATTTGCATATCCCGTATCTCATGTAAGCGCTCCCCCATTTATCATGTTGGACAACTTTATGGATGAGTTTTTCTTTCACTCAGTAATATTAATCAAGCGCAAATTAAAAATGAAAAAAGAAGGAATCAGAAATATGTAAACATGGTCAAGTTTTTGATCCAAGTTGACTTCTCCTGCTTTTCCCCCCCGTTTCTTTGCATAAATATCACATGCAAATAAATAAACTGTGCAAGTAAGCAAAAGCAACCTCACAGTCAAAGGTAGGATTCACACAATCAGCAGTTTTGGGGGATATATATATTTTTTTCTGTGCTCTCGACTGGATGAAAAGTCTTTTCATATGAGAATCCGTCTAAATAAATATGAGAAGTGTGTCTAAAAAGATATTAAAGCTATATTACTTGTAGGTACATATGTTTCTCGAAATGGGCGGGGGTGAACGGTAAAGCCAAGTTACTGGTGGTCTTAAAGCGCACACAAAGCATACTAGCGGCTAGAAAATATGACTGCAGTGGCAGAACTACCAGCAGTGCAAGCGTGGAAATTGTACTTATTGCCAAAGGGCAGGGGAGTCCATTGGACCCCTTATGTCAGGCATGTCAAGCTGGCTCCCTTCTGGGCTACAGCCTTGTGGAGATTAGCATTTCCTGTGATTCCTGTAAAAATCCTAAAAACACAGTCTCTTAGAGGTAATATTTTAGGTAATTTTATTGTGACAGTTATTATAAATGTATATTAAACATTATAAATTGAAATGAAATCAACCTAAATCAAATGTGGTGTGGTGAGAAATAAAAAAGAAATAAAAAGCAAGAAATTTCATTTCAGTTTTGCCAACATCCTTTCAAGACGCGAGCTATAAGCTATCTTGTAGAGCTAACATTCCAAACCATCTTCCTAAATGTCAACTGATGCAGTAAATTTCAACATGCTTATTGTGATCTAAGGCCTATATGCACTAGCGCAAGCAACTTGATTTGCGCTGAATTTGATTAGCCTATTTAATGTATAAATGATACAGTACATTATAATGTGACATTCTGAGAAGCTATGATAACTTACTCTCACTGAACACTTTATTAGCAAGACCTGTACCTCTACTCATCCATTATCTAGTTAACCACTGTGTAGCAGGAGTACAGTGCATAAAATCATGCAGATTCAGTTCAGCAGCTTCACACAGTGTTCACACCCGCCATAAGAATGGGGGAAAATGTGATCTTAGGGACTTGGAGCGTAGCATGATTGTTGGTGCCAGGTGAGCTGGTTTGAGTATTTCTACAACTGCTGATCTCCTGGGATTTTCAGCACAACAGAGTTCATTCAGAATAGTTGAATAAAGTAATGAGAAAGTAATTGGTAATGAGAAAGGTCAACAGACTGGTTCAAGCTGACAAAGGCTACAGTAACCCAGAAAGCCACTGTACAATTGTGGTCAGCAGAAAAGCATCTCTGAATGCACTTCTACTACTAGAACCTTCAGGATAAGCTACAGCAGTAAAATACTGTATTGGATCAGTCAAGAACATAATGCTCAGGCTTGCAGTGTACGCAGACTCACCACATCTGGAGGGCTATAAGTAGCCTGGTTTGATAAGTCTTGCAAGATATGCAGAAACCCAACGATTTGAACCGAGAATGTTGCAAAGCAGCCAGTGATATTTAATTACCTGAACCTACACCTGAACTTAACCTACTAGCTCTAAACTTAAACCTTTCCTAACCTAAATTTAACCAAACACTTACACTAACTCATGTAATTCTATAAGATACCGGTACCTATGCCTTAACCCTAAACCTAAATTTAACCATAGTAGAATATGAAATTCTTACAGTTTCTGCAGACGTTTCCATCCATGAATTCCTTTTTAGAAGCTTTGTAACAAAGAAAAGTATCATGGATGTAACTGTAGCAACACTGTTTTTTTAATTCTTCTTAGATAACATGGCAGGTGGGTTGTGTGTGTTTTGGCAAAACAGTGGACAGGAGCTGTAGAGTGAGTCCTAAAACATGTACAAAATATCTTCATGCAAATGTTACATATATATTTGGGTACACCTTTATTTGTTTGTGTATGAATTTTATGAGATCTTGTTGTAATGCATCACATCACAAAGCAAAAACCATCTCAAACTGGTTTCATGAACAGCACATTGAGTTCAGTGTTTTTCAGGGACCTTCCTACTCACCAATTCTAAATTCAATCGAACACCTTTGAGATGTGGTAGAACAGGAGATTCACTGCATGAAAGTGCTCCACAATCATATCAACATGGACCAGAATTTTAATCTTGTTGAATCCATGCCACTAAGAATTGAGATTGTATTGAGAGCAAAAGGAGACCCTACCCAGTATTAGTATAGTGTCCCTAATAAAGAGCATGATGAGGGTCAGCCACTATTCTGTGGTAAAACGTCAACCTCATCATGATATAGCAATAGCAATAAATCAAACCGTTTATATTGTTGCTTCCTTATTCATTTAAGGTTGTTTATGTATTTCTTTTCACTGAGGCTCATAAGATCTGGACGTTTTTTTCCAGTAACTACAGAAAAAGTAGCTTACATGCAGCATTAGAATCTCTTGGGGCTAGTCTGGCCCATATTATGCATCTTAGCATATTCACAATCTTATCTGTGGGATTCAAAATAAGATTAATTTGCTTGAAGATCATTTTGATCTCTTTGATCTCAGGCAAAAGATTTGAGATTTCTGGAGCGTATATCTTATTTTAAGTCATTGTTGGTAAGTCTTGTTCAAAAGTGTACATAATAAGTATGATTAGTACAGTCAATCATGCTTAATGCCCTCCTGGAGGAATTGCTGTGAAGCTCATTGCAAACCGATAGTCTCTCTGACAGAGCCGTTTATCATTATGGATTATTATGCACATACCTAGCCACATCCTACACATGAGCACCAGTAGGACTCCCACATTATATTTCATGTGGGTTCAGTGACTCTATTAGCATGGTTAGATCGATGAAATCAACTTGTCTAGCTTGGGATGCTGCACAACGCATAATGAGCCAGCATATGAAAAATGAATCGCTTACTGGTACGTTGACTGGATAATTTCACTGATCATAGTAGTAAAATCTGGTGAGTCTGTCTCATTACCTATAAAACCAGGGGGTTGGACTGAACCTACCTTGTACCTACACTCATTGGCCATATTCCACCTCATTATCAATAGAAACAGACCGATCATAGCACCACTACCGATCTCAGACTGTTTGAGTGTTTGGTAGACCATATCCAGTACCACCGTGATTTTGCTATCAGTGTATTAGTTAACACAGATTAGTGTCATTGCTGGGTTGAGAAGAGTCAAAAATATCAAGTGGCCAGTGTTTTCATGGTTAGAACCTTACCACTGATGAAGGGCTAGTATACAAGTATGCTTTCTAGGCTAAGAAAGGTTTACTACCCACATAACATGTGGTCAGCAGTGGTCCTGTGCTGGTTTCTTACCAAAGATGAATGTGGTGGAGGTCTGCGGAGCTATTGACCTGTCTATGCTCTGCCCACGACTGTATTCTCTATTTATCAGTTTTACATAATTTCAAGCCATTAGTCAAGGAGGTGAATCAGGTATGTTTGGAGCAGAGAATACTTGAAGCTGTACAGGGCAGTGGATCTCAGAGACTGGATTTAAAAAAAAACTGCTGCTGTAAAGCATCACACAGGTTTTGTCAAAGGTACCTACATTCTGAATGTGTCATTCTTTTCTAGGTGCCCTAAGGGGCACCATCTAAGGATGCTAGGCTAGAAGCTAATGCTAGCCAACTGGCTATAATCGCTTCAGTTAGCTAACTGCACACTCTTCTGAGAGGACACTAAGCGTGACCTAGTCACTAAGACAATGGGCTCTATTTTAATGATCTTTTGGCAAGCCATCAACTGAGCACCGTGCAGCTTCATTTAGGCCGTCAGTGTGTCTTTGCTATCGTAGCTACAGAAAAAGTATGCCTTGCGTGGCCTAAAAACATGTAGTAAGTCTCTTCATGGGTGTGTTTTGGGCATAACGTGCAATAAACCAATCAGCGTGTCACTTGCTACTAACTTTAAGAGCCAGGTGCGGTCTGACTTTGGCGGATTGCTATTTCAATTGCACAAAGCTGGGGTGTACGAGCGTTGGGCATGTGCCTATGTTGACAATGCACTGCCAAGATAGCAATGAAGGCTTGACTGTCGACGTCTGCCTAGGTTGTCAGTTTCAGGTTTCAGTCAGTGGCGCACCTGTGTTTTCTGTTGCCATGAGAGCAATACGCCAGAAATTTACCTGAACACACCTCATTTCAAGACCACCACACCCATCTGCACAGATATATTTGCAAGAACCATTTTTATTTGAACAAATGCAAATAGACTGATGGTAGAGCGTAAGACAGCAATGAGCATTGCAACATGCCTTGCATAGGGTTTAAATAGGGCCCGATGTTGCAAAGCTAAAAACAAATGCTATGCTGTCCACCTTTCACCTTTTAAATCTTTGATGGGATTTGAAAAAGATGGTTGCAGCACACAAATCCATTAACATTAGTGAACTGGAAGCCCCTGTCCATTAAGGAATGGGCTAAGGTTCCTCAGGAACGCTGGTGTGCATCAAGGTTGCTATGCATCAAGGTTGGCAGCAGGTCAACACAGGAAAAGGGAGTGCTACTAAGTACTAAAGACACTTGTCATGAAGGGGTTGAATAATTCTGAGACTGCAGTCGTCATTATAAGTGACATTTTGTGCTGGATTAAAAAAAAAAAAAGAGAAACACTAGTCTTGTTTGATTGGTTACAGTTTGCTAACAAAACTAATTTGCAAATGACAAATCATCACTCAATCATTGGTGTCTGGAGAAGATTGTCTTCTAAATGCTGTAGATGAAAATGCTCATGTCCTTCCAAAAGTATATTGGGAACTCAGCACAGAATATCAATTGATGGGTTGGAAATCCTCGGTCCTGTGGCAGGAGATTTGTGCTGATCAATCTTTACCTTTATTCCAGAATGTCCCCAGTGCCCTGAGTTTTATGAGCCTTTGTGAACATTGAGAGGGAATTTTTTAAAGAGTTCCAAACACTGAACAACAGCAGCCCTCTTGGTGAATGGAAATAGAGAAAAAGAAGTGCTCTCCAACATCAGTTCCTTTTTTTGGCTTCTTACATTATTCATTTCTCTCAGGCTCATGAAATGGAGACCACTGAAGGTTGTTTTTTCCACCACAATTTGGATAGTTCACAGCCATGAAACCTCATCATGAGTTGAGAAATAACAGACGAGGCTACCAGCTGTGTTCTCGTCATTTGTCAAATTCGTTTTATTTCTGTCTGATAAGCTGTCTGATTTCTGTCACTGCGATCTACGGTGGCATTTATCAAAACACCTGTAGATTGATTGATCTGGTCTCGGTACCTTCCTTGTTCTTCTTCAAGGTTGCTGATAATAAGTGGTGGGAGACTAGCATCAATGTCACAAAGTGCCACCATGCGTTACCCAAAATAACATGCTGGGAGACAAACTGGTCCACAGATTTAGCCTTAATGTTCCGTGTAAAATATATGATGTCACTCATTGACACTGTGCTCCTTTTCAAGGTTGTAAATGTCTGGCAATGGTATGATTTTTTTTCTCTAAGCTTAGTCAACTAGGCTGGCTATGCCCAGAAGTGCACAGAGGAGGGTACAGATCAAGAGGATTAGCAACTACAACTAAAAATAAAAGCTTCTTTGATTGGATGCACAGTTCTAGGGAAATCCTAGAACTCCTAGAACTCATGGAAAATCCTAGATGTAAGGGATCTGCATTTTAGTATAATAAAAAAATCCTTTTCAATCAATAACATGAGTTCTGTTATGTCTCTGAATGGACGGTATAACTGACGATACATTTGATCTCAAATTAAAACAGGCACACATTCATACAAGCAGTAGACATGACAGCTCTCACTCCTCTGTTCTCCAAACAGTACAACCAGGGAGGACTGGAGGAGGAGGAGGACTGGAGGAGATGTCATCATTAATCAAAGAGAAATTAATCATTGTGGTCTCATTTTAGTCTCTATGCCATCTGTGGCCATATTACTCACTTCATATTTGTCCGTATTCATGGTTTTTAATGTGGCCTGCATATAACAAAAAGGAATGTGCACAGTTATCACCTTATAACACTAATACTACACTTAATAGTCTGGGAAGTTTCACCCCCTGCCTCCTGGGTACCTGTGTGTTTTTGTGTTGTGGCTTATGTATCATACATAAAATCACTAGCTCACTTTAAATTCTCTTTATTTAGGGAATGTAACTGCACTATATTATATTGCTGTGTTTTTCTTTTTTTAGAATTTGCATTGCCCATATACACCCTGTCTTTACCCCAGGATTTAATTATGTATTTTTCTTTTTCACGATCTTAGCATCATGTTATATAATGGTAAATATAAAGGTCTTTCTCCTGGAAAAGTGAAGGTAGTAACCTTTAAGGTAGACTACTGGACCTTAGGGATTGTGTTTTACCTTTGAGGGTATATTTACATTTTTTACATTTACATTTGTACCTTGGTGAACAAAAACATGCACCTGTACAGAACTTTTTGGGGTTTTTTCTTTTCCGAGAGTTTAAACAGATTCATTCTTACAAACTACACAAGACTAATCCTAGCCAGCTTCAGTGTGCTCCACAACGGCCTATCCATGCTGATGTACAGAGTCCAAATACTGTGTCTGTGTATTGGAAGGATTGTAGGGTTTGCATGCTGTATATTTTACTTGTATCTATCAAATGCAGACACCTAGCACACTGTGAATACTTTAATGCTGTTTGCCCTATGAATAGGAAACATATGGGGGAATTACTGCATGCTTGTGCAATTAAATGTGGTAAGCACGCAGAACAAATCTCTCCATCTGAACTTGTTTTCCGTTTGTTGTATTTATGCCCCAGAGGGTTCCTGGTTTCTATGGATACAGCTGTAGGTAGGTGATGAAAAAGAGCAGAGGAGGAGAGGGAGAGCTTTCACCTGTTCAGGTTGCAGCTCTTAAAGGAGAACACAGACTTGTTTTGACTGAGTGCATTTACAGGCAATTATGGGATCTAAAAGGAGGAAGCTCCTCTCGGGTCTCCGAGTTTTCTTTCGTCTTAAAAATCTCAAATTCCAGCTCCTGCTGCTTTGGTCCAACCGCAGGCCCAATATAAAGTCCAGAGTTTTAAGTCCAGGATGGTTGCATTTAAAATACATGATTAGCCCTAGGCTAGTCCTACGAGCGCTTGTCCCGTGACATTATTCAACAGTGGTCCAGATACAGTCTGTGTAAAAGCTTCCATACAGATTTAACCTACATGCAACCTTTGTTTTCCTAGGAAATCAAACATGTACATGCTAAGCAAGCATAAGTAATGTGAATTAGCTAAGCAAGAATGTTTGGTTTGGCCATCATCTGACTAAAATGCTTGGTTGGTTGGTTGTAGAGGCAGAGTCATATGCCATAATGAAAATGTAGGGCTTTTAAAAAAAGGTTTCAGTAGAATATGAGAAATGCTGTAAGGTAACATTTTTGTTTGGTAAGAAGAACAAAAACAGGGGTTTCAGTGGATTACAGGTACCAGAGAGACATGAAAACTTCTCATGTTGGTCTAAAAGAAATATATATCAATGTAATTGCCCTAATGTGGACTTTTAGACACAAATTGCATCATAATTTCAAAGATATTTGTCTTCCTTTGATACGAATTAAGATTAGAACAAATGAAGCTTATTTGAGGAATGCGTCATGCGGCACATAGATTTGAGAAAAGTGTGATTTAATTCCGTTCATGTATTTCAGATGTCTATGCTGCTTAGGCCTCATTTGTCTTCATACTATGTCATGCTGCTTCATTTTCTTCAATCTTTTAATAGAAAGCTGTGCAGCAGAAAACTTCATCAGAAAGTGGTGTAGCTGAAAGCTGGAGCACAATGTGGCATTTTTGGAAAGCTCCTGCAGATGTTGCAATCTACTTATTGAAAATACACCAGTGGATTTCAGTTTGTTGAGCTGCTTTGTAATTCTCTTAGCAAATGTGTTAATTATCCTGCCTCTGCCATCGCCTGTTTTCCAAATCAATGAGGGAGAAAAAGAAACAGACTTTGGGCGGCTTTACGCCTCTTCAAAGACATCGCAGGGATTGAAATGGAAAAATGTCAAGTGTGCAGGTTTGCGAGAAGAACGAGGAAATTGAAAATCCCCTCCCTATTGTCTAGAAGACTGAGTTTGTTATTGCCAGAGACACCCACACCCTATGCAGCTTTTTAGCTTGATGGTTAAAGTAGTTAATATGTAACGTGGTAGCATGAACATGGGCAGATTTTGTATGGCCTAGTTAGCAAGAAAAATCAGCCTGAATGCATGCATGCTTTCAGAGGATGATGGAAGGCAGCCAAGAAGACCTAACTACAGTCATATCGATATGCATCATATCAATATATATGGATCTTTCGCAAAGTCTGTGAGAATTGTCATGTCAGCTGCGATTCTTTTTTTTTTTTTTTTTGCTGTTGATTACCAATTGGGTTCTTGATGAGTGAGTCAATGTCAATGCTAAGAGATGGCCTCAGCATGTGCCTTTAAGTAAGGCCTGGCTGAAGAACATCTGCAAAGGATTTGGCGTGGAGTGCACGGCACCAAACTAATAATGACAAATGCGTTATGCTGGTGCCAATACCAATACCATGTCTGGAGCACAGAGGGCAGCACTTCTGTTTATCTGGCCAAGAGGGATGATTTTGACTGATGCAAGGGAAGAAATCCCTGCTGCCACATCCAATCCAGGCTAATAGAGGGACATGTTGACCTTGTACGGTTGGGCTTACTTCCAAAGTTCTGTAAGCAGACTCACTTTGGTAAGTCAACAAGATGTACAAGGAGAAACCTGAAATGCTTGTTGGGGGGAAATTTGAACTATAGAAATATAGTTATTACTGTGTTACTGGGTTTTCAGGTGTATTTTTTAAATACATGTAATTAAGAAAGGGGCCAACAAATGAACTACGTTTACTCTTAAGTAAGATTCTGTATAGGCAGCTTTAGGTCTGCACATTTGGATTGTTTTCTATTTGTTGCAGTATCAATGCAATGTCTATGAACACTCTGAAAAAAACATTGTGTTATTTTTTGGGGGAGGCAAATATCTGGTGAGCACCAAATAGTAATAAGTAAGCACCAGATAGGGAGAGATGTTGTTTATTACAAATCTAATGATTACCAGGCACTTTTAGGTGAGCACCAGATACTATTAAGTAAACCCTAGATACTATTAAATGCCTATTAAATTTTCCTAAAAAAATAAATGACACAATGTCCCTTCAGAGCCTCTGTAAATGACACATGTGAATGCTGTAAACTTTTTAAATCATAATTAAAAAATATCAAATAAAAAAAAATATATAATATAAAAAACTTAATAATAATAACTTCTTTGAAGACAAACACAGTATTGATCGTTTTTTTCTCTTCTAGAACAGCTCTTACACAAGATAGGGTTACATGATTAATTATTTAGCTCATCTCACAGGTACTTGATGTTGCAGATAACAGTGTCTTTCTAGACATTGCTCTTCACTGGAAATTTGATCTACGGTTCATGTCTATCTACTTGCAGTGCTTAATCCATGGAGATTACACACCGATCAGCCATAAGATTAACACCACTGACAGATGAATTGAAAATCATTATCTTAACCTACAGTAGCTCCCCACTGTCAAGGGATGGGGTATATTAGGCAGCAAGTGAACTGTCAGTTCTTGAAGGAACCATGCATAGACAAGGCAAGTCTTTAAGGCTCACTGATTCAATTTATGGAAGCCTGACCTCACAAATGACTTAAATGATCTGCTGTTTCACCTTAAAGTATCTGAATTTACTGATTAAAATTAATGTCTGGACAAGGTGCAACATTAGCTAATTGACCATAGTGGCCTCTCTTGTTACTATGGACAATAAAGTCCAATAAAATCATTCTTTGCATGAGAAATAATTAGTATCTACCACATGCTTTTGTTATGACTGGCATTAATGGGGGTCTTCTACAGGCTAATGTAGTCCAATAACAACATCTGCATTCTAATTCTATAACAGTGTGCCGTTCTGCTGCTGAATAGAAATCATATTACGATTGTTTATATGCTGAGACACTGAGGCAAGCAGACTCAGACCTTTCCACTGCTTTGCAAGTATGCTCAACATGTGGCATTTCCCTTGGCTTAGCTTGGCACACTCCTGGCTAGCCCCTGCTTTCCACATCAGACGCTATGACTCAAGCAGCTCCTCCAGCTTTGGCTATTACTACCACCCTCTGGAATCACAAATTACCAATTCAACTCACAGAATCAGTTTGTCAAGCCTATTTCTAAAAATGACCCACGGCACAATTTGTAGCAGCAACGTCTAGACGTTCCTTGGCCCTTTTTTCTTTGATAGAGTTTCTGTTTCTCATGGCCTGCTTGCGTGCACACCCTTTATTTCATCTGTCTCCATGAGTATCAACAGTCATTGTTGTCTTTTAGGGCTCTTTTAATCACAAGAAAATGACTTGAAGAGGGTGGAAACGAGAAGAAGTGGTGAAAAGCTAAGGATGCAGTCTTACTTTAGCAATTCATATTGATCATAAATTGTTGCACAGATTTGTTCAGTAGCATTGAGAAGCTACAATTATAATCCACGCTACTCAGCTT
This sequence comes from Salminus brasiliensis, assembly GCF_030463535.1. NCBI lineage: Eukaryota > Metazoa > Chordata > Actinopteri > Characiformes > Bryconidae > Salminus > Salminus brasiliensis. Next base: position 21,040,895 of record NC_132897.1, on the reverse strand, counting down.
CAGTCTTCAAATGGACAACACTGGATGTGTTCTGAAATCGGTTTGAGGAGCAAAGCACTTTTACATGCCTGTAAATAATTATACAAGCACATTTATATCCAAGAATAACTTTTATACTCAATTTCCTCAGCAAAGTGCAATGCTCTGATCACACTGGCTTTTCTTCTTCGCCAGGTTCGGACAGCCTTTTTTCATCCGCTAAAATGGCTCCATCTGTGTTGAAATGTGTCTCAAATCAGGAAAATCAACCATTTCACTGATGGTTTGAATGCCTATGAAACCTGACATACTCAACACTCCTAAAAGTGGAGTTCCAAAATGGTTCCAGGTCCAAAACATATGGTTGCAGTCAAAAGTTTGAGGCTTTAAATTATGAGAAGCTTCCTCACCCTCACGTCTCATTTACAAAAATGACTCTTCAAAGGACTCTTGACATTCCTATGTGGTTCTTCCATGACATTGGCTCCAGTGAACCTTCTCTGGCAGCTTTGTCTTGGTGCACATTTGTAGTCTTGTTCAAAAGAGGCTGTCCTAGAGACAATATACTGCATGGCAATATCACACATTTCCCCCAACACAACTGCATTTTTGTTTCTCATAAATAAATCCAGCACACCAGTGACCATGAGAAGAGTGCAGCTGTCTAGTTCTCACCTGCCATATACACTCCTCAGGGTGGGAGATGGAAGGCGCAAGGAGGAGCTGGATGATGTGTTCATAACTCACGCCATCGTGAGGTAAATCTCGCTGACTTGATGTGGGTGCATGGCTTATCTCGTTTCACCTCAGCTGATATATGGCCATGCAACGTTGTAAATGAGCCTTAGTAGTGTCAGAAGTAAAGGGAGGAAAAGCACAGGAGACCTGAAGAGGTTGGAGAAAGGGACACTTGTTGTTCTTCTGGGAGCAGGTGCACTAAGGTGCTAAATGCATGTTATAAAGTGTAAGCAGACTTGAGGATAGGTAGGAACATAAAGGTTCTGTCTATATTTTAAGAAATTGCTGATTATTAGATTGGAAATTGTTATACGTTATTGTCTTATACGTTTACAGTCACTGCAGTGGTATAAAGTTATGTATGCCTAAACCTCTTAAATGCTCAAGACTTCCATTCCGCAGCTGGCACAGCATTCTTTGTGTAACTACCAAATAATAAGACTCAGGATGTAAAGTATAGTTGTGTCTACACTGTTATTTTACAGCAAGAACAAACCTGTTTACACACTAAAAGCCACTGCATTGAAACCACCTGCCTATGAATAAAATGTGCTTTATTTATGTTGATACTACCAGACCTCTGAGGCATGGACTTCACAAGACCTCTGAAGGTATCCTGTAACATAAAAGTTATGACAGTTGACTGCATACCAGATTTTTTCTGATATGGATTCATGGACTAGTCAGTGCTTCCAGTACATTAACTGAGGCCATGAGCTACAGATCAGGTAAAATCAAGGAAAGCAGACAGGACAGACATTAGACAGACAGACATTAGTCCAATTATGACCACCTACCTAGTGGGAATAACCACTCTTCTTGGCTCGGGTGACACTAGTGAGACATTGTGGCATGGACTGTTTTAGGTGGTGGAAGGTGTTCGTTATATAGGTTAACTGGTCCTCTGTGGTGCATCAAATGCATCTCAGGAACTGCAAACCTTATAGGATGTTCTAGATCCGTTTTAGGGAAAGCGTACCAAGAATTGACCGCTCACATACTAAGTACCTCCCAACGGTATAACAATGATGCCCCACAGGCCACTGGTGCCAGAGGGGAACAAAGACTACAGCAAGTGGTACAGAGCAATCAATGCACCACTGTGGATCAGTTAACCCCCATAATGAACAATATCATTAATACAGTCCATGCCACAATGTCTCAGTAATGTCATCCAAGCCAAAGGTGGTTATTCTCACTGCGTTAACTGGAAATTACCTGTTAATTGCAAATAATTCCTAATGATTTACATCTCTAATATTCACAGAATCTCAAAATAGGAGCATTAAGATTAGATTGGAAAGAGGCAGCAGTAAGTGTAAAAGATGGAAAGACTGAAAAACTACTTAAAGGAAGGAGCCAAAGGCAAACAAATAAATAAACAAAAGAAACAAGAGAAAATTATATGTGATAACAGAATTCAGACTTGACAACTCTGAAGCACCTGTCCCCATCAAAATCTTCCAAAAAATAGGCTGCTGGGGAAACTAGGCCAAGAAGAAATAGAAGAGAGCAGTGATGGGGGAAAGTGCTTTGTTGCTTTAACGCAAAGTAAACAAAGTCGATTGGGGAGACTGGAGGCAGAGGTGCGTGGGCGGCCGAATCCAGTAGGTCCAATAAAGCAACACCCAGACTGGCAGCTCTGTCGTCTCTTTTTTGCAGAGAGGAAGATTACAAAGACTTCACATACAAGCCAACGTTTCCTTATCTCGGGGACGTGGGTCCGATATCATTGCGGTCGTTCTCTATCTTCCCTGTCTAACCAACGCACAGACATGGATGGATATGTGCCTCAGAACTATTAATGATATAAACACAGTAGTGGCCTTTCTGAAAGGTGTAATCAAGGACAGTGATTATATGCTTCACTGAATGAGCTAACTAACAAACACATCATATGTAATAGTATAATACATGTGCAATTAGCCTAATTGGATATCTAATTTAGTAGAGACACATGTGTCATGACCATGTCTTTGGAATGGTGGAGCACAGCAAGCGGCCATGATCCTTTTAATCTGTTTTATACAACCACAGACTAGTAACCGCATTTACCATCCACTTGTGCACACTTAAGCATACCAGACAGACTTTTTTGGGGGGTAATCCTTAGAACAGAGTTTCTCAATCCTGGTCCTGGTGTACCGTTGCTCTGCACTGGTGTTTTTCTTGCTCCAACATCCATGTTAGAAGGGCTTGCATCAGGTGTGTTGGGAGGACTTGAAAATGTTCAGGGCAGCTATAATCCAAGACCAAGGTTAAAAAAAAAACAGCACCTTAAAAGGACAAGTTTTTGTTCTTAAACCACTGAACTCTAGTTGTATTATTTAATTGTTAATTGTTAATCCCAATGCAGAAACTGCTGTGAAATATTTGACAGCTTTTTATTTGATTTGGTAAATATTTGGTTTGTTTGAATATATATCTTGTGAAGTCCCACAGGGTCCTATTTTAGGGCTTATGCAACTTATGTTATGTTATATATTATGTTATTAGAGTGAAGAACCCATATGTGGACCTACATACTTAAAGAACCTTAAAAAAATACAAGTTTTAATGAGAAATCTTGAAGAACCCTTTTAAAGGTTTCATAGTTCTATACCAATTATACATTTGTCATGAGATCAGAGTGTACGTGACTGAGAAGAGTTTAAACTGATGTTCGAGCAAGTATTCTCAGCATTACAAGAGCTAGCAAGAGCTGTTTCAAAGCACACATGCCTACCAAGTGTTTTCTGAAGACCGTTTAAGTGACAAGCCGCCAACACAAGGTCTGCATACCTTCCGTCAAGCAAATAACCAACCCTTTCTTGTCCTTGTCCGCTTAAATTAACCTTAGTTATACTATGACATGCACTGACAAATTGGATTTGCAGCATGACAGCAGCTAACCAAGCTGGATCCATCTCCGGAAAGTGGCCAGCGGAATCAGTCGGATGCTCTTTCCAACCACATTCTAAATTGAAAATGCAGGTTTCAGAAAGGGTGCAATACAGGGCCCAGCATCTCTCGAGACCGCCAGCGAGTTCCTCTGGCTCGATGTGTCAGAGGAACAGATGGAAAGTGCAGCGTAGCGGCATAGCAGAGTCTCTACGGTTGCGACGCTATGGAAAAAATGTCCTTAAAGTCACAGTCTCGAGCATTGCAGACATGCCGAAGAGTCCCAGGCCTGAGAGCCTGTGCAAAACAGTGACGCAAACGTACACTGTGGTGTCGCAATTTTACAGGGAGTTAGCGTAAAAAGCGGCAATAAAAGCAGATGAAAACGCAGTGGCGCTTGGAGGGCAGGCTTTGAAAGAGGGGCTTAGGGATCGTTGAGGAGCGGAGAGGATGAGTCCCAGTGCTATCGGGGAAGGGGAAGAAAAAAATATAATAATATTCTCTGGTGAATTAATGCACTGTCTCTAATTTAGTCTTGCCTGGCCCTTTTTCTCTGCCTTGGGCTCTGTTAGACAGACTCTCATAATGAACATGGCTGAGGGCTGCCTCTACCAGGATTTAAAAAAAAACAGGCAAATGAAGGGGAGAAAGGGAAAAAGGAAGGCAGACAGACAGAAAGAGGCAGAAAGAAAGATGAGATAAGAGGAGATGACTTGCAGGGAGGGATGCAAGAGATACTGTCTTACAAATAACAAAGCCGTAATTCCACTTAACACTTGAATGGCAAAAGTGTGAAAAACCAGCATGCTAACTTTCTCCCAGATATCCACTGACATTCCTGCTTAATGGGTAGCACGTGGCCCATGACACTGAAAGAGCTATGGGAGTAAAAATGTGGCTTGTGTTCTCCCAGGAGATGATTTTAACTGTGCTTGGATGAGAAATCACACAGCAGGTGTGCCTCGCTACACTTGCAATTCATTTGATGACCCTTTAATGTGATTTGCCCTTTCCTCAAAGACTAAAATGCGATCTCACACTGCATGATCGATTCTCTTTTGGGTGACTAGGCCAGCACGAGAGCTAATAATATTAGCCTTATTTCTAGTACATTCCTGAAAAATAAAGGCGCCAAAAGGAGATGTGCCTTGGAAGAACCCTTCAATGGATTGTTCTTTGAAGAACCATTCGGTAAATAGGATGTGCATGTGTGAGCTATCTTTTCAAGGCCTAAAGACCCTACAAAAATTACAAAGTTAAGGTATGGAACAGTTGTGAAGGGTTCCTTCAACATTAAACATGGTCCTAGGGTCCTCCACACTCGCAAATCTCTATGGTTTCTCTATGCCATTGCTACAGGAATTCTTTTTTGCCACTTTCTTAAAGTGTGGAGGTGAACCTTTGGACAGCACAGTATGCTCTTTGCCTAGTGCCAGTCTCAAGACTGTACAACAAATGCAGGATTTCACCCATGCAAAAACAGAAACAGGAGGGTTCCTTTCCCTGAAGCTCAAAAATAGCATGGAGGCTTTTGACTAACCACGGTGTTGAGGGCAGAAGCTCAGCAGTGTGTTTCGGCTTGTTTACATCAGTATGCAAGAGATGCTGGGTTCCGAGTTTCCGCTTTGCCTAAACAGCAGGAGATCACAATTCTCTCAAACATAAATAAAAGTCAAAGCTGAATGGCTCCTAGAGAAGGGCAGGCATTTTGCTAGCCAGTTCATCTGTCTATAGCCTGGATGCAAACAAGGGCTAATGGAGAGGTCAGTGATATGACAATTTGATGCAAATTGAAAGCTGACCCCAGCAGTGGCCAAAGGCTTCAGTGATTGCACATATTTGAGAGCCAATAACATTGTTTGCTGTCTACTCTACTCAAAAAGACCTTCTGCACTCTAAAAAAAGGTTCTACACTATTTGTTCAAATTTTTGTGGACACCCCTTCTAATTAATATGTTCAGCTACTTTAAGTTGCACCCATTGCTGACACAGATGTGTAAATGCACACACACACACAGCTTGTCTAGTCTCTGTAGACTCTGAGGTACTACCAATAGAAAAGGACTCTGTGGAGCAGATAAACATGAACCTATTGCCACTGTGCCTAATGCCAGGTGTGGACTAGAGGGGTATAAAACCCTCCAGCATTGAGTTGTGGAGCAGTGAAACTGTGTTCACTGGAATTATGGTTGGTGCTCCATCCTATACTTTTAGGTTGAGTTGGGGAGTTGAGGATGAGGTGGGGTGGCGATTATCCAACAGCCTGACCTTTCCTGTTGAATAATGCAATCAGATCCTCACAGCAATGTTCCTAAATCTAGTAGAACGACTTTCCTGGACAGTGGAGACAGTGACTTCAACAGAAGCAGGAAAAAACTATATTTTTATATCCTTGATGTTAGGAAGAAAACGTGAATGAGCAAGTGTCCCAATACTTTTGTCAGTATAGTGTATGTAGGATTGCAAAACATTGGTTCTTTGACTTGTAATGACAGCAGAACGATTTCTGGAGAAGTTTTATATAGATCCATCAACAATGTTTTTCCTCCAGTGCTGAGAACCCTACAACCAACCAAAGGCCTCTTCTGCTAATTAGGACCATACCATAAGCATTGATAATGTGGCAGGAGACTTTGAGAACTTGGGCTGGAGATCAGGCAGCTTCTGCTTTGAGAGATGGTCAGACCATAATAAGTGAAACTCGGACTGAGAGATACGACAGAGTTGAAGAGAGGAGTCTTTGTTATGGACATGGAAGGTAGAAATGGGCATTAACAGGATATTAGATTGGGAGAAGGAGGACTATATATCTTCTATATAGAACCATTGCATTCAGTGTAAAAAACCCTCTAAAACAAATTCTAAAATGAAGTTATAAAGGTGATGAATGAGTTTTTTTATATATATTTTTTTTTATTGTAGAACCGCAACTGATTCCCTCAAAAATCTTTCAGTGTAGTTCTTTGAAAAATCTTTTTTTAGACGTGACTGAGAGTTTCGGGAAACTTTCTGTGTGATGTTAATACCAATCGCAGGCTTGTCTTGGAACAGTTCGTCCAAGCCAAGAACCTTCGTAATGCGTGCATGAGTGTATGCAGCCAAAAAAGATGGCCTTAGCAAGAACCCTGGTGCTGAGTAACATTCCACTTGTCAAAACTAATGTGTTCATTCAGATGTAAAAGACAAATATTGATCTACCCTGAGAGCATCAGCATGAAACACTGTTTGAAAGATATGAGATTGTATTCAGCATAGAGCAAGAATACCCATACCCAGCAGACACTGGACGTCAATTTTCTGTCAGGAAGACGTTGGACTCTAATGTTGGACAGACATTGAGTTTGAGTTGAAAATGAAAATTCACGTCGAAACCCGACGTTGTTCAGATGTTGAATTTTGCTTAAAAGTCAAAGTGACGTATCCTTCAAAAACCATCACTGGGCTGACATCGAGCTCCAACCTTTGACAGATGTTGAATTTTGATTTCTTAACACCAATAACCAACCAACCAACAACATATCAACGTCTAACAGTGTTAGCATGAACAAATTTAGCCTTAGTGTGTCGATAATGAGCATGCAGAGACGGGGCCAGTCTAAAAAAATTATAAAAAATGTCCCTAAACCTTTTTAGGTTAACAGAATATGGCAGTAATACTAATGCACTTCAAGCTTAACCCCTTATACAGTCTATGGACCGTTGTTGGGCTGAAAGTGTTCTTACAAACTTCGATTATCAAAGAATAGCCCCGCCAGTTTGTACAGAAGCCCCTGTAGTTACTAATGCCTAGTAAACGCCTAGTGTAATAATGTCTTTCTGCATTACAGGGGTTAAACTAGATCCTCTAAAGGTAAGAAAACTTTCCACATCTATCAGAGAATAGAGAGTTATGGCAGGGGGAGCAACTTACCATCTTCCTTAACCTCATACCTCAACCTTTTCATAATTAGAACTGACCTGCTGTATTTTCATTCACTTGGTGAACTCATGTCTACCCATGAAAAGAGAGAGAGAGAGAGAACCCTAGTTCCCAGAAGGCTGTGCTCATTTTCAGTAGGTTTTGACAGCCAGCTTTTTGATGATGTCTATCTGTCTAAGAGTATACGTCAGCATTCAGAGATCAGTCATTTGTTTGACATTAATTAAAGCCTATATTTAACAGTCAGTGGATCCCCGTGGGTTCCACTGTAGCATACTGAGTAATTATTCTGATCAAGCTCTGGCAACCTATGAGCCGGCCTGCCCCACGATGAAGAACGCGTGGACAATTTGCAGCTTATGTGACTATATGCTTTACTTAATAGAATAAGAAACATCTAATGAGTCAAAAAAAAATGTGACACCATAAGTACTTAAAGAAGTAGATTACCTTCAAGGAGGCTTTCAGGAAACAGGCTAAACCCTAACACATTTATGGTTGGTCAATTTTCTGAGGTCACATGCTCTGTTTTTTGTAGTGAAGCTGGGGCCAGTCAACCGCTACGGAATAGAGGAAAACATCCTCCCTATTTCATCATCAGTTAAGGCACAGTTTCAAGCACAGCAGAAGTGAATTTCCTACCACTTGAGGGCGCAGTAGCCAGGTTTGAAACAGCTCCGACAAATCACTTGTTTTACCCAAATGCTACAAAGAGTATGTATGGGCAGCACTATGGCAAATATGTTTTGCTCATGGGCTCCCCCTACTGTTGGGGAGTGTTAATCGCTTTTACACCACTTACGTCAACACAAATCACGCTTTGAGTGCCCCCTCATGGACAGCTGTATCCACTGTTGACAAGCTAAGAGATACAAAATTATCATCTAGAGTGACGGAAGTATGTGGACTGATGCAGTACAGTATATAGGCTCCTACACGAATATGACATAAGATGATCTGCACCAAGAGGCCTTTGAGCTTCCAGTATGGCTCGGCTTGACTCGCCATCCTTTAAGATCCACGGAAGACAAGCGGCCAGGCTTTTTTCTGTCCCACACCGAAGAGGTGGAATGAACTTCTCCTGGAAGTTCCTGAGTCAAGCACTTCTGTAGGCCACTCTGGATAAGAGCGTCTGCTAAATGCCTTTAATGTAAATGTTCTGCAGTTCCGCTGAAGTTAAATTCTAAACAATGAGGGTGCCTTAGTGGAACCATTTTTGGTTCCATAAAAAGCCATTTTTGTTAGAGGTTCTTTACCCTCACAGCTCTGTTCCGAACAAGGTTCTTTATGGAACCAAAAATGGTTATTCAAAAATGGAAATCACTCAAAGAACCCTTTGTAGCACCTTTGTTTTTAAGAGTGCATTGCAGCCGCAGTAGCAGTAGCATTCAGGCGTGATATGGAGAGAGGGCATTCTCCATATTACAGTCAATTACAATTTTAAGGTCAAATTGCTACATGGTGTAGCTTTAAGCATAGCCTGTTTATTCAGGTCATTCAGCTGTTGTTAGGAACTGGTCTTAAAAGCTGAAACTTCAGTAGAGTTGAGGGCCAAAAATGTTATGGACAGAATGCCAAAAAAAATAAATAAATAAAAAGACTTTTTAGTTTTAAGACTGAAATTAACTAGCTGTTCATTTCAGTGCTTTGTGGGTTTAAACACAAGAACAGGACAGAAGTAATCAGCTCTATTGTATGCAGAGGCAGTGAGGGTGCAGGTAATTCTGACTCTCGGACTCTGAGTGAGCTGAATTCATTACATGAGGCTGTAAAGAATGTGCAGCTCAAAGTGTTTGAAAACTTCTGCCTCGAACCCAAGAGTCCAAAAGTTTAAATAAATAAATTAAAAAACATTTGAGACTGTATTGCTCATCTGTGCCATCACTAGTATTGTATGGGGTGAACCATTCTCAATACAGCATTGAGTCATAGTGTCTCATCTAGTCTAGTCTAGTCTAGTCTGGTCGTGCTGATATGAGTATATCAGACACAGTGGATTTTTTTCACAGTACCGCCCTTCAGGGTGTTTCTAATAAAGTGGCCAGCCACTCATGCAATAGTCCTTCTAAAATCGAGAATATAAATAGGAGTGCTGTCTTCTTTGCTGCAGTAACAGTCTCTATTATTGTAGGAAGGCTTTCCATTCAGTGTTGGAACACTGCAGTGAGGATCTGATTGCTGCTCCCAAGGCCCCAGTGCTGGGGGGGGGGCTTTGTGCCCCTCCAGCTGTATACATAGGCCCATGCTCAGCTGCTCCAGAACATACCATTGTTCTGACGAAGCTCTTCTATGGAGATTATACAAACTGTGCACCTTAAAGTAACATCACTCATCATCACACATTAATTAGAAAGGGTGGCTGGATAGTTTTAGACAGACACTTCTACAGATACAGGTGCTTGAAATGGTTCTTTGAGCACATAAAGAACCATGTTTGTAACAGAGATGTTCTAAAGGTCAAGTTTAAGTATTAAATGTAATGGTTCCTTATGGTACCAAAAGTGGTTTTTGTAATACATCACCTCAAAGAAGCACCATTATTTTTGAGAATGTATAGTGTACATTTCTATTGATACTGAATTTATTTCTATTTATACTGGATACATTTCTATTGACACTGGATACATTTCTATTGATACTGAATTTATTTCTATTTATACTGGATACATTTCTATTGACACTGGATACATTTCTATTGACACTGAATTTATTTCTATTGACACTGAATTTATTTCTATTCATACTGGGTACATTTCTATTGACACTGAATTTATTTCTATTTATACTGGATACATTTCTATTGACACTGAATTTATTTCTATTGACACTGAATTTATTTCTATTCATACTGGGTACATTTCTATTGACACTGAATTTATTTCTATTTATACTGGATACATTTATATTGACACTGAATTTATTTCTATTGACACTGAATTTATTTCTATTCATACTGGGTACATTTCTATTGACACTGAATTTATTTCTATTTATACTGGATACATTTCTATTGACACTGAATTTATTTCTATTTATACTGGATACATTTCTATTGACACTGAATTTATTTCTATTCATACTGGGTACATTTCTATTTATACTGGATACATTTCTATTGACACTGAATTTATTTCTATTGACACTGAATTTATTTCTATTGACACTGAATTTATTTCTATTCATACTGGGTACATTTCTATTTATACTGGATACATTTCTATTGACACTGAATTTATTTCTATTGATACTGAATTTATTTATATTCATACTGGGTACATTTCTGTTCATACTAATTGTATTTCTATTCATAATGAATACATAGTGAATTAATTTCTATTTATGCAGAATACATAGTGAAAACCCTTGTATATATATATATATATATATATATATATATATATATATATATATATATTCATAACAAATACATGCAGAATATGCTGAATACATTTCTATTCATACTGAGTACGTAATCGGCGTCTACTGATAATCGTATTCTCTCTCTCTCTCGCCCCCCCATCCCCCCCCCCCCCCCCCCTCTCTCTCTCTCTGCCCTACCGGAGCGCGCGGGGCGGGGAGGAGCGAGGCGAGGTGCGCGCGCGGCGCTTTGCTGTTTTTTTTAATCAGGAGCACAGCGCCGCTGCTCGAGCGCCCGTGTAGCGACTGTCGTGGCAGCGCGCGCCGCTCCAGTCTCCCACTCCGCTCTCTCGCTAGTGCACGCTCAGAGCCGTCCTTGCCTCTGGGTCCCGCGCGGAATACTGGCTTCGCGCGCCACTGCGGTATCGGTTTCAGCGGAGAAAGAAGCGCGTGACGCGCCTGGGATTGCTTTTCTTCATCCTCCAACCTCCTCGTTTATTCATTTATTTTATTATTTTCTTCTTCTTCTTCTTCTAATCGGACGCAGCACCTGCGCGCGAGGAGCTACTCGAACGTGCGGGAACTCCACGGAGGACTGAAGTTGCCCCCCTTCCCCCACCCCCCCCAACCCCCCGGCTCGCCACCATGTCTGTGCTCAGGATGGGACCCCTCCTCGTCTCCATCGTCCTCTGCGTGAGCGCGGCCGTCCCGCATCTCGCCAAAGGTGAGGCGCGCGTCCTCCCCGAGCCGGGCTCGCGCTCTTTTTTTTTTTTTGACATAACACACACACACACACATGCGCGAGCACACGCATGCACACACTGTGTGCACGTAGAAGGAATGCACGCGGTAGAGAAAACCCTTCAAAGTTCAGCCAGTCAGACCGAACACAAATCTATGGACGCGCGCGAGAGAGAGAGAGAGAGAGAGCTCCGAGCTGCTGCTCAGCTGTAGACCTGCTGCCTCGGGCGCTGGTGGCAGCCTATAGGGCAGCGTTGAGCGCGAGCGTGAAGGCTTGTAGCCTGGTTACGTTTTGGACCGGACGCTGCTCGCGCGCGCGGCTTATCAGTGACAGCAGAAGCAGTGTTGCCGATGGAGGGGAGAAGGGGGCGGGGGGAGGGGGACCTTAGCTGGACCTCACGTCCAGGACCTCTGGGAATTTGGTGGAGGTGGTCGGTGGTGTTTGGGACGCAGGGATGGTTTGAGGGAAGGCGATCCCAGTGCAGAAAGTGGACACGACCAGGTCATCTGCGTGTGTTTGCGTGCGTGCGCGTGCATGCATGTGTACTGGGCATTCAGCAGATTTAGCTGGGTTTGGACATACTTTCAGCAACAGCATGACTTAAGGGAGTGAGGACCTGCTGTTTATGTAATACAATAAATAATATATATATATATATATATATATATATATATATATATATATATATATATATATAATATAGGCCAATTATATAAATGACCTAGGGGAGTGTATAGAGTAATTTGTCATTAATTAATTACATATGTACTCACACTTTACTTTTATAAATTTGTTTTTTTTCTATTTATTTATTCATGTATTTAATGATTTCCTTATTGTTTTTTTATCGCATCATTTGTTTACTCATTTAATTTCATTCTTGTTTATGTATTCAAGAAGACCTCCTGAACCGTATTATCACCCATTACTCGCTTCCATCGGAGCTGTTAGATGACCAGGCACTGTGTTGTTCGAGATCCCAGAATCTGAAACCAGGTCTTTTATCTCAGGCATGCCGATCTCGTACATGTCTGTGTAGACCAGCTGAACGTCCCTTGTACCTCACAGGAAATGTGCTGATAGGACAGCAAAAGCATCCTTCTGTAATTCTTCCTCCAAATCACGTCACACTGCACATACCCTGAGCCCACGAGAGTCCTTTAGATGCTATTCGCTGTACTTTTCTTCTGATGGCACCTTGTGGGAGAGCACAGGCTGTGGTGTGATTGGGACGTGAGCAACACTGTCGTTGCCCGGTTTCTGTGACTGGTGCACCCCCGACAAGCTGCTATAGCTCACAGTTTCTTTTCAATAGCCACCCCACCCCCACCCCCCTTACACACACACACACACACACACACACACACACACACGATAATAGAAATTTGCAGATGTAATGCTTCTGTGCTTCTCATCCTGGATTTTTTTTTTCTCCAAGTGACAAGAATGCTCCAGAGATGAGATGTAGGAGGCAGCATTTGTTTCCCCATTTGTAGTTTCACCAGCCTTGTGAGGCTGACGTGTCTCCTGGTTTGGATAATAAATAAATAAATAAATAAATAAATAAATAAATACCTACATTTAAAAAGTGCCCACTTTCCTTAGCCTGACAGTGCTTAGCCCCTCAAGCTCCCTTGCGTCTCTGCTATCCTTCCTCTTAACATAATGGATTCCCCACTTATGACAGCTTGGGGTGCACTTGTTTCCTGGGCGCTGAAGAATCGGGGAGAGTTCTTCAATTAATCACAGTACGTTCAGAAGTCAGGCGATTTGACACACTTCAAGGTGGCAAAGCCTTACCAATTTTTATACCAAGATTTTATTTATTTTATTTATTTATTTACTGTGCTGAAGTGCTGACGGAAACGACCTCCCCTTGTTATCCCGCGTGGGTCCTGTGGAACTGCCACATGCATTCGGAGCAGGGCTACAGAATAAACCCCAGCTGCCTATTACTTCTCTGCCATTCGGGTGAAGTTCTCTGGTTCTTGACTTGGAGGTGCATTTCTTAGAAAACCCTTGACACTTTCTTCACACTTGCACATGTCAAGAACAAAGTACCACCCGCTGAACGCTTCTATGAGAAATCTTTATGGCATTGCTCCAAAGAATCTATTTTGCTTCCATTATTCCAGTCAGAACGTAAGAATAACACAGTGTTCTCAGGTTCAATATACTGGGTTGACCCTGGGGTGATGTTTCAGCTAGCCTGTGCTGAATATGAGCAATGAAGCTGCTGAAGTCCAAACTGTTCCCCCTTTTGCCCTCAGCATGACAAGGGCCAATGCCTCTAGTGCTCATATTGATGCTCACAACATAGCATCTATTGTCGTAGGCGGTTCCTGACAAATAACCCATTCGGAGCGTCACATGCTTCTGGCACGAACAAATAGATCCCCCATAAACATTCGCCTGCAGGTAGAGCTCGCTGCATTGTTCCGTGCCATTATGCAATATATCAACGGCTCAGTTTGGCGTCTGTGTGCCCAATTCAATGGCATTGTGTTTTGCTCGCCAGATGCTTTAGACAGACCGTGAAATAACCCTACATGATGACAAGAGAAGCTTTGTTCAGAGGAATCTATTTGTGGGTGGTAATGGGGCCTGTTTGAGGTTAAGGCTTGCGGTATCCTTCTCAGTACAGGCCTCATAGATAGAATCAGTGGTGAAGAATGCTAGATCTAACCTGCCTAAAGTTCCTCAGTGCTTCAGTGTAGGTTATATCTGTAATCTAGGTTTTCGGCTATTGGGTCAATAAGGTCAGAAGTGGACCTTTCAGCACTCACCCTAATCATTTCTTCCAGTCATCAATACATTCAATCCACTCTACATTCTAACGTGTGAACCCATGCAGCATGTAATATTTCTTTGCTGAAGTGGACTAAGTTGCTGCCACTGTCATCCGAGGATTGCGGCTTCAAATCCTGGGTCATACTGCTTGCCATCGGCAGCCGGAGTCAGAGAGAGCACAATTCTTGTGACTCCTTGCCCTCTCCTCCCCACTTGACTCCTAGTGTGTTGTTGGTCAGCACTGCACCGGCATCTGTTAGCTGTTGTATCGGGGCTGGGGAGCCACGCTATCCTCCAATCATGCTGCCTACCTAGCAATGCAGCATTTGAGGCAGTGGCTGGCTTCATAGGTCATGTGGTGGGGTGTGGCACTATGATAATACCACTACCAGCCAGGGAGCTACCACACCATGTGGTTCGATTCCTGGTCTGAGTGACTATGCTGCACTACACCAATAAGGCAAGTCCTTGGTCAAGACTTTGACTCCATGACATTGGCCCACCTCTGTAATAAGAGTAATCTTGTAAATCGCTCTGGATAAGAGCGTCAGTGAAATACCATAAATGTAAATGTGTGGAAGGAGACATGCGCTGGTGTTCACCCTTCTAGTGTTGGGGACATTGCTAGGGATAGGGGAAGTGCACATATATGGAAACTGGGTAATTGGTTATCCAAACTATCCAAAGTAGAATAATGAAATTAGAAATTAAATCATTTTAAAAATGGAGATACAAGGTTTTTGCACGGCAGTGAAAATGAATTATTCTCTACACATTTGCATAAAGGTCATTGGAGGTTTAACCTTTAAATTTGCACTAGTAATTATCACATAGGTTTCCCAATGCTAATAAAAGCACTGTGCATTTCTTCCTTAAAAAGTCCGACACTAATGAGAAAATCCAAGTTAACCAAAAAACATTTTTATGAGTAAAATGAAGAATAATCATAATTCTGTACTTGTAATACTATATTAGAAGAGCTTTCAAAATAGATGCATTTTCACCGGTAGTCTCAGACTTTTGAACCCTACTGAAGCTCTTGCAAGTGATGCAATTCGAGACTTTCAGTTAAGACCACATTAGTACTAATACATATACTGATGCAGTAATATGCAAAAGCCAGAGACCACCCTTCCCTTTTCCAGTATAAGCACCAGCATCAGGAAAAATACATACACACATATATTTAACAAAAATGGACATCTCTGCAGCTAAACCTAATACCAGACGTTTCAGTGTTTAGCGTCTCTTTAGGAGACTCACTTCCGAGGAGATTTTTCTAGACCTCCTAGTTCAGTCTTAGAGGTTGGAGCAGCGGCTGTCTGTATGTCTGTTTGCTTTTCTCAGTAAGAGCTCCTTGATTTGCTCCACATCTTTTCATACCCACCGTGTTGAGTGGTCTTCTCACAGTGGAAGGATGCACACAAACAACTGTGTGCTTGATTTTCTTCCCTCTCTCAAAGTTGGTGGTCTACCAGGGGTTGCGTGGTTGTTATGGGTCCCATGTTCTCGGTGTTTTTGAACTCCAATATTAGGAAGATTTTTGGCTTTCTCCTTTGATTATTTCATATTCTATCTCAGAAATTAATTAATTCATATTATTAATGTTTATGGCTGTTTTTTAGTGGCTAGTAATAAATAACTGCAGATTGGTCTCAGACTTTTGCAGTAAAATGTAGAAGAGGTGTTTTACTTTGGATTGAATTGGATGGAAAGTTTTTGCTGCAGTCTTGTTTTTCCAAGGACGTCATACATCCTTGACATTTTTGCTATGCTTTTTTCCTATTGGCTGATACTGAAGCAAACTGAAAAAGGTCAGCAGTGCAGACTCAAATCTACCAATATTCCAAATAAATCTAATGTAATTATAATTACAATGTAATTACCATTTGTGTAATTACCACTTAATAGAAATGCAAAAGAAAAAACCCTGTACGAACCCTCCAGAATTGTTTGCAGGTTAGATACGGTGTTTAGCATAATTAACTTCTTGATTTTATGACACCGTGTAACCTCTTTGGTATGTGTTTGCCACTTAAAAGCACTTACATCGCCGCATTTCCTACTGAGAGCAAAGACAGTTCCCCCAGTAATGGACCTGTGCTGAGAGCGCGAGACCAATTTGTGCTGGTTGGATGATCCTTGGCTCCTTAAGCTCTTATACCAGAGGTCTTAATCCTACCATGCCTTAACCTCACTGTCAGCGTCATATGCCCACTTCATTAGACAGAAGGGTTCCTCTCATGTCCTTCCAGGTCTGTGGTGTGACATTTACACTTTAATTGCGGGAATGGTGCTGCAAGTAGTTTCTGTGAGAGCAGGAAATGTTAAGCTCACTACAGGGTGGGAATTGAGTGTACATTGTTAATACCCTGAGCATGCCTCATTAGCCTATATTTTTCGCAAATGCGCAGCACAATCGAATCCAGTTTTGAAATGTTAATGTGCGTAGGGCTTTGATTCCAAGGGGCCTTGAAGCCGAACATAAACGCACATCTCAAACCCTCTGTGATGTTCAATAGTGTGGGAAAATGGCTTCGACTTAAAGGGGTATTCCACGTTTGCTTAAAACAATGAGAATATTTAGTTCGATAGTTGTAGAGGCATTGTGTCATTTTAGATAAAGCCACTGGATAGTCCTGTTCTTGAATGGTTGTGGCCATTAATGTAATGGATATCTTTGAGTAGCAGGGGTTCTCTATTATTATTCTATTATTGCAATTTTATATTATCACTATAATTATTATATTTATTATTAGATACTGTCCTCCAGTTTTTTTTTCTCAACGAATTTTGTTCTGTTTTGTTCTGCAGTTTTTGAGCAAGAAATCGCTAGCAACCACCTGAAATTCCATAGCAGCAACCTGGGATACTATATGTAACCACTTGGAACAATGCCATGTTTCTTTTGGCTCATGTAAAACGTTGTTAAAATTGCCTGGCTATACATCATGGATCCCTGCTCACTTTGTAAACCATGGTCTTAAAGGAATAGGTTAGCAACCATTCACACGTACACAATTTTCAGTTTACCCCAGAAGGCAGAAGACGTGTTTGATGTCTAATGTCCCACATCAAAGCTACAATGTAGCCAACAATTAATGGATGTGGCCAATCAGAATTTTTAGTGAAGTCACTTTTACAGAATTGTGACCTATTTCACAAAGCAAATAAACCAACAAACAAATATACTGTATGTGTAGAACATCAGTCGGCAGTTTCTAATCTCCTTTCTGTTAGTCACTGCTCCCTGTTTTACCCATCTATCATGTTTATGTACTGTGTTAAATTTCCCAGAATGTCTGAATTTTGCCATGAATTTCTGATTTTATTTGATTTTATTTATTTATTCATTTTTTTTTTTTGGAGTTTCTTTCTAGTTGACGCGTATAAACCTAACCAGTTATATATGAATATGATGTGTATTCTGTATAGCTTTCTCTCTCTCTTGCTTCTTGGCCTAATTTCTGAAGAAGCGCAGATTGAAAATATCCGTTTAGCCGTTGCCAAACCCCATCTAACAGTAAGGCTAATTGAGGGTGCTTGTAAATCTTCTTTCAAAGACATTATAACATCAGATCTACTTGTTAATTTCAGAATTACATTATATTACCATCTATGATGTCACTGTTCTGCAAAAACTTGTATTTCCTTGTATAAGATGCAGAAAACATTATTAAATAAGTAAGCCGTTCTTAACTTTTAAGTCAATGTAAATTTTTTTATATTATTATTATTATGGAATTTTGACACAATGCAAAGTACAATTATAATTTTCCAACTATGTAAAAAAAAGTTTAAAAAATGGCAAAAATATAGTCTTTTGGAATGACAGTGACAACATGTTACTTTACCTTAATCTTCCTCATGGTCATTATAGTACACTCTGGTTAGGCAAAGCAATGCAACATAGTAAACTTGAATTAGCATTAATTATTTTTTGTATCAATAATTACCATTATGAGTCATCTAAATAAAAATGATAATGTTTGCATAAATGTACAACTTAAATATTTGCGATCTCTCTGGCTAGCATGTCATCCTCTGCAAAGCTAAACACAGTGGGCAGTTCTAGTCAAGTCTATAGGCCAACTACAGCTGTTCTGAGGTCACTTGAAAACCAGTCGTGTCACTGCTGATTGAGCAGCTTTGGGATGTAGACCATTCTGCAGAGTAGGCTTCCACATTATCAGGGTGTCACCATTTCCAAATTGAATCTAATGACTGGAGTTATTTGACTTATCTACTCATATAACTCCTCAAAGGTAGGTACAACCATGCTGCTAATTAGCATGAATGAAACTGAATGCTCAAATCAGACGCTCGCCTCGGGCCATGTCTACTTAATCTGAAATAGATTTGCATTTGTGGTTTCTGACACTGTATCACAAACATATGATAGATAGACAAAAATGTGTTTTCTAACTACAATTAGTAGTAGCTAACATCTTCAGCAGAGCTTGAATTTGGTGTGTACTTTTAGTCTGTGCATTTCCCCCTCAATGTTCTCCTCAATGTAGTCATTTCTCCCAAATCACCCCCTAACATACAACGCCACCAGCACAAGAAGGTTGAAGGCTAGTGTGTGCTTGAATGTAGTAACGCAAATCCAGCCTACCACTCTCTTGGCCTTCTGGCATTTTGTGCATTTTTAATAGATAGCACAATTTAATACCACATAATTAATACATTTGGGGTAAGGGAGGAACTGAAGAGTGTCATTCTAAAACGTATTATGGTAATAAATATAAATTATAATAAAAACTAATTTAACACAACACATTTTTCTTCCTCTAATAATGACAGATAATGGCAAATTAATCTGTGCTTAGCACTGAAATTTCTGGAGTGTTTACAGCGCACTCCCAACAGCATATTTCACAAGAAAATCACAGTAAGGGAAACCATATTTAATTAATATTTAATCAATTATGCAAATGTAAAGCTATTCTTTTAATCAATTCCTCCCAAAACAGTTAACAGTGTATTTACCACTTACCTAAAAACTAGTTGGAAGTTAAACATCAGTGCACCACTCCTAACCCTTTATCTTATAGAAACAAGAACTACATTAACTGTCCAGTTTGAGCTGCATTCAAGTGGCTCCACGCTGTTTGACTTGGTCGTGTAAAAGGCAGTGAAAGTCACAGGCAGGTCACTGGAAGAGGTCAGTAATTATGCCGTTCCATCTCTCTGCTCTTCACTCTCACTGTTAATGGCCTCCTGCTTAATGAACGGACAGAGGTCATTCTCTGCCCGATCGCCGGCTCTGAGAGGAGCCCGCGAAACGGCACGCTCTCATTGGCCGAGTGCCTGACGAAGCCGGAGCACAAACATGTAGTGAGGATTAATATTTCATAATGACCTTCTGTGATTGAGTGTCATTGGCTCACACTCATTGTTCTCGTTTTGTCCTAGGGTGCAGTTGTGGTGGGATTCGCTGTCTGGGCCATCTGGCTTGTTTAACTGTATTAACGTTGAGAAAAGGGCTCATTTTTCAAATGTTTAAGCAGGCCATGTTTGATTGCCTATAGTATCCTCAACTGTGTTGCCATAGTCAGCCTTTGAATTGAATATTGTCTGAATTGCATGAGCTGGATTTGCAGGACAGCTGATGCTAGTGGGTGGGCGATACGAGGGTAAGTTATTGCAATTGTGTATAATTACAAAACGCTTTTCTGTGTATCTGTTGGGTGCTCTCAGCACTTCTACAACATTAAACAGCTGGAGTTGGAGGATGTTAAACAACTGCATGAAGATGTCCAATTACAGAGAGCCTGTAAACAATAACAACAACAACAAGCTGTGCACAGTAACAAATAGCTGATTAGATATCAGCCCATTATAACATTATAACCTTTGTCTTTTTACTGGTATTTGTTTTTTTTCCTCCTTTTTTTTGCCCATAAGTTTCTTTAGTCCTCATACATCCTTAAAAGAGGAGTTCTATACAGAACCATGACAACTCAAAAAAAACATTTGAACAGAAATGTCTGTTTGCATATTTATATAATTATATAATTTATATAAGGAAAACCTTATGTAGATGGTTCTATAAAGACTAATTAAAAAAAAAATGGATCCATGTAACATCAGAAAGGGTTCCACTACTGTTACTGGTCTAATAATCCTTTTACAGTTCAACCATTTTATGCTTACAGTATACTTATACCCCTTGCAAAAGGAAGTTTTTAAAACTGTGGCAGCTCAAACTATAGTATATGTTCTAGTTATATGGTTCTTCTCCTAAATAGACAAAACTGTTTAATAAGGCTTTCTAAAGATTAATTTAGGGTTCAATATGGTTACAAGTGACAGAACCTTTTTGGTACTATTTGAACAGTCTTTAGAGTGTAGGGCTTAAATGTGGTACTGCTGTTTTACTGGTGCATTTTGTCTGTTTATAAACCTATATATATATGTATGTGTGTGTGTATATATATATATATATATATATATATATATATATATATATTTATATACATACATACATACACACACATATACACATATACATATACACATACACATATACATATATACATACATATATATATATATATATATATATATATATATATATATATATATATATACACACACACACACACACACACACACACGATACCATATCTCTATGTGTCTTCCTCCACAGAGGGTTTTAGGTAAACACTGAGTCTTGGCCGTATTGAGTCACTATCTGCTTTTTCCTCTTTGAAGCTGAATCGGAGTTCTGCCATATTAGACATCTATTGAAAGTAAACTCCAAGTATGACATAATATAAATACCCTGTAAAGCATTTTTTTCTTTTTCATGGCATCTGAAAATCCCATCTGACCTTTACACTTTGCGAATATTAAAGGACAAATGGACCAATAGTCCACATGGTCCACGTTTGCATTAAATAAGCCCTAAGAAGTTGTTGTTATTGTTGGCAATGACAAAAGCATGGTATAATTTCATATAAAATATGTCTTACTCATAGCCCATTGACAAAAGCCAATGCGTACTTTCATAAGTGTGGATTCTTAAGTTTCAGACTACCTTTTGGCAGGTTTTTGTAAAAATTAATTGTTTTTTCAGCTTAGATTTTGCATCATATTACAGTTATAGAGCTTTTTGGCTTCTCCTATTAAGCTACCTTTTTTGCTTTAGTTGTAGCAGTACAATTTCTATCCCAATTTTATCTTATATATAAACTGCAGCTTGTTACACTGTACTAGGCCAATTTGAACAATATCTGTTTAAAGTGATGACATCTGTGCTTTCCATATCCATTCTCCTGTCACTCCTTTGTGCATGCGCTGCATTGTAGTCTCCTGGCTTATTCTGCTACACTCTTCATGTCTTTCATGCGCCTCAGCCAAGTGAGTCT
Organism: Salminus brasiliensis; assembly: GCF_030463535.1. Lineage (NCBI taxonomy): Eukaryota > Metazoa > Chordata > Actinopteri > Characiformes > Bryconidae > Salminus > Salminus brasiliensis. The sequence continues at coordinate 21,019,114 of NC_132897.1, read as the reverse complement.
CTCTGCATCTATTACTGTAGTCAGTCAGCTAACTCTTTGGAATGATTGAAAGGGTTTTACAATAAGCCTTACTCATTTTTCTCAGATTTAGAAAAATTAACAATTTGTGCTGGAGGCCATGTTCCAGCTGGTGATGCAAAGCACAGCATTGCAGAGCATTCCGAAGTAAGGAAGGCTACAGGTTTTAAGGCAAAGGCCTATTATGTGAGATTGTTTTTTTTTCTATGAGTACTGGCTGTTGATGTAAAATAATGAACAACTGAAGGTTTAGAATACCAAGGGTAGCTGTACATTTAAATGGAGGTGTCATTAAAAGGGCATTGCGACCAGAAAGTAGCACTGGTTTTTGTTGTGTGGTAATCTGTGGCACAGCCTTGTATGCCTTGATGTTTTCATAGCAATGTTCACATCAATGTTTTCTCACTACAATACCCAGCATACTTTATGCAAATATGGCTATTAGACCAAGGCTTTCAGTTCAGGCCACAAATGTCAACACTTGCTAGCCCTACTATGAGAGTCCGGTGGTATCTGTTCTAGATTAACCACAAACTTTCAGAGCAATCTGTAGCATTATCATGAAGCCTATTTTACCTTGTCTAGACTAAACTGGTGAACTGACTTGAACCTGCTCACACTATGCATATTTACATTTAGTGACGTATGCAGGACTTTCAGAGAGGCTCTAATGATGTTTTTTGGACCTCTTCACTGCAAATCAGAACATGATTGGTTGATTCCTCTGTCAGTTCTTAATGATGTTGGTGGTGGTATTTATATGATGCGTTAGGGCTTGGTCTCTACTTGTGAGGTCAAAACCAATGGGAGAGCCTTGTTTGCAGTGTCTAACTAAATCCCACAAAAAATCCTGATTGGACAATTTTCTGTCAAGTGTTTCCACCAAAAGACAAGTACTGTAATATCCATTGGCAGGAATACCCCATAGACATGGCGCCAGTCCATTGCAGGACTTAACCCCTTAACACTCCAAGGCTTATTACACACTAAGGCGTATTATTCAGTGCTTCTGTGCAAACTGGTAGGGCTATTCTTTGGTAATACAAGTTTGTAATAACACTTTTGGCCTGATGGCAGGCCATTCACTAATAAGGGGTTAACCCCTTATGCTCCTTGACATTTATTACACCCGAAGGATTGTTAATCGGTAATTACATGCACATGCAAAAGTTGTTCCTAAGTTAAAACAGTGGGGAAAAAACAGGATCCAAGTTTCGAGGAATTTAAGAGATTTGAAAAACCCAGCATGGCCTAAAATGGGCTTAAAATATAGGCTAGAAATGCAATTGCCAGAAATCATTAGGTCCTGAAGGCCCAGAGGGTTCCCCACTGCATATATCTCATACAACCACTGAGAATCCTTGCAGTGCTTAACAGATCCTGACTGCTAGGCTGGACACTGAGCTTTAGGCTATTAAACAGAAGCTAGCATTAGTGTAACTCTTACCTCAGTAATCGAACAAGATTTTCTTTGTATATATCTGTCCAATTACTGTCAAAATTCGCTAAGGCAGATGCCATGGGAAAACATGAAGATCAGCCAAAAGCTTGCTCAGCTTGAATCTGTTTAACTGTATAACTTTTCTGTTACAGTTGACCTCTTGTTAGTTTGTGTCCTGAAAGTTGTAGAGAGGGTAACTGGTCTAAATAGGACGATTTAAGTGACGTGTTGGTAAACGTATGTTTAATGTAAGATATGCTACAGCTGGCAAAGAAGCAAATCCAAAAATTCCTCCACAGTCCCAGTAGAACTGGAGGTCTTTATTGTGAAAGACATTGATTTTAAGCGTCTTTGTGGAATTAAAGTAATACGGGCTTTGTGAGGAGATTTGCAGTCTCGAGGGATGACATGAGCAGAGAATATTGTCATGCCAAAGCTGGACTTGATTTATGGCTCCACAAAAAGTCCACATCAAATGCCGTTTGAGGTCAGAACCCATTATTGAGTCCAGTGGGCCAGCGGTCACTATCTACTAATAGCTTCTGCTGTAAGTTGTCTTTATTCTGTGATTAAGTGCAGATGTTCCAGTCATTGTTAGGCATTCGCAAGTTATTCTCTTGTTGTGTAAGACAGTCTGAGAGCATATGGTTTCCGGATTCCCAAAAGGATAACAGCACAAAGGTCATACAGCAAAGGTCATCCTAACGTCATCAATGGGCAGTGATGCCGCATCCTTTAAGAAGTCAGTGGGCCCAGAAATCTAAGACTTGATAACCTGATAACTAGAAAGTGAATTCTGACAAGATCTGAGATCCATTACAGTACACCGTTGTGTACAAATAAAGGGTTCTTTAAGAGCCACTTTTAGTTTCTTAATTGGTCTTTCAATTCAGTGGTTCTTTAATAGCTCAGTTGAAACTAACTCAAACTGACGGTTCAATAAGGAACCAAATGTGGTTCTTTTGTGGCACTGCTCCAAAGAAACCTTTTCAAAGCTTTATTTTTTGAAGTGTGGCTAGAGTCTGCTCCCCACCCGTCTCTTTCTGTTCCCTTCAGTACTTTTTCTTTAGTATGGTTTTGTAATTAGAGACTAATATGCCATGTGCAGGACGCTGTATTAGAATTTGTTGTGCAGACTGTGCACATTTTGAAATGGAGTGGGAACAAACAAAATACATCAGCAAAACGATAAGGTCTCATTTTTTTAAAAGGCTATGCAACATAAACACAAAGTACAGTTTTTATTTCATTTTCTAAAACAGACTATTTCAGAAAGGGCAGAAAAAACAGTGGGCTCACATCCAATCAACTCAATGTGATTGTTTTTGTTGTGGTTTGCAAGCTCTTTAACAGGTCTACATTTCTTTTATTTCAAATGCATATGTCTTACATTTATTCCATTTATTATTTTTGTAATTATTGTCTTGTATTACTGTGCTGTTTGTGTTTGTGCAATTGCTACTGGCTACTATCTGGCTGCTCCATCCATCTATCTATCAATCTATCTATCCATCTATCCATCTACTTACCTACCTATCCTATTAATGACACAAACAACTGCATCTGGATTTGGCTTTTAACTGGAAGGGGGTCTGGCCTAAACCTGGAGTTTATATTTAACGGGTCCTATAAGTGTTCATTTGTTTATTTATTTCTTTTATGATCGAGATATGAGCAGAGATATGTTGCCCTGTGCTTAACATGTTTTTGTGGGCTATGTAGTGCAGCAGCTCTGCTGGGACATTTTACAAAGCAAAAATTAAAAGTCCTATTTCAGTCAGTGAATGTGTGACTATATGGAGACATCCCACCTCTCCCGGAAGTTGCAGGAGTCTCCCGCATATTGGTAGCAAATTATATTCAAGGTCAAGAAGCGTGAAGTGAACGAGTGACCGACAGCATCCTGACTGGTGTCTCTTTGAGCTAAATCAGATTTCTCTGTGGCTGGGATTTACGGCCAAGCCCTCTCTTTCAGTGTCCATTAATTCAGTTTAGTTTATGACTTACGGTCATAAGGATAGGATCTATGGGTCAACTACAGGTCTACCAATAATGACATCACATATGTATCAATAACATTGTACAATGGAAATTTGTCTGCATTGTTCAGCTTAACAGTGGAATTCACAGATGTTTAAAGATTTTGGCTATTTTGCTTTCTCCTTTTCAGCACTTTGCTCACAGATAAAAGGAGCAAAATGGAAGGTCTCGGACTTCCTCAGGCCCATGAGGATGCTGGTGCAGATTAGAATTCAGGAGATTTCTGTTTATTTGGTGCTGCTGGAGCAGTGCTGGAGGGCTCCTGAGGAGTTTGGCTGCTCTCTCGGGCAGGACTTGACTTGAATTTATTGGTATTTGTGGCCGAGCGCGCGCTCCAGCAGCCCTCAGGTGCTTTTGGATATGCAATGCGCCACACCACTGAATAGACAGTGCGAGCATAACCCTTGACTCTTCTGCAGTCAGTATCCTTCGCCTTTCTTTCTCTTTTCTTACTTAAAAACAGATGATTTAAAATGATCACAAAAGTTTCAGAAGAGCTCTTTCTATTTACTCTCCCTAGTACCAGCACTGTATGTGTATACATACACACACAATCTGCACACTTTAACACATTAACCTTTGATTTAACACAAATCAATCATCTTTCCAAGTTTGGCCCTAGCTTCCTCCCATAGGTCACACTCTTTACAGAGCCTAGTGACGTATTAGGGCTTTTATTTAGGGATGTAAATACATCGTTTCTACTGTTGAGCTCCGAGGGTAGATTACACTTTATTTATGCTGATATATGGATTAAATCTTATAACTTATAACTCTTCTCTCTCTCTCGCACACAGACACAGCTGCTCCTCTCTTGGTTTAATCCAGACCAATGACTGATCATCCATTTAGCTCTTAAAAAGTAGTTGAAGCATTTTCTCTAGTAAAGCTTTTGTGTCCGAGCTTCATCATGTTCAAGGCTAAAGTTCCCAAAACTACACTGAAATATTGTGAGAAAAAAGTCCTCTAGCCAGTTTATTAGGTTTACTTGATCTCACGCCCAGAAAAAACAAGGACCTGCTAGCAAGCATTTTAACTTGTGATTGATCATAATTAAATCACAGAATATTGTTGTGATTAACATCATTAAACATGTGTGTGATTTTCAAGATTTATTCATTTTACAGTTTACAAAAACATAAAATAAATGCTTGACATATGTTTATATTATATAACATCTGCATTTTTGACTTTTTGATGTAATCTGAATCTGTTAATAATTATATTATAAGTTAATTATATTTTCCAACGTCCACTAAAAGTTACGTTTTTTTTCCCTTCTTTAAAGTTGCCATTTTCAGGAGACAGTTACTATAAAAATGATGCACATATTGATATAAAAAGTATAATAAAGCAATTTCATATTGGAGAAAGTAAGTATGGCACATATTAAATTCCTACGATGTATAAAAACAAATGTGCTCTGCTGAGTGTGTGTGTGTGTCTGACTTTTGGCTCAGTGTTGTGTGAATTTGTGCAGCCGCTGCCTCTCGGTTTCCCATCGGCCGGTGCGCCCAGCAGGATGTTGTTAGGCGTGTTAAGTGCATTAGGCACAGACGATATCCCAGCATTTAACTCCCCCTGCCTCATCCCCTTCTCAGGATCATCAGCTAGTGCCTGCCTTGCAGTACCCACCTTACTCTGAGGTGTGTGTATGTGAATAAGCCTGAGCATGTGTGTATGTGTACTGTTTGTATACTGAACTTAGACAGTTAAACAGGCTTTGTAAACATGAATGATGTATGTTTTTGTATGAATAAAGTGACATACTGTATTCTGAGTTTGCATACAGTGTAATATTCCATATATATGTAATATGCTTTTCTGTGTGTGGGCATGAATGTAGGTGCCCATGTACAGTACCCAGAAACATGCCAATGTGATACATTGTGGGGACTTTCTAATAAGAAAAATATGTCTGTAATAATTAATTGTTTGACGTGTCTATGATTCTATTGTAGTAACCAGGTTGGATAAGGTTGGACCATTTTGCAAGTTACGTCCCATTGTTAGAATTTACGGTTTTATGTTTGGTTTATTTTATTTTAATTTATGGAGTTTGGTTATTATGGTCCCACCTGTGGAATTCGAATGTTTGGCCTAGGACATTCAGCTTTGATTGTGACGCAGCAATCAGCTGCAATTCTACTGGTTTATTAAATTCAGCCCCCGTTTAATCTCACCACAACATACAGCGCGTCCCTAAAATGTAACGAAATGTAACGTCACCTGCAAACAACGAAAAGTAGCCTCTCAAACCATCAGGGTGCTAATTTGAGTTCTGTGTTTGAAAGAATTTACATAAATCAGGAGTGGTCAATTCCGGTCAAGGAGGGCCTGTGCAGTTTTTTCTCCCGCTTAAGCACACCTGATTCTACTTACCTGTTAATTGCCAGGTTTAGTAGGTACAGCAGGGAATCACCTGTGCTGGACTCCGGCCCCCGTTGCCCACCCCTATCATAAATGTCACGCTTTACCAGCCATGCTTCTGGTAATTTAACCCTCTCAGTGCATAATCCCAGTACAACATTTATGCCATCCAATACTGCATCCTCAGGGCTGAAGTCAGCTTCTTATTTGCCAGTTTATTCCAGTGCAGAGGTTACAGAATTTTTCCATATACATCTTTAAAATAATCGAAACACTTTACATCAGCCAGTGTTAGTAAAGTCAACACAAAGTGTCACCACTTTATTAAAACGTTACCACAAGAACAAAGACCTGATATTGTCTGACAGTCTGAAATTCCAGAACAGCTACACACAGGCTCAAAGGACTCACTCTGGGCGGAAGGACCGTTACAGACATTCAACTTAATGAGAAACTGGGGGTGTAACAATAGATCTCAGTGTGGCATCTCAGTGCTACACTTGACAGTATCCTTATATGATGTATGATGGAGAATGGATATTGAATTATGTATGAAATCTAATGAACGCCAGACAAACCAGCACCAATCAACACCCCACTCCAGCATGGTCATGTCAGTCATGCCTTGCACCACAGTCTACTCACCTAGCGGCTCTAGTCTTATTAGTAGATTATCCAGTAACTGAATACAGCCCTCATTTTTCTGCATTCAAATGTTGCCTTAAATAAAGTGAGCTAAGAGAAACTGTAGCATTGTATATTTAACAACCTAACTATGCAACATCGAGTAGTAACAGCCTTGAGGAAGCTTAGAATGAAGACAATGGTGAATTTGCGTGCATACTTACATTATCCTGCGGGAGGGCGGGGATGCAATTGGGGTTCCTGAGTGGCAAAGCAAGCCTAGTGTTGGTTCTATTAATGGTTCGATCCTCTGTGTTGCCACAGCCATTCGTGGCTGGGAGTCCCAGAGTGCATAACTTGCCTCGCTCTGTCTGGGTGGGAAGGATGGCCTTCCTTTCCGTCCTCATTACGTTTGACAGAATTGTCAATTAGTGTCCTCCTCAAAGAAATGTAGTGGTGCTTCAATCATGCTGGCCTTCAGAAGGAGCATCATGTGACGAGGGAGTCCTTTTCAGAGGGTAGGAATTGGAAATGACCAAATTGGGTTATTACAGCATAATTTCTCATTTGTGTTTTTTTTTTTAGCTTTTTCAACCTGGCAACAGTTGCTATGAAAGATCGTCTTTTAGTTTGAATTATGGATAGGCCAGTTCTTTTTTGGTTGCTTAGTGATAATTAGGTACAGTGCTGCATTATTAGCATTAGAAAGTGCATTGAAATGACCCAAAAAGATACAAATTGCAGTGTGTGTGTGTGTGTGTGTGTGTGTGTGTGTTTTGCTGCGTGTGAGTGCGTTAGTTTGTTGCTCTGCATGATAGGTGAGCTGGGTGTGGGTGTGCTCATTACGGGCCGCTGTGTGTGCCAAACTCAAAAAGCTTTGAGAGCTAACCTAGAAATGTCATCAGATGAATAAGGAGTTTCTTCACGAGCTAGAAGAGTTCTGTGTGTGTGCGTGCGCGCGCATGTGTGTGTGTGAAACTTTGAGTGCAGCCTCCAGAGCCTCAGTGACATTCTCCACCCACCCACACGCTCCTACCTATGGGCAAGCCTGTTTACTGACAGCTTCAAGTCTGATTGGAGCTCTACCGAGCCTCCAGTGACATCACTGCCGCTCAGCGGTGGTGAGAAATGCCCCTCCACAATTTTAATATTAATAACGTGTACAGATCGGGCAGACCTAGACTATATCTATCGGCCATTGGTTGGTCAGTGATTGGGGTAACACCAAAATGGCTACAGGTCAATACTGTATTTCAAACATAGACACCGGCAAAGATTCATGTTTACCCTACTGACTATTGCATTGTAATTAAAAAAAAAAAAAAAAAAAAAAATCAATCATATTCCACATATTTCAACATTTTCATCAAGAACAATCACTTAAACACACTGCTCTGTACACTGTGTACAGTATTCTGGATGAACAGACCAATGCTTTAAATTACTTGGAATAAATCTTTTTATATTGACGTCCATTTAAAGCTCAGAGCATTTTTGCCTGCTCCTGTAAAGTCAGCATTTTGGAGATGCATGTATTTCACTTCTTCCCACCTAAGGTATAAAATCATCATTAATATATGCCATTTGCATTAAGACATTTTGGTCAAATTTACCATAAAACATGACAGGGTGGTTGATTTCATCCTGAAATGGCTGCAGTTCTTCATGTGGTCTGCTTCCTAATCTAGCACACATGTCAGTCAATGGCGGGTTGGTTGAGCGAGACCGACCACATCTAACAAGCGTAATCGACATCTAAACAATGTAAAAGAACATTAGAACCCGCCTTCTTGTTCCTAGCAGTTTCAAAGACTCCTCTTTATTATGGCTTTTTAAAGCAAGAGTACAAAACAAGTTACTGTGACTAGGTGGTAAACCAAGAGACATACACAAATCATATTTCTTTTATAAAAAGAAAGTTTTTTTATTTCGAATAAATATATTGTATGTAAAGAGGAACACGATAAAATGATAAAAATCTCTTTAACTGTATTTTTCTCTTATATGATGTTGACAAGAACATTTGAATAAATAGCTTTAAGCTTTGGAAACAGATTTTGCCACAGTTTTGTGCTTAATGCAAATAACACCCGTTTTGTAGGATGACTCGCATAGTAATAGTTGATTGGCTCTCTTATCCACTACAACATGAAGTCGATTATGACTTATGACTGATCATCCTGTATAATTCAGTTATTTTTGCCAGTAGTTTGATTTTCCACCCGTTTTCCTCTTCTTTCTCGAATGGCTTAGGCAGTAATGACGAAATTCCTGATTCAATTGTCGTAATGTTTTGTGGCCTCACTTGCTCTTTGCTCTTTTGCCATATTGAGTTATTTATTTGATCTACACTTACCCAAGCCCCAGTCACTTCAGTCAAGGCTCTGTCTGGAAATGTCTTTATTTTATTTGTATTTTTTTTATTCATTTATTTTTACCAGTCCTTCAGTAAACCAACCTGTTTTCTACCTGTTGCAAACACTGAAGAATCACTGCACTCAAGCCCTTATTATTCCCTCAGAAAATGCCTTTCAGGGTTATTCATTCAATGTTTTTAAAGCTTAGCCAGGATGATTATTCAATATATTCTGCTTGTCTGACTGACACTAAGCATCATACTTTTGACAGTTGCAAAACAAAAGCTGATGGCAATAAACAGCATCTCAGTTCCATTCCACCTTGATAGATTTTGCCCACACAAACCCCAATTTACTTTCAGATATTTTCCTAGGGCCTATATTTATAAATTTAACACCCAACTTATTAAGGGTGATGGAATCATGAAGGACTGCACATAGCTCAGTGAGCTGATCCTGACTTGTGGTGCACAGTTTGCACAATCAGCTGTCGCAGTTGCTGCAGGCCAGATCTCCAGAACAGGCCAGATTTTCGGCTTTTTTTGAAGAAAGGTCTACATTCAAAATTCAGAGAACGTGGATTTAGTCACTGTTCTGTTATGGTGCAATGTCCAGCACAATACCATCATCAGAGTTTTAAATAGCAATTGTAATAATGCCTTATCACCAGAGTAACATCCCTTGAATCTAGGCCACTAAGCTTCAGTTTTTGGCACACATTTTTTTTTTTTTTCAGACACCCTTACAGACTTCAAAGGACCCCAAGATTGGCAGACCCATTATGAAAATCTCTGATGTGCTTATTTGTGGATTTTGTTAAGCATTATTTTAGCGCATGCTTTTCAGGAAATAACTGGACGTTTCTTGGCCATATAGCTTGCTGCTGCATGTGTGTCAGCTGATAAAATGTGTTCGAACACCTAATACTCTGCAATCCCTCAAAAATAATCCAGTCGTTAGTGACAGTGGCCATTTCTGTTATTGTGGCTTTGCACTCCAACACTTTGGATTGGACATGAAGCAGTACTTCAATGTGGTTTAAGTACAGAATGGCAGCCTTAATATGAGAATACTTACGTTAGACAGCCCTTAAGAATCAAAGCCCACAGGCCGAAGTTCCCACATAGGGTTATTTGGGCAATGCTGTGGAAGAACCACGTTGGATTCCTCAAAGAACCTTTCGATGGATGCTTATTTAAGTCATTAAGGATAAAGGTTAATTATGTAGTTATTGATCCTAATACAGAAACTAATATAAATTATTTGGCAGCTATTTAAATGTAGCCTAGCTCGTCGAGTGCGACTGGGTTTTATCTTAGGGCCATGTGATTTAGGTAACCCAAACCCAAAGGTTAAGGCATAACCAGGCATCTTCTTCGACATGAAATTTGATAGATAGATAGATAGATAGATAGATAACATCTTTTGTAATAAGGATACTGATTGTAAAAAGTAATATTCTTATTTTTCTTATTTTAATTTAAATGTTCTTGTGTACAAAGTCAAAACAGCAAAAACTGTAGCACTGTTTACTTACTTACAGATTGCACTATATAATCACATATATAACTATATAAACACATGGGATGGGAAAGAGTTATAGCACTTCCACTGTTCACTCTGAATTTAGCATGTTGGCTTTAGCCCAGCACTGCATATCTTGGATGACCAGAGCTGAGCTGAGAAATCAGCAGAAAGTATGAGCTTTTTCATCAATAATGTAAGCAACAACTTCTAATCATCTCACATGATCAGGACATGGTCAAGAATTTCTTGGCTTCAATCAGTGGTACTTCGTGTTTTTTTTTTTTTTTCTATGAGAATTTCTCAGCTCAAAAATAAAGGGTCCTGAAACATGCCTGACTACACTCTAACCTAAGGGTTCTATGCATGGTTCTCCCTCACATGGCTGACCAGGGTTTGATTCCCTGGCCAAGCTAGCATTTAAGAGGCCTTAGATAAGACTTCTAAATACAGGTCCATTCACTGTAAAGCACAATTCAAATTCACTCTGGTTAAGAGGGTCAGCCAAATGCCATACATGTTAATATCCAATTCATAATTTTGTACTTTGTATTATACTCATATACTTATTGCTAGTTGAACATAAATACAGGGAACATGAAAGTGAAAGCAGAGGGCTTCAGGATTTCGTTGCTGGGAATTGGAAAAGAAAGGAAGAGATGGGTGCGAAGTTGTTCATCACAAAGGTGAAGTGACAGTGGAGGGTATATATAGGGCTGAAGAGAAGGGGTTCGGGCAAATTGAATTATGTCATAATTACAGTTATGGAAACCTACATTTTTCTATGGCATCACTTCAAAGAACTCTTATCCGCCTCTGTTTTTTAAGCATGTAAATGTTTAATTTTTAAGCTTATATGTTTTTTTAATTTAGGAGTACATCATATATATGTATTTTATTATTATTATTTTGTTTTTATTTTGAATAGTGAATATATATTATTTTTTAAAACTGCACATCATTATCACACTTAAACTTACCCAGAACAAGTGTCCTGAAAACAGGTCAAGTCGGGTAGGCCGTGAGACTGTGTCGAGTCCAGCCTCCGGAGACTCGCATTGCAATTTGTAACGAGACGTCCAGATGTTAAGCATTACAGCAGAGCATGTTCAAGGAGAAAATTCAGCTCCAAAGGAAAGTGGCATTAGGATCTGAGTTAAGCAAGGAAGCAGTTAGAAGTCTTTTGTCTTCTGAGCCCTGGTGATTTGTGCAGGACTCAAAAGCAAGGCGGTTACAACCTCTTGCAGCATTGCATGACCATTAAGGGAATGTTGGGTATTGAGAAGAACTGCAGGGGATACTGGTGTTATTAATCATCCTTGTGTGAAGGTCTAATGGTTTTTCATCACACCTTCGCATCCTACTGAATTAATACATGTACATGTATTATCAGATATCTTTCGATCTCTGTGACTTAACTTTATGACATTACTGACAGCATTTTGGTAATCTTTACAATATTACAGTAAATGAAGGCTTTCGTGCTTCTTTTTTTGATTGAGCATTTAGCGACAAGAACGTCCATGAGTCCTGAATATTAAATATTTACCACCATCCCCAACTTCCCAATTCATCACAAAAGTATTGGATGGAGCAATGGAACACAGTTCCGCTGCTCCACAGCTTAATACTGGGGGGCTTTATACCCCTCTAGCCCACGCCTGACATTAGCCAATAGGTTTATTTTTATCTGCTACAGTATCTAAAGATGTACTGCCTCATGCAAATATTCTAACCCAGTCAAATTTGTACTTAAATAAATGATCAATGAATGCATTTGTTTACTTTATTTTCATCTGAGGTAATGTATTTACTTGAGTGATTTGAGAAAAAAAACAAAAAACTTTCAGTCCCTACAGTAGTACAGTTAAACAAACATCATTAAATTAAATTATGTTAAAGCAATTAAAAAGTCAATTGGGTTTGCATACACTTCAGAGCTGTCTTTGTTTGAAAGCCATTTAAACTGTCTGGGTAATGTTTTCCATAAATAATTTTAGATGCAGTTCTGTTGTCCATAAAGCATACTGTAAAACCTGTCTTAGTTATTTTTACAAACATCTGCGCCTCAAATGCTTTTGTTCTTGAAATTAGTCTTGGGACTAGTATAAACGTTCTCACAAACATCAGCAGAATGCATGCATGACACGCAGACAGGCCAGTGGTCTCGACTCCGCAGCCGTCTCCAAGAGAAACATGCCAAAATGATGTCCTCTTCTCTCTGTCTAAGGATAAACACATGACTCCACACTCAGTCGCAGTGGCTACAGACTGGTTCTGATGCAGGCCGTTTCTGCAAAGTGACCCTTGTCTAGACGTTTGGCTAGATTAGACAAGCACAGAGTTCTTATCCACCAATTCTTCATATTCTGCCAGCAGGCTGTACATTACAAAAGCTCTTCAAGGCTATTTCCAAATGCCTACGACATTTTATGGCACAGCAGAGAAAAGTTGGTGCCAAAACTGTGATCTAGAGATCATAACACTTATGTCTTCCACTGCTTGTTCTAACAGCATGTGCTCTTTTTTTTTTAATAGAACGATTAAGAATGAAATATTGTGTACTGATGTACGTTAAGGAGGAGACAAATGGATGGAGCAGTGTGGATTATTCACCTTGCCTTTAGCTTACATTGAAATAAACATCAGTTCAGTTTAACTTGTCTTTTTTCTGTATCCCTAAATGTGAGATTCACTTATAACCTTGAACCAAACTCTAGGTTCTGATCCCAACCTTAATCTCAACACTGTTGCGAATGGATTTCTCTCAGTACTTTTGCTAACATACCCCGGCAAATAAAGGTATCAAGAAGGGCACTTTGGACCACTGCCATAAAACAGTGTTCCCCATTCACTGTCCTGGAGTGCCACTGCCCTGCATGTTGAAGTGTTTATTCTGCTCATTTATTCTGTTCACCTCAGGAAGGGCTTTTAATTAGCTGATTAGACTGGTGTGTTGGAAGGAGGGAAAACTATCAAATATGAGAACCACTAGAAGAACAACTTGGCAAACTCAGTAAATGTGCTTTCAATGGATGTTGTTTAATCCTAACTATTAGATATGCATTTGGTTTAGCATATCTTTTGGAGTACCACAAGGTTCTATTTTAGGGCCTATGAAAATGATGTTAAATACAAATGCATTGTAGTCACGAAAGTGAAGAACGGAATTGTGGGCTTGCATACAGAGTCTAAAAAGGTTTAAAAAGGCATTTTCATAAAAGAAACTAGTGTAAAGAACCATTAAGAAGAAGAAATGTGAAGGTTCCTGTCAAACCAAGAATCAGGGATATGTATTTTTAAAAGTCTAATTTGAACATTTACTGGAAACTGTACAAATAAAAAGTGGGACCCGTGTGAGTTCTAATGAGCACAGCAGATTCCTTCGGACACTCCCTGTTGATTATGGAGTCCTTTGTAAACTATCAGAGGCGTCATGGTTTTCAGCTCATATTTGCACTCGTTTATCCTTCAGACAAACATTTTTTTTGGCTTGAGCTCACACGCTCCCACTTTTTCTGGACGTACACCTCCAGACACTCTCATACGAGACAGATTGTCTTCAGGACAGGAGTTTTTGCGTGGGAAATAAAAAGAGCATACTCCATGGAGCGCACTCACCGCTATGATTTTGCTGATGCGTGGCCTTAGACCAGAGGAGATGATTTCACCTCCATTGCATTTCCTTAACCTCCCACCTTTTCCTGCTTAATTAGTTAAACAAACCGCACTATGGAGGCAGCTGGTCATGTTGGAAAGTGATTTATGGCCAGAATTGGGGTGAATCTGTTCTGTAGACCACAATAATTTGCAGAAGGAGCATCGCACTCACTGGGCATTGCAAATGTTAGGCAATGTTCTGACAGTGTGAGGTAATGTCCTTCTTTTAGGGTGACTGTATTTCAATTTCCAAAAAAGAGGACAATGGGGAGACATGGCTGTCTGCCATGTTGTGGCGGAGGGGCTTCAAGTAGGCCCAAGTTATAAACCATGGCAGTGTGTATGATTAGTCTTCTTTCATTTCAATTTGCATTTTAAGTAAAACTAAGAAAAAAGTAAAAAAAAAAAAACCCAAAAAAATAAACAATTTTTCTTTTTTATGCCAGTAGAAAAATCTATAAAATAAAAAAATGCAACAGATACTGTGATCTAGGCTATAACTGTAAAATTGATTTAAATATTGATTTGAAACTTAATGATTTCGGCTAGGACATTAGATCGTTATCGCATTAGACAATATTCTTTTCTAAGCATATCAAGGATACTGTTAGTGCTTCATAAACACTGATCAGCTGCAGGTTTCGTTACAAACAGTGTAATTTGACAGGTTTAATTAGATGAAGTGCAGCAGACATTGAATAGTGTTTTAATTATTTTGTGATTACATGTATTGTGATAAATAGTGTTTTGTAAAAAAAAAAAGTCTTTAAATTTTGTGATAGTCAGCTATTCCAAGCTATGCCAAGATTTCCATTCTTTAAATATCTCAAGTATTTTATGAACAACAAGAGCTTTACATTGTTTCACATTCAAAGTTTAATATTAATGATTTTATATGATTGATATGATTTTAAACTTTCTTTTTAAATGGTCATTTGAGTGATATGATTTGAGCGTTTGAAGTTTGATCAGAAGTTATTCTTTTTCACGTCAATGTGTCAAATATTGATTTTGCCATTCAGTACTGACATAATTTAATGAAAACAAATATAATTTCCCCCTATTGTCTCCTTTTTGCAGCACTGCAGACTCTTTCCATTTTTATTCATTGACTCATTGTTGTGAATAGCCCTCTTTAGCTTCTCTAAATAGTGTCTGTTTTGTTTATCTGATTGTGTATCTGTTTCCTCCTATAGTTTATATGCTAATTAGACTGCAGCTCATTGCTGTGTGTTGGATACAGTCCACTGTTAGTCCCGGTATTTACTGAAGCAGTCATGTTTATTACATTTTCTCTAACAGCAGCAGAATGAAGTACAACCCCTTGATGCCTTTTCTTTGAGGGACCGGGTTCGTGCAGCTTTCTGTTCTCTAATGCTAGTAAACAGCATATGTCAATGCTAGTGAATAGCATATGGCATGAAAGATTGAGCTCTTTTCTTTCAAGGAAGGTCTCTCAAGGTCTTGCAGCCTTTTGATAAACAGAATATGCTATTTTGGTTTTAGTGGCTATGGGGTCATTCTGAACAATTATAGCAATAGATATTTAAAAACAACTTATTATAATGCTGAGTGCAGAGGAGGATGTTATCAAAACATGAACGTCCAGAAATGAAATGATCATCAACCACACCAGACATTCCTTAGATATGAGTGTGTGTGTGTGCGTGTATGTGTATGTGGGAGTGAGCGTGTGGGTTAGTGGGTGAGTGCACATGTGTGAGTTGAATAGCTTTTCCTCCAGGGTATTTTTGAAAGCAGGATCACATCCATACACAAGTATGGATTGTGTACACTTGCATAGTAATTATGATACTGTATAGAAGAGCACCAGTACTGCAAATATGTTGCTCATGGAAATTAAAAAAGAGGCTATGTAAAATGTATTCGTTAAATTTTGGACATTTTGGAATATTGGGCTTTCAGTGATTTCCTTTTGAGGTTTTTCAGAAATCAAAACAGAGTCAGAAATAGACATACTGCATGCCTTCATTATTGGTTAATGTCCCTCAGCAAGTACCATCCTGACCAGGCAGTTTTGGAAGCCATCAACAAGCTTTTGGAAGAATTGGTTCAGTAGAGTTCAGTATTTGTTGGTTTCTTGGTACTGACCCGACTCTTAAGCACAGTCCACATACTTTTGATTAGGTTTAAGGATCGAAAAACATTCCAAAAGCTTAAATGTTAGCCTGCTTCCTCCATTCCACAACCATATTTTAAGTGTGTTTAGGGTCATTGTCATGTTGCAAAATCCAACCTTGTCTTAATTTCAACCACCTATCTAATGGTTTGAGGTTATGCTGAAGAACTCTTAGGCAAGTCATTGTTCCATTCACTTTGTGCCATATACCGGTTCCAATACAGCCTCATAGCATGTTACTACCACTATGCTTAACAATTGGTCATCTTCAGGGGGTCATCTTCACTCCTCCTAACATCTTTGTCTCTACTGACTATTAAAACTTCTTCTAGAAGGCTTTTACTTTGTCCATGTGGCCAGCTGCAAACTTTAGTTGAGCTTGAGGGTGTTGATTTTCCAGTCTTTCTTGAACAGCAGCCTCTTAATCTATGGGCTTGGGTTTAAAGTTTTTGTAGCTACATCTCCCAATAACCTGTAACACGTACTTATAGCTGTTTGCACTGATGATCGAGGAATCTGCAGTTGTTTAGAAATGGCTCAAAGACATTCCTGACATGCACCTTGGGATTTCTTGGACTTTCCCATTGTTCTGTATGATGGTCAGTCCAATGAGTGCTGTCAAACACATTCTTTTTATGTGAGCACTGAGAAGCTACCAGCTGTAGTCAATCAAGATCACATACAAGAAGTTAAACTACATTTTGGAGCATTTAGCTCCAGTAAACTAATAATCGAAGCGTGTGTATGTATATTTTTGTCCCTGTGTTGTTTTCTGATAATAATAATAATAATAATAATAATAATAATAAAACTTGCACCATGTATAGGTGTAAAACAAAAGTTATACTTTAAACTGTAACAATACAAACACAGGATAATCTCTGCTTAACACACACATTTACTTATTGTACTTAGATTTCATTCATGGACAGAGAAGGGAAAATCTAACACACAGTAGCATTAATGGAAAGTGTGTATGTATGTTTGTATCTATTAATATCTGATTGATAGCTATGTTTTGTAGGGTGCAGTCTCATCAGGACTGTGTTTTGATTTACTGTATGATGGGGAAACTGTCCGATTGTAAATAGTCTTGAATAATTCACCATAATCTTTTGCCTTTGGCCTTGCATCTTTGGGGATTTGCATATTTTGAAGATGATCTCATGGCTATCAACATGTGATATGAGGTAATAAGATACAAGCTAGTGGCTAGTCCGTATTTACATTTCATCTCATATTTCCCATCTTGTCATGCCCTTGACAGCCTTTGACATTTTGCTGAGCAAGAATTGATCCTCCACAGATGAACATAATTCATACATGAACAAGGCCCCAATCCTTTCAAGATGAATAACCTTGTTTTAGAGGAGGGTGGAGAAAAAGCAGATGGAATCAATGGAAGATTCCTGTGCAGAAGGTGAGGTGTAAATATGTCAATTAGCGACTGCTTGTCGAATTCGTAGCTCTATAACGTTAATTTGCTGTATTGCATTCACGGGATAGAGAACCTTTCAGAGAGTCAGACCAAGTGAGAGAATTTGCTTGTTATCAGAATTGCTTTTTTGAGCATTAAGCTCCCTACACTCTTAAAAATAAAGGTGCTACTAACTAGAACTATTTTTGGAAAAAGGGATGCGTGAAGAACATTTAAAGAAACATTTAAGGTTTGAAGAAGTCTTTACACTCCGAAACCGAAACCCTGCAGAAGGTCTTAAATATAAAGAGATGGATTTAACATACAGTATCTTGTGGAGTCCCACTGGGTTCTATTTTAGGGCCTATGAAACTGATGTTAATTATAACAGCAATTTAGTTGTAAAAGTAAGCAAGACTTGGCTACATGGTCTAAGGGGTTCTAAAGGATAATGATGTTGGTTCCACTGTTAAGTACCTCTTAAGTGCTGCTTTGACTTTTTCTCAGCCCGATCTTCTCTTGTAAATTTTACATTGGTGGCTGACACATTTGATCAAGACCAACTGCCCAAGCTTGGTAATGATAATCCAATCCCGCAGTTCATTTCTTTTTTGTGTGAGCCATTAGGATAAATCAGCAAGCGAGTCAGGCACTTGCAGATCCTAACCGCTGCACTGCTCTCCCACTGTTTGCAGGTAGTAAATAATTCAGAATCCTGATCAGGAGTTCAGTGTTCTGGCCCAGCTGTCAAGGGTGCTCTCGTGTATTCCCACACCTGCCTGATCACATGCCCATGGATACAGTTCTAATTATATCCTATCACCTTCTAATGTATTCCTCTGCTGTCCTCAGTAGGTAGTAGAATCTGCAGAGGCTCTGAGAGTGCATGCATCTACTTGTGTTCATGTCCATTTGGTTCTTTTAACTGACACATGCGTTCTGGATGTTACCGGTAGTCCCTGCAGCTCCTGGGGGCCTTTTAGGAATTCATTGGAATATTCTAGCCTCTGATTATGCACCATTAACTTGTATTTTCTGGTATGAGAACACTGGACTGTAGAAATATTAATCTTAGCAAACAAATAAATGCATTAGTGCTTTACAGAATCGTATAGTAAAACGAAAGGAATGCAAAATCATTAATATAAGTAGTGCGTCTTGCTTGGACTGAACACATACCGCATAAATTGGTCCAATGCAGCTTCCCATCTGCTCAGTCATATCCATAATTCTTTTGTGAGAATGCTGCTAATCCCTGATGTGTTTAATGGGCGAGCCAGCTGACGATGTATGCAATGAGTCAGTAGAGCATATGCACTCAGGTGGTTTGCCAAGCTTTGTCTTTGAAGTATGTGAAATTACTGGCTTTGCTCTAAAGAGTCTTTGGAAGTTTGGGGTTTATGCCACTTCTGCAGTAAATTTGCATAAACAAACAAACAAAAAAAATGGTCCATGATTTTTGTTGCATGATCATCAGAATGTTCAGTTGCAAACAGCCTCAGAATTCCAGTTTATAGTGACCGTATGCCGTAGGGTCCAGCCAAGACCGGCCTCATGTGGCTGTAGGCGTCAGAGGTTGGGTCCATGTGTGAGTCTTGCTGATGGCAGCTTATCATTTTCACCCACTTCTTCCATCTGTCCATGGTTTTGGAAGTGGTGTCTGTTAACACAACAAACCTCAGTACTCGACAACTGTCGCAAATCGCTTGTTTGGACTGTGCCATCTCACACCTTTCATTTCTGCAAACATTAAAATGTTAGATGCCTCAGCTGCCCTGCACGTCTTCACAGTATCACATGTTTGCTGATATAGAGCTGGTTGACGTGGTGGATTGAGAGAGACAGAGAGGGGGAGGGAGATGGAGCTGGCAAGTGACTCCCCAGCATCTGCGACATCGATCGGGCTGGCACTCCGTCCGGAGCGAGGAAGGACCAGCCATCATCAAATGCTGCGTCTGTGACAGGCAGAGTCCTCCGCCAGCTCCAAAGGGGGAAGTAAGAAGGGGCCGTGATGGACAGTTGGCCTAGTTGAGTAGTCCTAGTTGCATCTTACAAGATTGCGAAAGTAGTAATGTGCAACCTGGGCAAGAATGCTGCTTGCTGAATGTATAAGTTGTGTGGCTTGACAGGGCCTATGAATAATTTACCTCTTTTATCAGGCCCCTCATACTTCTTTAACTTTACAGTACTTGTCTTTTGACCCAGTTTTTTTTCCTCTAAACCCCACCAGGCTTCACCTGTCCTGCAGGTAAACTTGACGAAAGCAACTCTCATGACTCGTCTGTTTGTGTCCTGGTTCCCTTTTGTCTGTTCTTAATTGAAAACATTGATTTTGGGGATAGACACATGTAAATCACCAGGACCCAGCCTTCCGTTCAGAATTAAGCGCCATCCCTCATTCACCAGTGACATGTAAACACAGTCAGGGAGAACAAGCTAGTGTAACGAGTCAGCCATTAATGAGCCATGTTTCTCTAATGCCTCCATGTTTCAACTCGTTCCTCATTAAAGTTTCAGATCTCTGAAGTATAGCTTGGATAAAAGAGACTCCCTGCCCCTTTCTTACACGCCAACTCAAAGCCAGAACACGTGTATTCAAAGCAGATGTTTCGTTCATGTTTTATGGATCAGATTAAGTGGGGCACCAGGGTAAAAACTCGGCAGGATGTTCTTGCATAAAGCAAACAGCTATGATTGGGGAGTGATTCTAATAGTGTTTCTAATGAGTCATGGTGGCGACAATGGCACTGACAATGGCGTTGACATTCTGTCACCATCTGAAGAACTGAAATGCACCTCAGGTCAGCTGGTGTCTCTGGAGAAAGACCAGGATTGACATGATCTTCTTTTGACAGTTGTGGAGAATTTTTACGGAACTACTGTCCATTTGACTCCATTTGAGAACCACTGTTCTTATTTTACCTCAAGATCTGAGTGAATAGTCTGTGAGGGATGACTGACTGTAACGTAGATGTTGTATAATACTAACTGAAAATTTCTTAGGACATTTTTACACATAAGTCCACACCCAGGACCGATTCTGGGCTCGTTAGAAGCAGATAGCGTCCACACCTGGACTACTAACTGAACCCCCAGACCATTGATTTTAGTAGAACCAGAGATCGGTGCTCAGGAAAACAGCTTTCACACTTGACCAAACGTACCTAACCCGCGAAGCAAGCAAAGCTGGGTCTGGAAAAAAGCTCTAGTGTGAAAACGCCCTTAATCTTGTTAGTCTAGGGTTTTCTTCCAAATTGCGTAACTCTGAATTGGAAAACAACTCAAGATAAAGTGCTAATGATGTTTGCTTGCCTTCTCTCTCACACAATGGCGGTCCCTTCTCCATCTCCATCTGGAATTTTCCTTGGCAAATCTACAATACGTACTGTTACTTTTATACATCTGGAAATGACAGTCCATTCAGATTCTGTCAAATAAACTGTGAACCATAAAAGTTATTTAGTTAGCAGATTACAGGAAAAGCTCCTCCTCTACTTCCCATCAAGCTTCTAACAGTTGTATGACATAAATCTCCTGTTAAATTGTGGATGCCTCCACTGAGAAAAACATCCTTGTCTCCATCCCGCAGTGAACAATTACTGTAGTTTGCTCTCCTCATTCTGCCTCAGTGCTCAAAATTGTCCCTTGCTTAGAAGTCTCTTCAGTCTGGATGGAAGCACTTATCAGAACGGAATGGGATGGTGAGCGGGCTTACTCAGACAAGGGGTCTCTGGGAAAAGGAAAAGAGAGAGAGAGAGAGAGAGAGAGAGAGAGAGAGAGAGACAGAAAACCTCATATCCCCTCGAGGAACTGCTGAATGAGACTTTCCAAATTGCTCCTTTGGACTGAAATCTCTGGAGTCTGCTCAGTGTTTATGCTTGAACTCAAGGCAAGACCAGTGCAGGGTGAAGCCACCTACCTCACACTGACCGAGGTCTGTCCGCACCACTGTTATTATGGGGTTGGGATCCTGTCAAACCATCAACCACCAAGTCTTCTGTGGCTTGGGTTGGTTTAACCAAGTTGAAAGTCTCATGTGATGACGTATATATATCAAAGGGAAGAAAGTAATCTAGGGTTTGAAAGAACCCTTTTGATGAGAGTTTCCTTGAAGGATTGATGATTTTTGCCATTTTGCCTCCGTACACCACCTCAGTGGATTTTGAAAAAAAAAAAAAAAAGTAATCAGGATGTGGTTAAAGTGTAAGATTTCTGGGCTTAATAAAAATACTGCATTAACAATTTAGGAGTTAGACATTTTTTTTGCATAGTCAATCCATTTTCATAGGCACAAAAGTAATTGGATAATTAACTAATAATTGTTTTTATACAGAGGGGTTACGAATGTTCTTCTTGAGACCGCTCAAGAAATTCAACCTGCCACAGACCCTGATGATCCAGTTCTACACAGCGATCATCGAGTCCATTCTCACAGCCTCCATAACTATCTGGTTTGGTTCCTCCACCTCACAAGAAAGAGCCAAACTCCAGCGCATCATCAGGACAGCAGAGAGGATCATTGGATGTAACCTGCCATCACTTCAGCAGATCTACACCAGCAGGATGAGGAAGCGGGCTGGCAAGATTACATCTGACCCCTCACATCCTGGACACCTCCTCTTCCAGACACTCCCCTCTGGTAGAAGACTGCGGTCTATCAAAACACGTCATGCTAACAGCTTCTTCCCCAGAGCTGTAGCGCTCCTTAACCACAGTGGACACCTCCCACTGTAAACCTCAAAACATACAACTGAACTGTACCAAACCAGACTGAACAGCTATTTTGCACTCTGCCTATTTGCACTATGTCTATTTGCACACTGTACAGATGTTCTTTTCTGTAAATATCAGCTCTTTACTTTCTGTAAATATCAGCTCTTTATTACCTTTAGTACTTTTTATTTTTTTAATTTATCCCTTACCCTATTTATTGTTTAGTGTCATTTTTCCTTTAGTTTAAGACTGTGTTCTGTGTTTTTTGTTACTTGTCATACGTGTTGCTCTCACCAAGACAAATTCCTTGTATGTGTAACATACTTGGTGAAATAAAGAGATTCTGATTCTACTGTAGGACTACTGGTCTATGAAACTACTGGTAACAAAAAGGTCCAATCAAACCAACAGAAAACATCTGAAAAGGCCAGTCTGTCCAGTCCTGGAACAAGATTCCTTGGGCAGATTAAATAAGGTATGGAGTAGGAAAGAAAGAATTATTTCCCATCATCTGTCAAACATGGTGGAGGCACTGTTATGACATGGGCATGTGTGGCTGCCAGTGGAACTGGGTCATGGATATAGGTCAACAGAATGTTCTTAAATGGTCGTTTAACCCAATTGAGCAAGTTTTTTTACTTTACTGAAGACGGCACTGACGGCACAAAGACCCACAAACAAGCAGCAACTGAAGGCCTGGCAAAACATCTCAAAAAGAGGAAACCCAGCTTTTAGGGATTTCTGACTAAACAGTTAATGCAACATTTTGGTTAAACTCCTGGAATTCAAGCTGAAAGTTCACACATTAATTACATCTTTATTGCTTAAGTTCAGATCCATTAGGGTGGTATAAAGAAGCAAAATGACAAAGATTGTGTCACTGTCCAAATACTTGTGAATACTCATATTTTGCCACATGTCCTGCCTTTCCAGCTTTATTTGCTCTTGTACACTGCATCCCAAATGTCACCATCTTGCCTCACTCCTTGTCCTTTGGTGTTCCTGTCAGAGCAAGGGAATCCACAGATGTGAAACCAACTCCAAAGGACAGGCCCTCAGGACACTCCAAAAGCTTTAGTTACACAAGACTCCACAGCCTCTGCAGGTTCATAAGCTCCCTTGAACAGGATATGCTTACCACACAGCAGCCGTACCTCTTTTCTTTCTTTTCCTGCTGTGTTTTTAATTTAGCCAGTTACCATCCTTCCATCCCATTCTCCTGTCCTCTTTTCTCCTTTTTTAGACTCCTTTCATGTCTCTGTTGCCATGTTAAGACTGTAGTGACTGCCTTTCTATGTTTGCCTCCAGCACAAACGTCTCTCTGCTCGTTTTATTTCCCCCCTGGCCACCAGATGCAAATTCCCTCCAGCCACTGTATCCAATTAGCAAGATGCTGCCTTTCCTCCTCCACTTACCCTCCTCCATCACGTCGGTGTTATGTGGTGGAAGGTTTTTCCCGTTTTCCTCCATATGCCTTTGATGAGAACTAATAGACTCACCAGTGTCATAGCAGTTTGTACGTTATTATCTTTGTGTATCTGTTTGGCATAAGATGAAATTTCTATAAAAACTTCAGAGCTTCAGAAAATTCCTTTAGGCCACATTTTAATGTACGGTATATGCCTGACTCTGCAAATCTGCCAGTGAGAAATGGGACATGTATATAAGGAAGACCTGCAGGCATTGTAGAACCAGGCTTTTTTGAACTGCCCACTGCTTCCGAAGCATCCCCCTCATCTTTAATCCAGAGTTTTATACTGTTTGAACCACATTTACTCCTTTCTCTCCATTTTTTCCCCATATTTCTACTGCTTTTATTGTGCAAACTCGTACATGTCAGCAGGTTTGGCCTGTAGCATTCGGGTTATACGGTAAGGGTATCCTTGATAAACGGCTCCCGCAGTGAATACAGCAGCAGACTCACATGGTACTACTTTAGCACTTCATGTTTTATGTGGTGTGAATATTAGTGTCATGGCTGTAGGGGGATCTGAAGAGACCCTCCAGGTCAGATGTAAATAGTGAGGCGTTCCCTGGTTTAGTTGAGTGAGTTCCAGGCCACTTGCGAACTACTGGCTACTGGATGTGGATAGCAACGTTCAGCAATGTCTAAATTGCTGAGCCACTGTATTGTGCTGTTCATTTAAAAATCGAATGTGGTTTTTGTGGAGCACAGATGACGAGAGGTGTGAAGGATAGTTTTAAGCGATCTGCACTGACATAAATACACCCACAGGTTATGAAGTGTGAACAACCCGAACCAGATGCTCCTCCATAGCTTTTAAGAGGTAGAGAATTCCTTTCAGGCTTCAGCCCTTTAACATCTCTTTTCTCTGCTTTTGTTTGAAGGGGAAAGATGCGAGCCAAACCCATGCGAGAATGGAGGTGCATGCCTCTCGGCTCTGAGTAATGAGGCCTACACGTGTGAGTGTCGTCCAGGCTTTACAGGGCCAAACTGTGCTAGTAATATGGAGGTTGGTAAGTGACCTAAACCATTGCTATTGATTGTAATTGCTGCTGTTGATCTGCAACGGTGTTGGCCTGCAAACCTAAACATCTGTTTTATTGAGGCTGTGATGTGGCCTTCTCGAAGTTTTGAGGATTGATTAAAGTAATTGCAAGATATCTATCATTTTTTGGAGTCCCAGAGGGGTCTATTTTGGCTAATTGTAGCAGTAAGTTAGTCATGAGAGTGTCTGAAGACCTGAAGTGTTGGCCCATGTACAGGGCATAAGGGCTTAAGCCACTTGTACATAGCATTACATTTATACCCCTCGGAAATGTATTTTTTCAATTAATAATATAGTCAAAGAGTGACATGACAAAACATCAGGGGGTAGGGGTGGTCACTGGTCATTACCGAACAGTTAATTCACAGGCTAAATATCCACTAATAATAATTTCAGGCTCTCTTCTATAGGTCAACCATCAGCACTTTGCATTGCTCTTAGACTATTAGCTAAATTCCCATTCTGTATCCTATTGGTATTAAACCCCATAGCTTCTGTCTTACTCCACATATCTGCTTATTCTTCTCAACTGAAGCCTTACACAGCACTCCCTCTTTGCATTATTTGGTGCTCCAAATTCTGTTCCCCATGTGCTGTTCCCCATTGTTCCCTTCCTTTTCTCTTATTCCTTCATTCTCTCACCTCCACCTATTTGCCTTCTCCACCCAACTCAGGATGCTCTCCTTCCATGTTCTTGGGGAATGTTTTATTGACATTCACACACAGCTTGAAAGGCAAGAAAAAGTAAAACACGCGAGGTTGCTCTCTCATCCAGACCACATGTTCGCAGCATGTCGCTACTGTGATTCTCCAATCCAGTGAACAGCATGAGCCGCTGAATGGAATTTACATGTTAGCGCTGCATTTTCGTACTTTTTCCGCTTTTAATGGAACACAGAGTGTGGCATTCCCTTCCTCTGTGCCTGTCGTGCAGGCCCCCACACATATAGACTTAGAAATAGGGCCATAAACTGTGGTTTTAATGTTGCAGCACTTATTAAGCATTTGGATTTGAATAGAGTAACAAAAACAGCCTGCCAAAATAAAAGAAGCAGGGTTCTAAAATAGATATACCCACATATCATAAGGGCATCAAGGGAAATAAAATAAAATACAATAAAAAATGTAGGTCGTGGGTCCAAAGTCAACCTGAAATTAGATCATCCTTTCATCCTTTAAAAAGATAGATTAATTGGTCTTTAAGGGAAAATCAGTTTTTAATATTCTGAATGATTCGGCTGTCTTCAGTAATATATATATGTATTTATATATATATTTTATATATTATATTTATTATATTTATATACATTAAGTAATCCCCAGTTTGGAAATACAAGGTCTTAAATATGCCATATATGCTCTTGCCTGTGGAACCTTGCCTTTGGCACCTCTTTTGACTCATCCTGTACTGCCCTTGTGTGTTCTGTCCACTCTGAAACCTTTAAAATCATTCACTCACATCCATGCTTGCCAGCTGCCTTCCTCAAGACTAGAATCTCAATGCAGAAAGTAGCTATACTTGAGTGAAGTATAGTGAAGTAAGAACATCATTCTTCACATCTTACACATGGGGATCAAACAAAAGCCGCATACCTTTTTATTAGCCCTTTCTTTCTCGCCTGTGGTTTCTACGTAATGGATTGCAGCACATCCTGCTGTCTTTTTAAACTTAGTTAAGCCAAAGAAGATGAGCTGGTTTCTACAGCTGTACTCCTCATTGCTAACATACTTAAACCTTTAGAGCGGCCTACAGGGATTATTTCAGGTATTTGTGAACCAGGGTTAATAGAGTTGTTTTAAACAATTTTGTTGTTTTTTTAAATGTTCTAAATGCTTCCTTGTGTCTGGGGTTTCGGCACATACAGTATTTTTTAATGCTGCTGCCCATTAGTAAGTCTCTATTAGCGCTCATACCCACTGTAAATCGAATATGCTGTCTTAATGCCGTAAGCCACAGTCCAAAGTATGTAGTCTACAGGCCAAATTAAGCATCACCTGATTTGACTCAGCCTTTCGCTTCGCTCTTAATAAAGCCACTCTCAGCACATGCATTTGAGCCCCTCATCCTCATTAATAGGGCTTTTGCTCCTCTAAAGACTTCACTCATGGACATCTGTAGCGCACATCCACTGTCCTGGACTCGGCTGGAAAGCATTAATTAATCAAAGCAGCAGGTTGATCCTTCTCCAGTAATGAGACTGGCCATGGAACATCAACATATTGGGTTTTGGGAGGCTGCTAAATGTCACAGCTTGCAGTAATTGGAACTAGAGGAATCTGGGTGAATTTCCTTCGCTAAGGAGATTATGTAGATTTCATACACATGTGATGATATGATGAGGGTTTATCATTACTTTGATTTGATTTTGGAGGACTAGCTGGGGCATTTTTTTTTTCAAATTCAGAAGGTTTTATTTATTGAACGTCTAAGAGAAGTAAAATTTGAGCAGCACTAAACCCAGCCTTAAGTATTCATACAAATTGAGTCAAACTGATCGAGGAGCTATTCCTTGTACTTGAAAGGCTTATTTATGTATTTAGTATCAGCAAGCACTGACCAAGCCATAGAATTACCAAACCACGCAAGACAAGACAAAACCATGCTTAACTTCCCTAATCTCCAACTGATTCATTTCAGCCTGCAAGTTATTGAATGGATCACATTTAAGTCTTAAGTAGTACTAAACCCAGTGTGGTAATGTGATGGCTAGCTAGATGCTAACATTAACAATTGCATAGTGACCCTAACGCTAAAGTGGTTTTAGTTTTGTCGGTGGCGGTTCTAGCTTATCTTTCTAGCGTATATTAAATAAATTCCAGTAAATAAATACAAATAAAAATAAAAACAAATGATGACACTATTCATTTTCTTGCCTTCTTTGATGCAAAGTCATCAAATCTATCATCCTGCGACAGGGCCACATCTGTGGTGGCATCACTCTGGTGTGTGAGTGGAGAGGAGAGTTCTATTAGCATGGGAGTCTCATGGGCCATGGGCTGTTACGGTGTGGTGTGGGGTTTGGACTCAAGTGCAGTTAAAGTTTGTTTTATTATGATCAAATGAGACAACTCCTTTTGTGGTGTGTGCTTGAACTCCCAACGTATAAGATAAGAGATAAGATAAGATAGTCCTTTATTAGTCCCGCAGTGGGGAAATTCACAGTGTGACAGCAGAAAGAAATATATATATCCCAGAGTATTTCCACTGTGCCACCACGGCAGTGAGGGGTGGCAGTATAAGCACTGATCTTAAGCAACACAAAAAGGCGGGAAAACAAACAAAGGAAAACCAGGAGTGATGTTAACTCAAACTAAAGACAACTCAAATGCTTTTCTCTTTTCTTTTCTGTTCACAGCTTAAACTTCACTTTTCACTTTTCTCTTCACAACATAAACCCACTGTTACCGTTCGCCCCTCTACAAAGGTGCAACAGGGAAGTGTGTTTGGCTAGGTGTATTTATACTGTGCCACACAGGTGGATCTGGTCAGCGTTGATTATCGCTGGGAATTCTGGGGCTTGGACTTCTTTGCTCCAACCCCACCAGCTTTCCTACTTTGCTGGCTGGGCCACCTGCTGGCGGCTGGCGGTACATGCTGCCTGCTCACATGGGCTGAGTATAAAAAAAGGGAAATCTTTAAGTAAGTCGACCCAGAGACGTTATAAATGAGGAGCCCAGCCACTGCTTGCAATATGAATTGGAGTTCTCCTTACGCTCAACATGGCGTCTATTTAAAGATAAAATCTCACCCTTTGCTGGTTAGAAGCGGAGGAAGGTCAGTGATATTGTTTGCTCTGCCCAGTTCTAATCATCTTTCATATTAGCATGGAAGTTCATTAAAACAGTTTTCATATGTATTGTCTTCACTGTTAGTAAGCAAAGCTGAGCTAAATGTAGAAGCTGATAGCTACATACGAGTTATTTGGTAATGGAGCGATTCATAATCCGAATAAACGATTATTCGTTTTAATAAGAAACAGATTATTCAGCTGTCAAAACATTTGTTTGTTTGGAATTTACCTGGTGGTCTGGTCATGTGAGGACCCACCTTTGTTCCCCAACCTAGGCATTATGTAGCCTATATCTACCACTGGTTACAGAAACAACCTGCAGTGGGGCAGAGGAGGTTCGCTAGAGAAAGAAAGAAGACCTTGCTGGTTGGCGCTGTAAAGTGTGCAAAGATAACAGTGTTTTTCCTCTTTTTTTTTTTTTTTTGGCATGTCAGATGCCCCCCTGGCTGGCTGCCCATGTTTCCCATACCCAAATCCTTACTATAATATTATTCCCTACTGTATTACTTTGGACACTGATATCATCATCATACATCTGCAGTAAATTTAACAAGCATCTTGTCATTAATTCACACTGGAATTGACCTTAAGTCAATAAAACAAAAAGACTACTGGTATTCCTTTTTGTATAAATGAGTCAAATTGATAAAGGAACCGTTCCTAGATCAGCCCGTACAAGACAGCTGATTAATGTGAGCCAAATCATTAGTCTTAATTGATATCTTTTCTAGGACTTATGTCCAGCTTGTATTTGGAGGGCCTATACACATATGCAGTACCTACAAGCACTGGCTAAGTCACATATTTACCAAACCACACTCACACCACACCTCACTTGGCTAAACAAAGGTAAACAAGACAAAACCATGCTGTTTTAAGTTCTCGGCTCTCCAACCGATAGCTTTCAGCCTGCTAAGATGGTGTTGTTTGCGTCTGCAAGTGATTGCGCTCTGACGAACTGTGCTATTGAGCACCTTCCTGCTGTCACTCAATAGGGTTTTGGCAGGGCACTTAGAAGCAGATGTAGAAAACATATTGATTGGGAACAAAAGATGCCGATAGCCATGCATCCGTCAAGTTATGTGTCTAAAGCCTGGCTTGGGCATCGAGAGAACGAGCAAACAAAAACAAAAACGCAGTAACTTTTTATTTATGTCAGCGCCATGTCTTTCTTAATGTGGGATTCATTGCTTTACAGTCCAGTAGACCACCTCAGGTCTACTCACATTACGCATGTCTGAGAATATTCTTTTTTGAGAAAGAAGGAATTTTAATGTTCTTCCTGAGGAACAAAGTGATATTTGGTAGCAAGCAACATGTGAAGACATGTAATGTATCTTTTAAGTGCACTAATATGATCCAGATGAGGGATGTAAAGGCTCAAAGCATGCTTTTGTAAGTGAGAGAACCCCTAGAAACCCACATGTCAACAGAGCAGCCTGTGGTTTTGAACGATGGATTCACCAGGCACCCAGGCTATGCTGACCAGTCTGGAAAAAGGAGACAGAAGCTCAAACTCTGAAAAGTGTTCTAAAAGAAACAGAGAGATTTAAGAATGGGCTCCTTCTTAATGTCTTTAATGTGTCTGGTTTGTTTTTTCAGTGTTCAACACCTTCAGGTTTGAGTGAGCTTTTATTGGGGAGAGAATGTGAGCCATCAGTAATGCATGCAGGAAACAGCTCCATCACTGATGACTAAGGATTTAATGGTCTTATTAAAAATTTGAAACAATTTTCTCTGGTTATGAGGCCTTTCCGAGACTGCGTAACTACGTGCTTTGGTTTAGTGATCTGGTTTTACAAAGGATTTAAAAAAAAAAAAAAATCTAAGTTGCAGTTTCTAAGTTTCTCATAGTTTCACACACACACATACAAAGAGAGAGAGAGGGAGAGAGAGAGGGAGCATACTTTCTTCTGATCCCTGGATATTCTGCTGAGATTCACTATAACATCATGCAAGAGCTTGTTCTACATGCGCCGTGTTCTCTGCTAGATAGACAGTCGAGGCCTATGAGGCCTCAAAGTTCTCGTTTGAAGTAACTAAATAGGCCACTGCATTCTCCACTGTAATTCATTACTGTACTGTTATTTCATGAACTCTGTATACTGTGTTTCAGCTCAAATTTACACTACATGCCTGTTTAGAAACAACTTGCTAGTATGTCCTGTAGCCTTGAACACTATGATGGGGGGGGGGTGCAAACTCAGAGGACTTGGCTGGAGTTTAGAGCTGCTTCTAGGTAGATGCATGAAGCCCCAAACACCGGTTTATGTGTAATCTGATTTTATATACTGCGTTTATAAAATCGGTTTATGTTTAATCTGTTAATGATAATTTGCTGTTGTGTGTGTGTGTGACATTAGTGAATTACTGAATACCTAAACTAAGTGATTTCTTTGTTTGTCAGCTATTCTTTGTGAGACAACAACAACAACATATTATGCATTAAATATGAAATCTGCATTTCCTTAATGAATCACAAAATGATTGTCTTGTTTAAGTGGTTTCCATTTCCAAGCAGTTGTAAAAAGTAAAAACGGGTGGTTACGCTGTACAATGAAATTCGTTCTGTGCTAATCTTTGAAGTTGTTTTTTTTTGTTTATGTGGGTGCCCCAGGAAGTTGCTATGGCGTTTCTAGGTAGTTGCAATGGAGTTTCTTAGTGGCTGATAGGGTTTTGCTTTGGTATCCCAAAAGGTGGCTGTGGTGTCTCAGGTGGTTGCTAGCATGTTGCCAAGTGGTTGCTGTGGTACCCCTTGTTGTTGTTGGCTGGGTGCTGCTAGTATATCATCAGCACATAAGAAGGGTGCACAAACTTTTGCACCCCATTTTTTCCTGTGGGGGAAAAGTTCTTTGATATATGTTGCTGCAGTCTAATATACAGACCAAACAATCTGGAACTGTGATGACATCTTGAGCCATTTGACAAGTTTGACAAAACACGAATAAAATAGAAGAAGAAGAAGAAGAAGAAGAAGAAGAAGAATATAAATTGAATAAAGATATAGTTGTGATGATAATAATAAAAACAAAGAGAGAGAGAGAGAGAGAGAGAGAGAAGGCCATAATGGTACTACCTGACCAAATACTCTGAGATAAAAACTTAGTTAGTTAGAAGGCATCACTGAACATTTGGAAAATGCTAACTTTGGAGAAGTTGGGCAGAGAAGTTCTATAGCCAAGATGTTTGTGGTTGACCTGAGGTCAGTGACTGAGAAGCCAGACTGGGGCATTAGTTAAGTCAGAAGGTCTCAGTGACTCAGTGTGTACTTATTTACAGTGGTGATAGCATGGAAAGTCTAGACTTTTTGAATTGTGTCCATATCTTAAAATAGTAGAGGTTAACCGACACTGACTCAGAAAAAAAAAGAGGTCCAGACGCTAAACTCCAAAGATTCACTCTAAAAATTATGGTTTCGCTAATAAATTAGGGCTCTTGTAAAGACATTCAGATTTCTCCACAAACCATTAATAAGGATGACGTATCTCCAGGTGCCTTTGCCATCCTGAAAACACTTCTAAGAGTTTTACCAGTGAGACAATCGAGACCCATTCGAAGATCAAATGTTAATGAATGGGAAGTGTCAGGTATCCCACCTGCTAATTCTGCTAATTGGCCATTTCGACAGTGGGGTGCCCTATAGGGATGAAGTAATCAGTTCACAGATCTCAAGGGCTTTTCCTGGAGACAATTTGGAAGTACATGGAGATATGGCACATTCGGAAAACTGAAGAAAGTGAACATGCCATAGAAGAACCACTTCCAGAAAGAACCATGTTTGTTATAACAAACAAATAAAAAACCTTCTCTCTTCGCTCTCAATGTAAAGGTTCTTTATCAATTTAAAGGTTACATCTCTAATAAAAAAAAGGTTTGTTATAGAACCAAAAGTGGTTCTCCTATGGCATCGGTCAAAGTACCATTTGTAGCGCCTTACTTTTTTAGAGTGTAAATGCAGAATAATGTTGCACTGCTTTATTCTTTGGTTTGTACAACTGCTGTATGAAAGCAGTAGAATACTCTAGGCCATTTGCTAGCGTGAATACCATCACAGTTGGAATCCGCAGTAGATATAATTAATCATGATCACAGAGTAAACTCCCTCTCCTGTTGCATTATTTTGCTTATTTAAGCTCCAGATCTTCCATGAAAAGCAATGCAGACTAGCTGAGTTACTCTTAAGCTATAGGAGTAAGGAAGTCTGCAACCATTAGCGTTTAAGAGGTTAAGCAAATCATAGAACAATGAATGTCATAAGATTTTATGTGTCTTGTGGAATCCGCAGTCTCCAATGTATGAAGGAAGGGAGGGTGTCTATTCAGTTTTTTTATTTTATTTTATATCTAGTCAGTCTGTGCACTTGTGTCCAGCTTCACCTTTATTCAATTCAATCTTATTTTCATAAAAATATTCAATTCAATTCAACAACCAAACACTGTTAGGCTTAGTCTTTGGTGCAGAATATAAATAGTGTCCGATATGTCCTTGATTGACTGAGATTAGGGGTGGGTGATATGGTAAAAATATTAGATCCTAATATTTAAAGACATTTTTATGATACACGATAACTATTGCATGTGAGGGCTGAGAAAATGCCTTCAGTAGCCACAGATTCTTAAAAACTACTATTCAAATATTCTCTTGTACTGAGCAGAGTGTTTTTATTGAAATTTAGCTGCACTTCATCCAGTTTAACTGGACTAATTCCACTCGTTTTTAACCTTTTTAACAAGCAGTTGATCAGTGTTTAGTAAGTCTTGGCAATATCCACGATATAAGCATATCATGTATCACAGTAACAGAATTTATTATGATGCGATAAAAAATTGTCATATTGCCCAGCCCTAAGTGAGACACATCCTAATGTTGCTGATAGATGGGATAGCAGCGGTATCTGTCAGATGAAAGGATAAAAAAATATATTTTAAATATATATTTTTGGCAAATCCTGTATGAGCCACAAGGGTTGTTATTATTTTTGCTGGTCGATCTATCCAGCTCATTTATTCATGTGCATTTAAGAGGATGGGGACTCTGTGGGAGCTCCCTGGTTGGTAATGCCAAACTCTGAAAGGTGACAGGTGGGCGTTTAGCAATGCCAGGTTCGAATGAAAGGAAAAGCAAGCAAACCTGGATGAACCAACATAAAGCAGTCAACTATGAGTCCAAACACAGCAAATCCTCAGCAGAACCTCTCATTTTACCGATTTGATCATTTTTAAGATAACACAGGATGAGATTGTGCATCACCCACCCCTAGTTGAGACTGTATGATGGTATGAAAAACTTAACCCTAGCTCAATTGAGTAAGATGGTAAAAAATAAGGCTTTGGATGCTCTTTGGAGAAGAACATCTCCATTAAGGAAGGTCTTCAAAGCAAATGAATATTTAGCAGTGTTATGGTATTTTATAGATTTTATATTATTAAGATGTAACCATAATATGCCAATGCTAATATGACATGAAAAATCAGGCTTTTGAAGAGCATTTTTATTTAAAAAAAAGGCCTTCAAAGCAAATAGCATCCATCCCTTCATTTAGTCATGGTTATGATGTAACCAATAATATGCCAATAATATGATCCCCAGTTCAGTGGAGTAGGTCTATAAATCAGGCTTTTGATGCTCTTGGGAGAAGAACATCTCCATTAAGAGAGGCCTTTAAAGCAAGCAGTATTCATCCCTACATTTAGTCACGGTTATGATGTTACCAATAATATGGCATCATCAGTGGAAATCTTAGGAGTCACAACCGCTGTTTTGCGTTCTTCTGTTGGTTTCTTCTTTCAAGCATCAGCAACTCAACCATGCTTCCACAGAGGCACAAAAATGAAACACTGGGTGGAATTCAGGGTGGCTAGCAGAGAACAGATCTAAACTACTGCAGTATTTAGGTGTTTTCCAATATTCTGAGCTGCAATCAGCATTTTGTTCTCCAACATTGGGGCAAGTCCTGCAAACTACTGACTGTAAAAGTCTTTAGCTTCAGCTTCACAGTTTCATCATAGTTAACATCATACACTGTATAAAAATGCTAGCTATAGATGCAACCAGGCCTCTATGAGTACCAGATGACTGCCAGAGGCGCAGTATTTACTCATGCGCTTGTGTATGGGTCGGCGTCATGTAGCCACACAAGTCACGCAAGGATATCCATTCGTTTTGCAAGATGGTCTGATGGTCAGCAGGAATGAGAGAGAAAACCGTCTTGACAGTGTTGTAATGGTAGATTCAGTGATGGTCACAACACATGAATTCCAGCTGTAAACTGGCCTTCACCTTTCTGTAGTCGCATGCATGCAGCTCATCACTCTAAATTCCCACAAGTGGATTTGAACAGTAGAGAAATGATGGTGTTCCTAATGTATGTTGACCGGCCTGTGTGAGAAACTGGGGATGGGGAGGCTGTTTTCTATTCTGTCCCAGAAGCCTTCCCTAGCAGCCGAGTGATTTCTCAAAGGTATAGGTTGTAGTTTCTGGCAAAATTCAAAGCGGTTTAATTGGATGCAGCATTTCTCCGTTCCGTACAGTAATAAACCAACATTTATGTTTTTCAGATTGTCATTTCATGGCTGGTTTCAATGGAAATGAGGCCACTGTTTTAGCATTCAGAGATCCTATCGTGACTTTTCTCTTGGATGATCACTTTGAGCTTTATGCCATTCAGAGAATGCTCTATTGTCTTTCTAAGTAGCGTAATAATTCATCTAGTGTCCTTCATGTGGACAGGCTATTGTAACCCATAATTTAGTTGTAGTCAGTGGTTGTAATCAAGCCAAGTGAAGCCATTGAAGGTGAAAACAAAACATGCTACCCACCCTAAAATGCTTAAAACATAAACATACAGAAATGCTTACTTTCAATAAGCATGGCAGGGGGAAATTGCCCCACCACCCTCACTTAGCTCGGCAAGCTGCCACTGTTAGGCCCGTTAGCAAGGCCCTTCACCCTCTCTGCTCCCCGGGTGCTGGAGTTGGCTGCCCACCGCTCTGGGTGTGTGTGTGCTCACTGCCCCTAGTTCACTAGTGTGTGTTCACTACCACAGATGGGTTAAATGCGGAGGACACATTTCGCTATACATAGTACAGTGACAAATACGTGCACCTTTACCTTTTTTTTACCTTTTTATAGGACCCTATTATAGCATTCTTTTGGTGAGCCGTCAACCATGCACCATGCAGATTGATTTAGGGCTTTTCGGTGTGTCTTTGCTCTTCTAACAACAGGAAAAGTATGCCTTGCGTGGCTCTAAACTCACTCTTAATTACTAAATACTAAGTCTCTTAATCCTGGGTGTTTTTGGGCATAACATGCAGTAAACCAATCAGTGTGTTGCTTGGCATTTTCTTTAAGAGCAAGGTGCAGTCTGACTTTGGCGGATTGCTATTTCAGTGATGCAAAGCGGGGGTGTACACATGTTGAGCACGTACCTGTGTTGATTATTTACTGCCAAGATAGCAACAAACGTCTGACCATTGCCGTCTGCCTAGGTTGTTTTCAGTTTCAGTGGCGCACCTGTTTTCCGTTGCCAAGATAGCAATACACCAAAACTTTAACTTTAGCCTGAACGCACCCCATTCCGAGACCACCACGCCCATCAGTGTAGATATTTTTGCAAGCACTGTTGCCATATAAACGGCGCAGGTGGAAGGCGTAAAAATAGACTGTTGGCGAGGTGTGAGATAGCAATGAGCATCGCGGCGCTCTTTACGCAGGGTGTAAGTTAGGGCCCATAGCGTCCATTTACTGAAAAACTATAGAATATCTGAGCATTAGCTTAGCATGTCTGGGATGATGGTGCACAAACCAATACACAATTATGGGAAATAAACTCATAGCACTTATACACTAAATGGACAAAAGTATTGGGACATCTGCTCAAAAATGGTTTCTTCCAAAATCAAGGGTATTAAAAAGAGTTTATCCTGCTTTTGTTGGAGCAATTTTCATGGCATTGCTGTGAGGATTTGATTGCATTTAGTGACAAGAGAGTT
Source organism: Salminus brasiliensis (assembly GCF_030463535.1). Lineage (NCBI taxonomy): Eukaryota > Metazoa > Chordata > Actinopteri > Characiformes > Bryconidae > Salminus > Salminus brasiliensis. The sequence continues at coordinate 20,982,515 of NC_132897.1, read as the reverse complement.
AGTGGGGACATGATGTCCCCAACTCACCCAACTGGATAGAATGAACAGAGATCAATTTGTTATCCACATTTTATAGATTGTATGGTTTCAACTATAAAATTATAGTATAATAGTATAGTATTATATATATATATATATATATATATATATATATATATATATATATATATATATATATATATATAATTTATGCTAGTGCCAACAAATCTGAAAGCTTTAAAATGCAAATGTAATATTATATTAGCTATTCATATGCATAGATCTGATGGCAAAAATGGCAGAGTGCTTTCTCAAAACAAAATAAGAATAGGAGATATCCTAAAAAAAGGAACTTGCACCTCACTAAATAGAAAAATCCTGCCTCTATATGTTATCTTGTGCTTTAACACTATGCCAGAACAATAGACAAACTGAAAGTAGACTTGTCACTGCCTGAGGCTGGTTGTGTGGGACGTGACAAGCCTGGCAGTCTGTCTGCCACTGTGCTAAATGGAGATTAGATCCATTACCCAGATTGCTTCTGACCTTGTCTTGGTCTGTTATAGAAGCTTTGGTACTGTCTTTGCTGGGACTGTCCTCATAGATCAGGTTCACAACAGACACTGACTTCACATGACTTACCGCATCATTTACCATGTTTCAATTAGAAGCAGCATTATTCTCTAATTAAAACGTTGTAAAGTATGAATTAGCCGGTGTGTGTGTGTGTGTGTAGAATATTTAAAAATGTGAGCGTGTTTTGGGGTAATTGGGGTACATTTTGTTCCCCACTTGTAAAAACAATGTTGATTTACCCTCAAATGTACAGCATGGTCCTATTGGCCATGTTTTTATTTGTTCATAATCTTCCATAATCAAAACCCTGGAGTCAGACAGAGTTATGGGAGGCAACTTGTAAATCTTTATTATGAGTAATACGTGAAGTCGGATGCATTCCCTGAGCTGAGTGGGGAGTTAAGATGTAAGTCTGTTGTCCAGTGGCAATGCCCTGGCTGTCCTTCTTTAATTAGCTTACTGTGAGTGTTAGGAAGTCCACTGGTGCTGACCTGGACCTAGCCCCAGGGCTTCTATTTTTAGCAGGTGCTTATGTTACTGAAGATATCATCTGTTCCTTACATAACCAGCAAATATTTTTTTTTCATTCTAAAAAAAAAAATTTTTCAGTTCTGTGAGCCAGGGAATGATCTGAAAGTCAACTTTTGTAACGGCGCCCAGCTTAGATAAATGTTTTGTTTCTGATTTTAAGGTCGGTGTTCCAGACAGGGCCTATTCCTAGATCTAGTCCTGGACTACACAGCAGCATTCTGAACAAGAGATCTAACCTTCAAGGAGAATGTTCCAGGAAGAGGCTCAAGTCCTGTCTGGGAAACGAACCCTTAGGCATTTTGACCATTGTCCAGTTTACTCTGCTAGTGAAAGTCAACCCTGTAAAAGTCATGGCCTTCAGGCTAAGCCTAACTATATAGAACTAAGGTTCTTTAAGAAATCATCTACAGAACCTCTTCATGGACTATAAATGAATATCCGCCGGTTCACTGAGTTGTCATGGCTCTGTTTACAGTAACTGAGTACTTTAATTGGAACACTGGTACACCTCCTTATTTACTTTGAGATTATTAACACCAATCAATCATCTACTAAATGCCACAGCCTATTTCAGTATTGTTGCTGATCTGCATCTCTTCATGGCCACAATTTGCATGTGTTCTAACGGCTACTTCCAGCATGATGATTCACCAATGGCCCTATTTTAGCAGTATTTTTAGACAAACCGTCAACTGCGCTTGATTTAGGGCGTGCCAGTGTGTCTTTGCTATCGTAATGACAGGAAAAGTACGCTTTGCCTGGCTTATAAGACAAATGTGCATTTTGGGCGTAACATGCAATAAACCAATCAGCGTGTCACTTGCCGTTCCCTTCAAGAGCCAGGTGCGGTCTGACTTTGGTGGATTGCTATTTCAATGGCGCAGCAACCTGCACGTGTTGAAGTGACCTGAACACACCTCATTTCAAGCCCACCACGGTCATCGGCGTAGATATATTTATAAGCACTGTCGTTATTAAATGACACCCTTGCGCAGGGTGTAAAATAGAGCCCACCATCACAAAGCAAAGGTCATCTCCAACTGGCTGAACACAGTGAGTTCAGTGTTCTTCAGAGGCCTTCCCCATCACCAGACACCTTTGGGATGTTGTAGAATGGAAAATTCATTAGAGTGCTCCTGGAAAATCATGGACCAGGATCTTAAAGGAATGTATCCAACACCTTGTAGAAGTAAGGCTGTTTTGAGGACAAAGGGAGGACTTACAGAGTGTTAGTATAGTAGAATCATTGGGCCTTTTACACTATCTGTACCATATACTTTTCAGATTCTTATAATCACATTACAGTGTTTTCATATTTGTGATTTGTTCAGTTTATGAAGACCCATCATTATATACTGTGAACGATTCTGCTCTTTAACAAATTTCTGAATAACCCAGACTTTTTTTAGGGCTTTTCTAAAGACCTAATTTAAGAATCCATTGAAATTGCCTTTTTTAAAAAGCATGCATCAGCCAAGAGACCAGAAGAAGAATATTATTAACTATTAATATCATGTTTCACCTCACCCTCCCACCATACCCACCCTTAATAAAGCTTAAATCTATATACAGTCCCTCATACTGTGTCTCACGTGGAAACACATGGTATGCAAGGGCTTAACTTTGGGTCGAACATGTGTGGAGTATGCAGGCTATGATGGTTTTTATCATATAAACTTTTAGGACAGCCTAAAAGAATCAGATAAATACATGTAAATCCAATATTCCATCATTCAAAAACGTCTTTTGGACCCTTTGGGTGTTAGTTCAGAAGAAGAAGCCACGCTCTCATTGTATGGCTCCCTTAATTCTTTGTGCCATCGAATAATCCATTGAATCACAGTCAAATTTCTTCAACACTTCATGGCCCGTTTGTTGACACGGTGAGTCCGCGGCACCGTGCATCATCCGCCGCACATGGTCACACCGCCGGCCCCACAGCGGCTTTGATGATTCACTCTTTGCAGCTTCTCGCCGTGTGTCATGGCCCTATCTCGTCCACACACCTGGGGAGAGGTATCAGCCCCCCTGCCTGCCGCACTCCTTACATTATATTTGGATAATACTTCCTGCAGGTTGTCACTCAGATTAAGCCAATCTGTCCCGAGGCTTAGCCTTATTACCCCGCGGCTGGCATTATCAATGTGAGAGGGGCTGCTCGATAGTAATAAGTCATCGTTGCTCCTCCGTTTTCCAAGCGGGCCCCATGTAGATGTCCCCCCACATGAGGCTTTGAAGAAAAACAACCTCACTGTCAAGGTGGCATAGCCAGTAAATCAGGACAAAGTACACTGTGTGCAGAATTATTAGGCAAATGAGTATTTTGATCACATTATCCTTTTTATACATGTTCTCCTACTCCAAGCTCTATAGGCTTAAAAGCCAACTACTAATTAAGTAAATCAGGTGATGTGCATCTCTGTAATGAGAATGGGTGGTGGTCTAATGACATCAACACCCTATATAAGGTGTGCTTAATTATTAGGCAACTTCCTTTCCTTTGGCAAAATGGGTCAGAAGAGAGATTTGACGGACTCGGAAAAGTCAAAAATTGTGAGATGTCTTGCAGAGGGATGCAGCAGTCTTGAAATTGCCAAACTTTTGAAGCGTGATCACTGAACAATCAAGCGTTTCATGGCAAATAGCCAACAGGGTCGCAAGAAACGTGTTAAAAAAAAAGGCGCAAAATAACTACCCATGAATTGAGGAAAATCAAGCGTGAAGCTGCCAAGATGCCATTTGCCACCAGTTTTGCCATATTTCAGAGCTGCAACATTACTGGAGTATCAAAAAGCACAAGGTGTGCAATACTCAGGGACATGGCCAAGGTAAGGAAGGCTGAAAAACAACCACCTTTGAACAAGAAACATAAGAAGTGAAGACTGGGCCAAGAAATATCTTAAGACTGATTATTATAAGGTTTTATGGACTGATGAAATGCGAGTGATTCTTGATGGACCAGATGGATGGGCCCGAGGCTGGATCAGTAAAGGGCAGAGAGCTCCACTCCGACTCAGACGCCAGCAAGGTGGAGGTGGGGTACTGGTATGGGCTGGTATCATCAAAGATGAACTTGTGGGACCTTTTCGGGTTGAGGATGGAGTGAAACTCCCAGACCTACTGCCAGTTTCTGGAAGACACCTTCTTCAAGCAGTGGTACAGTCGGTATCGTTCAAGAAAAACATGATTTTCATCCAGGACAATGCTCCATCACATACATCCAAATACTCCACAGCGTGGCTGGCCAGTAAGGGCCCCCTTGTTTACCTGATCTGAACCCCATAGAGAACCTGTGGTCCCTCATGAAATGTAAGATCTACAGGGAGGGAAAACAGTACACCTCTTTGAACAGTGTCTGGGAGGCTGTGGTGTCTGCTGCACGCAATGTTGATCGTAAACAGATCAAGCAACTGACAGAATCTATGAACGGAAGGCTTTTGAGGGTCATCGTAAAGAAAGGTGGCTATATTGGTCACTGATTTGTTTTTGGTTTTGTTTTTGAATGGCAGAAATGTTTATTTCTAAATTTTGTGTTATATTGGTTTAGCTGGTGAAAATAAACAAGTGAGATGGGTATATATTTGTTTTTTATTAAGTTGCCTAATAATTCTGCACAGTAATAGTTACCTGCACAAACAGATATCCTCCTAAGAAACACTCCAACTTCCAAAAATATTAAGCTTTGATATCTTTTGGGTTGATTGAAAACATAGTTGTTGTTCAATAATAAAAAGAATCCTCTCAAATACAACTTGCCTAATAATTCTGCACACACTGTATGGATGAGTAAACCGATAAGGTGGAACTTGTTTTTTCTGTTGTTTATTTGGTTTGTGTGTATGTGTGTATGCTGTAACTAAACTGTTTTACTGTGATTTTACAATTGTTAAAAGACATTAAATAGTTATTATTCATAATAATAATTACCGTAACATTCCGCCAAGCAATGTCACTCACAACAGATTGTGGTCGCCAGCATTTTATTTATTTATTTTTTGTTGTTGTTGTTAAATTTGCACATTAATATGGAATTCGTTAACATTTTACTTTAGGGAACACACATCAGGGCTTTATTAAGGTCTCATCCTTTAATTAAGAAAGCCTGAAATATACATTTCTAAATGATTTATACACTATCCTTTACATTTTATTGATTACAACATTTAGAAGTACATAACTGGAGGTCTGTTATGTGAGAATCGCTAATAATCACTGCACTAGTTATAATAATGCACAATAAACAGATTGTTACCACCCTGTTTTGCAAATTATTCAGTACAGTCAGGTCTCTTATTCGTGATGCTTTTAACCTGTAGCACCTGCATTACACTACATGCAAGCTAGGCAGATGTTAGTTTTTCAACCCTTTTTAACAACCAAAACTCTAATAAACTGAACTGTTTTATGGAACTTACACTGATATAATAGAAGCCCTGTTTTTGCAACCAATGCACCATGAATAGACAGACAGATGAGTAGATAAATAGATTTGTGATGCAAACTCACTCATTACTTACTTATTTAGTGCTTTTTAATCTCAAATTATTGGGTAGTAGTACCTTGCTTGATTTATATATTAGTGACTTACTAAGCTCAATAAGCTCCTTTAAACTCAACAACTCCATACACCCACAGAGCAGTACACCTGGCACTACCTAGAACTCACATTTATATAGACTAATAAAGTTCAGGTAATAATTCAGGCTCTATAATTAACATATCAGGGTGCTAACAATGTGATTATTTCTCCCTTTTTTCAACTAATAATGAAATTATTAGTTATGTTCACATAACAGAACTCTAATTAAGTTCTAATTAGGATCATAATTAATACATCTTAATGAGTAGTGAGTAAATCCTTCTGAAATGTATAATTCAGGCTTTATAAAGCAATGAACAAGCCTTTAACAAACCTTATTCATTTGTTTTACCCAGAATTTAATACAAGTGTGCGGTCCTATCTATGTACAGTATATTAGGAATTTAACATAATGGATTTATACATCATTTAATCAGGTTTTAGAGAACAATTAGGTCCATTTAAAATATAAGAATTTGCTAGATTCATTTTAGTTTATTAGCTTATATAAAAAAAAATGTTTAGGTTTAAACAAATTGCATTTCTTGGATCATATCAGCATCTTTTGTTCAACCAAACAGCCACAGCAATGTGTTTGTATCCCTCGTCAGATGATGGTAACTGATTAGCCCACTCCTAACCTTTTTTAACGTGTGTTTTTTTAATGCTGCAATTATTTATTTGTCAACCAGTCTTATTATTTTGGAATGAAGCCCACAGAGTGAATAGAGCTGTGCGCCGATAACGCATGTTGTGGTTGGACCTCGGCACAGAACATTTGTTGAACATCTCACATGTGCTTGGAAAATTTTTTTTTGATTCATTTGCCTCTAAAATGAAAAGTTGGCATGGGAGAGAAACGGATTATAGCAGCGAGATGAAAGAATCTGAACTAATCTGATGGGCCTTTTTCCATGCCATAAATCTAACAGCCACGGACACTCCCACAAACCGCAGAACAGAGAAACACATGGCGTAAACAGCTTTAGTCGAGTGGTGCTGAAGGTGCTCTAAGCAGGTGAAACGGCAATACTTTCAGTCCCCTTTCTCAGTGGCACCTGTCATGAGCCTGCCTGCTGTAATTTACCGCTCAGTTCTCAGTTATTACTTTGCAGCCTTTTTTATTAGAGAAGTCATGAGTTCTGCGTAGAACATGTGCCTCCATGTAATTCTCCATTGTTCAGCCAGAGATGGGCATTTATTTAGGAGTATGAGCACTGGCTGGAGGAAAAGGCTGAGAAGAAAATCAGGAAAGTCAGATTTGCCCACTTTCAACCAAAAAACATACTTAGGAACTTGAGAAATGAAAGAAAGTGGTTGTGATGGGGGCAGTTTTAAATAAAGATGGTCAATAGGATGACATGTTATTGTTATTGTGATGAATTGCACCATGGTGTTAAAATTTTTCAATAAACATAATGGGCATCCACTGATTTTTCTAGAACCCTGAACAACTGCATCACGCCTGTATTGCAAGAGTGATTATTACCCACAGAGAACCTACAGTATAAACAACAACCGCCCAGTCTAAGTAATGGAGGTTTTCAGGGGCATCCAAACCAAACGTATTAGCAGTTTAGCAGGAGCACTATAAAAAAAAAAAACACAGTGCTTCAAATAGTTGTTTTAGTGAAGCCATAGAACATTAGGTCCTAAATAAGAACCACATTTGTAATAGAGATGTGATCAAGGATGGTGTTAAGACCTATTTAAAAGGTCTAAAGAACCTTCACGTGATGTAAAGGTTCTCCACACTCGCACTTCTGTATTACACACATGGGACCTCATTCAAAAATATCTACCCAGTCATTTTCTACAAGCTGTTCTGGAGAAAAGTCCTAACCAAAAAGTGTACGTCAGATTCATGATATGTTTTTAAAGAGGAGAATTGTTCACAGCTCGACTCTTGTAATGATGGATCCTAATGTCCTTGTATATGGAACTAATCCCAAATAAGAAAACACTGCTGAACGTCAGGATCGCTGTAGTACCTTGGTAAGTGGACTTGAGGAAGACATTTTTCTTGACTGGTGAATGAGAATGGTTATTTATGGAGCCAAAAGTGGTTTTTCTATGGCATTGCTCAAATAACCTCTATTTTAACAGTGAAAGGCTAGGATTGAGCTCCCCTGCACTAGTTGTTGGAGCATTGCTGTGAGGATTTTACTGTATTTGGCCACAAGAGCACGGGTGAGATGTTGGGTGATTAGTTCTGGATCACAAACATCACTCCAGCTCCAGATTCCAGATTTTCAGCACTCCAAAAAACAAAGGCCTTGATAGAGAATAGGCCTCTAACTAAAACCCGGCATTGGACGTAGTGACCATAGGCTTTGTGTGGCTGCCCCGGACCAAATGTTTTGGCTATGCTTTTTTTTATAGCAATTATACAGGTTTGATAGAAATGCAAAGCCAAGATCAGAAAAGGTGCACTGTATGGACATAAGTATTGGAACACCTCTTAATCAATGAATTCAGATTTTTCTATTTCATTCAGTCCCATTGCCACAGGTACAACCACTGCCATGCAGTGTGCCTTTACACACATTAGTGAAAGAGAGCATACCGAATTCCAGCATGGTCAGTTGGTGACATTTCATCCCTCCTAAATTTCACGATCAACTGTGAGTGGTATTATTGAAAAGAGGAAGTGTTTAGTAAGCACAGCAACTCAGCCACGAAGCAGCAGACCGTGTAAAGTTACCGGATGGGGTCGCTGAGTGCTGAGACACCTAGGGCATAAGAATCACCAATAAGCTGCTGAATGAATAACTGCAGATTTCCAAACCTGCTGTTAGAGCTTCAAAGGGGGGACCAACTCCATATTAATGCCTATGGATTTAGAAAGGGATGTGATAAAAGCTCCTGTGGGTAACTGTCCTAATACTTATGTCCACATAGTGGATCTGGATGTTTTGGGGCATATAGTGCATTATATATTGTGAATATATCCTCAGAATGAATATATATATATATATATATATATATATATATATTGGCTATTTTAAAAACACACACTTCACTTCACACTGTCTTTTAAAGGCCTAAGAAAAGGAATACACTTTTGGCTTTTGGTTGAACTCGGAAACGCCTTGGTTTACAAGCGGTGCTGCTGAGGAGGTGTCCAGGGCTTTATGTGAAAGGTCAAAAGGTCTGTGGAGACTGGCCACAGCAGGAATATGTGCCGAAGGGGAAGGAACCAGTGTGTGGACGGCTGAGGAGAAGAATAAACAGATCATAAAAGCATCACTACATATTCAGACAGAAAGCTTTATCCCACTGAGAGAATTTGCATTTCTGACTGGGTGGGAGGGTAGGGTGGGGAGGGCTTACAGTATATTGAGTGCGGGCCTGCCTCAATTGTTTCGTTTTGTATGGAATGAATCTCTATGTATGCGTGTGACTTCCACAGAATTTGTCCATTACTTGGATGAAACAAAGAAAGTTCTGTTTAGAAGAGAATTATTATTCCGAGTGCTTGGAATGCGTACAGCCATAAAATTGGTTTATCCCCTCAATGGCACAAATATTTCAGAATGTGGAGGACTGTTTTGCTGTTCACTGAAAAGAGAGGGAAGATCCGGCTGCGTTTTTAAGCTCCTTGCTTTAATGTGAGATTTCTGCTTCAATTAGCGTTCACTGTGTGTTACGTTAATTACTTTACACAAGGTGGCAGCACTTTGGAGCCAAGGCAAAAAAACAACAAAGCTTGAAAACAGACAGTCCTTTGTCGAAATTGTGACACACTTACGTACAGTAGTTCCATGGCTGATCTGGGATAAATGTAATTATTACTTTTTTTTTTGGGGGGGGGGGGGGGGGGGCTTTGGACTGCAGAGTCCAAAGCCCTGCAACAGCAGAGCTAGGGGTGGGCAATAAGGCATAAGGATCTTCAGGACAGTGTCTACACCCTACACAATATGCATTACATGATATTCCATTTTTGAAAAGGCATCGGTAGTTACTGAATACAGTGATTTTGATGCAGTGTTGCTTATAATGCATGTAGTCCAGTTACACAGTGATAAGTACAATCTTTTTGTTGTGTTGTAGACGCACTGATGATCTCCACAATATCCTCCGAAAAGCATGTGTGCTTTTTTATCACAATAATGATATGCTATATATGCTAATAAAGTCATTGCTACTTTTAGCCCTTTTTTATTATGGAAAGGGCAACACAGCTGCCAGGAGACTAGTTCAGAATTCATCAGCCAAGAACATGGGTAACAATAGGGTTGTACAGTTCCAAGCAATGTAGTCTCAGCTCTAATTCCAAACCTAAGTGATGGCGAGAGTTGATTCCAAAAGTTAGGACATGAGTCACTTTTACACATTTTCTTAATTACAGTCAGTAAAGTTGGGTATTTCGACAACAATTTTGTCTTTACACTTGAATGTTCAAGTTATCTGAGAAAGGAATATATCAAATCTTGACTATTTTGTAAATGATTCTAGTATGGCAAAATCCATATATCCCATATATAAATATAAGCATATATGTTGTGAGCCATTTCTTGCTGCATATGCTACATTTACATTGCTGTAAATGTCCAAAATATAATACAGAGCTATGTGTCCTGAAAGGATGCATTATTTAGACATGTTGCCTAGACAGTGGCAGCAGGATATTTCTCACTCTTGGTGGGCGTGGGTGCAGGCAAACTTGAACGTTACTGAGTGGAATCAAGTCCAAGTCGGTCTTATGTCTCCATTCTCCTGCAATTGGGAACCCTGTCGAAAAATCCAGCGCAAGACCAGCTTCTGCTGGTAGCTCTATGCGGGTCTTTGATGGTTGAAAAGCTGGTCATCTGGAAGGAAACATACCCTACGCTGGTTAACCAGATCTTGACTAGAGTATTTAATTTTGGTCAAGCTTGGACATTCTGGTCATCCAAAAGGCTCTTGCTGGTCAACCAGCTTAGTGGCGCTGATCATTATGGTCTTGAACCAGCTTGTTAGTCAACTGGTTTAGTCATGCTGGTCAACCAGCTTGTTGATGCTGATCATGCTGGTCTACCAGCTTGGTTGTGCTGTTCAATCAGCATGGTCAAGCTTGGTCATACTGGTGGTAGCTTGGTCAGGTTGATCATGCTCGTAGACCAACTAAACCATCAAGCTTAAATGAAATTATACCCTTTTGCTGGTCAAGAGCTAAGGTAGTCAACCAGCTTAGCCAGCTTGAGCTTGCCAAGCTATTTTTGTTAGCAGGGGAATCAACACTTTTTGGGATTCACAGTTAACAAAACTGCTGTTCTTAAGTAAGAAGTTATTGGTGTTCCCAAATAGACTTTGGTTTCACCAGTTGAAGTGGCTCCTGATTGGGAAATTAGAGCCTGCGGTCTTCCTGTTTACTAATTGCGAAGACCCAGATGCAAACTCAAGGACTTTAACGCATCTTTAGCACCATGTTACAATACAAACGTCTACACACACAAATAGGATTTTGCTTCTGCACATTTTAAAATGTATGTTAGCTTAATATCCTGATGCAACATTTGCCTTCTGTGTCATCTGTGAGTGTTTAAAGTTTTAAAAAGTGATAGCTTGGAGGCATCCACTTACAAACAGAGACTTTTAATTTAATATTCATGCTTTATCCCAAACCACCCTCTATGTGACATGGAAAACTTGTTAGAACAACATTCTTTTAATATTTGGCAATTCAAGACCAGCCCTTTAGCTCCAGTTTGTACAGATCAGTGAGAGCATGCTCACCACTGTACAGGTCATTCCGGCTATGTCCTGATCTATTTCAATAGGGTCCAAAGAACATGCACTAGCTAATTACCGCACAAATCTGTTTATCACATACACCATACGCCCTTAGGTTTGTAAACCTCTGCTCATCTCACTTTTGAAATCAAGGGAATAAAGAGGCGTTTGTCCCACTATTTCTGCTGTAGCAGCCTCTACTTATTTGAGAAGGCTGAACACTAGATGTTGAAATGTTGCTGGGAGGATTTGATTGCATTCTGCCACATGAGTATTTGCGAGGTCAGGTACTAATGTTGGATAAGTAGTTCTGGATCACAAATGCCACTGCCACTTATTCCAAAGATGTCTGAGGGTGCGCCATCATTCAGGAAAGCACCATTTCACTGCTCTATAGCTCATTGCTAGATGGTGCTTCCCACTAGGCTTGGTGACCTTAGGCTTTTCTATGACGTCTTTGTAAACAAGGAGTTCAAAATACCAAAATTCTCAAAAGGAAAAAGAACAACTGGTGCTGATGCATGTCCAAAGCGATCAAAAATATGTGTCCTCTCAAAAAGCTTCCTACTTAAAGATAGCACATGCACTTTCTGGGCACTCTTGGGCTCCAGACATTGCTGGGTGCCATGTAGCCCATGTGGTAGGACACGTCCTTCTTAGAGAAAGTATGATATATATTGATGACGTTTTTGGATGCATGTCTAATACCCTGGCATCTCCTAGCAAATGAACAGTACACTACAAGTTGTTCTGCTGGATTTGTCTGCTTGGCTGCAGCTGTAAAATCCATGCCTGACTGTCTGAGTCTCAGTACACTAACATAGAATTAACAGCATTAATAACCAGCATTCAAATACTCATGCCAGATGACCCTGACTGATAGTCATTCGGTTGCATCGGCAGTTGATTTTTTCTGCTATATTCAAGGCAGGGCCCATGCATTCCATAATCAGTTTAGTGAGCATGTGTTATAGACCTCATTGTGTCATGAACTGCTTCAGCTAGTGTGTAAGCTGCTTGAGAAAAAGACTGTGCTAATCCTGCACCCAGATGCAGGAGAGCATCCAACATCTGCTTAGCCAAAGTGCTCTGTAGCACCATGCTGACAGTGGCACAGTGTTAGCATAGCGTTGGCACAGCTTTGGGATTGGCCTTGCAACACCTTAGAGACATTCCAACCCATTGTATGACTACAGCATCTTTTATTTCATTTTCATTTTTGGTGAGAGGATTACTAGGCCGCTGTCCACATTCCTTAAAGAAATAAATAAAACTTGCAGTGATATACAGTAGCTTTGATACACTGGAGACAAACACACTGATTTTGCATTAAGAGAACTGAATGGCTTATTTACTGTGTGTTTTCTAATAAGGACCTGTGTGAGATGCAAGAATGCACTTGTAACCTCAGGGAACCAGTGAGTTAACAAAGCTATTTCACAAATAACACATGAAGTGCATTAGAAAACCAGCACCCCATTTATCATATACACACACAGTACATGTGCACAGGCCAGTCCATAGAGAATATCTGACAGATGTTTACTCTTTACTGCTTTCAAAGATTTCAAAGGAAAAAACTGCCAACTGTGCACAGAGGCGTGTGTCCACCACCCATCTTGTCACCTACATCAATAGATATTGCTATCTGTTAAATGTAGGTTTGGTATTGGTCAGTTGACTACAATTCAGTGCTAGGGCTGCGCCTAATGCCAACGTCAACTTGATGTAAATTAGTGGGAGAGCTGACATTGATATTATGTTGGTTGTAAGTTGTGATGTTAAGTGACCAAAACCTAATGTCTTCTAAACATCTCATGCAAACTTCATTTTGACATTGAAACATTTAGTTATGAGGTATGGCGACCAACATCTGCTAAACTCCATAATGTTAACACTGGAGCTTGACGTCAACCCATTGTTGGTTCTGGATAGATATGTGACTTTGATTTCCAACTAGAATTCAGCATCTGTACAACGGTGGTTTTTGAGGTTTTTCATTTTCAGCTAAAATTCAGTGTCTGTCCAGTGTTAGAGTCCAACTTCTTTGTAATGTCAGATTGATGCCTGGTGCCTGCTGGCCAGGGATTATAAAATCTATTTAAAAAGTTGTAATGTTACCATTTGGGACATTTGCAAAAATCTTTATTTACTGTTTTAAGCTATTTCATTCAAGCAAAGCTACATGGCAATTTTACCTTAAAATAATTGTTTCAGATTAATTTTGATGCTCTACTGACTGTACAAGGGAAAATGCTCTCTCGGTCATTGCCACTCCGGGACAGATTACTGCTAAAATATGTAACTTTGGTGTAGCGTGAAAGATATTGCTAGAACTGCATAATGCTAAGTCAAATTTGTGCAAAAAATGTAATATTACTGTATTGCATTAATCCACAGACTTCACGTCAGCGAAGTGACGTGTTCACGTCAGCTGTCATTTCTGTATTGTAATTAATAATCGTTTCTGAATGGCGGTGCAGAGTAGATTACACTTCACACCTGTAGGGGGAGCCCCGTAAATAAATGACAGGTTTTTGCATAATGCTTCTATTTATAGAATATATTTAATATATATATGCAACCTGACAATAGCTTGTTAGCTTGTTAGATGACTGCTGAGCTGGTCAGCGTAGACCTAGTAAAACAAACTATTTTACTTTTACACAATTTGTAACTACAAACAAATGTATAATCACTCAGAAAATTTTATCTTATCTAGCTATAATGTGGTGTGTTGTGTGCTTATCTAGCCAGGGAAGTGAACCCTGGCTAGATAAGCACACAACACACCACATTATTTAAATTATGAACTAATCACTAGACCAATCCAGCAGGAAAAAGTATTATTTGCTTATTTGTATATTTATAATAATTTTTAATCAAGTAGTTATGACCGCTTTAAAAATCAAATGAAGCTTAGCAATCCCCACCACAGCACAACACACACAGAGAAAAGTCTCAAAATCTGGGCCGTTTCTGCACCAGCCACTAACCTTCTTTTCCACGTTTCACTTCCCTGGCCCAGGTCCCTGGTGTTAAGCAGTGGAAATCTCAGACTGCTGATAATGCAAGCCTTAGGGAAGCTTCTGGTAACCAGCTCCAACAGAGAGCAGAGCCAGACAGAGTTGGCCTCAAGCATGGAGACCAGTCTTTTTGTGTGTTTGTGTGTCGTGCCATTGGTCTGGGGGGAGTGATGGGACGCAACAGGGGAAAAAAGCAATAAAGGAAAGAAGAGCAGTGAACGACACAGACAAAGCAAGCAAAGGTTTTGTAATGTGCGCAGCCTAGAGTTCTGGAAAGAACATGGTGCTGCTTTTCGCAGCTCATATATTACTTCACTGCTTGTGTGCTTCCAAATGCATCCATACCCGGTATCCCATGTAAAACGTCTAAACCAATTTTATCCTAGCAAATACAACAAGCCAGTGTGACAGTGACCTGATTGTGTGCGTGCGCTCATGTTCCCTGGCTGAAGCAAGAGCGCCCTGCAGATGTTGTGTGGCAGTAGACATTGGCATGCATCCTTTGCATCTGTCTAGTGATTACAGAGGGATTTGGCTGCTCCGTTAGCCCAGCGACCACTGGAGGCCTCTCAGCCACTCGCCGCTTTTGCGCTCAATCTCCCTCGGTTTACTTCACTAATTTGTGGATTTTTTTCTCTCAGCATTTGAAGCTGTTTTCAATGATGTTGCCTCTGCCAGTGTACTGTGTCATAGCGACAGTTCATCATGACGGGGAATTATTAAACACTTTCTCTACCTCCGTATCTACATGCATCAGTCATTTTGTCAGGTGCGTCTTCCCAGGGCTTGATTTGGAGGGGTGGGGGGTGCGAGATGGTAGTGCAAGGGGGCCTAGGCCTGACACGATAATTACATTATATTAACTTATTGTACAATAAATCGATATGACTGATCATTTTTGCTGACCTAGCAGTACATCCTTGAAGAGTCAGTTTAATGGTGTGGTTTTGTTTGATTTATTTTATGCTTATATTATATTTATTTATTTAACTTTTTTTTTCAGTTTCAGTGTCTGAAGCTCCTTAATAATTTAAAGTTTATTGCTTTTTAAACATGTGTAATTGCATTATTGTGGTTTTAGAAAGACAATCATATTGTTTATTGCGATTATGTGACAGATCTATGGGTGCCATCCCTCCCTCAACAAAAAGATAAGTCACTGATTTGTGAAAATGCTTGTTTTCACCCTTCTGGATCTATGTGAGATCAGGTTAGTGCTGATAACTCTTCTTTACTTTCCACTGAAAAAAAGAATATAATTATATGATAACAAGCTCATACTTTGGGTGAAATAAACAAATTAGCGGTCTAAATAGGTCTATATGATGATATACCTACCTATACAGAAGTATAGCACTCCATACCCAACCTTTGCCTTCTTACCCTTGCCCCTATAAGTCAGTCCATCAGTCCAGTCCAGGTAGCACCGGTCCAGTTGTTTGCTGGTAGCATCCTGCTGAATTTTTTTGTTCAATGCTGACCAGATGTTATTTAAATAATAGACCATTCTACCAACCAGTGACACCAACATAGTATGTCACAGTAACACTAGTGTGAGTATATAAACAATCCAGCATTGCTTGGTTTCATAAACCCGTAACTTACTGGCCACTTAGTTAAACACACTCTCTTAGTATATTTTCTTAACATACAGTTACTTATTAGTTGGTGTTTTGCCATGAACAGCTGTTGTTAGTCATCATTGACCAGAGAACCACCATGAATGGTCCACCGCTTCAATAATATCTGGTCAGCACTGGTTCTATGGAGGAGGCCACTGTCAACAGATGTGCAGGGCAATACTTTATCATGGCGCTCACCAATCCTGCTCTTAGAGGCCTACTTTCCTGCAGACTTTAGCTCCAACCCTAATCAACCCAGTCTACTCCATCAAATCATTACCTTTAGAAATCCTTGATTGACCACCTGAATGATGGTGTCTTTGGGTTCGGGTTGGAGGTGTAACCTGCAGGAAGGTAGATCTCCAAGAGGAGGGTTGGTGACCCCTGCCGCAAAGGGGGTTAACCTACAATGTAGGTGTGTACCTACAATGTGTACCTTTATGGTAGATGCATTCGATGCATCAAAGTGACTGATTGATGATTGATTGTAGGCACAAGGAAGGTGTCTCTAAGGCCCTGTTTACATCTTGGGTGATCCGATCACAAATGCTGTGCAAAACTATAGCCATTGTCTACTAAGAGCTTGTGATCAGACTTCTCACATTATTTCTGCTGGAGGAGGGGCATGGCGCACATTAACCCCTTTATGTAGCAAGGCTTTATTCATTAACTAGAGGGACTTCTGTACAAACTGGTAGGGCTATTCTCTGGGAATAGAAGTTTGTAGGAATTGGAAGTTAGTTTTGCTTGTGCACCAGCCACGAGTATCGCTATTATCCATTAGTTGGTTTGTTATTGTAGGCGTGGTCTCACAGTTATTGCATATTTTCCGGCTGGGGTGATGAGGTTGATGCAGTGCTTTGCCATCAAAGCAAAAGCACTATCGAGCTGTTTTGGTGTAACCTGACCACCTCCGAATGTGGTTTGAGTGATCTGATTACAGTGCCTGTTCATGCCTGTACCTTGTGCTGGCCACTTATGATCAGATCACCCAGGGCGCGTGTTAATGCCAGGTTAATGCCAGGTGTGCACTGGGCCTAATAAACTGGCAACAGCATCAAGTGCATTGTACATAAGCTTGCGCATACAATTGCTCCTGTGGTGTTTTCTAGATGGGGAACTTTACATCATACATTGCTTTCGCTCCGATTCTCTCTGAGGTTAATAGCTTAATCATCCCTCATTGCTAATCCTTTCACCCTTTAGACTCGTAGATCAGAGGCATCCTTCGCCAGGCCCCAACAAAAGCGCCACACAGCCATTATCTCAACATCCAGCCTGACCCCATCAGACTTTTTGCTCCCTTTAATGGTGAGCAAAAACACAAACACAAAGACGAATGAGGAAGCAGCAGAGGAGCCTCTCTGCTGTAGCATGTGATTGGTTTGATAGAAGGTGCCGGTAATGGCGCAGGTTGCTCCGGGGTTCATTCTTGCCTTTCTTGTGGTTGCTGCTGTGATTAACAATTAAGCTCATGCACGCTCAGACGGGCCGCCTGAGCACGGGAATGATAAATACAGTCCAAGCGCAGGTTGAAAGTAGGGTGGACATGGGCAGATCTGCGGTGTTCAGGCACGGCATTAGCTTCTGACAAGGGAAATGCTGGGGATTCAAAGGAGCGCAACCTTTTATGATGACTTACAGTGTGGGGATGAATGCACCGTAACTTTTAATTGTCTGTGCGTGTGGTTTGTTTTTCCCATTCTGGGATTATCGTGGGTAATTGTGTTTTCTGATGGGAAATGAAGGAATCATTTTTGGATATTAGTTTGATAAACCAGTGAGCACGATTAGAATGAGTTGATAACTGAACAAACTTGAATGTATGTTTTTTGTCAAATGTCTTTGAAAGCGATGGCATCTAACTGTCCTTCTTCACCTCTCTTCCTCTTTCTCTTCTCACAGCAGCAGATGGCGAAGACTCCGCTTCAGGTGGGACATTTCTAGGTCTGCATCCTATTCAGTTATCTTCATTTGGCACATATCTTGTTGCTTTTTTTGTTTTCTTCGTGTCATCTGTTACTGTCAAATGTGCCCTTCCTGTGTGTTGTTCTTCCCAATTTCCCGACCTTTCTGCTTCCTTTTCTTTTTTTGGCGTAAACAAATATCTTCACTGTGCACTTCACAGCCTCACTTTGCTCTGAACTGGAATTCAATCTGAAGTTCACTTTATTTGAGTCTACACCTGTTTTGCATGGGTTTCATTTCATGGGATTTTTCTTTTGTCAGAAATCATATTTACGCAATTCGCCCATATTTACGCAATACAAGAATTACTAAGTGTCTGAAATTAGATTATTTGGTTTAGAAATGGAGCTACAAGGCTAATGTGACTATGGCCACCAGTGAGCATGGTGCAAACAGCAATTTCTGAATCCTCAAACAATTTGGCCAGCTTGATGTGTGAAATTTGACTAACATTTTTTGGTACAGACTTTCTGCTACTGTTTTAGCCCTACAACATATTTCTTTTTTCATATTAACAGTGTCTTATACCTTGTATGAAACCATATAAGCATTTGAGATGACTTTAAGTGGCATTATTATTATGTGTGAGTTGGTATTTCTTGCTTCTTGGGCGCCCCTTTTACAGTCGGGGAGTGTAATTGCACTTTGAGCCACCTCTAAAGAATATGCCCTACACAGCATTTGTTTTGACAGGCTGAGAGACACCGAGTTATCACTAAAAGTGAAAGAAGCATGTGGACCGCGGCCGTAGAGTAATGTTACAGGATTGTGCACAAATATGACCCGTTGGGCAGTTCTCACCAGCGGTGTGCTGCCTGCTTCACCAGAGTTACGTAGTGCAGTTAGCTCAAAGAGCAGTGATAGAGACGCTATTCTCCCATTTACAGCTGCGCAGTGTTGAAGGTAAAAAACAAAAAGCAGCTACATAGTGTTGATGAAATTGTGTGATGATTTAGAGGGAGTTTGCACAATGCTAATTACTGGCTGTTAGCTATCATTATTTGTTGGATTTTAGAATCCAAACAAGTAGGTGTGTAACGGTACTGTTTTACTGCATTGTTCAGTATGAACTTCTCAGTTGAATACAATACATTGAACAGTCCCACAACACTTTTAACACTAACTCAAATTAAATCAAATACAGAGAGGGCAAACACACTCTGTGTAAGTGTGAGCAGTTAGTTCTCTTACAACGGCTGTCCCCAACATCGACCACTTCAGCTTATTGGGCATTTTCTCTCTAGATGCACAAAATTAGGATGTTCGCTATGTTTAAATATTGTTTTCAGGTGTGATTTTCTGCAAGAATAAAATGTAGAGACCTCTCTAAGGTGGGTGATTACTAGAATTTTATGGCGAAGATTTACATTGGCGAAGACAGAGAGCGGAAATGCGCAATGTCCGGAAGTGCTCTATATTGGGGACAGCTGTTGGACCTCTGAGCTAACAAATTACATATTACACTCTGAATTGTTTTTTTTTGATAACAAAAGATTTTTGAAGTCATATCCAGTACTGGGTATCATTTCTATTTCTCTTTCCGTGAAAAGGTGTCAAGCTATTGTCATATTTACAGACTGAAGACAGATTGAGTGCCTGAACTGCTTCCACACACACACACACACACACACACACACACACACATTCTGGACTCTCTAAAATGAGGGGTTTGCAAGTGTGTCTCCTCCTCCTCTCCTCCCCTCTGGCTCCTGAGCTGCTCCCTCATTGATCTGCTCATTGTGCCTGGTCAGCACCACTGATCTCTCAAAGTGCAGCAGCTTTGAAGATTACTCACACTCCTCTTCTCTTCCCATCATGCTCCAGTGTTTTATCGTCTTCCAGGCTTTCAGTAAAGCATAGCATGCTTCCCCTTTTCCCCCTTTCTTTCTCCTTCTTTCTCTGTCCCCGACCCCTCCAGCCTCTCGTCACTGGGTTATAGAGCTGACTTGGTCATGAGGACTTACAGACTACAATCTGAAGGGTTTTTTTTTTCCATCACTGGCATTTCTTTAAAGAGTCAAATATCTTGTACCGCTTTGAGCATATGCCCCCCTAGTCATTGCCACTAGAAGTGAAACTGAGGCCATGCCGCATTGCACTCAGAGGAAAAGCTAAACACATTCGTCATAATTTCCATGAAATCAAGCTGTCAAATGCACATCTTGTCAATACCATCAATAATATCTGAAGCTAAAACCTGTTGTTACCACCATAAGCAATCAGCAAAATGGGCTTTCCAATTACTTTTTCAATGCTGTACTTTTCACGTAATCTTTGCTAACACTCCTTGCGCTGCTCTATGACTGATTGAGTGTCCTACAGTACGTCTCCATTTGGTTCCATTCAGCTCCAAGCACAATCTCTTCGCGGCCTCCCAAAGGAGCAGATGATGAGGCTTGATGCACTTAGCATTAGCATACAGAGCGCAGCGGGAAAGATCATCATGGCGGATTAGCATAAAAGCTCTCTAATGCTACAGCCAGCTACCAGCCAATGCTAAAAGCTAACCTGCTGCATTTTTCTCTATATGCACCAGAGTAATGGTAAATGTGTTCACAGACTTGCATGAATGGACTTTATAATGACTCTGAATGAGGTATTATGAATTTATGATTCAGAAATGTGTGGCCTATTCTGTGTGTGTTATTGGGTTAAAGAGAAGAGTCTTTTCAGAAAAGTGTTCTCCACAGTCAGATAAGTGGATTCCTTTGATTTTGTAGTAAGTCTAATATACTGTAGTGTTCTTTGTAAATGCAGATTAAATGGACATTAATAGACTCGCAAGTTTTTTTTTTTTTTTTTTTCAGTTCTCCAGTTTTTATGGTTTTTATATTATTTCTGATTTCCAGGGCCCGTCAAGTGTAATTTCATACAATGCACAAAGGTTTAGGAGAAGACACTTAGTGTAAAGCATATATAAGACACTATAGTATAAAGTAATCTAAAGGAGATTTGCTGAGAGAATTGGTTAACAGGTTGACTTCTGGTTGTAACAGGCTGAGGACTGGTTGTAACAGGTTGACTACTGGTTGTAACAGGCTGAGGACTGGTTGTAACAGGTTGACTACTGGTTGTAACAGGCTGAGGAGTGGTTGTAACAGGCTGAGGATTGATTACAACAGGCTGAGGACTGGTTGTAACAGCCTAAGGACTATTTATAACAGTCTGAGAACTGGTAATGAAAGTCTGAGGACTGTTTATAACAACCGGAAGACTGGTTACAACAGGCTGATGATTGATTGTAACAGGCTAGGGAGTAGTTGTAACAGGTGGAGGACTAGTTGTACTAAGCAGAAAGACTGGTTACAACAGGCTAAGGACTGGTTGTAACAGGCTGAGGACTAATTGTAACAGATTGTGGACTATTTGTAATGGTCTGAGGACTGGTTGTAACAGTCTGATAACTGGTTGTAACAGGCTGATGATTGGTTGTAACAGGCTAAGGACTAGTTGTAACAGGTGGAGGACTAGTTGTAACAAGCAGAAAGACTGGTTAGAACAGGCTAAGGACTGGTTACAACAGGCAGAGAACTAGTTGTAACAGGCTTAAGACTGAATGTAACAGGCTGAAGACTGGTTGAAACAGTCCGAGGGCTAGTTGCAACAGGCTGAAGACTGGTTGAAACAGTCTGAGGGTTAGTTGTAACAGGCTGAAGACTGGTTGTAACAGTCTGAGGTTTAGTTGGTCAAAAGCACCTAGAGCCCTTCGAGCTTCAAGTACGGCTCGGCTCGACCCGCCATCCCTCAAAATCCGCGGAAGACAAGCATCCAGGCTTTTTTCTGTCCTGGCACCAAAGTGGTGGAACGAGCTTCCCCTGGGTGTCCGAACAGCAGAGTCGCTCGCTGTCTTCAAACGCAGACTGAAGACCCACCTCTTCCGAGAATACTTGGACAATTAGAGTACTATGGTCTCCTTATTGTCTTGTGTTTAGCAATGTCTAAAGCTTAGAGGTATCCTTTGAATTATTGGTCTATTCTAACTAGCTTACACTTTGTAAGTCGCTTTGGATAAGAGCGTCTGCTAAATGCCGTAAATGTAAATGTAGTTGTAACAGGTTGGGAATTGGTTGCCGATGGCTGAGAGGCTAACTGTTACAGGCAAATCTGTATATCTGTATGTATGCATGGTAATTTATTTGTAATTATTACTTTGAATTATTACTTTGCGGAAAAGAAGCATTGCATTTCTATAAGAAACTTGCTAGATTAAACAATGACAGAATAAGTGCCTGTGAATAATGGAATCACGGGCACAGGGTTGAAAGAATTTCTTGCTTTCAAAACTGATGTCCTTGTATGACCCTACCCTTACCCTTTTTCTTCTTTTCTCTCTTGTGTGCTGCCATATGTCCTCGTATTTGTGTTTTGCTTGTAAGGGTGAAAAACACAAACTTTAAAAGAGTCCAGTAAATAAGAAGAAAATTGTAGTTGTATTTTTTTACTTACATAGACAAACAGTTTTCTGAGCTAATCATAAAATATGATAGGTATAAAAATATGCAGGTATCGTTGCTTATTATAGAAGGAGAACATGACCAAGGATGTGTTCTAGCTCAACTTTAGCTAAAAGCTGTTTCATTTTACAGTTAGAATATTGGATTAAATATTGGATCACCCACAAACCAGAAGTGAAGCTGACATGTAAAATCCACAGCAGCATTGCTTTGCTTCATGCACTAGAACCTAGTCAACAGCGGTCAGAGCGTGAACAGTGGGGTAGAGATGGAGAATGGCTCAGAAATTGTACACAAAAAACGGGCTTTGAAACAAAGAGGATGTGAAAGTACAAAGTGGCGCTTTTTAATAAAGTGGCTGTTTAAAATGTCACATTTAACTTGACTAATTGGTATTTAGTCTGAGCACTTACTAATAAGCTTTAAAATAGTCTTTGATGAGAATGGGCTCGCGGAATTTCTGGTGTCTGATATAGTATATAGTAGGTCTACCTGTAACAGACTTAGTTATAATAGGCTGAGAAGTACTTGTAGCAGGCTGACTACTAGTTACAACAGGCTGAGGTCGATTTGTAACACACTCTGGGCTAAATGTAACAGGTCAATGACTGGTTGGAACTGTCTGATTGTACTTGTAACAGGCTGAGGACTAGATATAACAGGCTAAGGTCTACTTGTACCATACTCAGGGCTAAATGTAACAAGCTGAAGATTAGATGTAACAGACTGAGGTCTACTTGTAAAAGATTTAGGACTAGTTGTAATAGACGGAAGGCATTTTAAAATGGTGGGGCCTTTATATGTTTTATATGTTATATATGTACTTAATACCTTCATACCTCAATCAACAGTTTTCAAAAAGTGACTAGTCGTAAATGGGGTGGAGATGTAGGATGGCACAGAAATTGTACGCATAAATAAATTGAATGTGACACAAAAGTGGACATGAAAACATGAAAGAAATGGTTTCTAATAAAGTGGCTATATAGCATGCCACATATTTTTAATTGACATTTAGTATGAGCTTTAACTTTGTTTTTGCCTGATACAGTAGATAGGAAGGTTCACTTGTAACAGGATGAGGGATATTTGTAACAGACTAAGGGCTAGTTGTAACAGGCTAAAGGGTTTTTTGTAACAGACTAAGAACTAGTTGTAACATGCTGAGGGCTATTTGTTACAGGCTAATAGGTATTTGTACCAGACTGATGGCTATTTGTAACAGACTGAGGACAAGTTGTAACAGGCTGAGGGCTATTTGTAACAGACTAAGAACTAGTTGTAACATGTTGAGGTTAACAACATTTTATAATCTTGAATAGCTTTTAACCCAGCAGTGATGTTGATGTGTAAAAACTACTGCAACAATGCAGTATAATTAACAGGCTTGTATCTAGTCCAACAGCGGTCAAAAGGTGACCAGTAGTCCCTTGGGTAGAGATAGAGAATGGCACACAAATTGTACATGAAAACAAATGGGCTTTAATACAAAGTGGAAATAAAGGTACAAAGTGACATTTTCTAATCATGTGCCTGTTTGAAATGTCACATCTAACATGACTAATTGTTTTTTTTAAGTCTAAGCGCTTACTAATAAGCTTTAAAATAGTCTTTAATGGGGATGGTCATGTTGAGCATGCGGTGCCTGACACGGTTTGTGTACCTATTTAACCATGAACTACAAGTGTACTGTGACTGACCATATACGGCATAACCTTAGAAATGCAGTACGGTATATTTCTGATTGGTTCCAGCACTAAATCCACTATAAATCCACTAGTATAAGCTAAATCCAAGACCTGGGACCAGAGATTTCAAAATAATAAGAAAAGAATAATATTTTTAATCTGAGCTTGCATGCTTTTTTTATTCAGTGCTACGTCTCAGAGCTGTTAGAATCGTATGCTATTTAGTGTGGTTTCGTGCCAAAGAGTAAGTCAAAAGTTTAGTATGAAATAAACAACTCAATCAATATGACCTGTTTTGAATTCTAAATTAGGCAATCAAAGTGTTGGAGGAAAAAAAAATCACTGGCGTGTGAGCTGAGAACGCTGAGAAAAAAAAAAAAAACATCAAACTGAATGTCAGGGCAGCTCTCCCTCTGCAAGTTGTTGTGCTTTGCCAAGATTAGTCCTAAAAGGGAGCTTTTTTATTAGGAGCTCATTTTATTAGGCATGCTATTTTCATAACCAACCCCAGTCTGATGTTTAAGGAGCTTCCGTCCTACGCATGCTTCGTTTTGATTATGTGCTAGCTATCATAGCGTACTGTACATGGCTTTTCAAGTAGAATATGGTGTTGTCTCAGTTGTCGTTTATTTCCTTGCTCGATTTCTGGAAAACGATTTGGCCCATGATTTGTTGTGGACTTTTTATTTCATGAAACTGTTTTTTTTTTTTTCCACAAGTAATCTTTTAAAAATGTGGTTTATGTATTAAGTAAATGTATTAAGGCTACCATGATAAGTCACTGAAAATGCATCGACATCAATATTTCGAAGCTATGCATTGTTTTATTATCATTAGCATTATATTTTTAATAAATTTAGCTTTTCTGCTAATTTTTTTTTTAAATGCTTCAATTCAAATGAAAAGGTTTTTTTACTACGTAATTGTATGTATGATTTCGGTCTTTTTTGGCTTATGTCATGGTCATCTGATGGTCAAAGCTACCGGTTAAAAAAAAATAATGGTGGCTGCACCTAAAATAATAACTTTTTTAAACATATATTACAGATATTTTTTTTATATAGACCTTGCTGAATTACATCTCCTGGTGTTTATCCAACAAAACATACATAAACGTGTCCAGTTAATAAAAATACTAAATCCAAAATTCTGATGGCATGAGTGGGTACTTATGCATTTAGCCAGCATAAAGCCACACTTAGCAGCAGAGAAAGTGGTACAGCTTTTAACACTAAGGCCAAGCATTTTATGAAATATTTGTGCATACCTAAGGGTGTGTTGCCTGGGCGGAATGACTACACACTTATACTGAGGTAGGGGGGGAGAAAGATACTCCTAGTATACAAATAGATGGTTCCAGAAACCAGTGGGAAAGGTGTGTGTTTGACTAATCAAGGTTGCACTGCCCAGACATAAGGCACTTAGCCCCAAACCACCAGTGGCCAATGAAGTTGCGGGCATGACCATCATTTTGGCTATGCCAAAACATATCTTGTGTTTGGAAGTTTGAACGCAAATGAGTTACACTGTGTCTAAAAGAAGTATTGATGCATCCATAACAGCTCATTTATTTAGCTTAAAAAAAGAATATGCATTATTCATGTATAGATGCAAAACATAATTGATGTGTCCACCAGCTTATTTTCGTCATGTAAAACCAACAGCCCCCCTCCAAACTGTTTTTTGAGTGTGCAGTGGAGTCGGTTGACTCGGTTATGAAAGAGGTTTCTTAAAGTTTCCAAAGACCCAAGGCGCCAAATGTGTGGGAGTGTGCTTGGTATTATAACGAAGCAAAAAGGAGGCAGTAGCGCGATGTTCCTGAGGAAAACACACATAGGGCGCTATTCTGGACGATGGAACAACAAAACTACTGTAAGTGTTGTCTGGTCATGTTTAGTGAACATTAGTAGTAAACTAGGTTGTCCTTTGAGTTACTAAATAAACTCCACTGAATAAGAGAGAAAGAGAAAATGTATGTCTGAATGTTAGAATGCTAAAATCTGGGCCTCTTCATTGACTGACTGTGCCAGTGTGTGCACGCATGTTTGAGTGCTTTGGGCTTGATGGGACTTGTATCATATCTAATTATTTTATTTCTGCCATTCAATGTTAAAATGAAAGGAGCCTTAATGGAATGCCCACTTTGTAAAAGTCTTTGTAAAAATCTGAGAGTGACACCCCCCCATCTGGAGGTAGATGCTGGTGGTAGTTACTCCAGAACCTTTGTCCCAGCAGTACTCCCTATCTCGAGTGGTCCACAACTGGACTTTCACCCAAGCCATGGAGAATGGACCACGGTTCACCAAAGAATGGACAAAAGAGAAATAAGAAGAAGTGCTTCTTATTACTTATTACCATTGTATATTACAAAATACAATGGTAATTTTGTTACCTTTTGTATGTAAAGTATTTCCTAAATATCACCGTCATGGTTATTCCACAATCTTGCTTATTTAGTCTGGCAACCTTATTTGAAAAAATACTCCATGCAAACCAACAAGCTTTGTCCAGTATGGTAGTTAAGTGACATTGGCAGTAGTAGAGGGCAGTGTCAGTAGCTGGAGTGGTTTTATAATGGTGTCATACCGCAGTGTTTCAGACTTACTGTCATGTAACGTTAGCCAAATGCGAAGGTGCATTAACCTGCTTACAACATTTATGGAGCAATCATAGCATTTAGCATTGCGTCTAACCTTTAATAACCTCATCATTCAGAAGGACAAGTGACATTCTCTGGAAAAAGGTCAACGCATAATGACTTCGGAACACTTTTCTCTAACGCAGAGAGCAATAAGGGGTGATTTTCGGGAAACAGCATTCATTTCCCTTTGGAACAAAAAACACCAGTTTACACCATTAAATGGACAAACATCTCATCTGCGGTCCTTCTTTGGACATGTCGCTGACTACAAAATGATGCACAAACTCATCACAGATCCATTGGTGGCTGCACAGGACCACTCAGGCCAGTTTTAAGGGGGTTGGGAATTTCCAACCAAGCCTTTCCATCCCCAAATTCACAACACACACAGTTATGGTAGAATGCTAAGACCTGAGGGAGAGCTCCTCCTGCAGCTTATCCGTGGTTGCATGTGCTGCTCTGCCACTAAAGCTGTGAGAGGATGTAGGCTAAAGGCTACTGCACATAATGTGACTCACTGTTTCACTCTGTAAATGATGCAAGTTGTGACAGGGTGAAGATATTTAGCTATGTCAGGTTCTATCTAAGTAAGGTAAAGAAAAAAGGATGCTACATCTACAGCTTCCTTACTGGAGCACGTTGTTCCTGAAGAACGTGTAAGTAATTCCCATGCTTTTGTGCAAACGTGATTTAACACATTTGTTTACAATTCATCCTATCTTCAGCCCAGATTTCAATATTAGCATCTAAGTGCATCTTAAAGCAACAGATTGGCAATCTCTAGCTTTTAAATCTGCTGTAATTTGCTGAACTTTCACCTTCTGGCGCCCTCTGGACACTTCATTAGCGAAATGAAAGCTGACATGCTTCGGCAGCATCAGATGCTAAAACTCGCATTCGTTTCCAGTATGTAACTCATGTTGCTTTTGCCTCATCAGATCCGAAAGAAGAGTTTTCCCTTTTAATTACTGCACTGCCCTTTTTCCTCTTTGCCGTGCTTTGTTTAATAATGGATTTGAGATGTACATATAATAAGCCTTTGGAGAGCCTTCATTTTAGCATACTGGGCCCTTATTAGTTGCAGTAGAGGGCTGGAATGCATTAATAATACACTTCTCCTTATCCCCTATGGGGCTTAAAGGACCAGGCAAATGGAATGGACTTCTTTTTTTTTTCCCCAACAATGGTCTGATCAGATCTTTGTGTTTCTATAAATAGTACAGCCACTCAATTTAGGTAAGATGTGCTGATAATTAATGCTGAGGTTTTTGGTAAATATGGAGAATTTGGAGACATTCCGAACTGATGTATTTTGTTTGGTAGCGGTTTTCTGTTTTATATGACCTTTTTACAGTGTGTTTAATATCTTAGAATTTTGTCGAACTTTTATGGAGAACTGGCATTTCTTGCTCTCTCTGCCACCCCTACAGCCGAGAAATAGAATCCATGCTTTGAGCCACTGCTCAATAAGGTCATGCACATGCTTCCATGCTTTTCTGGATTTTCAATACAGAAAGATAGAAGGGAAAGAAGCAGGTGGACTGATATTACAGGATATGCAGTGTTACACAGCTCTCCCAAGTGTTTTCCTGCCCACTTCTCCAAAGTTACATAGTGCAGTTAGCTCCATGCTGATCCCTGAATGGGAGACACCATGCTTCCTATTAGCTCTATAAGTCAGTGGTCGCACATATTCTACATAATGTTGCTTTAACTAGTTTAGAATGCAGTGAATGTGCTGTGCTGAATTTGGTGTGCTATGATGTGGGTGCATTAGCCGGTTCTGAATGTGTTGTTCAGTGCTGGTTTAAAACCACTGAAATGATTGCAGTACTGTGCATTACTGTATTAATGGCATAGTTCAAGAGTGACATGGTGACATGGTGGGGGTATATTTCCCCACTCGGTGCAAAAATAGGAGAAAACAGACAAAGCTCTTGGAGGAAAAGTGTCTCAGACACAATTAAAGCTTATTGCATGTTCTGTTTTCATGTTCACCTGTAAGAGAGTTCCATCTAAACTTATGTTTTGTTACCTTCTGAGAAGGCTCCTCACTGCTGTGAGGTGGAAATAATTACAAATGTTAATGCTGCCCAGAGGACACCAGAGGGCACTCTGTTTGAAGGGCTTAAAATTGCTGATACCTGATCCACTAAGAAATATGCCGGGATCCGATCAAGACATTCTGATCCATTAGTATGCCATTAACTAACTGCACTCAGGCCCGAGTTCATAGCCCGATAGAAGGACCTCCCTCTTGGATGGTGCCTCACTAAAAGCACCACTTTTATGCCCTGCGCTAGCATTTTTTGCACTTAGCCATGCATAATTTTGTGGCTTCTACTTAGCAGTGTGCTCCAGGTGTGCTTTTGACTGTAACCGCAGCATGGGAGAGGAACAGGTGCTGCCCTTATGGCGGAAGCGTCTCGGCTGCAGTTAATCACCAGCTTTGTGCTTGAGGCAGTTCTGATGTTTTTATGTAAACGGTGTTTACCGTTTGACATTTTTACTGGTTAAAGGTGCACTAATTAAAATGTACTCTGGAGATCATAGCAACTGCCATTATTGTACAATGTAGTTCAGTGGTTTGTCTGGAAATATTTAAGGCTGAATGTAAACCAGGGATGATGATGTTTTTGATACTTCTGCGTGAAATACAAAAAGTTTTATTTGTTTATTTATTTCGACAAATTTAGATTGTGATGTTACAAGCAGACCATTATCAGATTAGTCCCCCCACAACATACAACGCATCACCGTAATGCTGCCAAAACACAGAAACATTTGCAGTCTGTATTAATCAAATGATCCGTTCCACCTTACACAATGCAGAGGTTACAGAATGTAACACTGATTTTAGGAGGAACGTTAGCTTTGTGCCACACGGTTAGTAGATGGTTAAGATTTCTCTTAAAATCCCAGGTCATTCCGCCTGCCCTCAGTAGCCGGAGCCTGAGAGAGCACAACTGGCCTGGCTCTCTCGGATTGGGTAGACAGCTCTCTCTCTTTCCCGGGCATGTGCTAGCCAGTGCCTCAGAGTTGGCTACCTGGATGCATTTTGTTGCCCCGTGACGCTGGTTGCGGATGTGTCAGGCCTCACCCTCCCAGTGTCGGAAGCATTGCTACCACTAACGATTCGGTTGAGTAATTGGCTGTCTAAAATTAGGAAGGAAAATTGGGTACAAAATTTTATTTAAGACAAATTTTCCTAAAAATTAAAACATGGATGCTATAATGTGGTTGTTCACGTGTTACTAGGTGGTTGTTAGGCAATTCCTGTTATATACCAGTTGATTGTTTAGGTTGCAGGATAGTTGCTAGATGGTTGCTTTGGTATCGTAGGTGGTTGTTAGGGTGTTGCTAGGTGGTTTAGTGGGTCTGTGCTGTCTTAGATGGTTTCTAGGTTGTTGCCAAGCTCTAAATAATAACTCCAAATAATAGATAAATTCCTGATTAGTTAATTAGGGTACTATGTAGCACTATATTTACTAACAGCTATATTAATTATTGCTGTTGTAAGCAGTCACTGCTTCTTCTGTTGGACAGCAGTTAGCACTGCACTAGTTTTCCTAGATTTTAACCGAAGCATCTTACAAATTTTCACAATTGGCCAAATTGTGAGAGTAATAAACACAGCCTCAGTAGCTAATCCGGCATAAGACACAATATTTCCATTTTGGCTTCAATAAGACTCAACGACGGTCAGCAATGTACGAGTTATGCAGGCAATAGCCAGTAAGAAGGGACAATGGAGGAGTCAAATTCAATACTTTGAAATGGACAGAAAAAAAGTGCTTCTACAACTTATTATCTCACAGAAGACAGAGCACTCCAAAGCACTTTACTAGTTCACCCCCAGCTTGCTATTTGGCTGTAAAATGCTTGTTGCATTTTGCATTGCTCCTGTACTGTGGTTCTTATGCGTGCATGAAAGCCCAAACAAGTCTAGTCCATTTTCATTTGTATCACATGCTAACAGCAGGATTTGGGAGTTTGAGTGCTTTTTCATAGCTAAAACCCATTAAGTGAATACCTATCTGACACACTAGCAAATCTGCAAAGGATGGATGCCTGGTATGACAAATGCTTTTTTTGCAATCTCTTAGGATTCTGTAGTCCTTTAGCGTACGCCTGGTAGGGAAATGGAAACATATGCGAACATGAGAGACAACTCTTTAATACACAATATGCTGCAGATGTATTTAGCATTTAAAAGATTGGACAGATTCAGCAATGTTCCTTATCATGCCTCTGCTATATGAGCTGTGTGCTAGTCGAAGGCAAAGCTGTGATCAATGTTCTCTTCCTGTGATGTGCTACAGCTTGTCTAGAACATGTGATCATCTTTTTTTTTTCAAGCACATGCCATATTTATAACATGCCTTAATAATGTATGTGTTCCTTTAAAGCAGTAGTTCTTATAACTGTCCTTGGAACTCCAGCCGCTGCATGTTTGATCTATTTCAGGACCGTCACATCTTCTGCCACTGAGTATTTGTAGTCTAGGAATGGTACAGTAGTTTGTCAGGCACTGTCCTTGAAATGTAGTTGTGATCCTCGCATTTTTTAATAGTGTTTTTTATTTTGTTTCATTTTATGGCAAAGTGGATAATTAGCACTGCAGATTTTACAAATATGGTTAATAAATAATCAGTAATACATGAGTTTAAAAGTAACTGGAAAAGTGAATCCTTGAATCATTGCACAGCTTAAGTGGTTCCTACATCAAAGCACTTGCTATGCTGATCCTATGTGGTCACCACGGTGAAATGATTTTTGCTAGGTGGTTGCTACGGTGTTGCTAGAGGGTACCGATTGTATCCCAGGTGTTTGCTGTGGTGCTTGAGTGCTTTCGTGTTTCTAGAAAGTTGCTATGAAGTTGCATAGTGGTTGCTTGGGTGTTTCTAGGTGTTTGCTAGGCAGTTCCTATTGTATCCCAGGTGATTTTTGAGGTTGCAGGATAGTTGCTAGGTGGTTGCTTAGGTATCATAGGTGGTTGTTAAGGTGTGGTTGCTGTGGTGTTGCTAGGTGGTTGATATGATGTTACTACATGGTAGCTATGGTATCCCAGGTGTTTGCTATGGGTGTTGCTAAATGGTTGCTACATGGGTGCTATAAAGTTGCATAGTGATTGCTTGCAAGTTTCTAGGTGGTTGCTAGGCAGTTCCTATTGTATCCCAGGTAATTGTTGCGGTTGCAAGATAGTTGCTAGATGGTTACTTTGGTATTATAGGTGGTTGTTAAGGTGTTCCTAGGAAGTTGATATGATGTTGCTAGATGGTTGCTTTGGTATCATAGGTTTTTGCTATGGGTGTTTCTCAGTAGTTGCTACATGAGTACCATAGTGTTGCTCGATGGTTGCTCTGAAGTTGCCTAATGGTTGCTTGCATGTTTCTCTTGTATTCCAGGTTATTGTTGAGGTTGCAGGATAGTTGCTAGGTGGTTGCTTTAGTATCATAGGTGGTTGTTGAGGTGTTGGTAGATGGTTATTATGGTGTTGCTAAGGGGTTGACATGGGTGCTTCAGTGTTGTTCAGTGGTTGCTATTATGTTGCTTAATGTTTGCTTGTGTGTTTTCTGGGGAGGAAATTTTGAGGCCAGAAATGTTTATAAAGTCATGCGGGTTTAAAAATAGGCAAATTTGAAAAGTTCAAATCCTGGCCTTTTCTTGTTCTTTCTTGAGTTAAGCCAGTGCTTGACTCAACTGTTCTAAAACAGACCATCACAAGTCAAGATAGAAACCACAGATAGGACAGCAGGCCAGGGAACCCTTTGTCCTTTCATTCCTCAAGGTCTAGACAGAGACCTTTCTGCAACCTTTTAGCTTCGGAGCCAAGACATGGCTGGAATCTTCATTTGATTGGCTGTGTTCTTATCTGTTCTACATTCTTGGCCAAACAGGGGCCAAAACCACAGACAAATGCTTGGCAATGGTCTGCCGTCTTTTCTGACGCCATGGTGACATTTAAGAGGCATGTCCCAGCTTTACTTTATTCACCCCCAAGTCCCATAACCGAAAGACTATTCTAGTAGACCTTGAACTTTCCTCCACTCCCTTAAGAGATACAGTATGATCTGCCACACCTCATGCATGGATCACTAGTGTTGTACGTTTTTTTGACAGGATTTATGCCGTTTAAGTCACGGGTGGCTCCTGCAAATGTCAGCGCATCTTATCCGCTTGGTCATGGACGAGTAGAGCCGGGAGACGGAATGCTAAAAAAAACAAAAACAAACAGAGGCGCCCAGCACCGGGGACTTAAAGGGTTTTAAGCCACCAAGTCAGTTTCGAATTGATCTGGCCGAGATGGGGTTTTGTGGGTGGAAACCAGTGAACTGCCGGTGACTCCATCTAAAGAGGCTGATAAAGCAGTCCTCTGTAAAAAGACGGAGACCTAATCAGACATGTTACCCGGCGCACACGGCCAGTTGAACTCAATTCCCTGCTAATGTACCTGCAGAACCTCAATGAAAGTGCAGGAGCCGGTACTGCTATAATGTGCAAAGCGCCCTGAATGACTTCATTCTAAATTCAGCTGATGCATTAAAAAGACTTCAGATGAAGGTCAGGATAACGGAACACTGATAGAGCGATATCTAGAAAGAATGAACGCAGTCTCCAATGAAGAGTAGAAAATGCTATGTAAGGCTATGGACTAATTTCTGCAGTGCATGCTCTTCACCAATCCCAAATGTGAATGCTCATGTATGTATTCTGGCCACTTTCAAAGTCAAAACCATCACCTTATAGATCCACCTTGCTGGCGCACCGTGAATCTACAACCCATCTGTTTTGGCAATATGAATGTTCCAATACATCAATCTATCCGTCCACTTCTTCCTGGTCAAGGTAATGGCCAGTCCATCGCAGGGTACCATGTGTTTTTGGGTGGTTGGAGAAAATTGGGAAAACACACCAAACTTCTCACAAACAGCAACCGGAGCAAGGATCTAACCCACAACCCAAGGCCCCTATCTGTGGTGCCACCATACCATCCTGTCCAGGCACATTTTAAAGGGTTGGGTATCAGCTGTTTTAAGCCCAACCCACCTTGTGCTCTGTTTATGCCACAATCTTAGAGGCTCCATAAACAGACCTTAGCCACAGCCACACCAAATCATTCTTGTGAACCTTTCTAATTTCTGAGTTTTTTTTATTTTTCTCCCTGTTTAAAATAAATAAATAAATAAACCAGGAGCTCTGCTCTTGGGTCCACCACCAGGCACCCCATCCCAAAATATTTACAAACAAACCCTCCAAAGATGGCAAAGGGTCACAGGGCTGGTACATGCTTGTCTTTTTAAAGGTACATCCTCAGTTTCTTTATTTAGGAAATACAGCTGTACCATGTTCTGTTGAACCATGTGGGGAACTATGGTACCACAATGCTTTTCACCATCAAATCACAGCTGGTACAACTACACAGCACTACTGGTGGTGATACCAAGTGTCTTTTCTGGTATTAAACCAGCTTTGAAAACTGAGAGAAAGGAAAGGGTTACTGCACGTACATTAGATTGACATTACTGTAAAATAGTAAGCTAAAAAATATGATTTTACCGCTGCATTTGAGAGTAACCAGTAGCCCAATCAATCTGAGAGGATTCTAATTGGATTATTAAATGTCAAGCACACTAAAGACGGTCTTTTATTAAAAGTACAGGCCAACAAAATATCACAAATCAGATGATGTTTACTTATGCCCAGCATTATGGTACATTAAGGGACAAAAAAAACCCTGTATTTCTAGTTAGCAATTTTATAACCCTTCACCAGTGGACCGCTTCTAACATCAGAACTACCCTTGACAAATATTCTACTGCCCATCTCGCCAGGCCTGCTGTTCATCATCGGATGGTGTTTAAGACTGCAGGATTCTGTTGACCGGATATTATTTGGGTGACCGACTGCTCTCAACCTATTCCAGCTCCACACGCACTACCAAGGTCACTGCTATGTTGCAAACGGTCTTGCACTTACATAATTATCTGGTCAGAATTGGCACTTTACGCATGCATTTCTGGACAAGCTGAGAGACACATAATCACTGAACGTGGAAGGAGCATGAGGACCAAGTAGTGAAATATTTTACAGGAATTTTACAGGAAAATCTTCACCAAAGTTACAAAGTGTAGTTAGCAGAGTGCTGAGCCCAATGTGGAGAGGACAGAGATGCCATTCTCCCCTTTACAAGTCAGTGGAGCATTATAAGGATCTTGGAACTGCTACTTTAAGGTGGAAATACTGCATAATGTTGCTTTAACTGTGCATGACAACAGGTTGCACAACAGGTCATATTCTTATCTATCGAACCTGTAAGTTAGGCGGACCTGCTGAAGTTACCAGTGAAAGGAGAAACATGGTAGATATATTTCATAAAGCATAGCATGTAGAGATATGTTCTTAGATGTGGACATGACCTTGCCATTCACTCTCAGCTGTAATTACAGCAATCTAAGCTCCATTCAGTTTGATTCAGGTTTGAGCCAACCTCTCTCTATCTATCTATCTATATATCTATCTCTCTCTCCTAGCCCTGTCTGTTAGTCTGCTGCTCACTGAACTGTGTACAGCCTGGCTGAGCATGCTTTAGCGCTGACCCTCACTTTTTTTGGAGGTCGCTCAAGGTTACTCTAATTACGACCGGGCCTTTTTCCTCAGCCACAGCCATTCTTGTAGGTTATTTGTTTTCTTCTTCATTCCACAGAGAAGGCGAGGTGTGCAATTACCGCCGCCTCAATAGGGTTTGCTTAGATTCTGCAGCTATATGTTTACATGGTGTGCATGCTGGAGTCATTTGGGTGCACAATCCAGCCACTGTGAAAGTATGCAGTTCAACCGCTGAACTATAATTATTGCAATCCAGGCAATTAATTATCTCTGTCCGCATTTTAATTATGCTGAATCTGAATAAATATACAAATTGTGGCATGCAGCATGTTTATGTATCTGACCCACCCTCATCTATGAAACAAGAAGCCTTCGATCTCTCATGAGAGCCCTCCTGAATATCCCCCCCTTTCGGCTAAGGGAGCTGCTACGATTTCTTCGGTGTAAACATGCTGATTTGTGCTCAATTTCCCAGCAGCACTGCAGCATAACGAACCCTGAAAATGGTACTCACTCTCCCATATAATGATGATTGTTGTGCTGCGAAGCAGTTTGGGAAAAAAGGCAAAACCATAGTCCATGATTGGTGGGAATAATCTTCTGGAGACCTGAATATTCCTGCTCGGAAGCCCTGCTTTTCCTGCCTGACCTTGTTATCGGCAGCTGCCATACTTTTCAAGGCTCGTGATAGTGAAACTAATCTCCTCCTAATGACATTTGACTGATTCATGTAAGCAAGCCCATTAGCAGTGAAATGAATCCCCTAGGGATTTTAAAGAGGCCATCCAATGGAAAAATGACTTTTTCCCCCCCATGCTCTTTTGAAAAACATTAAATAAACACTGTAAAAAGTTTCAACATATTCCACTAACTATGCAGACCATATGACTGCTCATTTAGCCTACAGCAGTTTAGCCCATTTATATATGTGAAGGTGATAAGGAGTGCTAATGCTGAAAGATTGAGTTATTGAAAAATAATTCAAACATTTTGTTTCTGGCTTTTGGGAAACAAATGTGTCATTGTAGTCATTGTAGGCATCTGAAATGATTGATTAGACCTTAGGATTTAGGTCTGCAAATTTAAGATGGGGTGCTTTAGCATTAGATACAATACAGATCAGACTAAAAAGGATAATTTACATACAGTATTTTTCATTACATACAGTAATTTACACACCAGCAGCATGGATGGGTTTTTAAATTGGTGAATGATTGATTAAATGGGTGCACATTTGGCTTTGGTGAAGGATTGATTGCTTAAGACTGATTGGATACTATACATTTGTTCAAACCTACCAGCAGCACACTCAGTTTCATTTAATGAATGATATGTTTAAATATGAGCACACCAGGTTTAATTTGGTGAAGGATTGAATTCTTGAAATTGATTAGTTACTTAAAGTATGCCTTTGTTCAATCCAACCAGCAGCACATGGTTTCAGTTTGGTGGAGGCTTGATTAAATAGGAGCACACTAGGTTTTATTTGGTGAAGATTTGATTGACTGCTTTAAATTGAGTACAGTTATTTCCAAGGTATACATTTGTTCAAGCCTACCAGCTGCACATTGGGTTTTTAAATTGGTGAATGATTAAATAGGAGTTTCACTTGGTAAAGGATTAATTGATTGATTGACTGAAAATTGATACCAGCAGCACACTTGAACGATTGATTAGATAGGAGCACACTTGGTTTCATTTGGTGAATAATTTATGAACTGCTTTAAACTCTAATGCACTTTAAAATGTGCATTTGTTCAATTCTGCCAGCAGCACACTTGGGTTCATTCGGTAAAGAATTGATTAAAAAGGATAAGATATTTCATTTATCGAAGTAGTGATTGATTACTTAAAACTGCATGAATAAAATTGCATTAAAGTGTGTACCTGTTTAACCCTAACTGCACACATTTTCCTCTGATGCCTCAGACAATACAGTATTAATATACAGCACCACTCACTCCCCTTGTCACACAAAGCTATGAACAATGAAAAGATCAGGACCAGCATTTGCCTCCTTTGAGATGCGTGATGTGCAAAACAATGCATCTTTTTGAACTAATGCTAATGCAACATTCAACAGCTAAACACACTGTTGGAGGAAAATGCTAACTGCCTATGCCATGTGTTGGTTTGCATCTCGCTGAGTGATAAGAGCAAGAAAGGGCAGTCCTTCCTAACCACAGAGCATGAGGCCAATTATGCTTTCCTGGATGCTCAGTCATGGATGGCTGTGGCATCACCAGGGTTCGAACGCTAAATATCCTGTTGAATAATTTTCAAAATGGTAAATTTTGGTGAATAATTTCACAAATGTTATAAGTGGACTTTAGGGAAATTAAACACAAGAAAATGCAGAATAGGCCTAGATGAATGGAAGGGAGCCATTGTGTAGAAGGGCCGCCACGCGATGATTGATCATTAGGGAAAACGGAGGACGCTCTGCCGTGTTTAACCACTGCTCAGGTTTTGCCATGTTGTATTAGTGGCTGTGGCTGATTGATTGTACTCTTTTTCTTGCGTCTCGCTGAGGAAATGGCAATGCCGCCGCCGGCCGACATCAGTCAAATTCTGGCAAGGAACACAAGGCCGACCAACAATGGCTGACACTGGCGTCACGAGACATGAGGACAAAGCTCCGGTTTCTTTAGCAGCAATAGACAGCGACGTCTCGCAGGGCCGCCATGCAAATATGTACTGTTACTTCCTTTGCTCTCGCGCGCTCTCTCTCTCGCTCCCTCGCTCTATTCACCCTTCTGTCGCTCTCAGCTTCTGTTTCTCTCGGCTCGGAATAGCGGAGGCATGCATTCTTCATTAGGGAGCCTGTCAGAGGGCCTTTGTGAAGTTATAGATCGTCATGTCAGAATGCAAGGAAGTGCTGTCACCATCTCCTCCAGGGTGCATGGGCTTAGTAATGGAGTGCTGCCAAAGCCATTATACATGTTCTGTCCTTCTAATTAGCCTCAAACCTCGTTACAGCTGATAGAACGCAGCGTCCAAGCTCGCTGACACTCACAGGGGGTGGGTGACCATTTACCCACCTCATTTTCTCATGATCCCAAGGGGACGTTTTTTGCCTCACATTATAAGAGCTAAGACCCCCCCCCCCCTCAAATCCTCATTGGAGCAGCAACCCACATTCGTAATATTGATCTCTGTTGTGCATAAATTGACCTGCCACTTGTGATGATAGCTAGTAGGGGCTCCAACCAAATTCATTAAGATTCATTAGGAAGTACAATTCTTAGATAGAATCAGGTGGCTGCAATTATGCATTCAGTACAATACTGGTGTGAGTGTCACCAGTTTCCTATTCTAGCGTTGCTACTGATGCAACTAGAAGGCTGACAAAGGGCAAATCTGAAAGGAGAGGAGAAACATAATGCGTACAGGTCCAGTTACTGTAGATACTGAGCAGGCCAGTTATGAAGACAGCTCAATTACCAGTGTTTCAACAGGAACAATGATTAAAGTAACATACACTGTAAAAAATGTTAATTTTATAGTGGAAAACTATAAAACCATGACTGTAGAAGACTGTAAACTCTAATATGGTTGAATACAATTTCTGTAAATCACTGCAAATATTTTTCAGTCAAAAGAAAAATAATTTTTACATGTCTTTTCTGAAAATAATTATGCAATGTTAAATACCCTGGCACCATATTTATATATAAACATTTAAATATTCAGTAATATTTTATATAAAACAGCCAACACTAATATTGCATTTATTTGTGATGGAAATTATATTACACTTAAAAAGCATTTTAATTGTATAATAAATATCTCATTTTGATTTTCAACATCAAAATATTATTCAAATAGCACAGTGGATTTGAGTATGCAACATTTTTTTAAGTACAACTCTTTTCCCATTGGCTCCTGGCATAATTTGTTTGTATGTTGCGTGTTTCACAGCTCCCTTTATTCACCCTCCATGTACAGTCGTTCCCCTCAGACTATTGTCTCTTAGGTATATGGGTTTTTTATTTTATAGAATTACTGTGGCTGTAACTGTACTGTGACAGCTGTAAGAGCAAGTTACCATTTTCTGGCAACTGCTGAGTATAACTATATGCTGGCAGTGTGCTACAGTGGTTACACTTGTGTTAACAGGATTATACTGCCAATTTTGTAGCAGACAATTTATATTTGTCAGTTAAGGAACAGCGGAATAAAAAAATAATATAAAATAATATAAAATAAATAGATGCAGTGGATCAGGAAGAACATACGTTTTATTTACAGGTTGCCAAAAATGAAACAATTTAATGTCTTATACATTGCAAAAGTATAGGAGAAGCAGAAGAACAGATATTTCTCAGGTGGCAGTTTTTTCAAACTACATGCATATGCTCATGCATACTAAAAGCATATGATAAGTAGAGCCACCATGCATGAACGTATTATTGTACTGTAATGTTAAATGCATATTTAGAGTTGAGTACAAGTACTGTTCTACAGACGTGGACCAAAGCGTAGCTTAGGTGACTTGTCCTTGAGCAAGTGGCCCTGTGGTGAACACCACAAGAATGGAAAGGAAAGCACATATCATTGCCATTGCACAGCACTACAGTGGTATTCAACCTCTGCATGTAACCCATCCATGGCAGTGAAGACACTCTCACACCACCGAATAGCAAAGTAAGAACACACACCCAAAGTGATGGGTAGCCACCTCAGCACCCAGGGAGCAATTAGGAGTTTGGTGCCTTGCTCAAGGATTCCTCAGCCATGAATGTTGGGGGAGGAGAAAGCACTGTTCTTTACTCCTACCACCCCTACAGCTGTGACCTTCTGGTCGAAAAGCCCACTTCCCTAACCTTTAGGCCATGGCTGCCCCCACTGGTCAGACAACTGATGAGTGTTTGACCCCAAAAGTGATTGATCACCTTTATCCAATGATGAAATCCCATTCTATCCCAATAGGAGTGATCTCTTCCAGGATGAAAGGCCAGAAGGGTCACTAAACACTGTGGACAATCGATATAAATCTCATGCCATAACCTTCACAGTTACCAAATCTCATCCCAGTTAAACACCTTAGGACCAGCGGTTTGCACAGCGCTCTGCATTACCATCACAAATCTGCTACACTGCGGTAATGCATTTTTCCACACATAGTTGGTCGACTGTTTCCAAAGGCACGCCCCTCTTATACAGATAAAATGAATGAGCCCTGCCATGGAGCACCATTTATTTACAGCGGATGTCGACTGTATTGTATGGCGGTCCACTGTTGTGGAAGACAGACTTGAAGAGATTAAAGATAACTGACTGGAAATTGCTCGGAGAGTGCTCCATCGCAGTTCCACCACAATGCAGACAGCAATCAGTGTCTGAGTGATACGCCGTAAGAGCAGAGATGGGCTCCATTATTTGCACTGGGCGGAAAGGTCAGTCTGCTCACCAGTAATGAAATGATATTGAAGTAGGTGGGCACGGTCACCACTGTATGTTCCCATGCGCCCTGCCTACTGTGAAGGCAATACCAAAATGTGAGGATGCTGAACCTGGCAGTCAAAAGGGCAGATTACATATTTTCAAAACTCCCATTTCATTACATTTTCCTTTCTTTTATCTCGCTCCATTCCGAAGAGTACAAGCAATTACCGCACAACACTCCTTGATGAAACCTCACTTTTTAGCTTCTGAGGGAAAGTGGTCTCTTTATGTGACAATCTAATCAAAAGAGCATGAGAAGTAGGGAAAATATAAGAATATCAGGAGTGAGCCTGTCCCTTTTCCTGTAAGGTCTCAATATGACAAGCTTTTAAAGACTATTTTTGGTTTTAGGAAAGTGGACCACACCTTGAACATGTGATTGTAGCATGAGAAAGTCCAATTTCATTAAATTTTTATTTCTTTTCTTTTTTTTTATTCACCCCCATTTCATGGAGTGCAAGCAATACTGCACAATGCTCCTCTTTAAAGCATTACCTTTAGCTTCTGAGGAAGCGTGAGCCCATAGTATGAACATGTAATCTGTAGAAACATGATAGGTAAAGAAAATATTAGATTACTGGGGGGAAACCTTTTATTTTTCTACTTAAGAAAGTGTATTGTCGTGAATAACCTCTTGATTAATCAAAAAAAAAAAAATGCCAGCACAGGCTGTCGTTATGGCGACAGTGCGCTGAAATATTTCTTGCATCATTCATTTTCTTTTCATTTTTTCCCATAATTATGATCAATTCTCATAAATTCTCTAGAACCATGAACCAGAGACTTACAGTCCTAGTCAAAATGTTCAAAATCCACTGCTTAAACTCCATACAACATTCTTAGAATATCCCTCAGGCAGTATTTCACAGTCCAGAACAATTAGAAATTGTCTTTATAAGGACCTTTTTAATGTTTTAGCAAGCTGTTTAACTCAGTTCTCTTTCTCAAAATATCTGATTATCACTTGTCCGTCATCAGTGATAACCAATTATTGCACATTCTCACCCAGCCCAAAATAATAGTATGCATTTTGTTTTGTAGATCTTTTCATTCCCAAGCCCGTCAATTATACAACCGCCACACGTCTATTTCACCCCCACCCTGACCCAGCCCATAGCCACCAGCAGATCTTGGTAGAACTATAGTGAAAGATTAATCCAGCTACTGTGCCCAGCAATTTCATCTAGCAGGTTTTGACAGCATGCAACCCAGTGCGGCCCTCCTAATGTTTAAAACATCAGGCTTGTATTGATAGGCTGTGAGTTATGTGTCTCGGGAGGTCCTTATGATTTACACTGACCTGCAATGCAGGTACGTTGGTGACAGTGAAGAATGAGCAACTACTGTAGCAGAACATTTCAGACTTTATGTTGTAAGCTCGTAGTTATTCCATGTTGATCTGAACATTGTGTCATTTGTGAAGGAGAACTGGCTGATGTGGGAAGTACAGGTGTACTACTGTAATAGTAGCAATCCTTTGGGTCAGTGTAAGAAATGGTCAGAAGCAAGCATATCGTCTTTGTTCTGCCGCTCACTTCTTTTTTTAACATATGTGACAGTGGTTTGTTACATTGTCACAACTTCATGATTAATTTGAATCAATAGAAATGCTCCAAATGACAAAATAAAATAAAAATATTTATAATTGACTTACATTGACTTTTTAAACCATAAAATTTAGAGATGTAGTGATGTAATGTTATCTACTGTTTTTTTTTGTATAGCGCTTTTCATAATTTAAAGTTGTCACAGAGAAGCTTTATAGAAATCAAGAAATAGGACAAAACCAAAAGAAATATAATAGAATATGTTATCAAGCCAAAAGCCACACAAGAGGGGGCTTATACCACTTATAGATCACTAATAAACGGCATGAAATCCACACACAACATCACACAAGTCCATTACTATTCACAGGTGCACTGATATCATTTTTGTGCTAAGCAGTAGTAATAGCAGTAATAGTAAGCACATAGTAATAGCAGTCCTGAATCAGTCCCATCATATACACAAGTCCTGGTACATCAAGATGACTTGGGTGTAGTTTCAAGGTGTAAAGTGTAGCAGATGCTGGAAATGTAGAGTAGGTTACTGGTCTGGGGTAGGGTGGCAGGGACACCTGACGATCTTCCATCAGCAGACTCTAGCAGATCGGTCTATAACAGCCTAACAAAATGGAGAGAGCCAGGAGGTAACACAGACATGATGGCACCCTACAACAACATTGGCATCCATCTGCTTCACTGTTAACAAACCTGAGTGATCACATACAAGCAGTGGGATGACAGTTAAAGCTATGGGAGTGAAGAATGTATGTCTGGAACTACTGGCACTTACGTTTAACCAATATATGGATACACAGTTTTGTATGTGTGTGTGTGTGTGTGTGTGTGTGTGTGTGTGTGTGTGTGTAAGAGAGAGTTGGACTAATACAGGAAGGCAGGGGTGCCTTTGACCTTTTACCCCTTTCATGTTAATCCTCACTCTCTGCTTGTGTTGGGTCAGCAAATGCCCCGACTTGGACAGTATTGCAGCATTTCAGCAGGATGCCCACGCTGCTCTGGTTGTAGCTCAGTCGCTGCCAGAGGGAATAAACACAATGGGCTCATGATCAGCCTCATGCCCCAGGCAGCCCCCTGGTGACCTATACGACTAACGGCCATCTCTACGCGGTCCTTTACTTCTGTCTTTTCACACTCTTCGGCTCTCCTTTCTCCTTCATTGCAGCGGGCCACTTCAATCTAACTGTGTAATGAGCATCTTCTGTCAATATGATGTTTACCAGACTGCAGTCAATATGATGTTCACCCAACATATTGTTGCAACGATAGCATTGATTTATTTTTACATTGATTCATTTATCTTTGAAACAAGCAGAGGAATTGCTGACAGTTAAGCAGATAAGGAGTTTTTGTATAGTTTGCATTTCATTTGCATTAATATTGTTTGCCTTGTTTTGCAGAAAAATCATTTCTTTGCATGTTTGCCAGTAATTGACATTAAAACAAATAGAAAAAGTCAGACTCCTGTCAATTTAAAATGCACTGTCTAATTGCTTATATAACATTTAAATTGAACTACATAAATAATTATATTAATATAAAATCATAAATGGTACACTAGTTAACACTAGTTAGTTAATCAGTAACCCCATGTCAAGGTTTACCCGCAGCAGTTATGAACCATTGTTGTTTAAAGGTCACAGACACCTACATGCACTGTGTGTAGATACGTTTGTGGACACAAACATTGCATTCAGCTACTTTAGGTTGCACCCGATGCCGACACAGAAGTGCAAATGCACACAAAAACACACGGCTTGTCTAGTACTTGTACAGAAATATTGTCAATAGAATAAGACTCTCTGGAGCAAATAAACAGGAACCTATTGGCACGATGCCTAATGTGGAGCAGTGGAGAACTGTGGAATAACTGTGCTCCATCCAGTTATTTAAGAATGAGATAGGGAGTGGTGGATGTGGTTGGGTGATCATTCAACCTTGGAAATCCTGACCCTGGGACCTTTCCTGGACAGTAGAGGTTGTTACTCCGTCAAAAGCAGGATAAACTAATAATACCCTTGATTTCACAAGAAGCAATGAACGAGCAGGTGCCCCAATATGTGTGTCCATATAGCGTATTATAGATGTATTATAGATGTTCATGTTAAAAGGGCTATTTATTATTTATTAGGCTTTGTCTTTACACAAACAGCATACACACATAATAGGCTAAGAAAATGTATATGAACCCTATAAAACTGAAGTTCCCACCATTCTAAGACTTTAGCTTCATCTCCTTTAACTTGTTTAAATGTCCCCTCAGGAGTTTATGTGAGCTACAATGTTTTATGATCCAAGCATTAGGCCTTTTTTATCATTAGGTGAAGTGAGGCCATTTTTTTTATTCTCCAAGCAAATGTGTGAGCTCATTCAGAGCGCAGTTCTTATGTGTGACAGAATGGTGAATGTCAAACCCCAAGACATGATCACACTAGATCACATGGATGTAAAAGTGACAAAAAGGGATGTCCACATACATGAAGCCATTTTGCTCTGAATGCTTGGAGAAGAGCACTGACTGCCAATTCTATTGTGTCAGCTAACACTAA
Source organism: Salminus brasiliensis (assembly GCF_030463535.1). NCBI lineage: Eukaryota > Metazoa > Chordata > Actinopteri > Characiformes > Bryconidae > Salminus > Salminus brasiliensis. The sequence continues at coordinate 20,937,567 of NC_132897.1, read as the reverse complement.
CCTGCACTGGATAGCAAGTTTCTGAGAGGTTGGGGTAGATGGAGGGCCATTCAATACTCCCATAGAGAGCTAGTTAGGCTCTCTTGAACTCCTGGCCATGGATGGCTGTGGCATCACATATCAGGACATTTATGAGCTAAAACATCTTGAATCTAATTCATTTCCATAAACCATCTGCTTCAGCTCTATGCTTTTTCACAATAAGTAGTATGTCACATCTGTCTAAACAGGAAACACTGTCTGGTTTGCTTACCTATTCATTAAGTGTTTTCTATATTCCTTTCAGGACCTTGTCACCCGAACCCATGCCACAATGGAGGAATGTGTGAAATCAGTGAGACCTACAGGGGCGACACTTTCATCGGCTACGTTTGCAAGTGTGCACCAGGCTTCAACGGCCTTCACTGCCAGCACAGTAAGAGCCATGACTTTTTTTACTGCCTATAATCCAGGATGGCTGTTTAGTTCCGGCCAAAACTATGAAATTGTAACACCAACAATAAGACCCAACTTTCCTCCACTTTAATGCTTGACACGTGCACAAATACAGATGCTTCAACTTGACTGAATGCAATTTTTCCTGGCCTTCCATCACACATATGTTGCAACTCACCTTGTCCAAAAACTCCAAACTTTTGCTTTTACTGGAAGGAACTTTTGCTCTTAAAATGGGATGTGTGGTTCTTTACACTTTTTAGGTTCTTTACACTTCTCATTTATACATCTCATTTAAAACCACAGTTCTAGCAGAAGACTAAAGTGTATTACAATGAAGCATGCATTAATTCATGAGATAGGGAACCATGTTAGCTAGTTAAAATCGTTGATCGATGAAGGCTTTGGCAAAGGCCTCCTCATCAGCCCAGGTCTTGCAACATCCGGACTTAAAGGCGGGGGGCGGAATCTTGCTAAGGTGATGGCTTATCGACGTCTATCCCTGACTTAAAATAATGTTTATTTTGCATGTATGCACATATTATAAAGATAATCCACGGATTCAAATATCAAGCACCTTCTAGGCTTAGGCCTTTTAAGGATTAAGCAGGTGCTTGATATTTGAATCAGCGGTTGAGCATGCATATCCTTTCTAACTGAGAAAATCAAATTCCTTTTAATAGTTTATAATTAAAGCTGAAGTATACTTGTGCGTAATAAGGGGTCCGAGCACCCTGTTGATTTCATTACAACCTCTCGCTGCTTCGTTCTTTGTTGTTGTTTTCAAAAGTGATTTCTTGCCATAAACCCTGTTGGCCGCCTAGGTCTGAATTACAAAGCTAAAGCTCCGGGCCTTTTTTTTTTCTCCGAGCAAATGCGGAATGTAATTGATGCGGTCTGGTGACCACCATGCTGCATGGAAACCATTGGGTCTGGAGCACATTGGGATGCCACAGTGCTTGGCGAACATATTCGTGTATGTTATGCTTTGATGAAAGACTGGCTTTAACTTCTCAATAGGTCTGTTCTCTGGAACGTTTGGGAATAGCGCAGCTTCAGAGAGAGGGGATTAGAGTCCTCTGTCTTTTCTGTAATGGTGTCTTCCAGCTCCATTCTAGAGGTTTTACCACCAGCTTGACATTCAATCATGACATCGAACCGAGTAGTTTGTCCTCTTTGAAAGTTCCTCTCGGTCCGGCGCCCCTGTAAAGGATGCTTTTGTCAGCAGGTGGAATGGTATCGCCGCAGTGTTTGTCAGGTAGGAATTAGTCAATGTGCTGAAATCGCTCCCTTTTGTGAAGTGCACACTTTAAAAGATGCGAGTCAAGCACTTTGTGCAGATGCTGCGCATGACTTAGTGCCATCATGGAGTTAAAGTACGTTCATGTGTATGACCGTTGATGCGTGTGTACCCATGTATTTAGCGCTTTGCTAGGAATAAGGAGAAGGGTCTGGCTGCAGGCCTCATCTGTGAGTCACACAGCAGTCTGGGGGGGAAAGTGAAATTTACGATGAATGCTTGGGCGGCTTGTTTACAGAGCTAGATGCATGTTTAATTAGGCAAACCATCAATTGTATAAACTTCCATAAAATATTACAAACTTTGTTCTTTTTACACATTTACCTCTGTAACGTAGTCTATGTACTCCCTGATGCTGGTATGCACTTTCAGCACTACCACAAAAACACAGGTCGGATACAGTCAATATCCAGTCTGTTGATACCTGAAATAATTCTGCAGTGCATCAAAATCTTTGTCAATGTGATAATTAACTAACATTAATATTGAGATACAGCTATTGTCTTGGAGGAAGACATGGTTTAAACAGATACGTATTAAAATAGTTAAAAAAAAAAAAAGTTAATTATTGAACCGATAAAATTCGAGCAAGTAATGGTTAATTAAATAAAATGTAAACAATTCTGTTTCTATCGCACAGTGCTGGAACACAATCACAGTAATCTAAATCTACAATTTAAGATTACTGCTACACATATACTACATGTAACAAGTCAAACTGAAGAAATGTCTCAAATCATTAGTAAAATGTAATTACCAGAAATGCAGTTCTCTTGTTAGGAAAAGCCCTCCCCCAACACACATTTATTACTACTTTAAATGTCTACAATTAGAATCAGGTGCAGCACATTAGCTGCAGATGATTAGAACATGGTTAGAGAGGAATTATTATTATTAATATTATTATCATCATCATCATCCTCAGATATTTAGCTCGGTTTGCTGAGAAAATGAATGGGGGCTGAAGTGAGTGGTGAAGATCACCATGACCAGATCCAAAGAGCACCCCAAGGCCTTCAGAAAGAAAAGGGAATGGGGTTTAAAAAGATCTTAGAACAATTAGAAATCAGCCGTTTTACTGTCTGTTAAACACTTTCCAAGTGAAACCACTGTCAACATGGCCAGGTCAGTTGGTTCTAGCTAATTCAGCCCAGCAGCAGACCACAGAATGTTTGAAGAACTCTCCAACAATCCTAAAACGTCACGGCATCACGGTAGCAGGTGACTCTTACCACAGTCCGTCAAAGTACAGCAACTACTATCTGAAAGATCTGATTTTCATGGGAGGTGTGCAAGGAGGAAACCCTTGCTGTGCTATACCAGGATGTCTGAAATGTGATGTGATTTGGACAGAAGAGTTTTTATTTTTTAACATTGTGTGTGTGAACTGTGTAATTACAGATTCTGTCTTCCCGAAGAAAGACTACAGTAGCCCTTTGCTAAATTGCTCGGCTCCTACAGCTAATTTCCACATACAGTTAGTATTTGTTCAGCGTGTAGCTTGTATTGCCATTTTATTGCGGCTAATAAACAAGATTACAGACCTCATACTGCTGCAGCTCGGTGTTATTACCCTTTATTGATAAAATGTCGACTTACATGGGCCTGTTTAAACAACATATTAAGCGAGGTGAATCAAGTTCATGTTCACACTACTAAAAAATAAATAAGTAGGGGAAAAAAAGCCAAGGAAAAGTGCAGGGAAGTAATAACCGTTCAGTGTGGCTGGTCCTTCTCTCCCTTGAAGTGGTTTATTAAAGGCAAGCTGCTGCGAGTGACACTCGGATTACTCCTTTTTCTTACTTGTCTACGGAACTTGGCTGTGGTGCATGCCGTGTGAGGCCCGGGTTGCATTTCTTTTGTGTTTTGCAAGATGTTTGGGGCTTCGTCCGAGCCAAACCGGGTTCTCACGTGTGTAGTTTTCGCACATGTGCTTCAACCAAAAAAAAAAAAAAAGCAAGGACGTGAGATAGGCAGGCGTTTGCAGGCTGGAAATCACGAGATCAAGTGCAGACGCGGTTTCCAGACAGAGGCCATTGAAAGGAATGGAACACGATCTCCTAAAAAACGAGAGAGATGTACACAGCAAGGACCGGGAACTACTCGTGACATCAGCTTTTATGGCCTCCTCTCGCTGTCTACTCCATCCATTAAAGTGCTAGATGATCTGCTTGGGAAAACATGCCCGTCTCTTTTGATGTTTTAGTTCTGTGTGATGGATTTGGTTGGATTTAATCCTTGCCTGGGTCTTATTTATTTTTAGGAATCATTTTTTTGGGACTGGGGATATTGATTCTGTTTGTTTACCTCCGAGCGACACATTGCTGCATTTCTGGCCTTTACATGAGCAGATTTTGAAAAACAAAAAAAAACCATGTTTTGGGGGAAAAACTAAAAAACTAAATCTTACGCAACTCATCAGAGCGCATCAAAAAAGACAGACTGTTTTCCCCCCCGTTTTCCTCGAGAACAGACTGTTTCTTGAGAAAACGTGAACTCACTGTTCTGACAAACTCCTGTCAAATCCCCCAACATGAGCCTTTCATTTTCCGCACCCTCAGGTCAACATCGGAACAAGCAGCTTTTATTTTTTATTTTTTTTTTTTGGAAACTGAAGCCGAAAACTGGCTATTAGTTCCTATTAAGCTACAGCCATTTGTTGGGGTGAATGACTGATTTAACGCAGCGTGAACGCTTGGTGGAACGACTGCCAATTTGGCTTTTCGCTCATTACAGTCAGATTGGGGCAGCAGCAAAAAAAAAAAAAAAGTAAAAAAAAAAAAGGAAGACGTGACTAAATATCTTAAAGTCACTAAATAACAAAATCTCGCGTCTGGGTAATTTCTGCAATTAAATGATAAAAGAAATGTGATAATTGTTCTCTAAGAATGACAGCTTAGCGGGCTTTGTTGTGGGCCGTGCGCCGGCTTTTTAATTGCCGACGAGCTTAATGGGGAAAGATAAAATTGAGTTAGTGGAGGATTTTATCAGGGAACAATCCCGGTGCTCAGTGTGGGCTGCTTTGTCACGAATGAAAATGGCTCTGGAAAGAGAAGACCGGAAAAGCCGGCAGGGAAGTGTGAAAAATTAAGGGAAAGGAGCTGCTGCAGAGAGCTGAAGAACAAGTGGATGGCCTTGATCTCTAGGTGTACACACTTGAGATGCGCTTTTTAGAATCTAGAATTTGAGCCTGCACTAGAATTTGAGTTCACACTGCTGTGACTAAACCGCACCAAATTGTGCATGTGGTTGCTTGTTGATTGACGAGGGATTAGACGGCGGATAAAAACAGCCTGGTCTCAAGAGGAATTTGTACTGGATCCGGATTCGTACAGCGTGTACTAAATATAGTTTGACCGTTGTGCATATGCACAAATTACTGACACAACCCAGACGATTAGAGCAGAGAATGGTATAAAACAACCAGTAAAAAAGTCAACCTACTCCTAAATCTTAGCCATAGTAGAATGTGGGTGTTTCTGTCCATTCATCCATTTTGCATAAGCTCCATAATGGAGGAAAGCAGAAGGCTGGGCTGTATGTATCTGGCAAAACCGCACCACCAGTGGATGGCAGCTCCTTGTGGATTGTAAAATATGTACAAATATGTTCGTGCACATGTTCAAAAATTTTTGGCGAGCACTTTAGTAGTATGTGTATGAATATTTATGAACTTTTGTTGGATAAATATGCTCAACTTTTACTTTTAAATTATATTTTATAAAATTATATTTTGTTTGCCTTTCACTAACAAGTTATACATCATATAATTTATATTATATATTACATATATATATATATATATATATATATATATATATATATATATATATATATATATACATATTAATTGCTGAAGTCTGCAGAAGTCTTGCATCAGTATACCTTACAGGCAAAAAACAGTACATAAGCTACAGTAAATAAAGACTCCAGTGGAGTCCCAGTCCACAACTCTGGCTTCAGCTAGCAATGCCAGGGCTAAACGGGATCAGCTAGCATTGAGAAAAGTTCTACAATTCATCTAACCAGCGAAAGATATTTGACAAGCTATTTAACATCATCCAAAGCATTTATAGGGAATTACTGGCTCTTCCATCTTTAAAAAAAAAAAACAGAGGTAAAGAGCTGTGTAAGTACCAATGAGGACAACATTGAATCTCTGGAAAGTCAGGCAGATAAATGAATGGTAGTATTAGGACACTCACTCAAAAGGTTGACAACTTACACAATCACAAGTCACAGATCAAATTTGCCTCTAGTAGAACTCCAAGGACGGCTTTCCTGAAGAAATATATGCCTGAAATCTTGGGCAGTAAGGTCTTGACAATTGAGAGGCTGCACAGAGACTAGACGGAATCACACCAGATGCGAGCACCCCCAAGAGTGATGGTCATGAAATTCCTGAAGTACAGTCATAAAGTCAGTGCTATGAGAGCAGCAAGAGACAAGGGGGCCATTTTCTTTGGGTGTGGGTGTAATAAAAGGAACTGAAATCTCTTAGCATTCCCAATCTTCAATATGGCATAAAGAGATGGTAAAAGAGCTTAAAATGGTTCATAAGTAGGCTTATTTTATTTGACCTACTAGCTAACAGCTGATTACATGCCACCTGAAAGTAGGCCACCATGGAAATTCTCAAATGTTTAGATAGAGTTGCTGACACATTTACATTTATGGTATTTAGCAGATGCTCTTATCCAGAGCGACTTACAAGGTTACTCGTATTACAGAGGTGGGCCAATGTAGTGTTAGGAGTCTTATTGGTGTAGCGCAGCATAGTCACCCAGACTAGGAATCGAACCCTAGTGTGGTAGCTCACTGGCAGGTAGTGGTGTTATCTGTTACGCCACACCAACCAAAGTGAGAGACACTATGGGTTATGGAAAAAAATGAGAAGCTCTGCATTTATTGGCTGGTTTAGGTCACTGCAACTGATCACATGAGCCATGTAGCATAGCCTAGCTTAGCACTGTAACTGTTTTTTTTGTGAATCATTTTGTCTTATTGGATAGTGTTGCTGTCAGCTAACTGAAGAGATAGTAGCTATTTGGCTGGGTTAGCTTTTAGCCTAGCACCCACCTAACACACTCTTGCTATACTGTCTTTATTTTTTTAACCTTTTAACCTTTTTAGCCTGTGTGAGATGGAAATCCTTTAAGGCTTTTTTAAGGGGTCAGATTATAGGTTATACACAGACATTTACTAGACTCAAGCTAAAAGTGGCTCAGCCTATTAAACGCAGTCAGAGAGCCATTAAAAAAATAATTGAGGGTAAGGATCTTCATAGAATTGTTGACCCAAATCATTTAGAACAGGCTTTATATAGCTCAGAGTATACACTTGTCTCACAACAAAAACAGAGCTTAAGTCTTTGCAGTTTGCCCCTTTAGAAAAAGACTATGCTGCTACTTAAGGGAGTGAATTGGGAGCTGAAGAGCTTTCAGAAGCAATTGGCATCATTGCGGGAAAGCACCAGGCCCTGATAGTATACCGCTGGAAATACAAGGAATTTTAATAGTAATTTAATTCCATGGACATGTACCGGGAGTCATACAAATCTAACAGTTTACCACCATCTTTAAACTGGGCACTAATTATACCACTGGTAACACCTGGGAAAACTCCAACAGGCCAATATCGCTTCTCAATGATGACACAAACATCATGTGCAAAATATCAGCAAGACGATTGGAGGCTTTTCTTACTAAAACTGATACATAAAGATCAAGATGATTTTGCTAAGGGGGGCAAGCTTTTCTTGGTATTTTGTAAGTAGTGGAGCTGCTGCCAGAGCTATACTGTCAGTACGCTGAAGAGGCCTCCGACAGAATTCAACAGCCATATGTTTGACACTCTACAGACTAGATATAGACATTTGTATACAATACACAAATCCATCAGCCATTTTTTTTCATTTATGGCTCAATATCCTCTTCATTTATGCTACATTTGGGTACATGGCAAGGTTGCTGCTCGTCACCTTTATTGCCTTTATTGTTGGCTCTAGGCCGCTCTGTATGGCTGGTAGCCATGGCCATTTAAACAAATACAGGTACTACAGGTAGAACTGCTGGGGAGTCAGAGCATTGTATAGAGCAATTCTTTCCAGCTTGAAACAGTCAGTGCCCACACTTCTTTATCAGATTAGCTCCTTCGGTGTTATCTCTGGGTTCAAGACAAATAACAGCGAATCCGTTATGATGTACAGCATCTCCAAGAAAGGGATAGACTTAAGCCACCTCTTCAAACGCCCTTGATGTCGACTGAAGAGGGATTCACCTTTCGTGGAATCAAAATAACCCCTGATGTGAATAAAACCAGCACAACAAACTATCATCCAGTTGTGGATTCATGGAGCAAGCTGCCCATATAAATGATTGGAAAAATCTGTCTGTTTTACCTACATTTTTATATATATATTTTGTTTAGCCAGTACCCCTCTATATACATATTCTAAATAAACAAATTAAAAACCTCGCTCTTCATATGGAAGAATAAAAGTCCTAGGTTTATACTCTCCCTAGTTTACCAACCATATGACAGAGCCTGCAGTTACCTAATTTTAAGTGGTATTACTGGGCAACACAATTGCATGCAGCAGCATTTTATTTCCTGCCAGACTCTCCACCAGCTTGGACATTAACTGAATCACATGGCATAAAAAAAGTCTCCTGTTATGATAGTATACTTTCTGATCTGAAAGTACCAGGTGTTTAAAACAAACAAGATATCTATTTGGTATGAAAACAATCTCCCTCACCTTGGTCAAGCCTCACATTTCTCCCGTTTCAGCTCAGTTTATTGCATCGATACGTTTTATCCAGGGAAATCTGACTGGTGGTCTAGGCAAGGTATATGCGAAGTGTCTGACCTTTATAAAGGAAGAGAAACTTATGACATTTAAAAAACTAAGGAACATCCACAATAAATATCATTTTTAATATCTTCAAGTAAGAAGCTGCATTCCTTTGAGAGAAGATCTACTATCTACTGCTACTCTAAGAGGAGGAGGAGCCTGGCCTTCATTCTGTGAGTGTTTTGGTTGGGAAATAAAAAAAATTCTGTCTGTGAACTTCAAGCCTGACAGAAAAATTCTACAGGGAGGAAAGGAGAGACATGTGACTACTTGTTATACCTATATATTAGCTTTCTCAAACAGTGATATTTTTTTTGGAATTCATCCATTTGAAATTTATTTGAATTTGAACTTATTTATATAAAAAAAAAAAAAAAAAAAAAAAAAAACACACACAAGACCATAAATCTAATTCAAACATACCTCACAAATGGCATGGCCATTAGTTTAAATTCACTTAAACTATGTGTTCTCTATATTTTTTCTCTATATTTTTTATTTAGTATATTTAACTTACTCTTACTCGCAAATCAGCGATATATCTATCTCTCATATATATCTATCTCTCATTATATATACACACACACACATATAAATATATAACCACTTCATGAATGTAACTTTGCCTTAGGCAACCAAAATAAGCTAAATTGACACACTGCTTTATTGTGATCTTATCCCTCTTCTGTTGTTAGTGGTAGCCTTGCTGGAGGAACGATATTAAAAAATAAAAAAGCAGAAAGTACGGTGCTGCCCTGCTGCTAGAAGAGAAGCAAAAGGCATGCTCTGATATTGAATTCCCTCACTGGGTGCAGACCATCATAAAGATGCGTTCCCACCAGCAGTGAACTAAATCAAGGTTTACTTGCAAGTGAACCGAGACCCATGATATTTGGTGGGCCACAGTTCAGCTGTTCAGCAAAACAGACTGAAATAAGAACAATCGATTCGATTTGTCCACTCCAAACAAACGAGGCGTGAACAAGGCATTAAATATAATGCTGTCAAAAAGGGTTCTTCAGAACCACTCTTGGTTCCTTTAGAAAACATTGTGTTTGGGAAAGCAAAAAGGGGATACTCCACCTTTATTTTGAAGGGTGTAGGCTAATCACGTTACATCCAAATTTGCTATAAAAAAATGGAGATTGTTTTATTTTAAATGGGGCACGTGATCTTAAGTAGTATCTGAAGGTAATTTGCTTTTCTTTTTTCTTTTTTTTTATTAGTCCACAAACTTGGCAACACTGTAGGTTGAGCCAGCAAACGCGGTAACCTTTGTTTTCATGCTGGAGGTTAATTAAGTACATGTGAGAATTTGTGTGGCGCTTTACTTAATGATGCCTTACCCTTAATAGTTTCTCAAGTTTCTTTTACTAGGCCATGATAAAACTTAGCATTTCATAACTCAGATGCCAGTGACCCAACCTCTGCACGGTTATTTAAACCAACCCTTTTTTGGCTTCTGCAGACATTCGGCCTCCTTTTCCATTATCCACCCTCTTTGTGTTACGGATATTCCCATCTGTCTGCTTTCTGCTTAAGCTGTTTAAATATGATCATGTTTTTCTCTGCTCCTTCACAGCCCAGGTGTACATGGCCTAAATCTAATGCCAAAGCTAAGCTAAAATGCTCATGCATTTTACAAGCTTGTTTCCCCAACCGCCAACCTGAAATCCAATTATACACCTGTGTGCATTATCTTAAGCACAGGCCTGCTGTGTGCAGGAGGTGGTGGCAGGGCAGTTACAGTTATTATTGTACATACATTTGCAATTTAAGAATTGTGCAATTTATTATAATTATAATAATATATGTATTATAATAAGTTGCTATAATGTGTGCTGCACTTTTTCATATCTGTAGACACTGACCACAGAGTGACTTCTTCAGTTCTTTACTTGACTTAAAGAGCTTCTGTTTAGAAGATTATTATTCCAGTGCGCCCACATCCCCCCCCTCACCATCTGTGAGTGAAGAAATACTATAGTGCTAAAGCATTACATTGCATTATAAGCGTAAATGTGGTGGGTTTAAGAAAATATTTTTTTATAAAGTTATTTTTTTACAGTGTAGATATGTAAACAGATATGCAAACACATTTTTAGGGTTAGGCAGGTGTGCCATTGGCTAAGTATACAACATCTGTAGTTAAAAAAAAATAATAAATAAAATATTTATTTTTAATAATTAAATTTTAAAATACAGCTATATACATTGTCTATGAACCAATAACTAAGCAAAATAAATTGTTTTCTGCTAAAGTCTGCATATCTGACTAAAACGCTGATCATTTGTACACAATTGTGGTTATATTTAGGCCCGTTTGAGCATATATGCCATATAGCAGGTGGGTCTGTGGAGTGAGAAATGCACTGCAACTGTAGGTTTTTGTTGCTAGACTACATGATAAAGATTTATGTCTCTGCGTCAGTTTGTTGCATTAAGGTTTATCCTGTTACACAGCAGGAGACCATCTGCGGGAAACGGTATGTTATGAAATCTCTCAGGGATCTTTATTTAAGGCGCGCAACCTGTATACTTGCCCTTGTTTTGGCTTAAAGAGCTAAAGTTCACAAGATATTTTTCATCATAAAGCAGCACAAAAAAGTGGCTCAGTTTTTGACCTCCCTGGATTTGAAGAAGCCGGATGTCGGTTGGCTCTGTTTGAGCTAGCGTTGTTATTACATGTTGTCTTTTGGTGTGAAGACCCAAGCTGTGTTGTCATTACCGCAATGATGGGCTGCCATGTTCCCGCTGTGGCGGCACGCAGATTGGCAGGTTGGGCGAGTACTGAAAATGGCCAATTATTTTAATAAAGTGTCACGACGAGCGATCAAGAGGTGAGGGAGGGTGCGGGTAGCGTGTGTTAAGGAGGAAATGATTCAAAGGGCACCAAGGCTCCCTGGGTATCCATAGGCCTTCTCCATAACCAAGGACACAGCAAGACCTTTAACATGGTCATTACCACTTTCCATCATGACTCAGGTCCAGAGTACAAGCTTGTATGCTTACAGGGAGCGACGCACCTTTTTTTGTGTGTATGCCAATTAAAAACCCAAGTTTTACTCATAGACCCTACACATCCTACTTGTAGGGCTAGTGTTTGTATGCAATATTTGCTTTTGTATGTTGCAGTTGCACGCCAAGCAGTTACATGCAGCAGATTTTAGTGAAGGGTAGTTTTCAGTATTTCAGTTTACAGCATTTTCTATACGTAGTCACCCCAATTTAAGGCTTGAGGTTTGGCCATAAGACTTCATTTGTATCTAAAACTGTCCACATATAACTATTTTAGGTAAGCATTTGTGATCTATTTATACATTCAAACTGGATAATAATTGAGTTTAGCATTTTTGGTAACCGGATAGTGATTGGCCCATGCAAGTCTTTTCCTATTGGCTCCTAGCACCATCTGTTTGCATACTGGGCATGTTCTCCAGTGACCCTGACATTCTCCGTCAGCGTGTCGTTGTTCTTTCCCGGCTGCCTTCACTTAGGTACAAGTGTGCAATTTCTACAATGGCTGTCTGCCTGGCTATAGGGTTGTAGTTTGCATGAGCAAGTTGCCATTTTTGGTGTGCTGTAGTATTTGCACTTGGCCCAATACAGGATTTTACTAGCGTAGTTATATTTGAGTTAACTCAAAACATTCAGCTAACCTTTTTGGACAGTTGTCTTAAACCATGCTTAGTACCTTACATACATTCAAGCTGAAATTCAAGCTTTGAAGTAAAGTTAACTCCTCTGAACTTAGATTTCAAAACATATTTTAAGTACAAAATTACTTGATTAAGTTCTGTTGAACTTGGACATGATTTCAATGACTGAATTCAGTTGAGCTGTATTCTCTGGAATGATGGTGCTCCAATAATCCAATAATTCTAGGAAAAGCTGGGGATGAGGTGGGGTGTTGATCATCCAACATCCTGACCTCACTAATGCGCCTCGTCACTGAATGCAATGAAATCCGCAAAGCAATGCTCCAAGTATAGTAGAAAGCCTGCCCTGGACAGTAGAAACAGTTACTCCAGCAAAAGCAGGATAAAACTTTTAAAATCTTCGATGAAGAAAAAAGTGAATGAGCAGATGTCCCAATACTTTTGTCTCTATAGTATGCATGTTGTAGGCCACTTTTCTGACTTGGATTACTGTTTGATTATTCTTGAAAACAGTGCTTTGCAAAATTGTACATCAGCTGCTTCAGACACCCAATAAAGACAGCAAAAGGATTGAGAAAAACAAGGTTAAACGCCACCTTTCAAATGAGGGTGTCTTAAGTGGGCTGGGTTATGCTTCGACTCCGATTCAAAGGATGCCTGAGCTTTAATATATGGCCAGGAGCCTTTTGGAGGTTTTAATTTCCACTTTGATCAATAAGCAATTTTTGGTCTGTTCTGAAGTATACTAGTGGTTGTGGGATTTGAGGTTTGGCAGTGTTTCCACCTGAACCCTGATCTATATCTGATTAGGATCAACAGGTGCTAGAGTGACTTAGCTTAGGCAGACAATTAGTGTTGCATTCCCCAGTGTCACTCAGAAGTAAGCGTCTTTCACAGAAACGCTATTAAGATTAAGAAATTTGGAGTGGCACACCTGTCTAAATGTTGGCCCTGACATTAGAAGATTGCTGGCTTGAGCCATAGTGATGTTTCATCCATAGTCTCTGAGAGCCTCTGAGAGTACAACTGGCTTTACCCTACTTCTGAAAGTGGGTAGCATGCCCCCCCTCTCTCCCCACACCACTGCAAGCGTGTTCAGCTGTCCAATGACACTGCATTAACAGAAGTTCGAAAAGAGGCTGTGGGACGTCATGTGACTGAGGAAGTACCTGCTAGCCTTTACCACCCTAGCACTGGTAGCATCATGTCTGTAGCCTCAGGGGGAGTTCTAGCTACTGGGTGGAATAAACCTACAATAATACAGATTATGTGTTCTACACACATTCCACTACACACCATAATTCTACTCTTTTCTCAATTTCTATCATGTACCTAGACTTGCTTTCTTGCATTCCTTGTTGTGCCATCTGGTGTCGTCCAGAAGAGGACTGGTTCCCCTTTTTGCAACTTGGCTCCCCTCAAGGTTTCTTCCTCTTTCTCCGAGGGAGCTTTTTTTTTCTGTCTTACCCCTGTTGTCGATGACTTGCTCAAAAGAGGATTCGACCCGGTTTGCAGGAAAGCTGCTTTGTGACAACTGCCGTGACGAGCGCTATACAAAACAAATTTGAATTGAATTTGAATTGAATTAAAACTAGAAAATGTGTGAATGAAAAATGGAAAAAATTGTTTAAAATTAATAAAAAAGGGACAAAACATTTTAGCTCTTAAAGAAAAACTCATGAAAATGGTCACAATTTCACTTCTCATGAACGCTATATATTTTTTTGGGGGAAAATCATTACCAGGACAACAGAACTCAATTTCTTATTTCTTACAATGACATGCTCATAAAATGGCTAGCTCATAAAAGTTGTGCGGTCAGTGTTAACTTACACGATTAGTCTGCAAACCTTTATCAAAAATTAATCTTACCAAATTTGGCCCTTGCTTCCTCCCATAAGTCACTCTTTTTACAAATATTATATTTAATTATATATAATTATATAATTATATATATTTTATTTTATTTTATTTTATTATTTATTTATTAAATTACACTTTATTTATACTTCCATCAAATGCTATTATAAGAGCATCTTTATTAAAGCTTCTGTGTCCAAGCTTCGTCGTGTTCGAGGCTAAAGTTCTCGAAACTACACAGAGATATCCTTCAAAATAAATACTACAACAACAACAAACAACAACAACAAATCTATGATAAAATCATAGCATATTGTTGTGAGTAATGCAATTAAACTTTTCATAGATTGACATCGAACTCACAACCCTGTCATCCATAGCCCAGTTCCAGAACCACCGAGCCATCACTTCCTACCTGCTTGGTTATGTCCAGTATTTTAAAACATTTCACTGCAAACTCCCCAGGTAGCTTGCAGGACAAAATCCACAGGTTCCCAAACCAGGGGTCCTCTTTGGGTTTGCTTGATAGGAAAAATTCAATTGAACTTTGATTATGTTGCATATTAATAACGGGAATATGGCTCCACATAAGAAGAATTGTTGAAGTTACTGAGATTCACATTCAAATGTGACTACTTGGCCCAGAGCCGTCTATTATCTGGCGTGGTGAAGAAAGGGACCCTATGCTTTCCTCCAAGCGCGTCGACTGCCTGGCAATGCCGCAACGATGGCTGTTTGAAAAGAGCTTTGAGAGTATTGGGAGTGTTGGGAGTATTGCTAGTGCTAAGGGGAGCTACGAAGGGGTGGGCATTTCTGTATCACTGTATGTGATGGTGTTCTTTACACCTTAGCATTCTTTTTTATTTTAATTTGTGTTTGTGATTAAATGCCGTTTTGACTATTATTAAATCTCAGTTCACTCGTGCAAAGGTCCGCTCCTCAAAGCGTGATGCAACGCGCGTTCGCCACCGACCTCTACCGAGTCTCTAGCCCGCTGTGGCGGTGAGGAAAATGCTCGCTCTCCATAATCTCAACCCTGAACCTCTAACTGCCGCTTAGGCAGAAGAGTGATGACTGTCGGCCTGTTAACAGAGGGCAAGTTGAGGTCGGACACGTCCTTCACTCAGTGCGGCGACCCTTAGCGTGACTGTAACTCCCCGTCTCAGCGGATCCAGCCTCTAACCGCACTCGCCGCTCGGAGGAGAGATGTAATAATGGCCACAGGTGTCAGTCTGGGTGAAAAGACAGACAGAGTGGGAGAAAAGGAGAGAAAAGGAAAGAGTGAGAGACAGTACAGATGACAGCACAGTGGGAGGAAGTGAGGCAGTGAGTTTTCAGACCACATTGTTCATTTTGCTGGAGAGTTTCGTCAGCTATCTCATGGTCCACTCGCTGCCATGCTGATGGGTTTAGAGTAAGAGAAATCTCAGGGACTACTTTCGTTTCATTTGCTTTTTGCTTTTCATATTATTTAATAAATATTTAATTCATTAAATAAATAATAATAATAATAATAAAAAGACCTGATAAGTTTGTGCTGGTTAAGCTGGTTTGTCAGCTTAGCTCTTGACCAAAGCTGGTTTATCAGAATGACGAGCTACACCAAAATTTGATTAGCTTGATCACCCTGGTTGACAAGTATGACCAATTAGAGGATCAGGTTTGGCCAAGTTGGTCATGCTGGTTTACCAGCATAGAGTAGGGTTTTCGCCCCAATTCCCAGCTTTATGACTAGCTACCAGCAAAAGCTAGTCTTGACCACTTCTAAACACAAGGTAAATTATACAGTAACCACAGGAATGTCTCTGGTAACAGAAGAAGTTTGTAAAAACGCTTTCGGGCGTTTAAGGGATTAAGCTACAGTCACAGCTTCAGTCAATGAATGAGTGAAATTACACTTGTTTTAATGGGATTCGCTGCGATTTTGTTGGTGCCCTCCAGAGCACATTTATTTCCCAAGTTTGACTTTCAGGTCCAAAATTCCACAACCAGACCCAAAAAGGAGGAAATGCTAACCAAGCATGACCGTTTCTTCCCAACTGGCTCTAAATAAACTAAAAAAGATACAGAGACACAAGCCTGGCCTGCTCAAGATGGTCAAGCTGGTTGGTCAGCCTAGCTCTTGAGCAGCATAGGGTCAAATCAAATCAAATCAAATCAAATCAAATCAAATCAAATTTTATTTGTCACATACATAGTCATACACAGTATAACTTGCAGTGAAATGCTTTTTTGACAGTCTGCCCACATCAAGCTATACAATAAAAATCTACATTTAAACTTAACTAAACCTTAAACTTAATGAAGTAAAGTGCAAAAGTGCAAAAGAAAAATAAAATAAAAATGAAGAAAATATAAATAGAATAAGTTACATTTAAGTTAAAGAATAAAATATAAAAATATGAAAATATAGAAATATAAGCAAAAAAAAAAATTATGATTTTGTTTGGAGTATGATGCTGTAGCTGGTCTACAGGCATGATCAAGCATGAGAGACCTAACCAAGCTAGACAACCTCTATGATCAAGCATGACCACACTGGTTGAACAGCATGACCTAGTCAAAAGGGGAGTTTTCCAGCATGCTAATTGCCAAGCTAGCTCCTCAGCTAAGAGGCGATGACACACAAATCAACTACATATCACTGCTGTCCAATGAAAACCAAGTATCTCCATTTTTGTCAGGTTTTAAGTTTTCTCCAGGTTTGAACCCTGTAGCTGCTCTGTACACCATGTAAACAATTCTGGATGAATAGACCAATAAAAATGCTCTAATTACTTTTGAATAGACTTTTATTTTACATTAATGTCCATTCAGAGTCAGGATCATCTTAACCTTGTCCTGTAAAGTCTTAGACATACATGTTTTTTCATTAGACAGTACTTTGTATGTATAAATTGTACCTATGCTACACACTCAAACTTTTTAGTAACTCTGAAACTCTGGAAGTGTGTCAGAGTGTTTAGTTGAGCTGTTCTCTTGTTTGTGAACAAATTAGGGAAAACTCTACTGTAACATGAATATTCAGTGGATTTATGGTGTCTGGAAGGATAACAACATGAACCAGTTTAGATGTAACAAATGGCTCATATTTTGGTCCTGCACAAAGTACAGCCTGCAAGTATATTTCTA
Organism: Salminus brasiliensis; assembly: GCF_030463535.1. Taxonomy (NCBI): domain Eukaryota; kingdom Metazoa; phylum Chordata; class Actinopteri; order Characiformes; family Bryconidae; genus Salminus; species Salminus brasiliensis. The sequence continues at coordinate 20,920,325 of NC_132897.1, read as the reverse complement.
ACAGATAATTTTGCTTATGCTCACCTTCAGTGCACTGCGTTGGCGATAAAATTGCTCAGTTCGATTGCCCTGCTGGGCCATGCGATGTACATTTTTTTTAAGCAGTCGGCAGCAGTATAAACCAGCACTTAGCCTATGCAGGCTATAATTATTCACACAAACAATCTTGACCTCTAAAGAAAAGTAGTCAATGTTTTGTTTTTTGTTTTTTTTTTTCCATCCGATTTATTCTCCAGTTAGCCAGAAACTGGCTAGTAGACCAAACAATTCAACTCACTGTGTTGACAGTGGTCTATCTCGGTTTTTAGCCTGTAGCGGAGCTCGCAATGATGCAATTCTAAGCTTCCCCAAGCTCTATTTTCATGTGCTTTCATTTTCCTGTGGATCCAACGTTAACACAAGCAATGGCTGGTTATAGAGAATGCTATGATGTTGCTAGGTGGTTGCTAAGGTATATAATTTAGTCGCTATGGCAGTTGCAGTGGCATTTCAGGTGGTGACTAGGGAGTCGCTGTGCAGTTGCCATTGTATTTCAGGTGCTTGCTAAGGTGTTGCCAAGATGTTACTAGGTGGTTGCCATTTGCTAAGGGGTCTTAGTTGGTTTGTATAGTGCGCTAGATGCTCGCTAGGTCATTGCTATGCAGTTGCTGAGGTATTCCCGATGGTTGTGGGGGTGTTTCTATGCAGATGTCATGGTATTTCTGATGTTTGCTGGAGCAGTGTTCCTGGTGGTTGCTATGGTATTTCAGGTGCTTGCCAAGGTGTTGCTAGGTGATTGCTATAGGATTACTAGATGCTTGCTACAATATTGCTATGCAGTTGCTGATGGTTGTGAGCGTTGCTCTGCAGATGATCTGGTATTTCAGGTGTTGTTAAGCTGCTCCTGTTGGTTGCTACAGCAGTATAGGCATGCTATCCCTAGTACTTGCTAAAGTGTTATGCAGTTGCTGTGGCATTTCAGGTGATTGCGAAGGTGTTGCCAAGTGGGTGCTATGGTGTTGTTGGTGTTCCTAGGTGTTTTTTTGTAGTATATCGAGTGGATGCTAGGGCAGTTGCTAAGGTAGTTCCAAGTGGGTGCATTAGTGGTGCAAAGCTGTGTCTTATCATTGTTTTGCAATGTGCAACCAACATTAAGAGGATAAAAGAGCAGGCATGGAGGATTGATTCCTAATAAAAACAAGACAGCGGTGCTAGTCATTAAGTCTAAGGTCTGTAGGTGTTCCAATAGTGCTGGGTCTGATGTTTCTTTAACACTCGTTATCGTTATTTTTTTTTTTTAGATAAGACTATAAGACTATATGCAGGGGGTACATAAAACTACATCAGTGCTTTGAAACCAAAAGCAAACTGTGTCTTTTATTGCTCCGGGCAATAATTAGCAGTTATTTTTTAACAGCTAAGAAACTATTTGCTTCGTCTTTTATGATGCCAGGCCTAATAAAAAAAATAAATAACGCAATGCCGCGGCCACACCGCAGAAAGGTTTAGATCTTCAAACGTAAGCTGTGAAGTGTTTTGCTAAAGTGCACTAATGGTATAATTAGGTAGAGATAATGTCGGAGAAGCAGGTCCAATTTGAGGTGCGTTTGAAACACTGCAGGTCAGTGGCTGAGACGGTGCCCAGCACAGGCTTTTTAATGCGCACCACTTTATTCGTAGATATTGAACTCAACACACTCAAACAGAAGAAGTAGCGTTGGAGCGCTGCAGTAACAGTTTTAGGAATACGACAAGGAGTTGGCTCTTTTTTTTAAATATACGTTTTTGCCAACAGCACTGTGGGGGGAAAAAAGGCGGGAACAAGAAACAAAGGAGTGACAAAATGGCGTATTCAAACAAAACAACAAATGTAGTTCAACACAAAACCACCCCTCAGTCTTGGGGCTGAGAATAAGGCTGCAACTAAAGCGCTTGTTTATAGAAATTAATAAACTTTAACACAGTGAGACGAGCCCTTGGTTCAGCTCACACTTTAAACCTAGAGCTCTCCTCCTAAATTAAGAGCTCAGTTGACTTTTTTCTTTTGTTCTACATCTTTTTCCTTTTCTTTTCTCTTCTTAATTTTCTTTCCTTTAAATTTTCTCTTTTCTTTTCTTTTAATTTTCTCTTTTTTTTTCTTTTTTTCTTTTTTTTTCTTTTTTTCTTTTCTTTTCTTTTCTTTTCTTTTCTTTCTGCCCCGCAGGTGTGTCTGATCAGCAGTGATCAGCAGTGATCAGCAGTAATCAGCGCTGGGGCTTCTGGGAAATGGAGTTTTCAGAGCTGCTCCCAGCTGCTTTCTTACTACACTGCCTTGGCTCCCTGCTGGTAACTGGCGGTGTGGACTGAACCCTTACAAAAAACAAACCTCATAATCTGGGTGGCCTGTTTCTTCAGTCATTTCCGCTGATCTGACGTTTTGCGGAAGACCAAGTCCATTCGGAAATTTGGACAGTTGCAGTGTCTCACCGCACACTGCCACACAGGCCCATAAAACTGTTCTAAACCCAGTTCTAACTGCTTCCAAAGCCGCGCACACAATGGATGTCTATCGAAGACGTATAATAGTAACGAAGCCTCAAGAGATGATCCAATGGGGGAAAAAAAGCACATACATAGACATGCACATGTCTTCTTTACACATGCATTGCATACAGAAGGTGGTGAAGTTTGACTATTACAGCTAGGCCAACATATCAAACGAGCCATAAATGGCTTTTCTGTGGGACGTCTGAAATAGAGACATTTGAAATAATAGACATCCCATATGTTTCTACATTCCCTGTGTTTTTATTTGAAGCCTGCAACACATTATCATATTGTGTCTTGCATTTAAACAACCCTGGCTCAGAGCTGCTACCACTGTTTTCCATTTCTAACAACTGACTAAGGCCTGAATCCAGATTTCAGTCCATAATCACAATCAGTGATGTATGGAGAACTTCCAGAAAACTGATATGGTTCTTTTTGAAATTTGGTCCAACTCACTGGAAATCAAAATGTAACGGGACGATTCTCTTGTCAATCCATAATCATGATAGCAGGAAATTGGGGCCTAACCAATAGTGCTGTTCACTTGGCTGTGTCCACGTAAATACTACAGAGAAACTTTCAAGATCTTAACCCTTTCTTCCAACCTTTGAATTAGAGTATTACTCGAATACAAGGCACAAGTCCAAGATATCATTAGGCCTCTGAAGGTCTAGAAGGTCCTGAAGCCCCGTCACCACACGAGCACTCTGACCATTCCTATTGTTGAAAACAACAGAACAGCAGCACGACATAATAAGATATTGTCTGAGTCTTAATCTTCCTCAAGCTTCAAAAGCAAGTGAAGGTTCTTCACCCTCCCACTCAATTGCAGAGCATTGCTGATTATAATGTGCCTCACAGTCGCAGTACTACTACTACACATTTACAGATATCAGAAACACATTCGCCTCTCAAAGAATTCCTTGTCATTCATGAAGACCTTGGAGAAGTCTAATTAGAAACTGCCTCATTTCTCCTTACGAGTCTGCCTTCGATCCCGTGTTTCGAGGAGAAGAAAGACCAAATGTGCTTCACACAGGTTCTTTTCATTATTTCCTCGGCCCCATACGTGGGTGCAGTTTTCGGCGCTGTATTTTTGCAGCGAGATAATGAGAAGCTTACTAATGAAGGCGCTTTTGATTGGAGGGAACGTGGCTGGGAGCTAATGCGTAATAGGGTTTGCAGAGAGTGCTGTGCAGCTGTCTATAGTGCACCCTTCCAGCTCTGTCGATGAATTATTTACCAATACCTGCAGCAAAACTAAATGGCAATACAAGAAGAAAGAGAATAGCTGCAAAAAGGTTTTCTGTTCTTTAGGCGTTTTGTTGACATTTCCTATTGTCAAATGAGAGGTGTGAAATAGGCCTATACGCGCTACTCACTTATCATTTAATTGCCTGAACGGACTGTACGTAGCTGGTGTGTTTTTTTAAGTCTTTTATTTCATGACTGGGTTGGTTGTGTGTGCACGAAGCATGGTAGCTGCCTGTTTACTCTTCACACAGTGTGGGCGTCTATGTGTGTGTGCTCATGTAAGCATGTGTGCAGGAAGCCTGTTCACTGAGACAAAAAAAATTATCTAAGCAAAAACGTTTCCATCCTCTAGAGAGGTTTAAGATCGTTTAAGAAAAAATTATTAATTAATACTGTAGTTTAAAAGTATTTTAGTGTATGTTTGTATTGTTCCAGAAAAAAAAATCACAGGGATATATATATATATATCCCATATATTCTGAGTTATATATTTATATATATATATAACTCAGAATATCTAAAACCTCCAACACAAAAAGTTGTCCAAAGTGGGACAGCTAGTGAACCGTTGGCCGGGTCATAGACACCCAAAGCTTACTGGTGCGATCCATGGTGGCCCCACTCTTACAACTTACAGTACTGCTGCTAACATCTTGGTTCCAGATATCCAGACACCACAGGACAACCTCAAAGGCAGAGTCCTACATAATATTAAGCTGGTGTTTATGTTGTTATGGCTGATGGATGAATGAGTCACAAAAAATCAAGATAGTAGGACTACTGTGGAAAAAAAATCAAGAAAGGACTTCCAGTGAATCGTCAACTGGGTCATGGGCACCCAAAGCTCACTTGTGCGACCCATGGAGTCTCCACCTTTTACAGGACTTGAAGGATCCACTGCCAACATCTTGGTTCCAGATACTGAAGGAGTTGATGCAATAACGGGTCAGAGCTGTTTTGGATCTACGCAATAGTAGACGGGTGGTATTACCATTATTTATCCCTGAGGGTAGAACATAAGTATGTATACTGTATGTATGTACGCCTGGAAGCAACATTTATTATTATATTTTCTATTAGGAATCCAGTAGAATAGTGTAAGTCAATAAAAGGTGAAATTTTGATGATGTTAATGGATTTTGCCACTGAGTGCTTGCACAGACTGAAAAATAAAGTCAAACGTACCTGTAATTTATCAGGTTTACGGCTGCAAACTGTAAGCAAGCCAAAATAAGTGCACCATATTTTGCCTTCTCCTGGCCAAACGAGGCCAATCTTATCTCTGTGCTGTCTGGAGGCATTGTGGATAACAAGCCTGGAGGAATAACAAGCTAGGTCAAGAGAAGAACCTGCATCAGAGAGCTGGGAAGGGGTCGCGAACCCTCGCAGCTCCTACATCCAGCTTTTCCCTGGACGTCTTGTTCGGTGCTGCACCCTAGAACGTCTGTCGTGAGGATCAGCGGTGACCTTTCCATTTCACGGGAGGCTGTTTGGCTCGGTCGGACAGCGCTCCAGAACATCACTCAAGCCATGCTCCACTCCACCTGTCAATCAGCCAGGCATGTCTGCTAGCTTGGAGCAATAAGGCATGAAGTGCGCCAGGAGGTGAGAGAGGAGGAAACAGTGGGGGAGAGGAGGCCGATGTGTCACTGTCATGGTGTCTGAGCAGATTGTTCTAGGATGTTTATTCGGGGATTTGAGATACCGCATGTGGCAGAGTGTTGTTTGCATGTAGAGTATCTTAATGCAGTGCTGCCCAATCCTTCTTCTGGAGTAGAACTGCTGTGCCTAGTTTGGCTTTTATTTTTTCTCTCCAGCTAATCAGCTAGAAAACCCTTCCTTCCTGGGTGGATGTGAGTGAGTAAGGAAAAATAAAAAAAAGGGTGCAGGGCAGGGGTACTCTAGGGCCAGAGTTGGGGACCACATTGAGTCAGGTGAGGATCCTACTATCCATACCGTCCATTTTAGTCCACTCTTCCACTAACAGGCTGCACATTTCAGCCAGGAGTTTGTGTGTTCAGCTGTTGTTCCAGTTCGAGAACTTGGGTTGAGGTCGACTGATTTTGCTGGTAGGTCAAAGTGTCCCAGTTACCGACAGATTGGCAGCTGAACACCATCCAGTTGTTGTCCTGCAATGGTGGAGTGTTGTGTTCTGCTTGGACATGAAGCACAACGCTAGTGTAAGAGCGGACTAAAGCTGACATCTCATTATCTGACAGGATTGATGATGTTATTAAGGCATGGAGATGCATAACCAAGGAATCACATGATGCATGCATGCATGAGCTCTAACCTTTGGCTTGTGTTATCTGATTATCCTGCAAAATCAGGAATTCACCCGCTGGAGTAGCCCTGCCTTGCTCATTTCAGTCAATCAAACCCCATTCAACGAATCATCTAATGAACTGCATTGAGCTGAGTGTCTTTTAGAAACATAAGGAACATCTGTACAACCCCTAATTTAAATGGTGATGCAACGATGGCCTGTTGGTACCAGTCAGTTCAGTTCAGAGGGCTTCCCAGTCACCAGACCTTAATAGGAAGTGAACGAGAATAAGAGATTCACAACACAGACTTTTAACCTAAAAATTCTGTAGGAATTCATGTCAACATGGACCAGAATCTTAAAGGAATGTTTCCCACATCTTGTGGAAGTAAGGCCCACACAGGGAGGACCTACTTGTGTTTGGTGAATTTTTAGACTTGTTTGTTTGAAGGATTGTGGGACCGGGGTGCGCTGTTTCGGGCTGAAAGTTCATGTCCATATAGACCTCTAGTTGAGGGCAGGGAAAGCAATCCAGGGAAGAGGTACTGCAGCCCCAGGACTGGGACCACTAACCTAATGCTTTTAGCATCTTCACGCTTCCCTCGTCTCTTCCATGCTCATTTTTCAGCACGTGTCTTAGATATAGGAAATGTATGGTGATCCTTCCGGGAATTCCTGCCAGCTAAGTCAACAACCCAGATTTGAAGGGTATCACATTTTCACGCTCTGCAGTAAAGCTGGATGGAAGTAAGTAAATAAATAAATCAATAAAATATCATCAGTGGATACAGTGTGTTTCTGAGAGACAAAGGCAAACTACAATGGCCCACAGAGAAGCAAGTGGGAATGGAAATCTTGTAGCGCGGTTGCATTGTTCTTTTTCTGTCCTGGGAGAGCTCTACATTCAACCTGCTGGTACGCCCTCCCCTAACTGTTTCACTGCATTTCTCTCTGCTCTTTTCATCTCGTTCTCTCTCTCTCTCTCTCTCTCTCTCTCTCTCTCTCTCTCTGCATTCCCAACCTCCCCTTTCTCTCTCTCTTCCTCTTCAACCTCTCTCCCTCTCCCTACTCCCCTATTTAGTCTCCTTTCTCTCCCTCAGCTCTTGCCCCCCCCCCCCCCTCTCTCTCTCCTCCACCTCTCCTCAGCCATGAGTAAATGTGTAACTGCTCTCTCTTGTCACCGGCCCCGGTACCTTCCACTCCGCCTCTAGAGCAGCCCTGGCAGCCTGCCAAAGCCTGTTAGCAGCAAAAACCTTCCCACAATTCACACCACAGCCATAATCCTCACTGTCAAATCCCAACCAACCGGCCCTCATCTACCCTCCTACCTCCTTGATTATTATATAGAAGATCAACCCTTTGGACTGCAGGTATTACAATGCTGAGCAGCAGGTATTATATACTACAGGTCCAAATGTTTGTGGACACCCTTTCTAATGAATGAATTCAGCTACTTAAAGTAGCAGTGGAACTGTGTTCTCTGGAATGATGGTGCCCCATCCAGTATAGAACCATAGAAGAACCATTTTTGGTTCCATAGAGTCTAAAGAACCTTTAAATAGGTAAAGACATCAAGGGAAAGTTCTTCAGACCTTTAAAAGGTTCTTCACACTCTCCATTACAAACATGGGTTCTTTATGGAACCAAAAGTGGTTCTTCTATGGTATTGCTCAAAGCAACATTTGAAACACCTCTATTTTTAAGAGAGTGCTCCTAGGTTTATCAAATTATATGATGCACTATATGGACAGAAGTTTTGGGACACCTGCTTATTTACTATTCCTTCAGAAATCAAGGGCATTAAAATGTCTCTCTTTTATCTTTCACGTTTATCTGCTACAGAGAGTCCTAGTCTATTAACAATATCTCTCCATGAATACACTCAGTGAGCACTTCATTAGCAACACCTATGTAAATTGTAAGTGGTGGTGGTGTAATGCTTTGGGGAATGTCCTCCTGGCACACTCCTGGGTCTGCTAACACCAATCAGTGACCACTGCGGGAATTGTGTGATGGAATCATGCCAACATGAGAAAGAAATCTTTCCAACATCTTATGGAAATAAGGCTGTTTTGGAGAGCAAAAGTAGCACCTGCCAGTTCAGACGTGCTTGGTGAGGGTTGAGTAGCACTTACAATAGCAGTCTAACTAATCTATGATAAAGTTAAGAACAGTTTTTTCCCCTGATATTATGACAGGAATGACTTTTACGTTCTGTGGCTAGAAGAATTAAGAGGTTCCAGCAGTTTAAGTGGTTCACGACTGGTTCTGTTGTTTACCAAAACCCATCCTGGTCCTATTTTCCCTTAGCAGCGTTTTATTGTTTTTTAAACGAGGCGATCATGCTGGGTATTATTACATTTCTAGCATCAATCGTTCCAACAGTCCCTTCATTGTGGTGCTACTGCTCCCTGTAACCAAGCAGATGGTGTCTCACCAGCAGCAACGACAAGCTAAAGATCGATGTGTTCAATATCGGTAGACAAACCTGTAATAAGCGTGTAGCGCTGTCTTTTTTGTGGCGAGAAGGATTCCGCTCCGCAAGCTGGGGAGCTGCAGTAGAGAGTCATCTTTCAACAACAAGAGAGTGAGAAAGCTCTGTCTGAAGTCTTTGAAGTGATTAAGTCGGTGTGTTGGGTTTCTATTGCCCTGCGCTCCGTCCCAGGCTGGAGCACCTGCAGTGGATTCCACCTCCCCCTCCTACACCAGGCTAACAGCCGGCTTTCAAGTAACGCAATAAAAGTCTAAAATAAATCTTCTACAGAGATCAAATACCAAACCTCTGCATACCTATGGCTTTCATCTCAGATGCAGCTGAAGTAAGAGACTGTACAGGGGAGTCTTAGAGGACCAGGCTTTATATATATATATATATATATATATATATATATATATATATATATATATATATATATATATATATATATAATAAACCAAATTAATAAATTATTAAATAGCTTTTTGATGTAAATGCATTATATGTATTTTTGTCACTGCTTAAACATGTACACTATGGTTTATTCAATTATTAATCTTAAGACTTGTTATTCATATATATTATAGATTAATATTATATTAATATAAACTGCTAATATATATTATAATATATATATATATATAACAATAACAACTACTGCTGGTACTTCTACCACTGTTGTGGCTGCTACAACTACTTCAACTACTACTTACCACTACCACTAATACTAATGCAGCTACTACTGCTACTACCACTACTATTGTAGCAGCTACTTCTACTACTGCCACCACTATTAATACAGCTGCTGCTGCAATCTCCCTCAGAGCTGGAGGAAGAAACCCTTGGGAGGAACCAAGACTCACAAGGGGGACCCATCCTCCTCTGGTCAGAACTATTTAAACCTTAATGATAAAAATGACCAAACCATGTATAACAGAAAGTTAATAATGGTTTTAACATGGTCACTAAACAGGTAGCAGTGGTAGGTGGGTGAGCCGCTGGTCTGCTATGGGTGGTGGTGGGTGGGGGGCCTGCTGGTTGGACCGGTAGGTGGCAGCTGGTTTGATGAAGGTAGAGGGGACCTCAGCGAACAATCTTCCAGCAGGTCGGGTCGGGTGGCCATTTACTCTGAGAAGGTAAAAAGAGAGGGTTAGTTCTGAGAGGAATTTTATGGAGAGCATAGAATGTTGGGCAGTATCAGTATCAGTCTGATGACTCCAGCAGGTCTGACTATAATAGCCTAATTAAAAGGTAGAGAACCAGAAGGTAACACAGACACGGGAGCACCCTGAAAACACCTGCATCTATCTGCTCCACCATCAACAAACCTGAGTGATTGCGTGTCAGCAGCGAGACAACAGCTCTAGCATCTCAGTGTACTACAATTTCCTGGGTCCGCAGCCCCTGGACCTGCAACCTTTATCTAAGAAACATTAATTACCAAAAGCTAAAGCTAAAGATTGAGACTGTGTCTGAAGGTTATTCCAGGATTTTATGAGAAAAGGCTCTTCCCCCTGCTGAGGTTTTCAGAATTTTGGGCACGAGTAAGAGTCCAGCACCCTGAGATCTAAGTAGTCTTGATGGTTCGTAATAGGTAATAAGATCCCGCAGGTACTCAGGAGCGAGGCCATGTAGGGCTTTATATGTTAATAGAAGAATTTTGTAGTCAATACGGGATTTAACTGGGAGCCAATGAAGTGCTAATAAAACTGGACTGATATGGTCAAATTTTCTAGTTTTAGTAAGGTAAACTAAGGTAATTCAGTAATCTAGCCTTGAGGTAATAAAAGCGTGTACTAGCTTTTCTGCGTCCTACTACTAATACTATTATCATCATTATTTTTATCATCATCATCATTATCAAGCTTTATACACTAATCCTAGACTATCTTACTGTAGCATGGTAACACTTAGTACTCCACCCTAAGAATCGCTATTTTGGAGAACATCCATTTTTATTTTATTTGTTTATTTGTCTCTCTCTGGTTTGTGTAATTAATATAAGCTACAGCCTGCCGCTCTACACACTGTTGCCTTTTAATAGCGCCAACAGTTGTAGGATTCAGTCTTAGGAATGAGAAGAATGACAACAGGAAACGCATCTTTAAACCAATGTGTTTTTGATGTGGTATAGAAGACACAACAGTCTGAGATCCACTAATAACATCAAATATCTCCCGCTCCTAGGCAACCAAAACCCCAAACGAAAGAGCTAAGCTAAGCTTCAGAAAATGCTTCCTGGCGTCGCATCAAAGCCGAACATCACAGCTTGTGGTGTCGAGCTAAATCGAAACACATATAAACACCCTCAGTGGAAACCAAAGGGATGAAAAAAAAAAAAAAAAAAAAAAAAACAAGCGCATCCTAACACCCTATGATAAATCCAAACCTGGACAGCGTGCCGGTCAGCCCCTCATCTCGCAGGTTCCTTCTCATCTTGCAGGTGTTTTCTGCAGGCTTCTATCACTGCTGAAGTGCACGCTGTGCATGGATCGCAGCTTCTCAGTGGCCGATCTGTATGTGCCTCACGCACCCTGCCATGTTTTTCACCCCCAGGGGGAAGATGACACTCCGAGCGCTCTTTTGAGCGCAACTGAGGCGGGCTTTCAAGGACCCTCTAGAAGCTGCTAAATCTTCAGCGCCGGCCTTGTGGTCTTTTCCTCTCTTCCGGCTTTTTACTCCTCTGGGGATGTCTCCTGGAATGACCTGCTGAAAGCTTTAAAGAGGAAACGGTAAAGGAAATGTTGATCTCCACAGCGCTTTCGGTTGCGTGGATGCGCTCATAAAGTCGCTTCTTCATACTGTTTCCATCACCGTGCGCTCCTAAAAAGAAAGGCTCCTCTTGGCATTGATGTACGGTTCTGGGAAAAACACTTATACTGCTGTAGAACCTGTGCGTTATGAGGGGGTTTGTGAAACTAGGAAGGTACTTCATGCCCACACATTTACAAATGATTCTTGAACCATCTGCTGAAAAGTTGTTTTAGGGAACCAGAAGTGGTTATGTGGCATGGGTTCTCCAAACTGGACCTGAAGCACCACTGCTCAGCATTAAATAGGGATGGGGCCTTCAGTCCGTACTGTTCTGTACTCTGCGTTCATTTCATCCGTATTTGTGCAAGTTCTCTGGAATCTTATGGGTACGGATGGAACAGTGCTGAGCAGTACTGCTGGAAATGGTAGGGGGCAGTGTAGCCAACAGTTCAAGCGAAACTGGTCCTGAAGTACCACTACTCAGCACATTTTAAGGCTCATTCAAGTTAAGCATTAAATACGGATATGGACAGAGCCTTCTATCCATATTCTGCATTCATTTCATCCATATTTGCTTTCCCTGAAAGCTTACGAATAGAGATGGAACAGAGCAACACCACTGGAAAGGCTGGGGGCAGTGGAGCCAATAGTTTAAGCGAAACTGGTCCTAAAGCACCACTATTCAACACATAAGGCACATTTATGCTGGGCTTTTAATACGAATCCTTTGGTCCTATTTGTTACGACAAGTTCTCTGAAAGCTTACAGATATGGGCGGAATGGAGCAGTACCACTGGAAATCGTTGGGGCAGTGTAGCCAATTGTTCAAGCAAAACACGACCACTGAAATATCAACACGGCAAAGTTTTGACAACTTTTATTACACTGGTTTTAGATGTTTACACCATATGATTCCAATAGTTGACCTACATAAAGGTTTATCAGTGTTGTGATTGGCTGTTTCACAAGGTGGAAGAATGTGCTAACTATTAGGGATGCATTTTAAGTAAGTTGCAGAAGGCTGTACATTACTTACAGTAAATGAACAAAACGTGAAATTTTACTTTCTATGTGAGTTTAAGGAAGACATTAATTCCAGGCGTATTTTGAGCACATATTGTAGTTGCATGCTTACACATGGCCGTGCATGTCTTACCATGTAATAAAATAAAAGAAAAAAACAGCCTTCAACAGACATGTAGCAACGCATTAATCCAGACACGTGGCACGGGACACCTGAGAGGGATTACAGAGAGGCAGGGTTGGCAATAAGAACCACATGGAGACAATAAGAAGCAGGCGGGGCCAGGGTGAAGATGCACGGTAAACAAAAACAGAGAAGTATGAGGGAGAGAGAGCACATGGCAGGAATCAACAAAGAAAGAGGGCAGACAAAAGTACAGGTGACCGGTAGATGGAAATGATTAGAAATTGAAAAAGATGAACCGATTTTAGACTGGAAGAGAGAGCCTGGCGGTGTCATTGAGAAAGCACTGCTTTTTGAATTCTGCAGTTCACAGAGTGTTTGGCAAGCTTGCACCTTTTCTGTGTTTCAGCCAGCTATTCAGTGATCTAGTCTTTAGTTGTTTTCTCAGAATATCAGTGATGGGTGCCAGCTCACGCTGAACTGTGGACAGCACAAGCTGATAAAACCAATACTGCACTCCCACTGTGAGTCCAGTGTGAAGAATCAGCGCCTGGGTCGAAGTTTATAGCAAAAGGAAATGAAATCCACCCTGAGTTACTCTATCCTTTTCTTTCTTTTTTCTTTTTCACTTTTAAAGGGGCTCAGAAAGAGCACAGCACAATTTTGCCTCGACACAGCAATGGCCATTTTATTTGAAACACCTACTTTTTAGTTCCACTCCCTGACCACTTAATTAGAAACACCTACTTTGTGCTTCCAGTCACTGGCCAAACTTTGCACTTCCAATCACTGACCTCTTTATTAGAAACACCTATCATATACTTTCACTCACTGGTCACTTTATTGGAAACACCTGTAGTATACTTCCACTCACTGGTCACTTTATTGGAACTCCCTATCTTGTACTTCCACTCACTGGCCACTTTATTGGAACTCCCTATCTTGTACTTCCACTCACTGGCCACTTTATTAGAAACACCTGTCGTATACTTCCAATCACTGGTCACTTGTTGTATACTTCCAATCACTGGCCACTTTATTAGAAACACCTTTGATGCTATATAGAACCATTTTAAAGAACCTTAGACCATTTAAGAGAGATTCTATACAATCCTATTCAAAAGGCTTTCCTCCAATGTAAAGAACCCTGTATGCAGGTGGAGAACCGTTTATTTAAGGAACCAAATGGTTCAATGGGTTGTCGTAGTTCTATATAGAAACATTACCATTAATATAGTTTATGTTTTTAGAATAGAAATGCACAAAAGCCTTTAGTCTATGTACACCACCTGAATGAACCTATACAAAGGCAAATGTTTCTGATAAAGTGGACAGTGAGTGTAGGGCTCTGATTTGTGGCAGTCTTAAGCATAGCAAGTCATATAGTGCCTCAGCCTGTATACATACATTACACCATGCAGCAATTACAGCAGCAGCTCTGGAAACGAGTCCCATAATGCTCAAGATCCTCTTGAAAACAAGGCAGGGGAGCTTTCCAGCTATCCGCTGCGGTGCGGTGACGGCAGTGAAGGGAGATTACCTTTCATTCTGTTAATTAAGATTTGGGCATTAACAAATGTGACAGCGCTACGAGCTATTAGCGCCGACTTATTCTAATGAGGGTCATTCTTATGTGCTCCTTAAAAGCAGTCACACCGGCAGGCTGTTGAATATGCATAAACACGCCATGTTCTTTTCCTTTTTTTTTTTTTGCAATCTCTGTCTAGTTTTTTGAAAGGAAAATGTAAACAGTGGAGTAATTAGATTTCACCACTTAGTCACTACAAACGAGTTGATGGCTAATGTCGCAGCACCGTATTCGGCGGGGTTAATTGGCTGCCGAGTGTTTTAGGTGGGCACGTCCTGTTCATCTCTTTACATTGTTTAATCTGTGTTTAAAACCTCTGGCTACTGGTTTCAAATATGTGATAGTTCATGGTAATACAAAGCAATATGCCACAGAATAAGCATTTACCAATGTACCAAGTTAAATGCTCTAAAATGACCACCTGCAGCGAATCGCAGAATGATCGGCAGCCCATCCCCCATCCACCCTCATCAAGCCCCCCTGCCTGTTCAGTAGCAGTGCTGATATTGTAAAAGACAAAAAAGTTACAAAAATATGTTAATATAAGATAATTACATGAGTTTGCAGTGCCCTTATCTCGCAGCATGAAGCTGAAATTCCACCTTAAAACAGCACTGCAATGACCATTTAACTGAATTGAAAGACACAAAAGTTGTGTGGAGGTCACGTGACAAGATTTCAAGAATCATGGCTGACAAAACCGCACATTGCCACACATTGATATCCATCCATGAGGGACAGATATCACAGCACACAGTTTCACACAGAGCTTAAACGAGCAAGCGAGTGACAGGCAGACTTGCGCTGATTAACACAGGCGGAACTGTGTTTTGGGGACATGCTGAGTGCTGGGGAAAGCAGGTTAGATGAACTTGGGGAATTATCTAGTGGAATCGAGGTAGGTGCCATCCAACCTAAATCCAACAGAGAAAAACTATGGGGAAAAAAATCTCTCCACAGACATCATTTACTTCCTCTGCCAGTTCAGAGTAAATTCATCACCACAGCTACAGAGACTAGTTGGAAGAGAAGCATGGAAATGACCAGACAGCAGCTTCAACCATTATTGCTCTCATTACTTACCATCACTACTATGGTTTTATTAGTTATACTATATTATGATACTATGATTATTTTGCACATCTGAGCAGAACCACAGTCTTGATGCTACAGTGACCTTTTATCAATATGTTTATTTGTTTTTCATCCCTTTACATCACAATTTTCTACAACATTGGATGTATTCGTACATATCCATTCCCCCACAACATTCCTATACCCCCCACCCCCACCCCCACCCATGTACTGTCAAAAGTAAAATAAAATAGAAAAAAAATAAGCACAAGTACCCCACAGTAATAGTTTAATAATAAAAAAATAATAAGATTAATAATACAAATTTGATTTGATTTGATTTAAATGAATAATGTAGCCCCAAATCTGATTTATACTTTTTTGATGGTTTAAATAGAGCTATTAAATATTGATTTGTCAAAGTATCGCAATATTATGTTTTTCAATACTGTATCGATTCTCAAAAACACAGTCTCTATTTGAATTCATTATTTACGTGTAATTGGTGTCAGTCAGTGGTTAATGCTGTGCTGTGTTTAAGCCCTGAATGTTGGATAGCAGTGTTGAAAGAGTCACTTTTCTGACTGCATAAAAAGTAAACTCTATATACTCAGATTTCTTGCATATGATGGGGTCTTTTTTTTTGGAATATGACAGTTTTCCTAAAAATGTGATTTAAAAAAAATTCTATATATTGTCTCGCAATGTATCATCGGTATCGCAGTATGTTGCACTGTAACCCTTGTACTGTATCACCAGGTTCTTGCCAATACACTGCCCTAGTGTGAAGCTTTTACAACTAGCTGAAACACCTCCCTTACCAACTGAGTGTTGGGCAGATGTACAGTAAGGAAGTAGAACTACTTCACTACTGTACTTAAGTACTAAGACGCTGTATCTGTTCTCTACTGGAGTTTTATTTTTTTCTCCCACTTCCACTTTTACTTCACTACATATTTTGGATGAGTTTAATATTTTTACTCCGTTACATGTTTTATGTGCTGCATCGCTACTCGTTACAATTATAAAAATGGTACAAATCATTTCAAACCCGCATTATTATCGCCGGAGTGCCGACTCTGCCTTCTAAAAGATTGTAAAAAAAATAATGGCCTTCAAAAAATTCACTGTTGAATCTGAAGAAACATATCAAGGTACATCAGTTTGAGCTATCAGTAATCACTAACTAGCTAAGCTAACTAAGTAGCCAGCCACAGTTCATGACTACACAACACAATACTTGTACTTTTGGTACTTAAGTAGTACATTTTAGAATACACTACTTGCAATACTTAAGTACATTTTAAATACTATAGTACTTCCACTTAAATATGGAGCTTAAAGAACACTTCTACTTCTACTCAAGTCACTTTGTTGATAGAGCACTTGTACTTTTACTCAGCCTGGGTCTCTAGTACTGTATATATGTCTGCTGTTGGGCGCCTTGGAGAGAGGAAAAGTGCATGTGTAGTGTACGCTACCCAAAGAGGCCTAATATTGTTTTTGTAACTTTTCCCAGAGCGGGACAACTGTCGAGGCGTTGACCTTATCATCAGGAGATTACAAGTTCAATCTCAGATGATGACACAGCCATCCATGGCTGAGTGCAAGATAGCATAATTGGCTTTGCTCTCTCTAAAAGAGGGTAGCGTTTGGGTCTCTTCTTGTGCTGCGTCTCTGAGAATATCAGTGATTTGTGATTTGTGCCAGCTCATGCTGAACCGTGGACTGCACTCACACTTTGGGTACATTTTTAGCAAAAGTATTTGGACACCTGCTTATTCATTGTTTCCTCTAAAAAAAAAAAATAAGGGTATTAAAATGAGTGTATCCTGCTTTGTTGGAGTAACTGTCTCTACTGTCCAGGGAAGGCTTTCTACTAGACTACTTACTCCACCTCATTCACAACTCCCTTACTCACCCCAAAAGTACTGGATGGAGCATCAGCATCATTCCAGAGAACATAGTTCCACTGTATAAAGGCTAGGGTCTTTATACGCCCATAGCCCACACCTGGCATTTAGCCATGGTGCCAGTAGGTTTACATTTATCTTCTCCAGAGAGTCCTATTCCATTGCCAGTACTTGCCTACAATGACTAGACAAGCTGTGTGTGTACATTTGCACATCTGTGTCAGCAATGGGTGCACCTTAAAGTAGCTGAATGCATGTATTTGGAGGTGTCCACAAACATTTGTCCTAACCATTATCTCTACCAATGCTCCTCGGTGTCTTCCACACTTTCACCTCTGCCCTTGCATGTTTCTCTGTGCAGTGATGGTGAGTCTCTCAGGCTTGGAGCAGGCCTGGAGCAGGTGTCCACTCAGCAGGGGTCACTGCTGCCCACTGCATCAGCCATTTCCCCTTCCCTCTGTTCTCTCCCCTGGACATTGGCGCTACCAATTTAGCTCTCTACGCCCCTGCCCAACCACCATACCGCGCTATTCATCGCTCTCATTATATCCCAACTGAGAGCTGCTTTGTAGGAAGCTTGTAGCTAAGAGAGGGAGGGAGGGAAAGAGAAGAAAAGAGAGCGCTGTGGCCAATCAGAGGGAGCTCTAACTAGTGGTTGAGTGGGGTGTTGTTAAAGCCTGAGTGAGGATAAGGCTTGTTGCTGATTTCAGTGAGTACAAAGCACACAAGCCTAAACCAGTGCATGGCAGTGCCACAAAACGACCAGAGTTCACCAGAGTTGACCCAGCGCTGGTCCAACATACCAGTCAGTTGCAGAGAGCTGCTTTCAGCTCACATCCAGAGCTGCACAATCCAGCTAGAAGGCATGGCAGAACAGTGACCGGTCTTTTTTGCTGCCGTCGATGAACAGATCAGCAGCCGCTTGCAGTTTTTGCTCATAAGTGTCCCGTTGGAATGGGTTTTCCTGCTTGCGTGAATGTCCTCACACAAACACTCCCACAACAACAAAGCAGAAACGCGTATCCATGCGTATCCATTTCTTTCACACGCAAGGAACATCGAGGGAACGCCGCCATAGAAGGCAGTTAAGGCCGGGGATGAGATCTGCTGGGTTTTCTAAACCGTTGCCACAGGAGTAGGGGAGTGTATTTCTGAGGTTATTTTTAGTGTTAGCATGTGGGTGAATGCTGATTGGAAAGGAGCTGCAGGTCCATGCAGAAAAACCCACTCGCACTGAAGCACCCCAACCCCCCTCACTAACACACACACACACACACATACATACGCACACATGCTCCACACACGGGTGCTTTTGTGCATAAACATGGTACCAGTGCCTCCGTCTGTCTGTCTGTCTGTCTCTGCATCTTATTCACACACTTTCATTTATATACTTTATTCCTTCCTTCCTTTTCTTTCCTTCTTTCTTTTACTTCCATATTTTTCTTTCACTTTAACATTTTTCTCTTTCCTTTACTTTCATCTGTTTCATCTTTCTATCGCTACCGTTCCTTCTCTCTTTTTTCTCCTCATGTTCCCTTTGTTCTTCTTTCTCTCATGGTCTTTTCTCTCTCATTCTCTCATTCTCTTTTTTTTCTTCTTTCCCTCTCGCTCTCCATAAATTCTTTCTGTCTCACTTTTTGTCAATCTCTCCCTTTTCCTTCTCACACTGTCTCATTCTCTTTACCTTTTACTCTCTCTCTCTCTTCCTTGAGCTATCTCCCTTTGTCTCCCTTTCATTATCGCTTCCCATTCCCCTGTCACTTTCACACACACACATACACACACACTAACACCGATATAAACCATCTCTTGCCCCTTGCTCTTTGGAAATGGATGCATGTCTTCAGAAGCTGAAACCAGGTTAAGCCTCTGCTGTTATGCAGCCTGCCCAGCACTTCATCAGTCAGAAAGTGGACAATGGCCCAGTGCAGGACAGGGCAGGCTCTGCTGTCTATCCACTTGGGTAAGATCATCCGAGCAGATAAACTTCACTAAATCCTAATTACTATTCTCTACAATTAATTACCAAATCCTCATTACCATTCTTTACCAAATCCTCATTACCATTCTTTACCAAATCATCATTAGCATTCATTACCAATCCTCATTAGCATTCTATACTGAATCCTCATTACCATTCCATATCATTCATTACCAAATCCTCATTACCATTCTTTACCAAATCATCATTAGCATTCATTACCACTCCTCATTAGCATTCTATACTAAATCCTCATTACCATTCCATATGATTAATTACCAAATCCTCATTACCATTCTTTACCAAATCATCATTAGCATTCATTACCAATCCTCATTACCATTCTTTACCAAATCATTATTACCATTCATTACCAATCCTCATTACCATTCTATATGATTCATTACCAAATCCCCATTACCATTCCATATGATTCATTACCAAATCCTCATTACCATTCTCTACCAAATCCTCATTACCATTCATTACCATCTATCTATCTTTGAACTATTAGTCTATTCTAACTAGCTAAGGTTTTCTTGGGTAAATAGCAAAGCACTTTGTAAGTCGCTCTGGATAAGAGCGTCTGCTAAATGCCATAAATGTAAATGCAAATGTAAATGTAAATTACCAAATCCTCATTACCATTCATTATCAAATCCTCATAACCATTCCATATGATTAACTACCAAATCCTCATTACCATTCCATATGTTTCATTATCAAATCCTCATTACTATTCCACACCAATCATGCCTAAATTCTTATTGAGCAGCATTTTCATGTCAACTCATTTTTAATAATTCCTATTAGTGTTTTCTTCACAGTCAAATACATGTGGTTTATACATCAGCTGATTACACACTGATAAAAAGCATACACAAAATCCAGGGTTAGCTCCGCTACATGTTATTTTTGATTCATTGCCAGAAGCCATGCGGAAGCCAAGCACGTCCCTTTCACTTAACAACATACTTAAGTTGATATGACTTGAGGTGGTCTAAATGTTGATGAGGCAGACATGTAGTTTGCACCATATCAATTGGTGTCTATGAGCTTTTATAGCTTCAGGTCAATGCCTCAGCTTATCGACAATATTAAGAATGAGGGGGAAATTGTGTAAATTAGTTTTTTAAATCAAATCATCAGAGTTTCTAGAGTCATTAATGCATTTATGACACTCACGCTTCTGAAGTATGTATCCTCAATCTCTCTCTTGCCTTTACGGTAGCAGCAGTCTCTGAATCATCATGACAGTGGTGGTGTACACACGAGTGCGTGTGGTCAGGGAGCTGGGCTGTAATTTGTTGTGATGGCTCCTGGTGGATGGGCCTTGGTGACAGGGATGGCAGAGTTTTGTTTACCTGACCTTGAGCCTCTGAGTGTGTGTGTGATGCTCCGACTGTGTGGATTAGCTACTCTCTTCCCCGAGGTAATCCTCTCTCTCTCTCTCTCTCTCTCTCTCTCTCTCTCTCTCTCTCTCTCGATCCCCCACCTCTGTCTGTCTGCCTGTCTCTCTCAGTCTCTCTCAGTTTCTCTGTCTCTATCTCTCGCGCTCGCTCTCTCTCACACACACATACATACCTGATTGCTCTGAAGTCTCACACCTCAAACCGCCACGATCCCCTGGCCTTTCACAAAAAAGCCTGCTATCCTGCCTGGCAGGATTTGTCCCTATGTAAACCAGGCCTGCCTTGTGGCACCTAAGTGAGTTGTTGTTCAGCATAAAGTGGTTCAGAGGACATGAAAGGACATCTTTCCATGAGAAAGCGACTTAAGGTACTGCTGTCTGTGCACTTTCTGGAAGGGCCAAACATTAAACATTATGCATGTTTTTATGAATGGGAATGGTTTCCAGCTATCATGTGTAATTTACTAGGTAAGCTACTTTGCAATTGAGCATGTAATTCTAATTATGCCTTTACATGTAAGTAGCTTGCTCGTTAAACAGGTGATTCAGGGCTTATAGATCCACAGTAACTCCCTTATAATGTTCCCTTATGAATGAAAACTTTTAGTAGCTCTATGTGTTTATGGGTTGGAGCAAGAATGGTAAATGTCTGGGGAAGATCCACTGCTGAAGCACCAAAGGGTTCCACTATTGTTCAGAGTCAGTGAAGTGTTGAAAATTATATAATAACTAAAAACGTCTGGACGAGTTATGGACGAGGCTATGAGAGATTAGCCTTGCACAATCAGAAGCATAATATTTTATTTACCAATTATAAGATATAAATGGTAATGGTAAAATATAATCTTTTGTTGCAAGAGTGAACACAGACTATATTTTGTTAGGATAAGACTAACGTACATTATGTAAGGCATGGATGTGTACATTTACAGTAAAAGCATCAAAACTATGTGTGTTAAAGTGCCTTTGATTGTTTAGATCCTTAAACTTGGCCACGACCATAAATATGGGAGCTCGGCAAGACTGTCCGTCACCTTTCTTGTTTGTTTTGTACATGAATGACTGGATTGGTGATTGACCTCCATACATGTGAGCTTTTCTGCTTTTAACTATGAATGACCATTTGACCATTAAGTGTTCAACTTGAGTGAACAGTTTCTTAAACAGCTTCTTGGCACAACAATCTTCTCCACTCAGAAGACTTGCAATGTCAGACCTTCAAGGACTGGTATAGGCATTTCTGTGCTGGCCAGGGATGTTCCAATGTCGTAGTTTTCTGTAGAGTCCTTTCTTTACAATAACGTGACGTTTTATTTTTTACTTTGAAAAAATACGATTAAAACCAATAATAGAGAAAGCAGATACATGGGCTGGGCAAAATTCTAGTCAAAAATCTGGTCAAAACCAATGGCATACAAGATCAGGAAGACGTAAAACAGGTTAAAAACATGATGAAGACAAACAGGAGAGGACACTCGGTATACTTACTAAAAGTCACCTGGCAATACTTCGCAAAGATACCACAGAAGAGTTTAAATAAACAAACAATAAGGCATACACAGGTGAAGGCAATTAGATGCTGATGAACATAGGAACCCTTCATAATTGGCTGGTGGAATGCAGGTGACATTTTGGGGGGAGTCTGGGGGGAATCATGAGTAGTGTAGTCCAGAGAGTCTACAGAGCCAAGAGGTAACCCCGGATGTGTCATTGTCAGTAACATTGTCAGTTAAAGTCTGACCTTATAGGCTTTCCGAAAGAAATGTCCTTTTCTGACTTTAAGGGACTATGACAACCTTTCCATTACATGCATTTCATATGTTCACATTTCTATCCATTCATCAGTGGTGGACGTGGCTCTGACTTTAGCCACTTCCTCATGACAGCCTTTTTTTACTTGCTGCCAGAAATATAGTGTGAGTAATTGTGAGTATAGAGAGTAGAGTATCACTGATATTCTAACCATCAAATGAGATGTCACCCAGTTTCTCACCTAAAAGAATGTCCACCCCAAATACATTATAAATATGTTGTAGAATCAATCCCAGAAAATATCTAATCCCTTATCCCACACTCTTGGTCCTCTAAGGACCTTTCAGTGGGTGGTTCTTTGAAGGACAGTTCTTGTAAATGAGTTGTGTGAGGGTCCTTTTACTGTATACAGATCCTCCACACAAGCTAAAGGTTCTATAACAACTACAGTTGACATCCAAGCCAAGTCATATTTAAGTTTAATGAACCTCCATGGTATGTACAATTCGTATGGTTCTTTACAAATGAAAGGCTTTTTGTAGAAAGTAACATCCAGGCCAAGGACCATGTATAAGCATAACACCTTTCCAAAAACATGGTCATACACACATCAACATTTTCTATTTCTGTTTCTCTCCTTATTGTTTTTGTGGCTTGTCATTTTATCTGGTACTGACACTGAATTCACTGGTTTGTACATAACTCCTATGAGGCACAGGTGTTTAAGGGCAAAGAATCAACTTTTTAAAGTCTAACTTTGCACTGTTTTTATATGAAATGGTTTGTGTTAATTCACATTGCAATCATGTGAACTTGTTGGCGAGATATAGTTTGGGTGAATGGATGGAAATTGCAGCCTAAAATACAAAGAAAAACAGAGGCCTACAGAACAGGAAATAATTACCGCCGCTTTGAATCAAGAGGAAATCAGGCCTGAGCTGCTGTTCTGTCGCAGTATGTCGACACCGCAGTGTGATATTTCATTTCTAAGCATCTCATTCAAGGCAGAGTGCAGTCAGATGCTTATACCATGTTCATGGGTAATTCTTCGTTATTGGTGATATTGCAATCATTTACTCTTTGACTCTCTGACTCCCTGCAATGACTGGGAGAATGACACTGCTGTTTTTCATGGAAGAACCTCTGGAGAGCTTTGGCGGCAACCAGCACTTCCTGTAATTCATTTTGCATAGTGCTTGGTTAGGTCTACGACATCCATGCTGTCAATACAGTTTGATTGTCTGCTCCTCAGACAAGCAGCAAATTCATGGCGGATAATGACAAACATTAATGCTCATGTGGAATTTTCAAGAGGCTAATGGCTTAATGATGATTTGCTCTTGCTGGAGTCGGTAATGCGCTCTTGAGTCTTCGTTTGTCAGGTTAATGATCGCTAATGAGAGCAGTAGGACTCTCTCGCTGGAATTAATTAAAACATAATCCTTTTGATTGTGACAATCTCCTGCCATCAAGAATGCGTCTTTCTGACAAGTGCTTGTTTGTCCATTTCCGAAACTAAATAGCATGTTTGTTGATTGGAGAGAACAATATTCATGGCATTTTTTTCACGGTAATGGGTCCAGTCAAATACACAGCATAATTATGGTTTGAAGAACGGTACTTAAAAAAAAAGGCAATTTGCTAGATGGAACCCGCTGAGTGTTCTTGAACCCTCCTGGAGGGTTGGGGGCCGCTCTAATACACTATGCTCTAATGTTCAGGTGGTCTTCAAGACCTCAATTATGTGTGTTCAAGTGAAAGTGTTTTGGAAAGTGTTACACTGTGTGAAGCACAGTGTTAGGGAGGGTATTTAACTAGCTAATACCCCCAACCCTTTCCCTCTGGCTGGTGCCTGGTGACCTACAACTATCAAAAGACATTTCAGAGGCATGTGAAAGCCATTATGTGTTGATGGATGAATAATACTATATGATGGAATGTGCTTAATACTAGAATTGACAACAAAGAAGGCAAACTCTGAACATGCTGCTATGGTAGCCCACAAGAAAGTTTGGGTCTACCAAATTGAATGGAAGATATGTAACATTATATATGTATTTGTGAAATTTTCCAAAATAATATTTCAGGTTCATTTCAGGTTCATTTTATTCCTCAGGCCCACAAGAAGCCTGGTCTCAATAGGAATTTATAAAGATGTGACTAAAAGGCCATTTCAGCATTCATACAATGTGTACTGAAGAAAGGTTGACCCTCAATCCTATACACAACCCAGCCAAGCAGAAATCAACTGATTTGAGCAGTGTTACAAAGCAATAAGTGAATTTTATTACCTGAACCCTAACCCTAACTTAACCCTTACCCTAACCTAAACTTGACTGAACCCTTACCCTAACCTAAACTTAACTGAACTCTTACCCTAACCCTAACTTAACCCTTACCCTAACCTAAACTTAACCGAACCCTTACCCTAACCCTAACTTAACCCTTACCTTAACCTAAACTTAACCGAATTCTTACCCTAACCCTAACCTAAACTTAACTGAACCCTTACCCTAACCCTTACTTAACCCTTACCCTAACCTACACTTAACCGAACTCTTACCCTAACCCTAACTTAACCCTTACCCTAACCTAAACTTAACGAAACTCCTACCCTAACCCTAACTTAACCCTTACCCTAACCTAAACTTAACCGAACCCTTACCCTAACCCTAACTTAACCCTCACCCTAACCTAAACTTAACCGAACCCTTACCCTAACCCTAACTTAACCCTCACCCTAACCCTAACCTAAACTTAACCAAACTCCTACCATAACCCTAACTTAACCCTTACCCTAACTTAAACTTGACTGAACCCTTACCCTAACCTAAACTTAACTGAACTCTTACCCTAACCCTAACTTAACCCTTACCCTAACCTAAACTTAACCGAACCCTTATTCCAACCCTAACCTAACCTTAACCCAACCCTTACCCTAACCCTGACTTAACCCTTACCCTTACCCTAACTTAACCCTTACCAGAACCTAAACTTAACCAAACCCTTACCCTAACCCTAATGTAACCTTACCCTAACCCTAACCTAAACTTAACCGAACCCTTACTTTAAACCCTAACCTTAACCTAAACTTAACCGAATCCGTACTCTAAACATAATCTAAACTTAACCAAATCCTTACTCTAACCCTAACCTAATCAAATCCATACCCTAACCATAACCTAAATTTAACCAAACTCTTAACCTAACCATAATCATAAACTTAACTGAACCATTTCCCCAAACCTAACCTAAACCTAACCGTAATCATAACCTTAAACTGAACCTTTACCTTAACCCTAACCCTAATCATAATCTAAACCTAACCGAACCCTTTCCCCAACCCTAACCTAAACCTAAACCTAATATTAACAGAAACTTAACTGAACCCTTTCCCTAACCTAAATCTAACCCTAACAATAACCTAAATTTAACCTAACCTTTACCATAACCTAAATCTAAACTTAACTGAACCCTTAACCTAACCCCAACCTAAGCTGAACCAAACTCTAACCCTAATCCTAACCATAACCTAGACTTAACAAAACCCTTACTCTAACCCTAACCATAACATAAACTTAACCAAATTCATACTTCAACCATAACCTAAATCTAACCAAGCCCTTAATCTTACCCTCACCCTAACCCTAACCTCAAATCTAACCTTTATCATAACCTAAACATAATATTACCCTAAACCTAACCATAGTAGAATTAATCCCCTTTTTATAAACTACCTAATGGAGAAAGGCAGAATACTGTCCTGTTTCTCAATTCTTCTTCGAGTATATGGCAGGCTGGGTTGTGTCTATTTGACAAAACAGCAGCTGGGAGCTCCTTGTAAATCAAATATGTACTAATTTTATAAGATCTTGTTGCCACAAGTGGCCACCATTTCTGTCCCTTAATCTACGCCTCTGTTAATAATGTGATGCCTCACAGTACAGCTAAGCGCGCTAACTGCCAATTCTAGGAGACGCGTGCGCTGGCTAGCTTAACACTAAGTAATGAGAAAGAGAGAGGGCCACCCAACCCATCCAGAGACAGCTAAGCCAATTGTGCTTTCCTGGACTCTAGGTGACTGTTGCATCACTGGGGATCGAACCTGCAATGTCTTCCAATGATAGGGCTACTTCTTAGACAGCTGCAGAGCTCAGGAGCCCTCAACCATTAAATGATCAAATTATCAAACCATTAAATTACTTATCCATAAAGTTATCTGACCATGCATGGATACATGAAGAGAATACTTAAACAGGTCATACAGATAGATTCTCTAACAAGTTTTGCCCTTGAATCACAATCAGTTATTTCTCAAAGATTTGCCATAGCATGCAGAAAAAAAATGTGTTGAATGAAGACAGATAAATAAATAAAATTTGACCAGTGTTTAACATTACTACATTCACTCACACAAGTCCAGATGGGCCCAAATGAACACTGTTAGTTCAGATTAGTTAATTCAAAATTTAGCTGTAAGGGAGGTCAGAAGGAAATAATGATGCAAGCGCCATTTATCACATATAATCAGAACTTTGGCTCTTAGAGTTCAAAAGTTGAACATTAGCAAGGCACTGCTGTACATTCATCTGCAGCCTACTGTGCAGTCCAAATGCAGCTTAAACTAATGAATCTGTGAGGGCTTTGACTGACTGCACTGTTCTGCGTTATGCATTGTACTGCTATTGAAAGCAGCCAGCAGAGTTCAATAATAACACTTAATGAAAAAAGAAATATGGAGAAGCTGATGATTGGATCCCGGTGTGGGAAAAGGCAGCATGGCCAAAAGTAAGCTTCTTGTTTTAGGACCAAAACAGTGCAGTACGGCCATTCAAAACTGGAGAGAGGGCGCTGACAGCTGGCCATGAACTTAGAGCAAAAGTAGAAAAATGAAAAGGGGACCAGAATTTTGTTCTTAGGAATTATAAATCAGATTTTTTAGTAATTCAGTTGTTATAGAAACACGCTCTTGTAACTAATGTGTCTTTTTCTCTGTGCGTCTTTTGTGTCATGAGTATTCTAACATGTTCTGTGACCAGTCAGAAGATTGGTACACATGTAATTAAATACAAATTAATTTATTTTTTTTTTCTATTCTGAATTTTGAGTAATAAAATGATTGATGATGAAGTAATTAAATGACTTTACAATACCTAATTACTGAGAATTAAAATATTAAAATATTTTATGAAAAGATTTAAACATCATTAATCACACTGTTTTGTGTTGCTCATATTATTCCAATTAAAAGGCAGTACATTTTATTATAGCTATATCCATGTACAAATAAGCTTTGTTTGGAGGGGGGGGGGGGCAGTAATGCATTATCATAGTCTGAACCTTACATGTTCTGTAGTAGGACAAGCTAAAGCCCAAACTAAACTTTGTAGGTTTAACACCTTAATCAGCCAATGCACTGCATAGTGGGCCTGGAAATGTTATTCAGTGTAATTCAATTTAATTTTTGCTTTTTATGCAAAAACCTTGTAGCTCCATTTTTGTCATTTTTCACTTTTTGACATAATGAGAATCTGGCAGTTGTTCTTTACATTTGATGAAAAATTCATGATGAATGAACCAATTGAACTTACTTTTGTCTTTACATTGATTTCCTTTGAAAGCTAAGGTTTTTTCCTCCTTCTGTAAAGTCACCATTTTCTAGATGGATTTTTAATGGTTTGCATGACAGCATCAATATGAATCATATTAACATATAGATATGACGGCATTGCTAAGCTCTGACTGCTCCTCTTACGATTTTAAACTGGATTTGAACCACACAGAGAATTCTCAAAGCTGCAGTCAATGCTTGCAAAAACACACCCCAGCAGCACCTGCGCTAAGCTTTATGAGGAACGCTGATTGACAGACATTATTCTTTCAAACAACAATGAGCCTGTGAACATGAAAGGACTACCAACAGAGCGAGCTTTGGTAATGCTGTTCTCATTCAGAAACTGCATTATAGGTGACACCTCCGAAGACTACAATTCCCACATAGCTGTTCATCTGCTCTAGTTGCTAGTCATTTTCTGTGAATAGATTTAATGTTGCTTGTGAACGCAATCTTACCTTACGTTTACATAACCTTTCATTACATGCATGCATTTAACACAGTGTCACGTAGGACAGCCAGTACGATCCAGTCGAAAAAAAAATATATTTTTGCGTTATATAAAGGACCCATATTCAAAATGTTTGTATTTTGTCCCTTAGGTTTAAAACAGGCTGTCTTTCTTACTGTTATCTTACTGTACCTTTAAGATTGACATTTGTTCTGATCAGCTGCTCGTTATTATAATCAAAATCAAAATCCAATCCAGGCCAAAACACTCCTTATAACGTAAACTGAACTGCTGAACAGGCTGATGTTTCTTGCATGTTAACATGTTGGTCTTTGTGACATCACAAAAAACACTGACTCACTGAACTCAAAACAACAAAAATGATATAAATAAATGGAAGAGTTCATGGTGTTTCTTAATAGTGGCATTTCCAAATGCGCCCTTTAACCTATCCACACGTGTGATGAAGATGCTGCATCATTATCCCAACACCCAACACTGCATGCCTTATGCAAAATCCCCAGGCAATAAACACTTCTTCATTGCGGCTCAGCATGTCCGCGGGCGGCTCCATCAGACGGGTTGTGATTGTTTCTTCCTCTGAAAGCAGCCGTCCGTCTCCTTTCAGCCTAATCAAAGGGGAATAAAGCCAGAGGTGTGCTTTTTGATCGGGCTAATTTGTGCCGGAGATTAGCAAAGCGCCATGGTGGCCTAGCGTGGGCTGGAATACCAATAGGGGCATCTGTGCGGATCCCGCCTTAGATAAAGGGCCACGGCAGCGCCAGTCTGGCTGCTCTTTTCCTCTCATTCATTCCATTTACTCCCATATCCTTTTCCCCTTGATCGCTTTATTGGAGACCACGTGTTGTTCCATCTGACTGTCACTCTGATACTACTTCTTTTTAAGCTCTCTCTCTCTTTCTCTCTCTCTCTCTTTTATGAGCTCACTCTTGCCTGAAGTGGGTTGCTCTTCATTCTCTGTGTCTCGCCCAGCTCAGCTCAGCGATGATGAAGCGAAAAAGTGAGAGAATTGCCACCGGAGGCCCGTTTCTTATCTAACACATGCTGAACACAAGGTGCTCGGGATGATTTCTGATTATTTTCAATCTCGAAAATTTGGGAGTTTATGACATGTGCCACAGCACCCATGTACTGACGGAATGACAGATTCCCAGCTCCTACTCCAGTTCCTACTGAAAGGATGGCAGGTGTAGTCTCAGGTTTTAGGATACACTGCCTTTCTGAGTAAATATGAAATATAAAAAACAGTGATGGTTTAGTTTAACACAGAAAACTTGTAATTCATGACATATGGACCAACACTTTTGAAATCTGGGCTGGGAGTGGTCCAGCAGACTAAGGCACTGCCACTATGACCCTGTTTGAATCCCAGGTCATGCTGCCTGCCATCAGCAGCTGAAGCCTGACAGAGCACAATTGGCGTTCCTTTGGCCACACTTACTGGGTGGGTGGATGTCTCTCTCTTGCCACATGAGACCGGCGTCTGCTAGCCGATGCATCAGAGCTGGTACCTGGTGCTTTCCTCAGAGCGCGTTGGTTGGTTGCTCAATGACGTTGCATTGGCAACCACTTAAAAAGAGGTCGTAGCGTCAGTCCTAATCCTCCCAGTGTCTGTAGCATTACATGTGATGTGAAGAGAGAGTACTAATGAGTGAGTTGAGTAATTGGGAAGGAAAATGGGGTAAAACCATTGAAGTTTGAGAACTTTAAGGACACTTTCAGAGCTGCCTTATTTGGTTCTCAAAATGGTTCTGGCGGCCATTCAGATGGTCCACATTTTTGCTCCAAACCAGCTCGCATCACTGGGATGAAGCAAAAGTCTGGATCAGTCAGGTGTCCATGAGAACCACTTTTCTAAAAAAACTATTCATTAAGACGTTCTTTGTGGAAACAGAGGTGATTGGTTTTATTGTTATTTATTTATTATTATTTATTTTTGAGTATGCATATACATGCACTACTGCTAAAAGCAGAAGTCTGAACATCTTTTGGCCCAAAGGGTGGTAAAATTCTGAATTGCAATTCTGAAAGTAGAAATATAGTCAGAGTTGCAGTTATTGCAAGATTTGAACACCTTTCTAATCAAAAGGGTAAACTTCAGTAAACAGACAAGGAAAGCTTGCTCATTTTTGAACCAGCTCTGAAAAGCTGCATGTCCCAAAACGTTTGACAGGTGGTGTATGTTTAGTAATAGATTAAATCACAGAGAGTTGGCTTTATCTTGGTACATTAGTGTAATTTCAGAGAGTCTGCCGCTTAACACCTGCAGAATCGGAAATAGCTCAAAACGCTGCTTTATATGCCATAAAATCTTTTTATATTGACCCCTGTCCACCTTTCTGACCCTGTGGCCTTTACCAGGTGTGATATGTTGTGCTTTGTCCTCCTTGTCTACTTTCTGCTTGACCTCCACGTTACTACAGCATCTGTGTGCCCCTGATATGCATGAGATTTTACAGCTTACCACCCTGTTATTATTAACAGTTCTTTGATTTTGTTACAATGATGTAAAAATTTGTGGAGAGAAAAATGGCAGTATTTTCATTGAAGTGTCTACACACATATTTCTACACTGCACAGAAACCAGAAGCCAAATATTTTGCTGCTTCTTTTATATTTACACATTCTTAATGCATAGAGTATTGTCCATTCTCATAGATAACAGGGTGCCAGAAACTCATTAAGCAAGTCTATTTGAGATTTCTTAACAGCTCAGTGTGGTTTGAGGCACATGTGTGATGGGCATGCAGTTAATACAATGTTAATTAGTCACAGTGTAAACCATCATTACGTCTTAGCAACTTCATTGCTACCCATAGTCATGTGTTTTATGCTTCACGTTTTTTACATGATCACATTTTTCAGATGTAAAATGAATTATGCCTTAGCTAATGGATTACATTTCAGGTAAACAATAACTTTAGTAAATTTCATTTTTCACCGAACTATCCCTTTAAATTCAGCCGCATTTCCCTTTTCTTTCCCCTTTTTTGTATCCAAGAACTGATCCCACTCTGGCATCTTTCTCGCATTGCTCATTCATTAATGATTTTTCAGTAAGGCCATGATATCGTTCTCCTCGTCAATACCCACAAACTTTTGTTGGTCTATTGTCTTAATTAAATTTGATTAAGTAGTTTACCTCTTCCATCTGGGGAGATGTAAATATCAAATAACAAACAGGCCAAGCTCAATAACAGCTCCCCACCGATGCATTTAAATGAGAGAGATGGGCCTGCTAATTGCCTCCATGGCCGATTCAAAGCAATAATCAAGCTTTGTGTGGATGTGTGTGTTTTGCAGATGTTAACGAATGCGAAAGGGATCCGTGTAAAAATGGAGGGATATGTACCGATATGGTGGCTAACTACTCCTGCGAATGCCCTGGGGAGTACATGGGAAGGAACTGCCAGTACAGTAAGTATGAAAGTGTGCTTTCTCGCATATTTACTTCACTTCAGTTTGTTCATGTGTTTGTTGGCACTGTGTCAGTGATGTAAGTCAGTCTGGACTGAGATACCAGGTATATGATGCTCAGACTTGATGACCTGATCATGGTTAACAAGACAAGCTTAACTAGAAATGTAACATAGTCTAAAGTAATGGGTTTACATTAACTAACTGCCATGATCAATGGTTAGAAAAGCTAGCCTAGCTAGCACATAAAAACACAGGGAGTGGGTGTACACAGTTAGTAGAGCAGTTTACCTAACACTTAGCAGTCCGTAGCCTGAAGTAATCAGCTCCACTGACCATATAGGAGCACATTGAAGTCAGCAATATATAATTACAGACTGTAGCCCATCTCTTTCTTTGCATATTTTGCTAGCCTCCTTTCACCCTGTTCTTCAATGGTCAGGACCCCACAGGACTGACCACCACAGAGTAGGCATTATTTGGGTGGTGGGTCATTCTGAGCACTGCAGTGACACTGATATAGTGGAGTTTTTAAACACTGTGTCCATTCATTGTCCACTCTACTAGACACCCCAACAGCTGGTCCACCCTGTAGATGTAGAGACAGAAGCTCATATGTTGCTGCACAGTTTGTGTTGGTCATCCTTTAGTTTATCATCAGTGATCACAGGACGCTGCTGCCCACAGCCACCTATTTCTTTTTGGTGGACTGTTCTCAGTCCAGCAGTGATGCTGAGGTGTTTAAAAACTCCAGCAGCACTGCTGTATCTGATCCACTCGTACCAGCACAACACACACTATTGACACACCATCACCATGTCAGCGTCACTGCAGTCCTGAGTGAAGACCAGGGTGAAAGGAGGCTAACAAAGTATGCAGAGCTACAATCTTTAATTATAAAACTACAGTGCTTCTATATGGTCAGTGGAGCTGACATAATGGACAGTGAGTGTTGAAACAAGGCCGCAGTTTTAATGCACACAGCATTTCTAACATATTCCAGGGAAGCTGTCAGTGCACATTGAACAAACCGCTATCATGTGTCATTTATCCCTGTGCTGCCACTTTTGTTGATGGTCATATCAAGGCAAGCTTACTTGACGGCTAGATGAAGTGATACTATTTTGGTCTAATCCAAATGAAATTCAGTATACAATATAATAATGATGATAAAATCTGATCTTGATCAAGGTTTCAACGCGTTCAAAGCCATTAATGACAAGCCTTTGCTTTTTACTTCCCACATCTGAGCTGTTTTATGCATATTCATTGTACTGTTTGCTATTTTTAGAGAGATGGGGAAAGAGGAACAAAAGGGAAAGAGGAAGGAGAGAAATAAGCGAAAGAGAGAGAGATAAACGTCCTGTCCCCTAGAAGAAATGTCTTATCGGCCCGAATCACAGAGGATATTAGTTTTCTCGGACTTGTTTGAGATAGCACCGAGCATTTATTAAATAAGAGACGAGGCCTTTGCTTCTGCCGTCAAGATTTGCCATTATTGCTATACAGATCGAGAACAATTTAATTTCTGCTTTCAAAACAGCAGCCGATGGTACACAGTTCATCACCCCCATTCAATAAACACATTCGAGCTCCTACCGACTGTTACCACGGCATTATCACTTTGGGATCGCGCATGCATATTCATGGCGTGATTTAACAGCTTGCGTTGGGAACTCTTGAGGAGAGGCCGTACCTGCTCAGAATGGGTTTGACCTAAGCCCTGTCAGGGAGCTACACTCTTCGCACTTCTAAAATCGATCGCGGCTAAATTCCAGCAGCCAATTTGACAGGCACTTTCTCTCCCCCGGTTTCACCTCTTTTGTCATGCGGAATCTCTGCCACCTGCTCCACTCTCGATAGCTGCCTGGCGCTCTGAATCATTTGCATGGTGCAATTCTAAATCCCTCGCTTCTTTGTTCGAGAGCGAGGGTGACGCGTCTTCCTCTTGAGAATGAAATATGCAAATTCTGAGAAAGAATACCGCCATGCCTATGTGGTATTTCGAGGCAGTACCCAGGGAGTCTCACTATAGCTTATGCTCAACCGGCTTGGATCCGTTCAAAACAGTCCGACTCACAAACAGACCGAGCTTGAATAAATGAATCGACAATGCAGCGCTCCATACGATATTCACTTTTCTTCAAACTGCACCCTGGAGTGAAAGGCTGGACACATAAGGTCAACGTTTTATCCACAACCTCAGCCTCGTCCTAATCTGAGCAGCGTTTTATCATTAATTCACTTCATTGCATTGTAAAGGTTTGATTTGGTCGGCCACAGGCAGGGTAGACATTTCTGTATATTGCCCAGTACCACAGCATTTTACATTCTGGCCACTGAAAATACAGAATCACTTGCCTTGGAAAATTCCTTTGCATGCATTTATTGAGTATTTAACTTGTTGTGCACCTGACTCAAACAAGCATATTTACCACCCTGTTTTGTTTCCACAGAATCAAACAGAATGAAACAAACATTGGCTGGTTTACGGCACAGATGGCTCACAGAAGCCACATATTATAGCACTCAAAAACACTGTAATTATTCCAGAGTCTTACCGGAATGTGTTGCTGTCCTCTCGTTGTGTCCTCTCTGTGTGATTTGAGAGACTGTAGATCTGGTTAGCTTTTGGCCTTTAAGCCTTGCTCCCACTCACTTCACCAGGTTTGGCTCTAATAAGGCTTACTGGTAAAAAAAAAAAAAATTTCTTCTAATATAGGTGTTTGGCAGTCACCCAGATAGCAGGCGTATATCGGTCTGCTGGCTTGATAGCTTGATTGACTGTTTGCCACTGCTGGTCCATCCTTAAATCCACCCAGATAGCAGACATTCGTACAAGAAAGAATTTTTAATTTTTTAAACAGATTTTAAATGGACAGACTTTTATTTTAGAAAATAAGAAACAACAAAATATTAAAGGCTGGGTCTGATTTAAAACGGTTTAGTTAAAAATGTTGTAGCTGAACATTTTAAATGATTTACTAAGCTAATTCATAAAGGATACCTAAAGTAAGAAATGAGGGGAAAAATAAGTAAAGTAGACTGTGGACGAATGAAAAGGGTCATTTTGTTTAATACACTGCTTAACCACTGGATGAGCAAAATGCCAGCGGACCGCCAGCTGTGGGCTATCATGGCATCTGTGGTGGGTTATTTTTGAGTGAGCAGACATCAGAGAGAAGAAATGGTCAGAAGGTAAAGGTTAGCATTAGTTGTTAGCCTAATGGGCAAATGGGAATGTTAGCAAGTCCCCATTTGCCCTAATGGCTTTCACTTTTTTTTAGTTTGAGCTCCCCTTCTGCAGCACAGGAAAAAAAGATGCAGTCATGAGGCCTGATTCCTGCAGCAACCTGGATTCCAATAACTAGCAGAGTCTGGTAGTAATATGCTGCTCTCCAGTATCAACACCACCATATTCTCCTAAATGCCCCTCAAAGCACAGTATTATTAGTAAGCCTTATTAGCATATTTACTATTAATGCAATGTCCTTTGACAGCCCAAATGCATTTGGATGCTAAGAGCAAGTTCTGTTAGATCAGCTGAATGACACTGAGTGATGGAGGGAAGAGGGAGGGTCATCCTAACTATCCAGAGACACTGAAAAGGACGCCAGAGATCATCTATTGCAGTGTTTCCTAAGGATTTAATGAGTTAATGAGCTGATTAGTTGACTAAATGTGCAGGGAAGGGTGTCTCCGGGACCAGGGTTGAGAACCTGCCTCTATGGATGGCTGTGGCATCACCATGGGAATTGCACTCATGCATAAATATTACTTGCTGTTTAACCCTTTTACATTTGTCATATCAAGACCAGATGCAACTTAAGGCCATATTTCAACTCTGTGACTCTCCACTCTAAATTCATCACACCGCTGGGTTCTTCTAGACAGGTGTCACTGTTGCAGGGCTGTGGTAAATTAAGAGAAGCCTGCAGATAGCAACCTTTTCTCCAGAGGAAATGTCACAACAATTTTCTTTGACATTAACTGTTGCACAGCACGGTGCGGCTGATGTGAACATACTGTCAGACTGTTTGCATATTTGTGATTGCACCTCAGTAACAGTGTTTGGAATCGAATGGTCTATATGTTTTCCCTCCAGTGCTGTGAATTCATATTCACTTGCCATTTCGCTGCATGACTGATTTCGTATGAAGATACACAGCATGTATGTACATGTTTTTACGACTAATTATCAAAAACAAACATAAGACAGAAGGATGTACTACCACCGAAAATCAATCTTTAATGTCGGATAAGCCCATCAGCTTCGCCTTTTGACGTAAAATGTAGATGCAGCACTCCAGCGTTCTGCCATCAGCTTGTGACAGCTCATTTATCTTCATCTTAGTCTTTCTTACTGCGGTTACGTCTCACCCTACTTTCAGTAAAAAAGGCTGTGTGCGCATGTGAGGTCACATGTGGAGTATCATGTACGTGTACATTTTTAAACAATCCACATAGCCATCCGTAATCTACTGTTGCATCCAAATCCAAAATGTGTATATATATATATATATATATATATATATATATATATATATATATATATATAGAGAGAGAGAGAGAGAGAGAGAGAGAGCATATGTTACAGGGAAAACTCACCTCCCAAAACCCAAAACCCAGTAACCATCTGCACGAATAGGAAGGAATTTTGCATGTACAAGATTAGAATGATGATACTGATGATTATGATGATGATACATATACCTGCACACAGTTAGGGTTGAATAGCAGATATTTAGTATAGCAAAAAAAGAGCCCCTCTATGTGGGGTAAGAACCCCCTGTCAAATCTTGCCAACATTGTAATATAAGTGTTTTAGAATGTACTGTTAATATTTCAACCCTTTATTAGGTTTTGCATTTTACAAAAAAATATTAATAACAATGAGCACAAATAATATTAATACTTCAAAGTGAAACTGAGGTCTGTACTTTGAAAATGATTCTGCTGCACTTCAATAAAAGCTCAGATAAAAGGCAAATGTCAGTATAACAGACACTTGAAATGCCAGTTTTGTCTGTTGAATAATTCGTTATGTGATTATATTAAATTTCCATTGATATATGAATAAGTATTCATAGCCTTGCTACGCAAAGGAATTACAGAAAACAACATATGTCCTATGTCTATGACAAAATATCATAACTAAAGTATGTTTGGGGCGATACGAGGCAATATGAATCTCATATAGCATATACACTATATAGAGAAAAGTATTGGGACACGTGCTCATTTATTCATGAAGTATTCTGAAAGCAAGGTTATTTATCATGCTTCTGTTGGAGTAACTGTCTCTACTATCCAGGCAAGAAGGCTTTCAACTAGGTTTTGGAAAGGCATTGCTGTGAGGATTTGATTGCATTCAGCAAGAAGAGTGTTAGTGAGGTCTGGATTTTGGATGATCACCATCCCACCTCATCCCCAACTCCTCCCAAAAAGATTTGGATGGAGCACCATTATTACCAGAGAACACAGTTTCACTGCTCCAAAGCTCAATGCTAGGGGGCTTTATACCCCTGCCGCCCATGTCTGTCATAAAGCACGATGCCAATAGGTTTATGTTTATCTGCTCCAGAGAGTCCTATTCTATTCGGCACTACTTCTCTACAGGGACTAGACATTTATGTCAGCAATGGCTGCAGCTTAAAGTAGCTGAATGCATTCATTAGAAGGGGTGTCCACAAATATTTGGACATGGTGTACATGTATTTTCTTTAAAAAAAAAAAC
This sequence comes from Salminus brasiliensis, assembly GCF_030463535.1. NCBI lineage: Eukaryota > Metazoa > Chordata > Actinopteri > Characiformes > Bryconidae > Salminus > Salminus brasiliensis. The sequence goes on along the minus strand of NC_132897.1, from coordinate 20,882,958 downwards.
CAAACAAACAAAACAATAAATTGAATTATTTTAGTTAGAAATTCTTCATCTGGCCACAAAACAGTTTCCTTGAGAATGAATGGAAGAAGTTCTGAATTCTGCAATCCATGTAATCTCAGAATTATTTTTAAAGCCAAACCAATTTGGAATTAAACCTCTTGTTTATGGTTCCTTCAAAATGGTTCTGTGTAACTCCAAAGTGATTATGCTATTGTTCTATTGAGTCCGAAAGAACTTTATTCTGTACTGTCTAGAAGAATCTGTTTTACTGCGTGTGTAGGATAATAGTGTCCACCAGCATTATGCTGAAGTAGCCCAATTGTGAACACTACTGCAAGAGTTAGTGCTGGAAACACAAATGGGACACATCAGATGTCTTGCAAAACTAGCTGGCACATAGTTGGGCCATGTAACCTTTACTCTCTTCCTTAGGTGCAGTAATATTAAGAGTATACACACAGTAGCACACAGGAATATATGAATGTGCAGTGCAGTAGCTTAAACCAGCTAAGGCTGCCTGCCTGCCCTAATACCTGTCTGCATGAGCACATTGTCAAGAGAGTATTCTGGGTGAGGTAGAACACACCTGGGAGTCTTTGAAGAAAGCTCTATTTGGCTCAGGTTGAGATGTGTGTGTGTGTAAGAGAGAGAGAGGGAGGGAGAGAGAGAGTACCTGTGAGGGAAGAAAAAAACTGATGTTCCTGTGAATTGAATTGAGATGTTCTTGTGAAAACCCCCATTAGGTGTTCCTCTTTGCCACATTCGCATCAGCAATTCTCCAACTTATCACCTTATTCACATTATCACTCTTTCCCATTAAACACACTTTCTTTAGATATGTTTCTAGCTTGCTTATGTCTTGACTGCTTGACTTGATTTCCCCCCATACTCACCCATGAATGCTGTTAAAATTGTATTTCCTGAATGTATTGTGCTTTTCACTAAGAGTTCATCATAATAATTGGTACTGATTGCTCCATTGTAAGTACTTGTAAGTACTGTAGATTTTCATCTTACATTCAACTAACATTCAACTGAATGTCTCTTAAATGCAGCTGAACTCCAAGTCTCAAGTTGAATGCAAAAGATTATCTATTGAATGTAACCCTAACCTTAATCTTACACTTTTAGGGTCAGGATTTAGGGTTGATTTAAATATATGGTTAGCTTAGGGTTAAGGTTAGGGTTAAGAATTAGAGTTTATTCAATGTAAAGGTTAAGGTTGGGATTTTGGGTTGAATCAATGTTAAGGTTAGGGTTAGGGTCAAGATTTAGGGTTAATTCAATGTTAGGATTATGATTTAGGGTTGATTCAAGGTTAAGGTTAGTATTATTATTTAGGGTTCATTCAAGGTTAGGATTAGGATTTAGGGTTCATTAAAAGTCAGGATTATGATTTAGGGTTAATTTAAGGTTAGGATATTGATTTAGGATTAATTTAAGATTAGGGGTAATGATTATGATTTAGGTTTGATTCAAGGTTGATGTTGATGATGATGATGCTGATGATGATGATACATATCCCTGCACATAGTTAGGGTTGAATAGAAGATATTTAGTATGGCAAAAAAAGAGCCCTTCTGTGTGGGGTAAGAACCCCCTGTCAAATCTTGCCAACATTGTAATATAAGTGTTTTAGAATGTACTGTTAATATTTTAACCCTTTATTAGGCTTTGGATTTTACAAAAAAAAATATATTAACAATGAGCACAAATAATATTAATACTTCGTCTTTACTTTGAAAATTATTCTGCTGCACTTCATTAAAAGATCTGATAAAAGGCAAATGTCAGTATAACTGATTCAAGGTTAGGATTAGGATTAAGGGTTGATTTAAGGTTAGGATTAGGATTAGGATTTAGGGTTGATTCAATGATAAGGTTAGGATTTTACTTCCAGGTTCTTTGCAGTCATCTGGGGGTCCAGATCTCATCCTGAGCTCCACAGTTTCCCTGAACAGCCATTTTTAAATAACATGCTGTAGACATTTCAAGATGAAAATACTTGTCTTTTTATAGCCCACCCCATTTTGCAGACACAGATTACCTTCATTGTCAGATCCCAGTGTTGGTACAAAGTTTGAATAATCAAATAATTTATAAAAGCTTAGAAATATGATTTAGCTGACAGTTCCTAATTACAGCTAATGACATGCCTCCGGTCTGATTTACTAATGGAGTTCTGAGACCTTGTGAAAAAAGTACAGGCACAGGCCACATTGGTGATTTTTTTTGTGAAAGACCTTAGGATAGGTCTAGTTAGGATTTGCTGTAAATATTGTTTGATTAGCAACAGAGACTGTTTACTGCTTCTCAATTTAAGAAATGACAGATTTCCCTTTGCTGTAAACCTACTGTGGTAGTGTGATAGCTCGTTCCTACACACCTTTTCCTTCTGTAAAGATCTTCCTCCTTAGCTCTCTATTCCGGCTGGCACAGCGCTGGATGACGATGCTAAATCACCGAGCCTGTAGACCTGCTGGGAGATGGATTTAACTGTAGCAATTCTATCTTAAGGAATGGCCACTGTCTGGACCGCCGACGTATGCGTCAATGTCAGCTTGAGATCACCACACACAGCCGCTTTGATGGGTGGCTAGCAGGCGGCTACCTAAAAAACACCAGATCGTCACAGGTGGAGAGAAGAGTCACCGAGGGAGTCTCAGCTCTCGCCAGTGAGAACATAAATCAGATTTAGAGAGCAAAGTCCACTCATGGCTCTTAAGTGCCTCCTTGCTTTGACTGGGATAAATCCTGTCTAAAAGACTTGAGTCTCATGGCTCGCTAATCTTATTTGAGATTGCGATCACAGTGGTGTTCAAAAGGCCCATTTATGAGCTTTATTTGGGCTTAAAATATTTCAGAACCACAGCATGACCATGTTAAGTAATTTCACTCCACTGTTAAAAGGCCCATATCCCACATTTGTGTGGTATTTTATTATTTCTATTTTGTTTTTGTATGTTTGTGTGGGTTTATGAAGCATCCATCATTCATTTCTACATGGCCATTTAAACAGGCTGTTTGTATAACAGCCTGATCTCAGTTCTGATTGCCCCGTATTGTCCCTCATTCACACTTCTGACTGTAACATGAATGATCAGAGCGAGATTGTTGTGTAGGCTGAAAAGGTGGATCTTTGTGTTGGTTTTAATGACATCACAAAAACAATTCTCTCAAAACAAGCTGTTTTTGCCAGCTTGGTGTCCGTATATGGGCTGCTTAAAAAACAACCATGCCAATTTTTTAGACCTTTTATGTCCATATTTACATGTATGGCAGCATTGCCTGACTATACGTTTATCCATATATAGATTTCCAGTTTAACGTCTTAAACAGCCAATGGCTCGCCAGTGGGCCGAAAGGGTTATTACACTTACAACTTCTATTAACAAAGAATAGCCCCCCCAGTTTGTACAGAAGTGCCGGTAGTTACGGAATAACATGCTGTATTGTGTGATAAAAGCCTTTCTGTGTTAAGGGGTCAATGAAAAGTTCCGTTTGCTTATAGTATCTCCAATTCAGTGAAAAAAGTTCCAAATCATGCCATGATCAATTAATAAAATCGATATCGTCAGTCTGACTACAACTGCAAATGTTAAACTGCTGTAAATCACGACAGAGAGACTGGTTGCCATTATCTTAGGTAGCATGAGAACATCCTGCCCACACAGAATATGTTCAAGTCTTGATGACCAAAATCTCACTTAGAAACGTTTAGAAAATAGTACTCTGACCAAGTGACCCCCCACACACACATACATTGTGGTTGGTGTATATAGTGCATATTCCACTCACTGCGCTAAAGTTAGTTTAGCCAACATGGCCACAGAGCTGATGAGTAGCACACAGCACAGTATAGCTGCAATTCTGACTACTAAAAACTTTAGTACTCTGAGATAGTGAAGTCAAGCGACTGGTCAAGCCATATAGCTAGGCTGATAAGCTTAGAGAAGTCAGCAGTTAGCAGGCTTTACACCACAGTACCATGTTCCAGCTAACTAAGCTTCAAATCTGGTCAAAGACTGGTTCATCTAGGTTTGCTTGCTCTCTCTTTTTTTTTAAAATGGCTCCAATATTTCGCTAAACTTGCAGCTACAGCGATTTTCCCACTGGGGAAATTAGCAAGCGGGCCTTTAGCAATCAGTGAGCTTCCACTGCACCCCCACCCTATGGCCCGATTAAATGCAAAGGGGGAATTAACTTATTTGGCCATGTATTAGATACACAGACCACAAATCTGACACATCAGACATGTCATAATTTTGCATACCGACCTCATTTGGAGTTTCCGTCATTGTTTTTGAAATATTGCGGTATACGTTATTAATGCTATACCCCCCATACTTTTCTATCCTTTAAATTGCCAGTTCTTCCATGTAGTAACACTCAGATTTTTTTTATTTCCTCATATATCTAATGATGTCCATATCTGTCACAGTATTCAACATCCGGAACATCTCTGCATCTCGACAAAATTGGTTATCCATAATATGAGCTCTCTAGAATTGCACTAGTGCAGGTATTTAGGGCAGCAGAAGTGGTGTTGGATTAGCCACGGAGGAACCACTAGAGTTAGCATTGAAGTGTATAATGTTAGCCTCTGTCTCCGCACTGGACTATACTTAGAAACTCAACTTAATAGAGCGTATTTAAAGACAAGCATGCAGGCATAAAATGATTCCATGGCGCTTCGGAAACTAATCTCTTTGATGTTCAGATTTAACATTCAGTACAGAGGGAAGGGGGAGGGGGGCGAGTGGTGGAGGGATTAGAGAACTGAAAAGAAAAAAGAAAAAAAAAAAACAATCTTGGATATTGTTTTGACATCGCTGAACTCTGGAGCCACGGATTCGTTGTAAAGACAAAGCTTGCAGAGAGTGCGTCGTGAATATAGGTGTCATAAGTTTATCCCGTGACATTACTTTGCTTTGATTCCTCACAAATCCAACTTTTGATTGAAGGATAAAAAGGGATGAGCCAAAACAGAAACACGCCTGAAACCTGCTAGTAGTGCCAAGCGATTGAGATGAATCTGCGGTGAGCTACTCGAACGCCTCGCCTCGGTAAATATTAGCATTCAGCTCCAGCCGTGTGTGGGGAAAGCAGGGAAAATGTCAGGCCAGAAATTGAATAGAAGATGTATATCAACCAAATGCCTTACGTGCTGCCCCAAACGATCGGAGGCAAAAGGATTTTCCCCATGTTGCCGAGATCGGAGATGCTAAAAATACTAATGGATGTAGATGCTCAGTGTCATAACCCCCAAGAGCATTTCCGATTCCCCTTCGAATTAGAGGTAGCAGGATGCAGTATGATGACTTTTCTCCCCACTGGTAATGGGCAATGGATGGAAGATTCTGAGATTAATGGCCACCTGAACCCTACTGAGATAAGTCCCCCACCTGTCATGTTGGTTTTACCTTTTCTAATGGAATGTTAAGCCTCCCTGAGATCTGGTCAGATCTCATCTCCCTCTCAACACCCAGTAAACATTCAGGGCCAGGTGTACTAAAGCTTTTGCTGCAGTTTAGGGGTGCAAATATGACGGATCCTTCTTGTGTACAGGACTAATGGAGCAGTTTATACCCCACCAAAATGCATCCGTCATACATATCTGAGTGGAGATATTGGACGTGTGGTTGATTACATATTCCTCGAGGCGACTAATTCAAGTCCAGAAGGTAACCTAGTTTGAGAGAAATAATGGTGCTTCAAAAGGTTCTTTGAGCTTTGAAATGCCACAGATGAACCACTTTTGGTTCCAAAAAGAACCATTTTTGTAATACAGATGAGTGCGAGTGTGAAGTGCCTTTAAATTGGTGAAGAACGGATCCTCACACTCACACATCTCTATTACAAACATGGTTCTTTATGGAATCAAAAGTGTTCTTCTAAGTTCTTCTATGGTATTGCTCAATCTTTTGAAGCCTCTTTTGTGTTTGTGTGAACATGCCGATACGATCTTCTCTAACTAAGAACTGTGATTTGATCAGATCAGAACACTGTGCACCAATTAACAATCAACTCCAGTACGATCATGAGATGAACCACACTCCTCCCGCCTCTCAGCTGTAGTCTCATTTGTAGATTAAGCAACAACATGGATATGGTCATCATCAAACGTACACTCGTAAAACTGTATTCTGCTAAATGAATTTCTACTGGCTGTACATCTCTGTCCGGCTCTATGATTCACATGTAGTAGCAGCAGGCAATGCTCCTAAATGCCATCTGTCAAACCTTTCAACTTCATGCTATTTCTCTCTCTTCCCCAGGTTTCTCATCATTGCTGTTTCCTTGGTGCTGCGTCAAAACACATGTTCATTAGTCGCCAGTCTCCCCAGGTCCTTGTTATTTTTCCATGCCTTGATCTCTGTGACTTTGTTAGAATTGTATTACGGCAATGACCTGCAGGGCATTAGGGCAGACTAGATCTTTGCCCATTATTACAGTCCGTTTCTGTGGCCTGATCATGATTTAACAAAAGCTTGAGCCCAAAAACCCTTTGCTGGTCTGTGCATGCATAAAACAAGCTTATTAACATTTTTTGCATACAGTCAGCAACTTATCTGACACATGTTCAGTTTCATTAGTTAAGTCTGAATGAAATATTTATCCTGATGGGCAGCAGAAATCTGTGAAATCAGCAGATCAATACAATTGAAAGTATTGTAGAACTGTAGTGAAACGGGTGAATCAATGGACTTCCAATTGGCCATCCTGCCAAAAACATGCTAAAATGTTAAGTAAATGTTAAGTAATCTTGTGGTATTATACATATACACTATCTATCCAAATGTTTGTGGACACCCGTTCTAATGAATGAATGAATTACTGGAGTAAATAAACATGACACCATGCTTAATGCCAGGGGTATAAAGCCCCCCAGCATTGGGCTGTGGAGCAGTGGAACTCAGTGTTCTCTGGAATGATGGCGCTTCGTCCAATAGTTTTGGGATTGGTTAGGGAGTTCGAAATGAGGTCACTAACTAGCTCACTAGCTCTTGCCATTGAATGCAATCAAACCTTCCCAGCAATACTCCAAAATCTAGTAGAAAGCCTCCCCAGGACAGCATAGACAACTACTCCAACAAAAGCAGCATAACCTCTTTTTTTTTATTTGGTGTCCCAATACTTTTGTGCATATATTTTTATTTTAGTGCAGATGTTTAGTGTCACGGTTTATCTATCAGCTGCTGTTTGCACTATGTGAACATTTTATGACAAATGGCTTCATTTATACTTAAACTTGGCATAAAAACTCATCACATTTAAGTTTAGAAATTTCCATTCATTTAATATAATGGAAATAACTTGTAATTTGGCTTGGATACATTTTATGACATGGATAAAATTCATGGACTATTTGTATTCGTTATGTCAAATTCAGTGAAAAACAGGAACTACACTCTAAAATGTGCTTGAAAAATGCATTTTTACGTTTATTTACTGCAGAGGATGCAAATGTTAATTTTTTTTATTTTATAATCTAATCTGTATAGGGGTATCCAAACCTTTGCATACAGCTACATATGTGTTGAACAGCAGAAAACCTTCATATCATAATTCTATTTTTATGATCATTTTTGACCAATTCATGCAGTGTCACTGGTGTGAAACACCAAATACTGTTCTAAGTAGTTAAAGCGTCCTCTTGTGGAGAATCTTCAGACTGTGGGATGTATGTGAGTGAGTGAGTGAGTGAGTGAGTGAGCACTGGCTCTATCTACAGGAGATTGCCAATTTAATCCCTGGTGAAGCCACATCCATCTGTGGTCAATAGTCCCAAAGAGCATAATTAACCTTGCTCCCTCTTATGTCAGCATGATGTCAGTAGCCAGTCTAGCCATCTGATAACTGACTTCATGGCTATTGCAGGGCACAATAGTATTTATTGCAGGTGCAATGGAATTTAACCTCCATTCATGGCAGTGAACATACACACACACTACTAGTATTGATCACACACCACCAAAGTGGTGAGTAGTCACCTCAGCAGCCAGATGCTCAAGGGCACCTCATCTGTAAATGTTGAGGGAGGAGAAAGTGCTGTTCCTTCTGTACAGGGGATCAAACCAATAACCTTCTGGTCTCAAGCCCATTTTTCCAACTTTCAGGCCACAGCTGCACACAAAACCCCATCATTGTCAGATGCCACTTTGGATTACAGGTTCCTGCTTTCCTGTGTTTAGTGTGTCCCCTTATATTAGATGAAAGCTATACTTTCTATTACTTTGTATATTAAAAATATCAAATATAACTGTTCAGTCTTTTTTAGATGCTCATTTCCAAAGTTCCAGCAAATGGCTCAATGGTCTATGATTGGTGGTATCAAAAGCTTCATCAGATGATCTTTAACCAGTAAATTTGCCATTAGTTCCAAGCTGTAATTGTACAAGAGATACTTTGGGAAATTTGCTGAGTACTCGAAAGAGACAGAACAAGTCCACACCCCTCCATACAGACAGCTCACCCCTCCAGGCCTGTCACTGCCTCTGTCTCAATGATCGAGCACACATCCTTGCTCTTTCTACTCCCACTTTACAAACATTTACCAGGCCCGTGCCGCCACAAACCCCGGCCGCTCAAGGACATTGTTGACACAGCCTCTGAAAGACATATTGTGAGGAAGTATCAGCGGCGCCATTACCGCTCCGCTGAGCAAAAACACTCCTAACTGAATTAAGCTTTAAATAGTTCCTCTATGGGGACGCCGAAGGTCGCAAAGAAGGGTTTCCTGAGAGCTCCAACCTTTTCTTTTTCAGACAAAAGAGCAAGGGTCGGTTCGGAATGCCATATCAGATACGGCTGCCACGTAACCGAACCCGAAAGCATCCTCTTCTTCTAAGGACATTCAGGCTAAGGATAGAAGGTTAATCCTTGTGGTATTGATTCTGATGGTTGTAAGCTAATTGAAAGAACTTGCGTAAATGCTTACAAGAGAAGTTAAACTGTCTAAATCGTCTTGGGACATGAGGAGGAAAAAAAACAGATCTGAAGGCCGAGGTTTCATCAAGCAGTTCATCTTGTCTGCTGATTCACAACCTATATATGTTTTGTTGCTAACCCTTAGAAATCTTGACATAATGTAATTGCATAATTACTAGGGATATGCAGATCTGATGCAGTGAGTCAATCCATGCATATTCTAATGGATCTGGTATTGGCTATTTTAATCCCAATGCAGTTCCAGAGTCTTTGTTTTAACGACAGTGTTGAGAGCACCATCTGGCTTCCTCAAGGCACTTAAAAGCTCCTAAAGGGTTCTTGGTCTGGACATACAGTACAGTGCATGTACCATGTTAGGCTGCTTGTCCAAGATGATACATGCACTCATTTACAGTATTAAATATCATGAAGTTTTTGGCCTTTCATTAGCAACATAAACACAAACACCACAAAACAAAAACAGCCACAACACACACGTCCCCCACCCCCAGCTTAAAGCATAAAGTCACTCAGCTAGCCCATATACTATATATTCTGTTGAGCAGGGGGGAAAAAAGTCCTGTACAGCCTGGGAAGTCTCAAAGCCACAAAGAACAACAATGTCAACATCACCAGTTCAGGAAACATCCCAGCCATACAGTAGCTGTGGTGGCAGACCTTTGAAAAACGTCCGAGCCGCAATGTAGAGTCACTTCGGTGGCAGGTCTGGGAAAGAGGATTCTCTTGGGCAGCAGCCATGGAGAACATCTAAACTGTTGTGCAGAGTCACTTCTACAGCGGGTCTAGGAAAGCATCCAAGCTGCAACACAGGCAACGGCACACAGCAGGTAAAAATGCCCCAAATTCAATCTTTAACGCCATATGTGACACAAACGTGTTATCTGTTTGGCAGTGTACAAAATATGAGCCACTTTGGGCCACTTTCATATTGGAAATTTCATCTTGAAATTCCTCATAAATACATGCTAAGGAGAAGGAAAAAGGGACAACAGCAGTGAAGAAGGTTTTTGGTGGCAGGATTTCCAATAACAGACCTATAATATAATATAATATAATTTGGGGTGATGTCTCAGTTCCAACTTTATTAGAAGGCACATATCACAACCACGCCGTGTTTGAAGAAATTGGATATAATGTAGACTGTGTGAACAGACAAAAAAATAATTCTAATTTGGTAAAAAAACACTGTACCTGCTATGTGAACGTAGCCGTTAAGTCACATTACTGGCAAGCCTAAAAAAACCATCCTAGCTACGACGTAGAGCAACTTTGCTTAAACTGTTGTGGATCATTGATTTTAGCCCTGGTTCGCTTTACAGTTCGAACCAAAAGGGAAAAAGGTGGCTTATGACGGAAGTATGACGGAAGCCTTCAAATAGAGGTCTGCGTATGGCAGGCAGGTCTCGTCCCGCTTGTTTGGTGCGCACCAGAGTGCGAAAGGCAGTGTTCACACTTATTCTGATGAACCGCACTAACCGAGCAACCGCACCAGGGTTCATTTTAATCAAACCAAAGCTATAAAGTATAACACACCCTATATGCTGTATATTTATTGAGGGTTATCATCTGATATTCCTGGTTTGTGAAAGATTGAGAACAGTAAAGCAGTCATTGCACGATTTGATTTGATTATAATTCAAAAGGGCTGGGATACGACGATAAGGCGATTATTAATGCATCTTGATGCATTTTTATTTTTCTATACAGGGCTTCTTTTTTCTCACTCTGTGAACCTACTTGGTACTTTTAAAGCAAAGTATAAGTAACATAAGTAATCCATTTATTTTCTATATGTCTCATTAATAAAAAAAAAGGAAGCACTGTGCCAAGCCACACGGAAGATTTTGGAAAAACATGGAAATGTGTTTGAAACTTCCTAGTAGCCTAGATACAGTGGGAAACTTGAGTGATCGCTTAAAGACAAGGTTTAGCATGTGGACATAGCTGTTTGCCCGGTTTAGCTTTGTGGAGCTTAACAAAAACATGTTGGATCTTAACAAAATCAACAGTCCGGGCACTAAACTTCAGCACATTACGTTATCAGTTAACCTTTGAGTGGATTCAGAATTGTCAAAATCGTCCACGTCCACATCGAGATGTATCTAAGAATCAGATTTTCCAACCATCACTACTGCATTGAATGTAAACAATGGAAAGAACATACTTGCCCTCAACAACGTAGTGAAATATCTGTGGAAGGCCAAGTAGTATCTGGCCAAGTAGAGGCAAGGTTTAGCGTGTGGACATATCAATTTACCCACATCAGCAGCAACAACCTTGTTGAAGCTTTAGAAAATCAACACTGGTACACCCCACAAACAGTCTAGGTGCTGAACTTCTGCACTTTTCCATTCCATTAACATTATGTTATCAATTAATATTTATAATGGATTCAGAATTGTCCACGTCGAGATGCATCTGCGAATCAGATTTCCCCCCCACCACCACTGCATTGGATTTACACAACGAAAGAACATCCTTGTCCTCAACAATGTGGTGGAATCTCTGTGGAGGTGAAAATACAGAATTTCAGAAGATGAAAGCAAGAGGACAGTCGGGCTAAGTGGGGAAGCAGTTGTGACTGGGAGGAAGCACCTTTGGTACTTAGCACTGCTTAACCTGAATACACCACCACCAATCACCAATCTTGAAGGCACTTACAAACACATCCGAACAGGCATGCCACACTGAAAATGAAGGAGCTTTGAATTTGATGAACATGATGATTCAGATGTGTAAGGTGGTTGCAAAATGAATGCAAGGTGTTACATCAAGACAGTTCTTGTCCAAACAAACAAACAAAAGACAGCAATTGTGTGTTTATGGCACAGATCTTATTAATGTGCCACCACTTGACATTTATCATAAACCGTTCTTCTCAGTGTACTAAATAAACTGCATTCATGATATGTTTCTGTGAATCAGTTATCTGCAAGTGTGGTATCATTATATTAATTTGTTCTCACTCTTAGCTCACTGAAGCAAGCAGTTCTGACAAATGTCTGATCAATACCACATTTAAATACACAGACATTCACTACATATCAGTGGATGATTGCGTTTAAATAGTAAAACACAGTATGTTCTCTAGATTGACTTTAACCCCTCTATTCTGTTCTGGTTCAGTTGGCCTGATTTACAAGTTTCCTCTTCAAAACATGTAGTTTGTTAAGTCTGATTATCATCATTAGCTCTAATGACTCCACCCACACAGGGCATCAGAACACAAAACATTTTAACAAGTTAGCTCATTTTCATTAAATGTTGGGTGTTTTGTTTAACATTTGTACTCCCTTGGTGTTCCTGGTCAAAAATGATCGACCATTAGAAATGAATAGGTGAGACTACTGTAAGGGTATAAAACTGGGTTCAGGTGCATGCCTGTTCATCAGATGGACACGGTTGCCTCTCCCACACCCTCATATGCATGCGTAACATGCCTGTACAACGAGTTTGTGGTGTGGATGGAGGTGGATTCAGGCTGGAGGCAGGATAAGTTCAAGAGGAGACTGTTCTTAGAGGAATACCTCGTCCTGCAGTTTGAGATCTTGATACAGTACTGAACTTCAGATTGTTCGGTCCAATTATGAGATTCAGGACTATTGCGGAATGAATTCCCATAGAAATGAATGGGGTGAATTGAACATTGAATATTCATTCTAAAAACAGATTGGTCTGATAGGATTTCCTGGCCATGTCAGGCTTTAAGTACTTATGCCAAAAGTACAGCCTCTAATAGAGGATCCAGTACCACTTGATGGGTACCAGAGCAGTCACGGCACTGCTAATTTTGAAATCCCCAAAACGCAAAAACTATCGTTTAAACATGATGAAAAGATCCATCACAGCATCAGGTGATATTTATGTATTATTATGGACTTATAATGGGCCAGTCATTTTGCTTAACATGAAATGGAGACAGCAGGAGGGTTAACCTTGAACTGACCTCACAGAATGTCTTCAAATGTGCTTGTCTCTGTCTCTTTACCAGAATGTTCCGGTCCTCTTGGCATGGAAGGCGGCATCATCTCCAACCAGCAAATCACTGCCTCCTCCACCCACCGTGCTCTCTTCGGCCTGCAGAAGTGGTACCCCTACTTTGCCCGTCTCAACAAGAAGGGTCTGGTGAACGCCTGGACGGCTGCCGAGAACGACAGATGGCCCTGGATTCAGGTAACAGATGCACCTGGGGAGACTGGGCCTGGACAAAAAGTCCACCGACTCTGAATGAATGTGTAGATAGCTTGAACCCTTGCATCTTAATAATGGAAGCAAACAGGTTAGTTTGGCTTTGTTGCACGAGATGCACATGAAAATGGATTGATGGTCTAAAACTGATTATCTGGTTACAACGGCACCTATTAGCGGGTGGGAACTGCATATTAGTTGCTTTTTGAAGGTGATGTGTTGAAAGTAGGAAAAATGGTCAAGCCTAAGGATCTGAGCCACTTTGACAAGGGCTAAATAGTGATGGCTGGACAACTGAGGATGAGCATCTCCAAAACTGTAGGTCTTGTGTTACAACTGTGCTTAGTTGTAACACAAGTAGTCCAGGGAGGAACAACCAGTGAACCAGTGACCCAATAATCATTGATGTGCTGTGGAGCAAAGGTAAGCCTTTCTGGATGGATGTCTTGGTGCCAGATACCAGAAGATGCCTTTGGAGGTCTTTGCAGTCCATGCCTCAATAGATTTGCACAATATTAGGCATTTTATTGGTACACTTTTTTCCATGTACAGTGTGTTTTTTCCATGCATAATGTCCTCTAGCCCTTTATCAACGGGCACTTTCTGACCACAGCACCGCTGTTGGCTGGATATATGCAGATGGTGGACTATTCTCAACCTTTTGGCGATGCTACTCTGCCTTAGACACTTGTACCCACAACCAACCAGAATGGTCCACCAGCCAACGAATAGCTGGTCAGCAGTGGCCCTGTGGTGATCTCTTTATACTGATGGAGGTTGGCTGAGAAATTGTGTAGCAACAGATGGGCTACAGTCTGCACTGTACATCAAACAGCACAGATTTGGTAGAAAAATGGCCACTGAGTGTAGGTTTTAAGTGAGAATGATCTAATAAACCTATGGTAGTACTTATTGTACATGAAGAACGCCTGATTTCGACATCCTCAACCGGCAAGTGGTGCATTCTTTCAATCGCTTCCTGAGAGCTCAAAAGCTAGCGCAAACAGTGGACCTAGGACACAATAGATACGCTATTTAGAATTCAGACTGGGTCTGTAGAAACTGGTTTAAAGTTGCTGATGCATTGTACATCTTTATACAGGGCTGATTGATGGTGATGTTGTGGAACTGACACAGCAGCATATCAATGCTTTGCCATGAGATTTTTTCTATATACTTTAGTATGCTTTGAAACTATCTGCAGCCAAGTACATTTGATTGATATCCCAGACAATCACTGTGGAGGGAAGTCTCACTCCATTTACTTTCACTTTCACCGACGAGTGGCCCCTGTCAAACTCCTATTCATTCTTTAAACATATCTTTGTAAAGGCAGAGCAGCTCAGCATCCGTCATTTAATGAGCATTCTCAGTATACTCATTTGTCTCAACAGGGCTGCAGAAGACACACTCACCTTTGTGATATGCTTAACTTTGGAGGGAATTGGGCAGTGAAGTACAGTTGTCACATCACCACAGTCTTCTCTCAAACTGTTCAACTGAGAAAATCCCAGTTGATGAAAATCCTAGGAAAAGGCAGCTCGTTGATTTAGATACATTTCTGAGCATTTTGGCTCCAGCATGTTACACTGCGGCCTATCAGAGAGTCTTTTTGTGGTGTGAATGGGTCAGGCATTTTATATGCTCTTTGGCTGGGAAATAAAAGTGAAACAAAAGCCCTAGCAAAACGGGTTAATAGAGCATTGGTCAAGATTCCTGTCCATCATCACAGAGCACAGCTCTAAAATCTGAAATCTAATCATACTACCCAAGTTCTCCACATATTCTTCATGGTGTAGCGGTGGTGTTTGGCCAGAATGGGCATCAAGTTCTCATATCAGAGAGGTGTGATGGTTAGTAATGATTAGCTGCTGTGAGAATTGTCAAGTATATTCCCTGTCTGATAGTTCTTTGTAATGAGCTCCCATAAGATTGTCATTCACTACCTGTGTTAGCTAGTTAGCATGGGCTGCAGCTGACCAGTATTACATACATTTCTCTAAAGAAGGAGGTTCACCCAAAACTTTCTAAGTGATCCAGCAGATTTATCTACTTCACTCACTAGGTTAAGTCACTAAGACAGCGGTTATATACCTGTAGCATCACCAACTCTGTGCCCAACTTCATCCCCTTCACATGTAACAAGTATCTCCATTTTAGAAAAGCACTTCCAATGTTGACTCTTGTTTAGCACGTTTTTGTGTCATGTATATTTTTGGCCACAGTAATGCTTTACAGACTAAAATGTGGGTGGTGAAATTGGGGTTTGGTGTGATGGAGTAACGGGGTGTTGAGGAGATGGGGAGAAGTTATGGGGATAGAGGACATTGAAGTGGAATAATACTAATCAGTGTAAACACAGACAAAGAGCCGGCCCAGGATGTCGATTAATGCTCCTTTAAACACATATTGAAGCTAGACTTGAGTAAAGGACTCCCTACAATGCCCTTTATCCTCTTAAAAATAAAGGTGCTACAAAGGTTTTTTTTTTTAAGATCTATCTATTGGTTCTACGTATAAAGAAAGATTTGTGTTCAAGAGATTTGATGATACAAAGCATTTAAATTGGTAAACAACCTTTACATCTACCTCTGCAAAACCTTTTAAAGGTTTGTGACACAATTCCTTTACAAATACAGTTCTTTATAAAACCAAAAAAGATTTTAAGCACCTTTATTTTTAAGTGCACTTGTGATTAATTCATTTTGGATGCATTTTTATATGGATTCATTATAAGTGCTAAACATTTTTAATGTGTTGAATTATGCATACACTGATACACTGGTCCTGATTGGCCATTTCCTGCATCAGATCTATGCCGGCGCATCCTACTAATTATCACATACACACCTGTTTCTCATTTGTGTAATTGTTAACACACACACACACACACACATACACACACACACACATACATACATACATTCATACCCACACACCCAAATATATACATACACACATACATACATACATACACACAAACGCAAATGACTGCACTCTTTGCGAAGTCATCCATTTATCTCCCACATTCCTGAGCTGTTCATTGTGCATCTTTTCCAGTTCCTCATATGTTTGCTATTCTTGTATTTCATAGACATCCTTGATGTTTTCTATGTCTATTGTCAGCTTTTGGATAACGAGCAGGGCTATGCCTTTGTTAGCGCTGTCTGCTTGTACACTGACCCATGCTGCTTATAACAATGATGAGTTTTAGATGTGTCCAAAAAATAACAAAAACAAATTTAAGGTATGAAATGTAAGTATTATTCAATAAGACACTTTGCTGATGCACAGCATGATGCTGCCTGTTTAGTGCTTGGCGCTTCTGTCTTTAAAAGACAAAGTTCTTATATGGCATCACTTAAAAGAACCTTCTGTAGCACCTTCATTTTTGAAAGCCAATGCCGATTTGCCACAAGTGGCCAGAGTCCGAGAGAGCACTATCGGCTGGGCAGATGCCGTCTGTTAGATAGCAAGATGGTGGCTTGCTTCACATGTATTGGAGGAGACATGTGGTAAGTCCTTACCCTCCTAGTGTCAGGAGCATTGCTAGTGTTAGGGGGAGCTGGCAGAATCTAATTGGGTAGGGGGAAAAAAAAGGGGGGGGGGTTGGCCTTCTGACCAATTATAAAAATGAAAAATAATAATAGGTGTATTTAATACATCAGGAATTTATGGCACACAGCAGTTTTTTTTTAACAAACTAAATGATATAGCACACAAAACTGTTTGACTTCTTAAACTTGCCTTTAAAATTTAATTAACATTTTATAACCTTAGAAATCTGTATGTATTTTTCTGGTACATGCAGTGCACAGGTGATCCACAGGTGATCCACAAAACATTTTTGTTTTTAAGGGTTATCTATGTAATTCATTTGATTGATTAATTTAATTATTATATATTATTGTTATGATTTAGATATTACTTTTAAAACTATTTTAGATCATTATTAAAACATTTTTTAATGAATAAATGATGAGCCCATGATGAAGAGGTAAAAAAATATAATATATAATATATAAACTCTTGACTTTAAAGGGTTAATTATTAAACTCCTAAACAGCTTTTTGTGTTTTAAAGGACCTAAACCTTTGAACACAAACACAAAGTCTCTGACTACCTCTGCAAACCATACCACTTACTCCTCCATCCATATAAAAATTGGCCAATTAGAATTTACTGTCACAGAAAGCAATGCATTTATTTACTTTATATCCATCTAGACAGTCTACAGCAGTTTAGCCCCACCCATTCATATGAAATAGTGTTTCAGCTTGAATTGCGTTTTACGTGAGGTATCACACACAGGGCATCCCATCAGAACAGAGCTCATATTTGCATACATCTATTAAGTCTTGGTGGCAGGTTAACGGTGCCTGTTTGTTTTAAATAGTAGGGTATGGCCCTTTAAAAGTGGCAGGACCACACAGTCTCAATGAGAGTTTTCTTTTCTTTTTATATTTATTTATTATATAAAGACGGAGGGTATCGACTGCGAACACAGTGTAGCTGTTGCTCGCGGCGACAGCGTCAGACTTGGGCAGAAAGAGAGGGGGCAGAAGGAGAAGCTGGGGAAAGGAGTGAGAGCGAGAGGAACATGAAGTGGTGTTTTTAGGGTGTTTGTCTGACTTTAATGATGTCATGTGGGAGCGGGTTCTCAGTGCTTTGGAACAGTGCACTTGGGGGGGGGCTGCAGGGGAATTGGGAGGGGGCTTACTGCAATACGCTCTGGTAATTGCCACATGACCTGATCTTCAACCACAGGAACAGGAAAAGCCGGGGCACTGCGGGTTAAATCAGAAAAAGTGCTTGTGTTGCCTTTTTGTCTGTATTTCTTTGGCTGCTGTTTCTCTCTTTCTCTTTCTTCTGTCTGCTAATCTCTCTCGCTCAGCCCTGCTTTGGGCGGTGTAATACTAAGTAGCAAATAAATCACCCCAACACCTACAGCTGTTAATAATTGATCACAGAAATTGTGTTTATCATTATTTCTGTGTGTGTGTGTGCATGTGTGTGCATGCGTTGGTGAGCGGGATATTTGTGTGCACTGTCTTCATCTTCACATGCGCTTGCTTCGTGACACTCAAGGGAAATTTCTTGTGCCTTGGAGTGGACAATTTCCAGATTATACTTCAGAACATGAGACAATTTATGACTGAAATAGCGATGCTCGCTGGTGTCTAGATGGTTCAGTCACACATACACACACACACACACACACACACAAACACCCCTGGATACAGTGCTGGAAAAAAAAAGATCTGCCCCCTTCTCTCATTGTTTATGTCATATTTAAATGTGTCAGAGAGTCCAATTCATTTTAATATTGCATAAAGACAACACACCATGCAGCTTTTCTGCCATTGCTAATGTTCTAAGACTTCTGTGAACCGCGGTAGGAGCTATTATGCACAAATGGAGAAAAAAAAAATAAGGGTGAACCTTCTCAGGAGTAGCCAGGCGACCACAAACCTACCAAGAGCGTATCAAAGACCCATTCAGGAGGTCAGAAAAGAAGGCAGATAAACATCTAAAGAACTACAGGCCTTACTTACACAAGTTAAAGTCAATGTACATGATTCAACAATAAGAAAGACACTTGGCAAAAACAACATCTGTGGTAGAGTTGCAAGGTGCAGATTATAGCAGACTCACATTTGCCAAAAAACATCTAGATTATTAAAGGTTGGGAAAATATTCTTACTAATGAGTCAAAGGTGGAACTTTTTAAAGGTAACTCCAAATTTTACCACCAAAGCTGGAGCTGGTAGTGTGATGGTCTAGGGCTGTGAAATTACGACTTATCATAATTGATGGAACCATGAATCCTGCTCTCTAGCAGAAAATCTTGACTGAGAATATCCACCCTTTAGTTTGTGACCTAAAGCTCAAGTGCAATTGGGTTATGCAGCAGGACAATGATCCAAAGCACACAAGTGGATTCACCTTTAAGTGGTTTAAAAGGAACAAAAATTAAGGTTTGGGAGTGGCCATGTCAAAGTCCTGACATCAGTAACATTGAGATGCTGTGGCAAGACCTTAAACGGGCCGTCCATGATCCAAACCCCTCAAACGTAGCTGAATTCAATTTTACAAATAAGAGAATAGCACACCCAAAGGTGGCACAACTAGTTATTAGTTATTAGACAGTTTTCAGACCTTTTTACATTGTGATTTTGGTTTTGAATAAATCTGTATCTTCAATAAAGGATCATTTAATTTATTTAAATGTGACAAACAAAAACTGAAGAGATTAAATGCTTAGGGCAAAAGCTTTTCATAGCATTTTATACAGCATAACTGCTATACATGCAGAAGACTGGAGTTCTGACACATTGCTCAGTTCCTCCAGTCATGCCAAGAGACAGGAGATGCGTAAGGTAAAGTAATTAAGCATGATAATTACATTATAGTACTCAAGCAGCAACAATTAGGCCCTTAATAGATACAAGACATTCGGAGTCATTTATTTAATGTCTTTATTGTACTGTCCAATGAATCGCTGTGTTGTTTGATATAATATACTGAGTTATGTTTTGGTTGACATAATTGATTGCGACGCATAAATCTGATTTCTTCCTTTCTTGCTGATGCCGGTTGTAATCCGTGGTGTGTATGCGTGGGCCCATTAATTCCAACCCAATTTGCCAAATGTGGGTCAGGTTAGTAATATAGGCATTATTGAACCAAATCATGAATCTCGCAGCAGCTATTCCTGATATTAATGAAATGAATTTTGCCCTGACGTCACTGTGCAAAGATTTGCCAAGCAGGATAAGCTCACTCTGGCATTTAACAAGGCATTTATAGACTGAGGCTAGTCAGGAACACTTCTTAAAAATAAAGATGCTTCAAATGGTTCTCTTAGCGATGCCATAGAAGAACCACTTTTAATTATTTATAGAACCGTGTTTGTAATGGAGAAGGGAATTAAACTGGTAAAGGACATCTGGTAACTGGGTAATCATTAAAAGTAAATGGGTAAATAGCAAAGCACTTTGTAAGTCACTCTGGATAAGAGCATCTGCTAAATGCCATAAATGTAAATGTAAAAGTATTAGGTGGTAAGTATAAGTTTGCTGGCCAACATGATCAGCGTGTCCAAGCTTGTCGACCAGCATGACTAAGCTGGCTGGGAAGCATGACCAAGCTTCTTGACCAGCATAACCAAGCTTGTCGACCAGCATGGCCAAGCTGGTTGAGCAGCCTGACTAGTTCATCAGTATGACCAGCTTGACCAAACTGGTCAATCAGCTTGGTTAAGCAGATCATGCTGGTCATGCTGATAGAACTCAAATGAAAACACATGTGCTACACTGGTCAGTTAGCCCAACCAGCTTGCCTACCAGCATAAGGTATATCTTTACCTTGGTGACCAGCTTTTCAACCACCTTGAACATCAAGAACCAGCTTAGACCATCTGAATCCAACTACCAGTTCTGGTGTTGCTCAAAAATACTTCTACAAAACCTTGCAATGAACTACTGAATGGAATCATATGTATTTGAATACGAATTTGATCCTGCGTTTGTGGATTTGAAGAAGCCAGGCAAGTTATTTATTTCAGAAAAAATGTTTCTTCCTCCAGCTCCTTGCCACTGTCGCCGTTGGCTTGCTCACTGGGGGTATTTTTCATGTCTTTTTATGTTTGTTTTTTTTTTCTTGTCTTTTACTAATTACTGATTGTAAAAAGCTGCTTTGTGACAACAACAGTTGTAAAAAGCGCAATACAAATAAATCTGACAAATAAATAATGAAAACAACTCATAAGCCTCCTTAAAACGGCTTGAGTAGCTGCCCCAGTTTACCAGTAAATACCTTGTCCTACTTTGTCAGTATGGTAGCCTAAAATGGGTTACATGGCGGTTGTACTGTGATTTATATACATAAGAAACTTAAATAAGGTAAAAGAAGTACACCTAGAGTTTATAATTTTGGAATTAGGAATACTGGTGTTGAGCCAACATTTCTCTTACTGCTAGTCATGTTTGCATTGTTCAGTGGAATATGATAGTAGCATGCTCTGCATTTTTAGCATTTATATGGACACTAGAAGTCTTTCTAAACTGGCATCACCGTTAGCTGGTACACTTGTATTGGATTCTCTGGAACAAAGTTCTCACACTCATCTCAGCTGGGGCAGAACGTCAGAAATCATCCTGGCATTCGCCGTTTCTCCACCTTTCTGACTTTCGAGCTACAAAAACATCCGCGCTCTGCCAGCAGGGCCTCACAGCCAGGATTGAAATGCGTAGTGCTTCAGGCGACCGGTGTAATGCAGGCTTTTTCAAATGACACTGGAGACTAAAGGCAAAAGATAGTAAGTGAAGGGAGTTCATGCCTCACAGGCCCGAGACGGATCGACTCCGTTGACTGAAACACTCACCTGTTATAAACACAAGCTGCTGTTCTGAAGAGAGATTTGAACTGAATGCCACACGTAGCTCAGGACTACAGAAGGCCGGAGCTGATGCTACAGTATGATGTGAACATGATTCAACACAATTACAATAAATTAACGCTTTATTTTGATTGTGTATTAACAGATGTTGTATAGACACGTACCTTGTTTTGAACAGACTTAAGGCTCTCTTTTTAACCCTAGTCTCACAAGCCATCTTCAAAATGTCTGGTGTTTTTCATTGCTTGAAAATATTAGAACCTCCCACTTTAACAGGAAGGGGCACTTTGAGTGACAGACAAAACGTCCAGTCACAGCACTGTTTTCATATGTGTGGGGAAACTCCACTTACATATCTTGCTCTGAAAAGCTCATTACTTATCAGGATTTTTATCAGGGCTGGTTCTAGTGATAACCAATTTAAGCAGTATTTTAGGGCCCGCCGAGCCATTTGCCCCCACAAGCCATTTTCCCCCACTGTTATCAGATTAACATGGGCATGTTGAAACTACACAAAATATATAGACAAAAGTATTGGGACACCTGCTCATTTCATTGTTTCTTCCAAAATCAATATTAGTATTAAAGTATCAGTATTAAAACTGTTGTTAATCCTGCTTTTGTAGTATGAAGTAACTGTCTCTACTGTCCCAGGAAGGCTTTCTTAGATTTTGGAGAATTGCTGTTAGGATTTGGTTGCAAATTAGTGACAAGGTCGTTAGGAAGATCAGGATGTTGGATGATCATCACCCCACCTCATCCCCAGCTTATCCTAAAAGTATTAAAAGAAGTACCAAACAAAATTCTAGTGAACACAGTTCCACTGCTACACAGCTCAATGCTGGGGGGCTTTGTACCTCTCTAGCCCACGCCTGGCATTACAGATGGTGCCAATGGGTTCATGCTCCAGAGAGTCATATTCTTTTTGTAATATGTCTCTACAGGGACTAGACAAGCTGTATACATGTGTGTATTTGCATAGCTGTATCAGCAATGGGTGCCACTTAAAGTAGCTGAATGCATTCACTAGAGGAGGTGTCGACAAACATTTGGATGTATAGTGCATGTTGAGCTGCTAGGGAGCAATGAGTGGGGACGGGCAGCTATAACCCCCCAAGTTATAATCATACACAATTCCATACCCAACAGCCTTTAGGTAACTTTCAGTTTTGAGTATGTGTAAATAAGCTACAGAGGTTCATCTAAATAAAGCCTAACTGAAAGAATCAGCAAAAATGCCACACCATCCATGTAATGTATGCCATTTTCCTTTATACACAAACTTGCAGTAATTCATTATCAGAACAGATGGCTGAAAACAAAACATCCATTAAATATAGAAACTTGCTTTTTTGTTTACACTCCATGACACATCTCTCGCTCTGCCTCTCCCTGGATACATACACACACGCACTTGTATTGACATCATTTGTGGGGCATCTCCATTGACTTCAAACCTGTATTACTGCAACCAACAATGCTATATCTACACCTAACCCAATGCTAACCTTAGTCCACAAACTAATGTGGACCAGCCAAATGTCCCCACAGTGTCAAACAAGCTGAAGGTGTTCCTCATCCTGGGGTATTTGGTTCCCACCACTGGCTAAATACACACAACCCCACTCATACACATGCTAACCAGCGAGAAGGCCAATGCTAATGTGCTGTGTAGGCGTGTACTGTATGCTTTCATGGCTGCCAGCTCGCAGTTCTATGCAGCGTGCTCGACTGAAAATGATCCTGAAAGACACCAGCAGCAACCAGACCTTTGGAGAGGCACCAGAAACCCTCCCAGGGGGGCACATTTCCCTCTGAACAGCAGTGTAGGCTAGCATGCCATCTAAACCGCTTCTGTACCACACTGACAAACGTGGGTATACACAGAGAGTTGAAAACTCACTGGTCTTTTGTCACATTATGGACTTGATGTTTAACCCACGTGAGCCTAAGGTCACCATTCCCATTGCCAAGCGTCAACCTTACAAATTCTCCTGTGGCTGAGTGCATTCAAATCATCAAAGCAATGTTAACCAAAACACTGCAATATTATATACTATTATATAATGTTGCTAGACCATGGAGCACTGTAGTGTTACTAGGATTGAAAAATTTGACCTCACGTCTCTTTATAATCAAGCAGTTAGACAGTTGTGCCACTTACAAGCTGTAAAACTCTATTACATAAAATTGCTATATATACTCTGCTCTAGACAATTATTCTAAGCAACATTATGTAGCATTTTTATGTTAAAATAGCATCTCCACTGAATGTAACTTGGTGGAGCTACATAGGACCGCTTGTGAAATTATGCAACGCTGCATAACCAGAGTCATATCCTGTAATGTTACTGTACTGCATTAGTCCACATACTCCTTTCACTTTGAGTGACATTTCTGTATCTCACAGCTTGTCCAGAAATGCATGTGTAAAGCTGTCCATGAGGTAGAGCTGTATTTACTGCAGTAGATTTAAAGGGAATTAAACTGCCCAGCTCTAGGGGGAGCCCAAGAGTAAACACACTGCCGCAAGCTCATTTAGCCTTTCGATTATTCTTTCACACAAAAATATACTTGACATCACAGCTTTAGCGTAGCCCAGCCATCGGGAGATCATACGTTTCAGTCTTGGTACCACCACAGCACTCCAGATTCAAGATAGAAGGAAGCACCCTCCCCATGTCTGGAAGTATCATGTGATAGAGGACAGGTCTAATCTATGGGTGGGAATTGTCCATGAACAAACTGAGAGGGCGCTGCGTAGAACACCCAAGAAAAATGACACTATTGAGTACCACTATAGAGTGGTTTAGACCACTCCGCCCACCTCTGTATATATGTGTTTGTGTGTGCGTGAGTGTGTGTTTATAGAGTTCCTTACTTTTCCTCCTTGCCAGCACCACGCCCACTCTGCCGCCTCTTCCCCATCTCCCTCAGTGGCTGGAGAATTGAGATGATGATTGCTAAACGACTCTCGCGTGACTGCATGTCAGGCTGATGGACGGCTTCTGGGAGCCGCAGCCGTTTTGTGTCAGTCATCTGCGGCCCAAACAATTTCCACAAAACTGACGAATGTCGTGGCGGCAGATGTTCCCATCGCTCGCCTTCTGCAAGTGTGGATGCATCACTATTAGGTGAACTGACTCCAACATCTGTGGCCATTATGGCCTTGATGCATCACTCCAATTACCATTGCTATGGCCTTTTAGTCACGCCCATCTAATTGGCCTGCCGTTGTTTTGGATTTAGGGAGGCAGTGCCAAAGGACATTTAGATTAATAAGCATACAGGAGGTAAAAACGAGGGGGCTTTTATTTTTTGCGTGAGCAGCTGAAGCAAGCTTGGCAAAGTAGACACTGGCAACAGACACTGTGGACAAACTGTGTCAACTGTGATTGCGGTAATGCAGATTATATCTCTGTCATACTGGTACAATAACAACCTACTGCATGAGGTTCATAATCAACAACTATTAGAAAAACACAATGGCTTATTATCCTCCTGAGGAGGATAGTGTTTTTGGATCATCTCAAATTATTGTATGTGGAAGACTTCTTACCCTTTTTGCCTTCAGGGGGGGAAAAACAAGCCTAAAAAGGACTTTTTGTTATTAAAAAAACAATTAAGGTGATTTAGATGGTTCTTTGAGCAGAGAAGAACCATTTTTGCTTCCATAAAGAACCATGGTTGTAATCCAGAGGTGGGAGTGTGAAAAAGCGTTTTGATGTAAGGGTTATTTATCAAATTTAACGCTTCCTTCTTCATGGACCAAAAGGGGTTTCATCTATTGCATCACTTAAGCTACGTTCACACAGCAGGTGAATTGGCCCAACACTCCTGAACTGACGCACAAGTGCAAAAGAGCACCACTTCCCCTGAAATGAATGTCCATTCACTGCAGTAGATGTGCGGCATTGAGAAGTAAAGGTGTCTAAAATCAGTCCTTGCACTGCTGCTAGCTCTAAACATTTTTCTATTCCATGGCAGTTCATGTAACTGGCAGTGTGACTAACAGTGATCTCGTAGCATGTGACATACTAGCAGACATGTCAAGCCTGCACACCAAAGCTTTAATTGGATTTTTAGAAGGCCCAGGAGGCCCACGGAACGACTAAATAATCCCTGCCACAGCAGATGGAAATGTGTTTGGAGACGTAATGATACGTATTTGTCTCAGGCCCGCATGTTTAGCATCTGTTTGCCGTGTGGTCACGGGCCTTTGATTCATCTCTGACGAGATTGCTCGGATTGAAGAGAAACACCTAGCCGGTGATTTGTGCAGGCCGCGCAAAGCCCCAGAGCCATTGCTCACACCCCGTAAGATTGTGAATTAGCTGTCATCAAGTGCAGCTGACTGTGGAGCTCACACACACACACACACACACACACTCACACACACACTTGCACTTGCTCCTCTCACACAGCCACACTCGTATTTTTCCCCTCAGTGGTAACAAATCTCTTTTCACCCTGGATCATAACTATTACTTTGCCCTTGTTTCATGGCTGTCTGTTTAAAAGCACTACACAGAGCTTTTACCAGTGCCGACATGAGCAGCGAATATACCTGTTGTAACAGTGTTGATTTCAAATGACATTCAACAAGTTAATATATGTGTGTATTATACATCCACTTACCACATATTTATAAGGGATATAAGGCTCTCAATACATCTTAAATATAAAAAAAATAAAACCTCCAAAAAGTCATTTGCAGTCAAACTAATTTTCCTGATTTGCCTTTTCTAGCAATCCTGTAAGCAGTTCTCTCTAGAATTCTTGGTTCTTAGTTTTCCAGAATTAATTCCCAGCTCCCAGCATTAAGCTGTGGAGCAGTGGAACAGTGTTCTCTGGAGTGATGGATGGCTCTCCATCTGCACTTTTGGGATAAGGTGGGGTGGCGATCATCCAATATCCTGACCTCTGCAACCTCCCCTTTTCGCTGAATGCACTCAAATAGCCACAGCAATGCTCCAAAATGTAGCAGAACGCCATTCATGGGCAGAAAAGACAGTAACTCCAACAAAAGCTGAATAAACTCAAGGATAAACTCTCCGATTTCAGAAGAAGCAATAAATGAGCAGGTGTCCCAATACTTTTGGCCATATAGTCTTGCTTTAAGTTATTCAGTCACAACCACTGATGCGGTCTGCAACTTTTAGTTTCCTTTAACGCTGAAGCAGCGCCCTCCTGTGCCACGTCCAACATGAAGCGGATGTTGTTTAATATGTCTTCAAATTTAGTTTGAACAAAGACATCAGCCCAAATATTTATGAGGTCTGTTACCTCGCTATCCCACCACTGAAAACCTGTTTATGAAAAATGTCGAGTCGGATTGCCGTAAAAGTTATATCAATTAATTCGTTCAGTTGTTCAGACTAAGACGCATTGCTGCATATTGGATAGCTATCTAATTTCAATATTTCAATAATTTGGCTCACTTTTACCTGCTGTGTAAACGTAACCTATAAGAACCATTCAAAGCACCTTTATTTTAACAACAGCTTGTTAATTTCTTCTAAATAAGTTCCTTAGTAGCAAAAAAAAATGGTAAGAAGATACTAAATTCTGAGACGTAATAAGGTCACACTGATTTGGGCAACTTTTACCTGCAGTGTGAACGTAGCTTTAGTTTGGTTTGCTCGACTGTTAAAGTGAGTGGTGTCATCATGGCAAGAAGCAAAAAGCTCTCTGTGGCCTTCAGAAAGAAGGCTGTAGATGCTGGGAAAGTATTTAACAAGATCTCAGAACAATCAGAAACCAGCCTATATGATGTTCTATATGGTGTAGTAAAATCTGTTAGACAGCGTTAGTGTACAGTACTAATATGAAAGGAAGTGTGTACTGGTTAATGTTGCATTAGTATAAACTTAACTCATCTGATTCTATGATACTTTAATTGGTGAAAAACATCAAGACATTTAATTCTATCAAAACCGCTAGCTAGACACTGTCATTGTCGTCTAGTTCTACTTCTCCCTCCATTACTTTTTCTGCCACTTAAATAACCCATCACCCCCGGAATCGCAGGTGGCTCTGAGAGAGAGCTTTACCCTAGGCGTGTCCCTGCTAGCTTTGACTGACTGCTCTCACTTACTCTTTGAAGGTAGACTAAATGCCTCAATAGCGTCCCAGGGTCTCCAAGCGTTTTCCATAAGTGAGATGGACGAGATGTGGCGTTTACATGGCATGGGAGTTGTTATCAAAGCCCCATTACTTACGCTTCTGCTGTGTGCTTGAGGATGACTATGTATGTGTTGACTCTGTTTGAAATGAGATGGACTGAGACCACGCTATACAGCAGGATGTGCAAAGCTCTGTGCTCAAGCAAGTCAACACATACATATACATATACATACTATGTACTGCCCAACAAAAGCCAGGGGAATGGCTAGTTTTTCGAGAAGGTTCTAATTTAACTGCATTTTCTGACGCATAAACCTTTTTTCTACTCATGTCAATCATGATTCAGTCGCGACAGTTTAAACCTCCTAATCTACGGATACACGACCATCATATCACTTGCACTTAAATACAACACGTTTATTAAATCAAGCAAATGATTAAAGGTGCCAGAGAATGCATTTATTTAAAATGCAAGAATGGCCACTGCAATACCCAGCAAGCATGTAGTAATGACAAGCAGGATTGAAAAATAGTCATTTGCTCTTATAGCCTTCAGTATAATTGTACACCCAAGAGAAAGTAGCCTGTGAGGGATGACTACACACTAATTGTTAGTGAAGGGGGTGGGGACATGCCCAATATCAAACAGACGGTGTCAGGAGTTAATGGGAAAGGAGCTTTACTTTTGCATATTTAAAACATACTGGATATTATGAAATCAGAACAGCTGACTAAGAAATGATTAAGAAAATTAGCTGTTCTATAAACATACAGAATATACAGAATAGTCAGAGTATTTTGGCTGATATATGTATTTATGGTATTTCACTGTTATAGAACCCAAGTTTACGGTCATGGTTTGACCGTTTTTCCACTGTAAATTTTTTTTTTTTTTTTTACAGTACACGCATAAATAAATAAATAAATGGCGATGGTTTTCCTTTCTGAAGTATTTTGCTCCAGTTTGGTTCAGCTGAGGTAATCCAGTTTGCAGATGATAGAGAGAAGAGATGGTGACAGCTAGCTTTAGCTAGCATTAGCTTTTATCCCACTCAGGGTTTTGAAATTTGAATTTTCATTTGAAGGAGGACAGAACAGTGTTTGAGGGTTTCAAGTACTGAACTCTCATTGTGGTGTTAGTTAATGTATAAGTAACTGAGCACAACTCTATGAAAAGTAGCCTTATCTTTAATGAACACTTTGTTGAGGATAGATAATAATAATGTAAAAGGCTTAGTGTTTTGTGGTTGTGCCACCATGTCTAAAATCTGTATAAATTATTAGTAAACAGTCAGCATTTTTCAGGTAAAAAAAGTCTGTAGACAGGCAGCAAATATACAGGTACGGGACTTAAGGCCACATTTACCTCGTTGCACTAATCGCTGTCTCTCTCTCTATTTCTTTTCTGCCCTTTGGTGAGCCTACGTGAGAAGGTCACCACTGATTACCTCTCTCTCTCTCTCTCTCTCTCTCTCTCTCTCTCTCTCTCTCTCTTTCTCTCCCCTTTCTCTTTCTGTGCCCAGATTAACCTGCAGAGAAGGATGCGGGTCACAGGGCTGATAACCCAGGGGGCCAAGCGCATCGGCAGCCCAGAGTACGTCAAGTCCTACAAAGTGGCCTCCAGCGACGACGGAAAGACCTGGAGGACGTACAAAGTCAAGGGCACGGACGAGGATATGGTGAGATGCCTTTTTAATTAGCGTCCCTGCTAGTCCCCAACTCCACTTCAGACCCTTCCACCCCCCCCCCCCCCAACCCTTGTTTTAATAGCTCTTCAGATTGGATTTTTTATACTGTTTGGGGATGAAGGAGAGCCACGGGGGCCGCTGAGGACATGCAATGCTCCATCATTTTTGACAGAACCCCTCCCTTCGTTTTCGATTACCCGCACTCAATTCCCACTCGTAGCTTTTTTTGTTGTTATTTTTTTTATGATCTCCTCTAATGACTTTGGGTGGAGATGGCTACTCTCTGCTGCATCATTGTCTGCTTTTGTCTAGGATGTCCTTTTTCTTGTCCTGTGTCAGTTTTATTTGTTCGATCGTTGTGTGCTGGGCACTGGGTGAACTTGGATGAAGTTGTTCTTCTCTATGACAGCAAAGTATTGGGAAATATATGTACTGGGAGTATATGAGGTCACACCTTCCTGTCGCATAACAATTTCCATATTAAAGTTAATATCAACAATGAAGACATCAGAACAAATGTGGAAGGTATTGGGAGTAAAAAAGTATTGGGACACCTCTCTTAATCATTAAATTCAGGTGTTTTATTGCCACAGGTGTATTAAGTGAAGCACCAAGCCATGCAGTCTGCCTTTACAGATGTTAGTGAAAGAATGGGTGGTTCTAAAGAGATGTAATTCTGTAATTGGTTGCCAGCGCTGCTACAAGTCAGCTTGTGAAATTTCTTCGCTGATCCTGGGAGTTAAGTTAAGTTGTTGTTAAGTTAAGAATTACAGCAGCTCTGCGTGAGGCTAGATGGACCTACTGAGCTTGTGCACGGCTGCAGAACCCTATTAAAACCAATGTTGTACTCCAGTCCATGTGCCAGTCTGTTGTTTTTTTTTTGTTGTTTTTTTTGACCACATGTGACTCAAATTCACTTATTGCCAGAATGTGTAATGATGATGAAGTACCGCAGCAACAGTCAGAAAGCTAAAGGAATCTCGTCCAAAGTGATGGAGTTTTTAGCAGCCCTGAGCTCCACAGTGCAATTCTGCACAGTGCAATTCTGTGTTCTGTGGAACACTTTAAATGCTGTTAATTCCAAGTAGTAAAGTGCATTTCATCCTGAGATCAATCAGTCGATTGTACTGGCAGACACTCAGCAATCAGTATTGGCCCCAAAAACCTCTATTCCTTGATATTTCATGATCAACTGTGAGTGCCATTATTGAAACGTGGAAATGTTTAGGAACCACAGCAGCTCAGAGTGGGGTCACCAAGTGCTAAGAAGCATAGTGTGGAAAAGTCCTTAATAACTGCAGAGCTCCAAACATGCTGTTAGAGCTGCAAAGGAACCAACAATATCTACAGTGTCGATGCCTGGTGTTTTTAAAAAGGTGCCATCAGGATGGTTCTTATTGCACTGGCAAATTGTTTTTCGCTGTAGCACAGTCCTTAGATCTGTGACCACAGTAATAATTGTGGCATCTTTATAATGAACATTGAAATCTCTTTCTCTCTCTGGCTGACCACATGCAGATCTTCCGGGGAAATGTCGATAACAACACTCCCTCGGCCAACTCATTCACGCCGCCCATTGAGGCCCAGTATGTGAGGATCTACCCACAGGTCTGCCGGAGACACTGCACCCTGCGCATGGAGCTGCTGGGCTGTGAACTCTCAGGTTAGGCTGCATTTATATTTTTTCGGCGGCTTGTTTCTGCAGAAATTACTCCATGGCCCGACCCAGCCTGGCCCGGGCCTCATACCTCGAAAATGAAAACTTTCAGAATAAGGAAAACACTGTGGATGTCTGTGTACAAAGATTTTATTCCAAGTCATTTCTATTGGTCCACTCATTGTGAAGTTTTGACACAATGTAAAAGGCAACTGCCAGATGTATATATAGTGAAAAATGGCAAAAAGAGTTACATGGTTTGTGTAACAGCAATAATATACCCAAATAAACATAAACAGAGCTTTAATGTGTATTATTAATTTTTGCCATGTTAAGTTCCTGCTAAACATGAATGTTTTTACTATTTTGACCATAATTCACCATTTAACCATGATCTTTAACCTTAACTATAGCACTTCAGCCTATATTACTACTATACAATCAGCCTAAGCAACTGGTCAATCATTAAACATTGCATCAAATCATTCAGATTACAGCAATGTTTCATTTGAGGGTAAATCATGCCTCTTCTGAATACCAGGGCTTTATTTGAGGTATTTTTGCTCATAATGATACATCTGTGGATGTTTAATTCCAGCTAAATTATTGAAATGATATATTGTCTGGGCTGTTTTCCAAGCCCACTCTATCCTGCACACACTGCTAACTAGAGGTCTATTCTTTTGTTACATACAGCAACGATTAAAAGTATTAGAAACTATTACACACAATCTCTAGAGCATGGGGTTGCTGATTCTCCTGCTGTAACAGACCTAATAAACCTGGCAATTAACAGGGGAGTTGAATCAGGTGGGCTTGAGCAGAAAAAGCACAAAGCCGTGCAGGAGTCCAGCCCTCCAGAACCAGAATCGTTCAGCTGCAAAAATGACAAAAATGACAATATCCAATGGTAATTAGGTTTATTAGAAAAATGTTCAAACCTTCAGGCTGGTAAAGTTCTCAAAGGTTTAAGAGAACTCTTTCGAACATGCAGTCAAGTGTCACCATCAACAAACCCCTAGCCTGTCCAGGTATTTGATGTGTTTCAATCTCAAGCACACCTGACGCAACTAATCAAGCCCTTAGTTTGCCACTTGCTTTGCAAATGTGTCTTTTTATGAGGGGTTCTGTTTGAAAGGTTGAATCATTCTAAGACTACAGTCATCCTTAAAAGTGGCAGTTTGTTTGACTGGTTTAGTGCAAACAGCTACATACAAAGTAGACAAACTGTAGAAAATCATACAACCTTTCCAAGCTGATGGTTGAGGCTGAGGGATGTAATATTCTTGAGAGCAGAATTAGATCACTTGGCTAATAACGCAAAATGTTTTAGACCTGAATGCCCAATTAACCAAGCTGCATGCACTTGACCCCAAGAGTGACCGTTTGCTTCTTGCACAGAGCCACATGATTACCCTTTAGAATGTAGTAAAATGACTGCAACACCTCCTGAAGTGTGAGTCCATTTCTGTGCTTGACATTCAGCTTCTCACAATACAGTTGAGACCCTAAGCTAATTATAAGCTGTTTAACTCTGCAGGATGCTCCGAACCACTGGGGATGAAATCCGGCCACATTCAGGACTACCAGATCACAGCATCCAGCATTTTCCGAACACTCAACATGGACATGTTCACCTGGGAGCCTGGCAAAGCTCGACTGGACAAGCAGGGCAAGGTCAACGCCTGGACAGCTGGACACAGTGATCAGTCCCAGTGGCTACAGGTATCGTCACCGCTTCCTATTACGCATCATTCCTTCAGCTCTGTATGACTGGCAGCCCATTAGTACCCTTGGATGCACCGTATGACTACAGTGCTTGGTGGGTCAGCAAGTTCTCTCGAGGGAAGAAGGGCAGCAAGTAGCATTGGATGGTTTGCGAGTAAGAAGACAGAACACACCAGGAGCCAGTTTTTCCACACCTGTTTGACTTCCTCTACCCTTTAGGTTGGATTAGCCATTAGAAGTTGCAGTTATAGACAGTTATAGTACAGTTCCTACCACAATATAGGATGGCCAAGAGACATTCTTTGACTGTCAATATCTCATGATGAAGGCATCTCCATTAAAATCAGTTCACCTTATTGGTCTGTTACCTACCATGTAGTGCTGTCTTGATATAGTCTTGAAATGTTCACTGGTCCCTTCATGCAAGTGAGTTGAGTCTCTGGGAGTCCACATCAAGTCTTGAGTCTCTTCAGTGCAAGTCTTACTCACTGGATTAACTATAAGGCTAGCTCTAGCATACCTTGTTAATCTGCAGTTTCCATAGGCAGTTAGTCCATTTGAAGCTTTGGTACGTTTTAAATAAATGTGATCTGTAACTTACCAAAACCACGGCACACCATAGCTTATGTGTAGTGCTATGCTCTGACAGACAATTCTATAGGAAAACCACTACAAGCTGCAGGAAAATGACATTACAGTGCTGACTGCTGTGCTACTTTTCCTGATTTCCACCCCCAGACTGTGGTTAGGACGACTCTGGAGAGCTCTTCTATTAACTAGCTGCAGGGCTGGAGGGAGTTTAACTTTTCTGTTACTCTGGGGTAATAGCCTAATGTTTTTGGCACTTTATCTTTTCCAAGGGATCGGTGCACTGGCATATTGGTCAAGTACTTGGCATTAGTTAAGTGGGCCAACAACAACAACAACATTGTGGCAGTTGCCATGGACTTCACAGTAAGTCTACTTCTGACAATGCAATGCCTACAAAACCTTTACTCTATATTTCACCAGCATTGCACATGACCACAGCAATGTTTTTTGTTTTCTTAGACTTTTTTTTTTTAGACTCAAGTTTAATGCAAGACATTTAACATGTGGCTTGGGTCCAAGTGGGGTGGGGGGGTGGGGGGGGTCCTCGCCCTATTTTTCTAGATACCATCATACTGCACCTACAGACAGATATGTCTATCTACCTACTGAGGTAGTATTTAGGCATCCATTGCTGACACAGATGTGCAAATGCACTCACACAGCTTGTCTAGCAGTGGAACCATGTTCTCTAGGATTATGGTTGATGCTCCAACCAATACTTTTGGGACGAGCCAAGGAGTTGGGGATGAGCTAGGGAGTTGGGGATGAGGTGGGGTGGGCATCATCCAACATCCTGATCTCACTTATGTGCTTGTCATGGAATGCAAAAATCCAACAGCCATGCTTCAACATCTGGTAGGAAGCCTTTCCTGGACACTAGAGACAGTTGTTTCAATAAAGCTAACCTTTGGCAGGAGGAACATGCCTGAAGCCTTTCCTCTCAATCTAATGTCCTATAAATTCCATATCTGCATTGTTCACGTATCTACAACCAAGTCTTCGCAACCTTCCACCACCCCATCTTCTCCATTTTAACCCTGTCATCTCTCATTTCTAGCTCCACTTGTCAGAAGGGGGGGGGGAGGGATGGGGGGTTGTGGGCTGGCTTCAAGTGACAGAAGCTACTGTGCAGAAGCCACTTGAACTCCAGCCCAAATGCCTCAGAGTTCACCCCCCATCTCTTACAGTCTTCTCCCAAATCATAATGAGCTGAAGGCATGGTCTGAACTAGTAGTTTCGATAATCTTACTTAATCCAAAAGCTGACATAAGGTCAGATCTCTTTAGATTTCTTTTGGAGACCTGACAGGGCCACCATACACTACCATTACAATTATATACATTTATATACATGCTGATATATAAATACATGTCTAAATAGCCACAAGGACCACTATAAGGACAGTCTGGTGGTGAAATTGTGAGAAGTGCTATTCAGGCTAGAATGATTGTGAGCAAAAAAACAAAACAAAACAAAAAACAACATGGTGAGTAAACAATCAAGGATCAATTTAAACTGAAGTTGAATGAACAGCAGCAGCAAGATTTTAAACCTTAACAAGGCGGCACAGAGTACAGTCCTCGGGCATCCTTATGACTTTCGCTGTGCTTTTGGTCAGACATCTGAAGAGGGATCACACTGGGCATAAGAGTGTGCTAAAGTAGATATACAAGGAGAGTTCCACGTCTGGAAAGCATGACTAAGGGTTTTTTTTTTTTTTTTTTTTGCTGTTTACTTCTTTACCGCAGAGCCCTGACAAACCCTTTCTTGTCTCCTACCGCCTGAGTGCCATTGTCAGGCTCCTCACTCACTGTTCATTAAGGTAACTGATAACTCTCAAGCAGCCCTGAGGCAAGTGTCATCTCTCACAGACTACAAGCAGCTACTAGTTGCTCTGATGCTTGGTGTGCTGTTAAAAAATAAATACATAAATAAATATAAAATAAACTAGAACTGACTGCACAGATGTTTGGAGTCATCCCATTATGGCCAGATGTTTCCCACAAAGTGCATAAGAAAACAATGTCCCTGTCGGTTTTACATTCAAAACCTTCGCAAAATAAAGCATATTTTGGTTCATTGTCCTCGAGCCTCTTAGAGAAATACCTAACCCACCAGCTAATGCGGCCAGCAGTGAACGAAAGCAAAGGGGGAACATTTAACGCATTGTAAACATAATGCATTATGTGCTAACTAGCCATGCTTTTTATACCCCCCCCCCCTTGTGCAATCATGCAGTGTTTAATTTTTTTTTTTAGACAGAAATTATGCATTTGCAAATGGAAGAGGTATAGGCACAAACATGAGCGGGGTGGCCTGTAGAATGTACAGTTAGCTTCCCCGTGCTCAAATCACACTTGGACATAGGCGTGCTTTGGAACTAATGGGAACATATTGTCAGGAAAGAAAATATGAGAAACACCTCGTGAAACCGGCATTGGCTATTTTAATCAAGAACCCTGAACATATGCAGTTGGTGTATTTTGTAGGTTTACAAAAGGAAGGAAGTCATCTGTTGACAGTTTTCCAAAGAAAAAGTGAAAAACTGGACTTTTACTGAACTAACGTACAAGAAAATACCCGTGGAAAAAGGAGAATGATGCTGAAATGTCATCCATCACTGCTCAGACTTCTATGTCAGTTGGTGTGTCTGACAGCCAGTCTATATTTGTAACATTAACCAGTGATATGCTAGCACAAAGCAAATTTATGTGCTACATGTAAGCACCCTGTGCAATGCTCATTGCTATCTTTTGGTCTAGGCAGATGGGTGTGATGGTCTCGAAATGGTGTGTTCAGGTAAATTTCTGGCGTATTGCTATCTTAGCAATGGAGAACACAAGAGTGCCACTGACTGAAAACAACTTAGGCAGACATCAACGCTATCTTGGCAGTGAATTGTCAACAGAGGAGCGTGCCCAACTCTTAAAGGTAGCAGCAAGTGACACGCCGATTGGTTTATTGCACACACCCATTATTAATGAAAAGACGTTTTAAGCCGTGCAAGGCGTACTTTTCCAATTGTTAATCAAGCTGCACGGCTCGCCAAAAGATTGCTAAAATAGGGCCTAATGTCTTGTAAAGGTGTTGAACACTGCTAGGTCTTCGGTGTCAATTTGGTTACCTGCCCGCCATTTTATATTGTTAACCAATGATCTTGTACCATTAAAAAAAAAATACAAATAAGGTAAAGCTAAGAAAGTGACAACCACTGCTAACTTTATTTGCTGTAACTTTTCTATAAGCATGTGTTAGCATTGACAAAAAAAGTGAGGAAAGTCTATTGAACACTGCTAGGCCCTAGGTCTTATCTGACAGCCAGTTTATATTGCTAACATGAACCAGTGATATTTGCAAAGCTACAAATAAGCTATGTGCTATATGTGACGATATTCTGCCATATGCTACACTTTTGTGAAAATGCCACAACTAGAATGGCCTGCTGTGAAAAGAGCTGGGATTTTTTTTCCCCTTCAGAGCAGTTAGCTGAGTAGTTAGTTAGAGTAGAATGGGCACTGTTAGCCCTTTTGTGTGACCTCTCTCTGCCTCCACACATCGCCTCGGAAGCTTCGCTAAGGCTAGTGCAGTCCTCAACTCATCAAAATGTGGCCTCCGCATCCAGGGCTGAAAGTGGATTTACTCTTGTTTATTCTCCCCTAACAAAAAGGCTCTAAACAGAACAACAGGCTACGGGGCATTTTGCTTGGCTCCCTGCTGCCAAGGCTGCAAAATCCTGGTGAAATTGATCATCGATTACATATTTAGGGAGGGTGTGGGGAAGAGCGTGCTGAGATAAGAGTAAGGCTGTGGGCGAGATAAAAAATCAATGGCTTCCTATCAAGGCACGCATTAGCAAATGGTGGCACTGCTTGGAGCGAAGAGCGTTTCTTCTTTGCTGTAAGTCTGCTAATTGGTGTTAGTTTGCATTTGACTGCTCTATCCACACTTAATTTGACATGGCATTTATACAGTTGCTTACTACTGTGTTATTTGTGTTGCAGAGAACGCTATCGAACTGTTTTTTGCCGCTATGCTAAACCGAGGGCGATATTTGGCCGGGCTGAGACTTAACGATTAGTCCGAAACAACTTTCAGAGCTGACTCATGGTTTTGGAAGGGAAATGGATTCGCTCAGTAGTTTCTGCGGACAGTCCAACAGGAAGAGCATATTTCAAATCACTATTACTGGAAGTATGCGGCGAAATATTTAATATTCAGAGTTTGTGGAAATGGAAATTCTCTCGCAGCCGCACATAAGTGTATGAAAGAGTTCGAGGAACAGACCTAGATCTTCAAAACGCCTCTTCTACACCAGTTGCCATGGTGAGTAATCGATTATCAGTGACATTACAGAATGACTGCAGACTTGATAGATTAATGGAATTAATCAAGCTTAATGACAAATTAAGTATTTCAATTAATCAAGACGACTGCAGTGCTGCTGAAGCTGAAGGGGAAAAAAAAAAAAAAAAAAAACTTCCCAGAAGACTGCAAGCTTCTCAGGAAAAGCTCAGTCAAGCAGAACACTGCTTTTTTTTCGTTGGCCAAGCAGTAGATGGAAGCACTGTGGGTCACACACCATGTGTGTCTTTTTGGCATTATTCTGATTTGGGTCAGATGCACTGATTTAAAGAGGGTGAGGAGATTCTTGGATTCTTGGAGCTCACCTCCAGTTAGGTCATGTTGTAATGAATCCCTCACAGAAGCGGGATACTTGAGCACAACAGGGGCAGGTTTTAATGCCAGGCCAAACATGCACACTTCAAAAAGACAACAGGTGGTCAAAAAAAAAATACAATAAAATAAAAATAAAAATAAATAAATAAATAAATGAATTAAATTAAAAAACAGGGCGCAAACAGGCTATTAGTGGCTTGTCAGTTAAGCAAGAGCTTAGAAAATGGTCCAAATGCAGATGGAAATGGTAGGTGTTTGCAGGATATATATATATATATATATATATATATATATATCCTTGATTGCTGGATTTCAGAAATGACTGATGTAGTGTATACTTTCAACATACCTACTCTATTAAACATTTGTAAAATTTATTTGCAGTGGTGGCTCAGCGGTTAGAGCGCCGGGATATCGATAACAGGGTTGTGGGTTCGATTCCCGGGCTCGGCAAGCTGCTGCTGTTGGGTCCTTGGGCAAGGCCCTTTACCCTCTCTGCTCCCCGGGCGCTGGAGTTGGCTGCCCACCGCTCTGGGTGTGTGTGTGTGTGTGAGTGTGTGTTCACTACCAGATGGGTTAAATGCGGAGGACACATTTCACTGTACAGTGCACACTGTACAGTGACAAATACGTTCACCTTTACCTTATAATAATAGTAGACATTAAAACCGTTAAATAGTCCATACATACTTACATACTTCACTAATGCCAATATAATAAGGAAATACCATTGACACTGCACTTTAGTCCATGTCTAGTTTAGTTTAACCCTCTAGTAAAACAAATGTGTTGCTGACCTCAGTTTTGAAATCAGTGTTTAGTCAGAGCTTTGTGTACTGCTGTATTTTCAATCACTGTATAACCGTTGCACCATGTTTCTTTTATGGTTGGATGCGCTGTATTTTTTCCCCTCTGTTCTTGAATGTGCTAAGCTTTGTTTTTCTGGTACAGATCAGGTTTTTAATCTGTGAGATGGAGTTATTGAGACCTGCTGTTTGAACACTAAGACAATCTTTGTAGTTGTAAGCGTCCCCTGCTGTTCACGCATTCTCATGCAAGTGTTTCAATATCTGTACGTGTGGACTAGGCCCAACAGTTAATGCACATGCCCACATCATTAACATTTTGTTGTATTTTTAATATTAATTTATATTTAGTTATTTATATTAGTTTATTATTTAACTCTGCTTAAATGTTCCAAAGCTATGCACAGTGAATCAAAATCATTAAATGGTTTATTATAAAAAAAAAAAAAAAAATCAATCAGCGGACGGGGTCCTGAGAGAGCGCAATTGGTCTTGCTCTCTGCAGGGTAGGTAGGTGGCACTTTATCCCTACATCCCTCCAGTACAATGCCTGCCAATGCATCATAGTCTGCTTTCCTCAGAGCGCACTGGTTGCCTGGTGACACTGTATCTGCAGCAGTTCAGAAAAAAAGAGGCGGGGCCTTTGCTCTGCATGGAGCACAGTGTGTGATTGGGGGAGACTATGAATGGGATGAGTAATTGGCATTCCAAATTTGGGAGAAAATGGGTAAAATCAGCTGAAAATGGCTACCTTGAGAGCTAACCAATAGAAATGGTCCACCATAAGATCATAATACAGGTTCTCCTAACCTGCCATGAAATTTCTAGTTGATTTCAGCTGCTCAGCTAGCAGTAGATATATAGTAGGTAATTATAGGTTCCCTGGAAAGGTCCCATGTTCACTTATAGAAAACATGCACATTGCACAAGTCGGCTTCAGTCATTTTTTTCAATTTATCATACCTCGCATATTTAAATGTTAATAATCCCACCAACAACTATGGCTGCAGTAGGCATAGTCTAATTACTCACTGGGGGTTCAGAGAGTCTCTGGACATTTCAGCGTCCACCTCTGAACTTGCTGAGTCAAGCTTGGAGAGACTAAGGCAGTGACTTCAGACTACAAAGCGCTTTGCTGCTTGTGAGTTTATCTCGCTTGCATGGGTTCGTCTCAGTCTTTTAAAGTAGGCATCCTCTTAAAGTTTGAAAAATGGCCTTTTCAGTCCTTTCCACTTCATCTTGCTCCTTCGGATACAATAGTTTTGTTTAGTGGGTTCCTCTGCCTCTACCACAAAC
This sequence comes from Salminus brasiliensis, assembly GCF_030463535.1. NCBI lineage: Eukaryota > Metazoa > Chordata > Actinopteri > Characiformes > Bryconidae > Salminus > Salminus brasiliensis. The sequence continues at coordinate 20,842,848 of NC_132897.1, read as the reverse complement.
CAGGCTCGAAGAACTGATCTCAAAACCTGGAGTGTGAGATATAGCTGGGTGTGATTGTCTGATGCTTTTTTTTATAAGAATCCCTATATAGAAATATTTCAAGAATCTTTCAAGAATAGAAATGTTCTATACTAGATTGACAAGTTTAGTTCTTAAAACATGAGAGGCTCATGTTCTTGACTTAATCACTTGATCTCAATTACCCCATTAAATGAACTCAAACTCTAGAACATACTTCATATTTCCACCATCGATATTTTTTAATATTGGATAATTATCCTCGATGAATGAATGTTACATATATAATGTTTTTGCAGTATTTTTCAAACAATGTATGTATGTTTTCTCTTATGTAGTTTTAGCTATAAAATTAAGATCTAATTTCAGGTCAAAATTATGCAAGAATATGAAACATTTTAAAGGGGAACAAAAAAAGTGTGGCAGGATAGCAAGGAAGAACCTGTGCATCTGGCATTAGCTCAAGGCGGATAAGACAGAAGCCTATTGGAAAAATGTTCTGTGGACAGATCAATCCAAACTAGAGCTTGTTTACAGTATCTCAAGTAGTTGCTGTGGTATCCCAGGTGGTTCATGTGTGGTTGCTGTTCTGTCCCATGTGGTGGATATGCTTTTACTATGTTGCCATGTTCTCCCAGTAAAATTGCATACATGCAAACTCTTCCAAACCTTGTTGTTTAAAATGATAAATATGCCTCTTACGTGAGTCATGTCGCTTATCTGGATGAGGATGATCTGAAAGTCTCCACAGCAGCAGCTCGAGCATGGTAAAGCTGGTCCCATTTCCAGACGTATTCAGAGAAGATTCTTTTCTTCACCAAAATCAGCTACCACTTAGATTTGCATGAATTTTGCCTCATAAGGATTGGAGATTTCTGTGGACTGTGGAGCATCTACAAAATACACTGCTCGGTTTCTGGCTCTGCTTTTTCATTGTTTTGTACACTGCAAAAAACAGTATGCATTGGAATATTTCAGTTATTAAAATCAGGTTTGGCCATTTCACTAAATAGGAGATAAAGGATCATTTGTGTAAGTATCATCTACTTATGTTCCACCTTGTCAGAGGTTCTACTGATGGTAATTGTGAAGGAACCATAACCCCTTAAACAGCCTATAGACTGCTGGCGGGCCCAAAGTATTCATTCAAACTTCTATTACCAAAGAACAGCCCCACTAGTTTGTACAGAAGTCCCTGTAGTTACTGAATAACACACAGTGGTGTGTAATAAGCATTTTTGCCACTAATCACATTCTGCTAAAAATGTTCTAAAAATGATCCTTTTACTTTTTTTTGCTTTGGTATCAGTTGTTTTTGTTACTAGCAACACCATGCCACCCAAAAACAAACAAAAGTGTCCATGAAAAGAAACTGAGTTGCAGAAATCGGTCTTATAAATGACTCCTGTCAGAAGGGGAAAGCCGCTTTGCCTGAATGTCTGAGCAGATGTCTTTTAAAGTGGTCCATTTAGGCAGCAGCTTCAGAGCGCTCAGCGTTTCAGCACATTTAGCCAGGGGTCACATTTGACATGAGTCAGTGTTGTCTTTTATATTGTCTGCAGGACCTAGGATTTGTGACAGAGATATATCAGAGTTAGTCTAATTATTCTGGCTTTTAAATCTCAGGGAGGTTGACTGTTCCATGAAACGACTCCCAAATCACAAATAGAGCAGTAGTTATGGGATTATATTGTACCCCTAAAGCGCTGTGTTGGCACAAATTACAGGCTGCATTCTGTGGTTTACTAAGTCCTATTTAAATGCCAAAACCTGCTCATTCATTCTTGCCAGGTTTAGAATCTCATCTTACGGCATCATCAAATTCAGAGTCTGAGTCATCCCTCAGGCTTTCTGTGAACTTTAAACACCTCCTGCACTGACCTGAACTTGCTCCAGACCTCTATTATCTTGGTTAAAGAGCCACTCAGGAGCGGTCTAAACAGTCCCATGGTCATTCAGACAATCTTCTCAGAGCGTAGTAAATGAACACATTTCTATAGTTTAGTGGCTGCAGTTAAGGACGAGCTTCTGGTGTTGATAAGCCTCAGTTCTGCTGGCCTTTTTTCTCTGAAGCTTTTACTGACCATGGAAAGTGCTGTAACAATGTAAACACTGCTAAAGTTTAGAACAAACCACATCCATATAACTATTATTGTACCTACAGAATCTTTTATTTATATATATTATATTGTAGATAAAGTCTAATCCAGTCCAAATAAGTTGCACAGGGGTGGATGCATACAGTTCCACTGCTATAGGCCACATATTGTTTTGTTGGATAGTGTGGAACTAAAACACCAATAGAATAAAATAAATACTAATAACATTGATGCAAAAAGTAATGGTCTTACCTCACTGTGTTCTGGGAGTTCTTCTCGTAGATGTCCCGTAGTACTACTTGTAGTACATTACATCACCATCACCAGCATTAACACCTTATATATAGTTAACACTATACAGACAAAAGTATTTGGACACAGTCTCTACTGCCGAGGGAAGGCGTTCTACTGGTTTTGGAGTTAGCTGTGGAGCTTTGATTGCATGAAGAGACGAGAGCATTAGTGATGTTGGATGATCACCACCCCACCTCATCCCAAACTCCTCCCAAAAGTATTGGATGGAGCACCAACCATCATTCCAAAGTTCTACTGCTCCACAGCTCAATGCTGGAGGGCTTTATTAAACCCCTCAAGCCTACACCTGGCATTAGGCATGGTGTCAATAGGTTGATGTTTTTCTGCCCTAGAGAGTCCTGTTCTCTTGGCAGTACGTCCCTATAGGGGGGCTAGACAAGCTGCGTGTGTGCATTTGCATATCTGTGTCCGATGTGTAGCTGGCTGCATTCGTTAGAAGGGGTGTCCACAAACATTTGGACATATAGTGTATGTAAACCGACACAAATGTGTCATGATTGTAGCTCAGGAAGAAATAATGAAATGTAGGATATGGCCCCTGTAAGGACTACATGTTGCTGTCAGCTCTAAGCTTTTGCTCTGGAAGGTTGACAGCCGACTTACCGTCGCCGCTGTAGGCCATTGTTTGGCATTGGCTGCAGACATGGAATTCGTAGTGTTGAGTAGCCTTGGTAACTTTAGTGTTAACTTTAACACCCACAGTTGTGAAAGGAGGGGGGAGGGGGGGAGAACACTGGTTTCTCCCACACTTTTCTACACAACAGTAGAAAATATGGAAATAGCTTGGTGCTTTCTTCATGACTCCGAGCAGTATACCGCCTTTACTTTTCATAATGCGCTGGAAGTTCACAGACTCCAGTCCTTAAGCTATGAAAACTGAAACAAGGTACTGCTGCTTCTGTTCTGATAACTTTTACTCTTCTTTGACTCCCGTGTTCCTCTACTTGTGTGGCATAAACAAGCTCTTGCCTGCCAGGCAAAGTAGTCTGGTGATTTATAGCCGTATTTTCATTAACAGCGCATTACCACGAGCTTCTGAATGTGAACAGACACAGTTTGAGTCCCTTTGATTTGGTTCCAAAGCCTGTTTGGAACTAGCCATGAGATTATGAGACAAGGCCTTCTCGGCGAGAAGCTTCTAAAGGAGATGACGTAGCGCTTAGAAGCCTAAGCCGAATGGCCTGCACTTCCAGCTGGCTGAGGCCAATTAGTCAATTATGGACATTAACACGAAAACCACACAGAGTAAGGTTCCTGCCAAAGACTGGATCTGGCTTTCTTTCCATTTTTACAACTCTCCTGTCACCGAGTTAGCGGGGTTTTCCTTAGCATGGGCAGAGGCACTTCTTGGCTAATCTTGCTGGAACATTAGTGCAGCATATGGGCTGAAAGTTACCTGGAGCACTGCTTGAAAAAATGTAGAAGTTGGGCTTTCGTTTGCAAATAAGGATTTCATTCTTGTAGATACTGGAAGACTTCTTTAGGATGCATTTAACTGATTGTATACACATTCAGTCCAATTAGTACTTATAACAGCCTAGATAGTTGCTCTAATTTTGTTTATACAAAGTAAATAGGGGGTGAAGTCATGGTTTTTGATGTAAAATGCACTGTGCATTCTGGATCATTAGCAATAGAAAGAAAATCAGCTAAATAACTGAATAATTAGATTTCGATCTGCACAGGCATTTCCAGCCAAAAAGGATAATTATAAGTTATTAGTTTTTCGGGAAAATGCAAAAACATCTCATGGCTGCAACGTAAAAACTTTGACTTCCATTGAAAGTTATGACTAGTATTTACAAAAAGGCAGCTTTACAGGAAAAGGAAAAACACAATGTAAAAAAAAAAAAAAATAAATAAATATATATATATATATATATATATATATATATATATATATATATATATATATATATATATATATTTATAATAATATATAATCATATAATATATATATTTTAATTCATTTTGGAGCATTTCTACTGGTCCATTCATCACAACAAATTTGACAATGTAAAAAGGCAACTGACAATGTCAAAACAGTGAGACAGCACAAATACACATTAACGTGGATGTGGCTTAGCTCCACCTGCTTTTAGACCTACTGTGTGGAGTCTGCTTCTCAGAGTGGAAAGTTGAACAGAAACAGTTGTGCATTTTATTTATTTATTTTCAGATCTGAAGCATGAGATCTCACTCTTTAAGGTCAAAGATTTAAGCGCTGTTTATCTGCTAGGGTCAGTTTGTTGCTCTACCAGGTCTGGCAGCGCCGTTAAGTGCGTAATTTTCTCGTTTTTTTTTTAATTTTTTTAATTTTCAAAACTCCAGTTTTGGAAACTCCTGTTGTTCCTGGGACTTTTCCTTTTCTTTATGAGAGTGGATTTTCTACTCTTGCCTTGCCTTATCCGGTCCGATCTTTGTGTTCCTAGAAGTGATACAGCCTCACAATTTAGGTAAGATGTGCTAATACACAAGAGCAAACAGCAGTAAAATCGCTATTTTAAGTAACAGTTTCTATAATCAGACTCAATTCTAACTTTTTTTAAATGACTGGTTTAAACTCTATGATTTTTAATATCTTGCAGTCCAATCTGACTGACCTACCTGACAGATTCAGCTCCCAGTTTCTTTACAAATCCTCAATCTTATCACTTAGTTTGTGCGTTATCCTCCTCCTCGGTTCTGAATGGAGAATGGTTCTCTTGCAGGTAGAACAGAGCATTTCTACATTAATTTGGATTCTAACCAGGTGGAATTCAAAAGTAAAGACATGATAGAAGTAACGCTAGATCTTCCAAAATGGATATAATGCAATAAAATATCTTATGTTGCACAACCACAACCAACCTGGGTGGTTTTAGCAGCGCAGACAAAAATGGCAAAAAATAGAAAAACATTTTATGGAAGAGTGAGGCGTTTAAATCCTCCTCTTCTGACAGATTAACTAAAAGTCTTTGTATGCTGCTCTATGAGCTGTTTGCTGTTGAGTAATATTTACAGCAAGGCTCCAAGTTCTCTCTCAGCTAATGTTTTCCCCTTCCCCGAACTTTTCATTCCACCTTAAATAATACAGCAGTTTCGTTCTGCTGCTGACTAGTATTCTATGTAATTGCTGCACTATTTAAGGTGGAAAGGCTATTTAAGGTTGTTTTGGCTGCTAGCTGGTAACATTTACACACTTTTTAGGTTCAAATAAAGCTCTGTTTTGTTTTGCTCACCGAAATAATGTCACAAATATTTTTTTCCAAAAAATTAGAGGTTCAATTGAGGCGCAATTAAGGACCAAGTCTTTTAATGGTGCCTAGAGGACGCAACATGGTGCTCTGCTACATCAAACCTTAGGATTGGAATAGCAGATATCTGATCTATTAAAAATCCCTTGATTGGCCCCCGATCCAGAGTCATTGTATTGCATCGGGACATCCCTAGATTGTTCTGACTAGAAATAAAATAAATGAACAGTCTCTGGCCCTCCACTTATTAACCATACCTGCCTTTTTTTTGGGCAATACTGATGGCATATCATTAGCCATCGTCTAGTCCTTCTTCAGTGGTCAGTTTTTGACCACAGGTGGACTATTTTCAAGCCATTAGTGACTCTGAGGTACATAAAAAACACAGTAATGATCTATCTGTTCCCTGACCAGATGACAAATGAGTAAGAATGTATATCCATGGCACTTTAATATATGATCAGTATTTTGTCTAGTATACGGTAGAGTAGGCACCCTTCCACTTGTTTCACTGATTCAAGCCATCATTCTTAGTAATGTCCTGAGCAGAAGGCTTCTCCATGCCTCATTTCCCAAGACTAAGATTAGGAGCATAATGATGATGTTTATTTACATTACTGTAAAAGTGCTGCAAAACGTATCTATTAAAAAGACATTATGTAGTAATGTTGAAATGCTGAAGTCTTGGTTAAGTTTCATGGTTGGGATGAAGGTGGGGCCATTTCGACACTTACATGGGGCAAATCCCATCAGCTGGCCATGTTCTGGCGGCTGTGGGTGAAGATAAATTACATAAAATCACATGATGGTGTGAGGCACACGGCACAGTACGTGGTGTATTTGCCACTCAGCCCCAGGGGTCTGGGATTGTGGGTTTGATGGTTACTCCGGTTACTGTCTGTGAGAAGTGTTCTCCTTATGTCAAATGGTTTTCCTCTGGGTACGGCGGTTTCCTCCCACCTCCTTCCAAAAAAAAACACACAACACATGGGAGTGGGATTGACTGTGTGTGGTACCCTGCAATGGCCTGGAACCCTACCCGGGGGGTATTCCTGCCTTGAGCCAAACGATTCCCAGCTTTATGATGGTTTCCTCCTTGCACACCTGCCATTAAACTTTCTCTTTCTGATGGTAGATGCTGTACTTTGACATCAAGTGTAGCAAACTATAGATCCTGTGATGGTAATTTAGGATCTTGAGGTTTTCCTTTGGGCTGAACTTGCTAGAATGACCAGACCTGGCCATGCTGGCAGTTGGTAGAATGGCTGATTTCTAGTTGTCCAATTATTCCTATTTTTTCCCCCCAATTTAGTACTACCAATTAACCCACCACTAGGAGGGTAAGGACCCAACATGTGTCTCCTCTGATACATACAAAGCCAGCCACCACCTCTTTTTCCAACTGCCACCGATGTGGCATTGGTGGGCACTGACACGCTCAGAGGCAAACAGCAGGTCCCCAGTCCGAGCTAACCAACACCTCTGCCAGCCAACATCGCTTATGAGTGATGAGGGGAGAGAGAACGCCATCTACACACCCGGAGAGAGCTATGCCAAATGTGGTATGGCTCGGGTTTTGAACTCGAGACCCCCTGGCCACAGTGGTAGTGCATTAAACCAGGATTTCTAATTGTTTTGAGCTCTTTTTAAATCCCCTTTTAGACTCGTAAGCATCCACAACAGTAGTCATGGTGCCTCGTCACACTTTTCACACTTCAACAATCAAGTGCAAACCAAACGAAATGTCTGAGGTTTAAATAACACAGCCTCCTTCAAAATCCTCTCGAACCAGGTTCTACACATCTGCATTAGACATTTTGGGCTGTAATAAATGTGCCCCCCCCCCCCCAAGAAACAACGCATAAAATACATTGTTGCACTTTGTGTTCAAGTTCATGTGTCCATTTACATTGACATATGTGACAAACCAAAAGAACAGTCATACTGTTGGGGGGGCATTCCCACGATGCCAAGTTTTTGACTCTGAGTGGGCTACTACTTGTAGAATATAACTGATGTAGAATATAACTGATGTATGCAGCCATTAGGTGTATCTATCCAGTATATTTTAATAGCGCTGGGTGCTGCCAAGTCTGAACCAACCCTGAGCATAAAAAAAAAACATTGCAAAATATGATGCAGGTAAAGTGCATTTAAATTAGAGGAACACTGTTAAAGTACAGCCAGCTGCATAGTCACAGTGTCATCGTTCCATCAAGACAGATTTATCATCTTTTTAACACCATTTACTTCCTAAGCACTGTTCTCATCCTGAGACTGCCATTCTAAATGGCTTGGAAGAAATGTCGTTCTGCTGGGTTTTGCTACACAGGCGCGAATCAAACAAGTGAACCATGACAACTGATTTGCCAAAAGGTTGAACTCCCTTGTAATGTTTTCAGTACTTATTTCTGTACTTGTACAAACAGACCTTGTTTAGAGATACACGTGTTTACATATATATTAAATGATTTGTAGAATAATTACAAACAGTACTTTATCACTAGCAATCCTTATTGCCAGTTTCTGACCCTGTGGCTACTGTTGACCAGGCAGCTAGTGAACCATTCTGAAGCCATCAGTCAAAGTGACGTGGCAATGGCCTGGTATTTGATATGAGTGCAGGTGTCAGGCACACCAATTTTGGTACAGTCCCCTCTAAAAGCATTGGAATGGCAAGGCCATATGTTTTGCTTTTGCTATACACTCAAGATCATAAGTTTGAAAGTTAGACGTTAGATCACACATTTAGAGCAACTCAGAACAAGGGACCTTTTGAAAATTGCAGAACCTTTCTAGTTTATAATTCTCAATTAATTTTCATCAAATTTCAGTCTGGCCTTTCAATTCTTTTTGCCAAAGAGTGGTTTGCTATTCTTCATATTTCTGCTTTCAAAGACTTCCTGGAATGATGGATTGTCATACCTTCATCCCTCCAACAATGTTTAATTGACAATTACCCAAACCACCCAACACTGGGAGGGTAAAGAGCAACACGAGCCTCCTCGGACATTTGCTCAGCAAGCCACCACCTCCTTATCCAAACCACTGCCAACGCAACGTCATCTGGCAACCAATGCGCTCGGAGGAAAGCATGCGTACCTAGCGCTGATGCATCGGCCAGCAGACGCCAGGGGCAGCCAGCATTGCAGTGGTTGGAACTAGCGACCCCCTGGTCAGTGACAGTGTCTTATTCTGCTGGACCACTCAGGACTGGAGGTTGTTGTTAAAGCTCATATTACGATATAACGATATTTCTGTCATCAGCTACAGTTGCTTTCCTTAGCCAACCTGTCTCATGTCTGGTTGAGAGTCCACTAGAGGTTTCTTTCCATTTCTGGGCATTTTATATTGTAATATTGGTGCTGCCCAATGCATACACAATTCCTCTTTTCTCAGCTGGAAAAAGACTTGCTTTTCTCCCATATACAATTATCTGTCTTAATGTTGGTTTATACTATTTTAACAACTGCAGTCTTTACTGGTGAAACCCAAATCTCAAGACAAGACTACAAATCTAGCAGGGCATACCTGAACAACAGGAATCACCTGAAAAAAAATCTATTTTAAATTTAGTGCACATTTTTCAAGACTTTCAGGCCAATACCCTGTTTACACCTGGTCACTTAATGGAACTAGCATCTGGACTATATCCCTATAAGATTTGGGGGATTTAAGGGATCCCACACGGTTGCTGTGTGGGACAGAATATACAACAATTATTACTGGTATTTCAGTTGTACTGGAAGGGGTTTTGGTAGTTGAATGAGTCTCAGAGGCCAATGTGTTTACACGGCTATAACAAGTGGCTCAAATTTGTCTCAGTTCACTTCCTAAAGTGGTTTGAGTGATCGGATTTGTATCTTGTTCATATGCGTTTAACAGATCTTGAAGAAACAGGAAATAAAAGCGTATATTTCTTAAACCCAAGCTCTGCTAGCCCAAATATACCCAGCCAAGAGTGCTCTGTGATTAGAAATAGTTCATAACCAAAATCTAGCAGGGAACACCTGGGCAAAAAGAAAATCACATGACATTGATCTCAATCTCACATGAAGAAATTCTGCTAGCCCCAAAATACCCAACCAAGAGTGCTCTATGGACAGAAATTGGTCAGTTGTGAAATACTAGATAATGGCTAATGCAACAATAAGCTACAGGCTCCAAAGATACACCTGCAAAGTGCACTAAAAAGGTAAGCATGTCTAAAACAAACTGTGCATCAACAGATAGGCCCCATCGCCATTTGGACACCAGAAGGTATGTGTGTCAATAATAAGTGGACATACAAGTATTCCGAGTCACATTTTGTTTATAAAATATTTTTCTGATAATGATGAATCATACTACTGTTTACATTACTGTTGACATCACTCATATGTCATAACTCTGAACAAAGCACAAACAAGTTAAGCCACTTGTGCTCAAATTGCAAGGCCACGCCTTTTCACCTCTCTTCTCTCAGCCCCCCTTTCATCTCCGCAACTGAGAAAGGTCATAAACAAGCTATTTGCGAGTTTCCACTTTCATTGCTCATTTGTCATCTGATTGCTCCGTGTTTTCTCAACTAATTATCTCCTGTACACTGATAAATATGTGTGCCGGCTTGTCTGTAGCCGAAGCCGTAATTAGGTCTGCCTCAAACACATCTCTGATGTGGCCAGCCTACTGTATTATGGCTTTTCTGAAGATGCCGCCTTTCGTAATTGGCCCTCGTTAACGCTGCCCATGGTGCAAAGCAGCAAAGCTGTAGTCACAAACCACTGCACCGTCTCTCTGATGTATTGCGCTCATTGCCGTAACTTATACAGTTGTCGTTAATATAGCAGCACGGTTGATTGAACGCTACGGCTCTGGCACTTGAGGCCTCCATTTGTCTGCATTTTGCGAACGGCACTACCTGGGAAGGTGAGAAATAATCCATAGCCAAGAGAAGCAAACCATTGTGTATGTTTACACTCACACTTATCCACTCAGCTTGTTTACCAGTGGTAATGGATGTATATTTTAACTATACAACTTTATAGCTATACATTTTAACTCCTACTCATTACTCTGTTGTTGCTGATGGTGTGTTTCTTCTTGCAGACAGTGGTTAAAAACAGTGCCCCATTAGTTGCTTGTTTAAGATGGGTAAACACTGCACTTTCAATTGAAACAGAGCCTTTCTATGCTACTTCAACTCATATCTAACCATGGATGCAGGTGGTTCATATCACTGCATGTAGTGTTTTGTTTTGGTTCTGTTCAGGATATCTTCATTTGTTGTCATTTTTGTTTGTTTTTTTTACTTAGAGTTTGTCCAGATTTCATGGCGAATGGACCAGTAGAAACATTCCCAAAGGACTAGGAATAAAAATTTTTACATTGACCTCCATTAAAAGTTAAGAAGCTTTTTTGGTAAAGTTTCCATTTTTAAGAATGTTTATTTGAAAGCAAAAGTTTTTTTCTATATTCACCCACTAAGCAGCACCATTGCGACCACCTGAAATACTTCTATGGCAACTATGGCCATAAAAACCACAGAGGAACACCTTAGCAACCACCAGGAATACCATAGCAACTGCATAGCTACAACCTAGCAACTTCCTGGAAGTGGGAACCGCTTAAGCTGCACAACCATTCAGCATTTACTTCAGGTAATGCATTTTTTAGCTCCTCTATTAACCCACATAAAATTGGCAAAAAAAAAAAAAAAGTTTGTTTGTTTTTGTTTGTTTGCGTGTCTCCCTTCTGTTTACAGACTTCACAGTGCCAATAGTCACTCCTGTTCTGTAAGCTCTAGTGTTGTTGTTTGACACAAATATTGGCTTGAGCTTAAAATCAATGCCAAAACGTATAAAAACAAATGCAGATAGATTTTATTCATATTGCTCACAAACCTTTCTATATCACACCTTCTTTTGCATTTCAGCATTGATGTAGCAAACATCTGGTGCAGTTTTCAGCTCCTCTATTAGCCTCAGCTGTTAACCTGAGCATCTCCACATCCAGATCTGCTTTTCTTCCCAGAAGTCCCCTTACGTTTGCAGACTACACCATTCCAATAGTCCCTCCTATAATATAAGCTTGCCCTTGCTAATACACATAAAAAGCCAGGTGCGTCAGTGTGGCACGCGACCAAAACTATCCTGCAGAAACCCAGGAGGTGTCGGCGCTCTTACAAATTGCTCTGTGTCTTTACCCAAGTGTAGAAGTGCGGGACTGAGCCATTAATTAGATTGATTCCTGCAAGATTGATTCCTGTTAGATTGCACGGCCTTGATTAACACCGGCAACTGCGCTAACAGAAACATGTGTTTGTGTTAATCAGAGAGCTTCCTGTAATTGCTTCGGGTTTAGGAGCCGGTTCACTGTGTAACCTGCCGGGCGCTTCCGCCACGGCCTTCACCCGTTCTGCAATATACATATGACTCAAAGTTAACGCTACGTGCTCCGTGTCGACGCTGCTGCTTGAGTAGGCCGACTCAAACAGGGTATTCGAGGGGAGTTTTAATAGTGTCTGGAAGCAGTGATTATGCCTGGCTAAATAAAAGGTAGGAGCAGCTTTTGATTAAATGTCACACATGAAAAATGAAGCGCAACACATCACTCTTAAAGCTTAAGGAGAGCGGTTCTTGCTGTTGAGGATTTTACAAAAACCTATACACTCTTAACAATGAAGGTGCCTTTGGAGCGAAGGTATAGACAGAAGAATTCTGCTTCCCTTATGAACCATATAGGGAACTAGTACTTGTTTTTTTCGGTAAGGCATCTGGCCCTAAAGGTTGAAATAGTGGAACCCTATAGGGGCTCTTAATCTTAATCATCTACTAATGTAAAGCACACTTCACTTCAATCAATTAAAATGGTCAGTGGTTTCCAAACTTAGGCCTGAGAATGACACAAATCACACAAAATACATAATGTGGGTTCTCCAGGGCTGAAATCCAGGCTCTATGTGCAGTGTTGGTGATTAACTACGGCCTTAATAAGCTGAATGTTTAACCTCAGGCGAGCTTACTGTTGTGGAATCGAAGCAGATTTTGCGCGGAACCTTTTTAAGAACATCCATCTGCCCCCCCTGTTTGGGTTCTAGCACCTTTAGCTCCTTGAGCTCTGGAAACAGCCAATATAAAACGTAGAGGTGTTCTAAGGGAATTGTAATGAAGTGCAAAAAAGGTGTTAACCTAGGTATCGCCTGAAGCGGAGTCTTCACACCACACCGGAAGGAGCTGAGTGAACTGCATGGTGCAGAGTTGATGGGCAACCCTGACTTAGCCTTATGGGCATGCTTAGATGTTAAGGACGGACGTGTCCAAAGCCAAGAAGTCAACAACCAAGACCTGGGTCAGAGGTAGAGAGGAGCAGAGTCCATCGAAGCTTGTAATTAATGAACCAGAGCATTGAGTCAGATTCTTGCTTTCACAGGCGAAGTGTAGTGACCTGAGGCAGGGGAGGCATGCAGTAAAGAAACCTTTTAGGTGTGTACTTCGGCTCAAGTATTCACATGATTGCTGTAAAATGTCAAGTGTATTTCACTGTAAATTGCGAATTCAGTTGGCATGGCCCATTAGACAAATTACACTACATGTCCAAATGTTTGTGGATACCCTTTCTAACGAATGCATCCAGCTATCGCAGACACAGATGTAGAGACGTATCGCAGATACCATACAACTCTCTGGAGCAGATAAACATGAACCATTCGGCACCATGCCTAATGCAGAGCGTGAGAACTGTGGGGTCTGAAGCGACAGTGCTCCATCCAGTACTTTTGGATGAGTTGGGGATCCTGGCCTCTGACTAATGATCCGGTCACTGAATAAACACACAGTCAAATCCTCACAGCAATAGCTCTAGAATCTAGTAAAAAGCCTTCCTCAGACAGTGGAGACTCTTTAATACTCTTGATTTCAGAAGAAACCATGAATAAGCTGATGTCCCAATACTTTTGTCCATATAGAGTATGTAAACTCAGCTAGCATGCAGGCTTGAACGTGCACTGTGCTGCAGTCACATTTATATGCACCTGTGAAAGGATCTGCTAATATCCACAGTTGCATGTCCCAAGGCAGCTTTTTTTTGTTGTCATTCTGCCCACTAGGTCAAAAGATGTTCATTGTCAGTTTTACCCCCTAAAGCTGCCGAAATCCACAAGCATTCCACATTAAAGTGGGTTCAGATGCGACCTTCACCACCGGGCGCAACAGCTTTTTTATCATTATTTGTCTTATTACCCTGCTGCACACAGGAATCGATATGAACATAACCTGCGGCCATGTTGTCTTGCTAAACTAATTGCAAGGCAGCACGCGAAGCAGTCTCCAGTTTTCCAATACAATTATCCTGGCGCCTCAGATCCATGGCAAATGGAAGGGTTCTAACAAATGTTCCGAGCCATTTATCCCATTGTGCTTCGGATAAAGGGCCATTTGTCTTTATGTTTTGGGGTCTGGGGATCTGTTCATTCTCAACTGGGTGCTAGGCATTCACTTTCAATATGCTGTTTTAATACGCTGTCCCCAGTGTTATGACTGTTTATGGGTGAAACTTGGCAGGTAGCATCCATGAAATGCCAGAGACATCTATTGGTCTCCATTGTTTTTTGTTTTTTTTTGCTTCCAAACTTGGACATGCTTCAACCTTAAACCTACACTCACCATCCTCTGATCAAGTACGGGCCATTTTTGAGGATCCCCTACCAGCTGCAGGCCATTTTTTGTAACATCAGTGTTTCCTCTTGATTTTTTTTTTCCAGCAGTGGCGGCAGCCCTCCTCCCCCAAATTGAGAAAATATTATAAATAAATAAATGGAATACAATGAAACTGGACTGCAAAACAAATGTTGTATGAATAAGTATTTATTTGGATCCATTTATTCATACTACATCTTTTACCCACTGTAAAGCTAAAAGACACGAGCTGTACAGGGCTAGGATAGTAAGGTTAGCTGAGGTGACCTGGCCTTAATACTCGTTTATTTACCAAGACTGGCTGCCTTTCTCTGTGTAAATTCCAAGTCACGTGATCCACTGTGGCTTTCTGTGGCCTTGATATGGTTTTGCTGGGTGTCGCGTTGTTGCATGCTAAGGAATTGAAAAGTGTGGCAACATGCAGTGCCGGTACCGGTGAGCGTGGCACATCTGAAGTGTGACTGCCTTTACACTACAGCATGAATGTTCTTCTTAACTGTAAAACCTCTCAAACTTAGCATTAGCTAGTTTACTCCACCTTCCTCTCTCCTCTCCTTTCCCGGTCTTTATTTCACTTCCTGAATTGGTCATTTTGTAATTGCCAAAATTGTAATCATGATGTTTCGTTAAATTCTAGAGCAGCAGCAGCAGTAATATGTACAAGGCCTAAGTAGCGTTGGATATCTGCGGATGGATCTCAGAAAGAGCAGTGCATGCAAGATAGCCCAAGACAACCCACATAAATAGAAGCCTTTTATAAGAAAGAATGAGCACAAATCTCCCAAACAGGAACTGAAAGAATTGTAAAGCTGCTAGAGGAAGAATTGCCAAAGGGGGTGTTCCTACGCTCTGACCACAAAGATCCATGATATAGGCCTTCCATCACTCTATATGATGCTAGCCAACGACTGATGTAACAAAATTGGCAGTTAATGATCTCCTGCAAGCGCATCGAGCTGTGCAGTGACTTAGGCCTTGGCGACAGCCGAAGATGTGTCATGGGATTCAGAGGAGGCTAGCCTTCACTCTCACAGCTCTAGGTTGCCCGAATGTGAAAGGGGGAGCCCCATCATTCAGCTATTGTTGAGTTGCATTCAAGCTTGCTAAGTTGCACCTATTGCTTACACAGCTGTGCAAATGCACGCACTTATCTTGTCTAGTCCCTGTAGACAAATATTGCCATAAATATAGGACTATAGGAGTAGATAAACATGAGCCTAGTGGTATTATGCTTAATAATGCCAGATGTGGGCTAGAGGGGTATCCAAGTCATCCAAGATCTTGACCTCACTAACAATCATGTTGCTGAATACAATCAATTCTTCACAGTAATGCTCCAAAATCAAGTAGAAAGCTTTCCCTTGACAGTAGAGATGCCAACAAATGCAAGTACCCTTGATTTCAGAAGAAACAATGAATGAGCAGGTGTCCCAATACTAATACTGCACATTTCTCCTAAAACCAATAGTAGCAGCTGATGTAAAGCCTAAATTTTGCATCACCTTCTCCGTCTCTAATTAGTGGGTGGGATTTATGGAAAAATTATTAATTAAATAAATAAATAAATAAAATACAGAATCTTCCATTTCCTCATTTGACAATGCTTTTGCTTCACCCAGTTTTGTTTGGTTTCCCTCAGCAAGAGCACTAATTTGATTAGCCGCTAAATGACTTTACCACAGGGAGAGCGGAGATGCGTGTGTCTATTCAAAATCGCACTCGTGAACCGGCTTCCGTTCCTAAGACGGGCGGCTCTAAAAGGATTACCTTCTGGCTCTGAACTCTGGTTCCTTCCATTATAGTGGGGAAAGTCTTATCACTGTGTACACACTCGTACCTGTTCTAGCACTCGTCGTTTGATGGAGTCGGTTTCTGTGAATGTCAACATGCAAGTCAACGAGATCCACTCTTTTGTTTGTACATGGATATTTTCACCATGTATGCTTCCTGACTCGGAAGTTCAGGAACAGCTAAGCCGAGGTATTAAAGTAAGGTAATAAGGTATCCTCACTATAGGAGCTTAAGAGGAATTAACCCGAGCCGGGGACACCGCCAAATCCCCATGGGATTGCCCCGTTAGGTTCGTCTTCACATGCATCTGAATTAGCATGTTTGTTTTCTGTACTGTTTGTTTATCTTTTTAATAAAGCATTTCGCAAGGTCAGTGTTTACACCCTGAATATTCAAATACTGGAACGCTGGGACACTGAAGTCTGAGGTTTAAATGCAATATCCATTTTCAGAAAAATGTGAAATGGTGGCAGCTTTGCAATAGGACTGATCTTTTTTGGAAAATACCTAAAATGTTAATTAAGTACTTGGCAACACCCGAGACACCATAGCAACCATCTGAGATAACAGCAATGCCCTAGCAACCACTAAGTAACATCATAAGAGTCCCCTAAAATAACATCACATAATATCACCTTGCAACACTCATTCAGCCTCATTTAAGAAACCACTTACCAACCACATGGGATACCACAGCAACCACCTAGTAACACTATAGTGACCACTTAGCAACTACCTAGCAGCACCATGGTGACCACTTGTGGTACCATAGCAACCAATTAACAAACCCATAACAGCCACCTAAGATACCATAGCAATCACCTAGCAACAGTATAGAAACCCCATCGAGACCACCACCATAGAAACATCCCAGATGGTGCTAAGTGGTTGTACCACAGGTTACCATAGCAATCACCTAGCCACACTGTAGCAACCTCATCATAACCATATGGGATAGCAACCACCCATCAACACCATAGTGACCACTAACTAACTACCTCGCAATGCCATAGCAACCACCAGAAAGTCCATGGCAACCACACAGCAACAGCCTGGCAACTGCCTGGAAGTGGGGACCACCTAATCTGTGCAACCATTCTGTAATTGCTTTAGAAAATGCACCAAGTTCATCTAGTTAACTATATAATTCCATATGCAGTTTAGCATTATGGGCAGATGGATGTAATAACTACTGGCTTCAACATTTATATTACAATATTAACAATGTTGTGGTCAATTGGTCGCTTCAGGCTTGAGGCAACGTCTCATCTGTGTCCAGTTTGTCTCTGTTTATACCAAGCTCATAGGTCCATAAACCAAAAAATCCACAGCTATTCAATTCCCTCACCCTTCTGAGATCAGATCTGGTCCCCAAGGAGAGTAATTTCCTTAGCATGTTCACTGACTCGCCACATTAGGACCACTGTCAGCCCGTAAATGGATATGAAGCATGGTTGGCTGAAGCAATTGAGCTCCTCTTGGGACCAGTGGGTCTGAGTGATTCATTGCAGTAAAACAGGCAGAAGTGATTTTACAGTGGAAAAGTTCTCTAACATCCATCCAAAGATCTTAAGCTGCAGCAATAACTCGGGCGAGTCCGCTCGAGTCGATGGGCAGCAGCTGTATCTTACTGACGTTAAACTAAAACCGATTCTTTGATTTAAGCCTCGCTGTTAATTGAACATGTCCACGCTCGTCACGTATCCTTTCACAAAGGTGCGTTTTATGCTTCGAGTCTTCTGCAGCGCGCGGAGCCGAGGCCTCACCCCTGTAAATAATACATGAAGAGAGAAGCCGCATCTCACTGAGGAGCTGTCCACTTCGTTTGACTTCAGCTGCTGACTCTAAACCAGAGAATTCTTTTGCACACACAAATCTCGCTCTCTCTCTCCCTTTGTGTGTTATAAAACACCTACAGCTTTATTGGTATATTTGCATGTTGCCAAATCCTTATCAAACCAGCACAAATTACCTCTATGAACAAGGGGTCTTAAGCTTTTTTTGTCTGTCTCCTTTTCTGTCCCCCCACAGCTCTCTCTGTGCTCTCCCCTTCACTCGACCCCTCGCTACCTCCCCCCAACACTACACCCCTCGCTACCTCCCCCCATTATACCCCTTGCTACCTTTTTTCCCCCTCACTATACCCCTTTACTCCCCACTATACCCCTCGCTACCTCTTTCCAACCTTACTATGCCCCTTTACCCCCCACTATACCCCTCTATCTCTCTCTACCTCTACCCCTCAATCTCTTATATACCTCCCTTTATCCTTCCACCTCTCTTTCCATATCTTGCTTTCTATACCTCCCCCCAGCTCTCGCTCATGCTTATTTCTCCCTCTGTCTCTCTCTCTCATTTTGTATGGGGGGGGGGGGGGGGGGGATTTCTCTTAAGCTTTCTTTCTCCATCTCCTTTTCTGTCCCTCCACAGCTCTCTCTGTGACCCCTTCTCTATTCCTCAATCTATTTCCCCTTCACTCGACTCCTTGCTACCCCCCACACTACACCCCTCGCTACCTCCCCCCATTATACCCCTCACTACCTCTTTCCACCCTCACTATACCCCTTTTCACCCCCACTATACCCCTCGCTACCTCTTTCCACCCTCACTATACCCCTTTTCATCCCCCCTTACTACACCCCTCGCTACCTCTCCCCCCACTATACCCCTCGCTACCTCTTTCCAACCTTACTATACCCCTTAAACCCCTCACTATGCCCCTTCCTACCTTCATCTCTTACTATACCCCTCTACCTCTTCTCCCCCCTCACTATGCCCCTCGTTACCTCAATCTCTTACTATACCTCCCTTTATCCATCCACCTCTCTCTTTCCATATCTTGCTTTCTATACCTCCTCCCAGCTATTTCTCACTCTTATTTCTCGCCATTTCTCCCTCTGTCTCTCTCTCTCGCTCTCTCTCGTTTTGTATGCAGTTTGTTAAACAGTGGAACTAATTGATCTGAGAGGGATGAAGAGAAATGTTAAGTGTGAATCCACGCAGATGAAGACAGGTCTTGCCTGGAAGGGGCTGCGCAGTGGATGCAAATATCACACCACAAGGGATTAACATGGTTGGAAGTGTGTGTTTGAGGGGAGGTGGGGATTCTCACTCGCCTGCTTGTTAATGACAAATATTCCCTCAGCCATTCTCAGCAGTGATGATCTGTTCCCTCATTTTCTCTTCTTCCTCTTTAACCTTTAGAAGTGCTGGTTATTGACTGAACGGAAACGCTGTAATTTTATATGAATTATCTTATTTGTAGCGGATTAAAAATAAGCAAAGGAAGTCTGTCAGAAGTGCAGAACCCAACCTAAACCAAGTGCTCCCACATCTGTACTATATTATCATACTGAATTTGATAACGCTATTGTCATGTGCACTGTCCAGGAGAACAGCAAAACAAAAGTAATGGCTTGCAAATTGTAAGGGTTGGGTTAAAAAACATAGCACAATCCATCACTGTAGATGTTCTAGTTAATGACATCCACATTTGAAGTCCAAAACATGGTAAATCTTAAAAAAAAAATTAAATGTGGCATTTTACCATATTCTGTGTGTTAACTGGTGCAGTTTCTGCTCATGTCTTTCCCATTGCCAGCATCCAGCTCCGTGTCCAGAGAACAGGGCTCTGGGTCTTCTAAACTGGTGCTCTACAAAGCTTTCTCTTTATGACAGCAAGTGTGCCCTTAGCCAAGCCTTAGGGCAGCAGACATGTCCAGTCGGTCATATTCCCAGACCTAATCCCTGCTGACGTACTACTGCCTCCACTCAAAATGGCTGCCTGAAAAAGACCCAGAAACTGTTTGCATCTCATGGGGTGAATCCGACCAGTGTTCTGCTTTAGTGCTATGCAAGACAAAAAGCTTCAATTTCCAGCTAAAAGGCAAGGAACTACAACTCCTTAACTTTCAGAACTTGGTTTGCACTGGGCAGGGCCTCCTTTTGCTCTCAAACATGGACCATTACATTGACTCGCAAATAGAGCAGAGCAAATACTATAAACACAATATTTAAAGCCTTTTTTACTATATTTATCACAATATAGGTCACCATCACAGACAAACACCAGTAGCATCACATTCTCATAAACTACTATTCAGATCCTCTCCCGTACTGAATAGTGTGATTTTTATTCAACATCTGCTGCCCATCATTTATTTAACCCGGAGTAATTACACTGTTATTAATGAAACCTGCAGCTGATCAGTGTTTATTAGGCACTAACGGCATCCTTCATATGCTTAGAAAAGCATATTGTCCTCACGATAAAATTGATCACAATACGAAAAAAAAGTAGTCATTGCCCAGTTCTACAGCAAAACCGGTTGGGTCAATGGATTCATGTAGGTTTTAACCCTACCTCCTGTGTGCCTCAGCAGAAGTTGAGATAGACACTATTAAAAGTATAAGATCTTTGAGGACCTTTGTGGTTCTTCCATTTAAAATTGCGGAGGAACTGTTGGTCTGCAAAACTGACTTCTACTGGATGCCCCCCCCCCCTCCCCATTCTTAGTAAACTTTATAGAATGGTATGCTCATAAATTCCAGGAAATCGGCAGTTATAGAATTACTCAACCCAGCCTTTCTAGCCCCACTGGGATTCCTGAAGCATATGGGCTTTCTTCTGCTGGATGAGAAGATGCAAGGAAACACTTAGCTTGTTTTTTGCTGTAGTTCCAAGTTTGGCTGGGATGATTCCTTCTCATTCATTCATATGAGGTGCACATATCATTACCCACATGCGGACCTCGAGCCCCTGTTCACCTGCAGACAAGAAAGTGGGTCAGAACAGCAGGCGCTTCGAATTAAATGAACCATCAGTGTGCCCAATGAAAATGTGCTAGCTTCAGGAACACCCACCGCCCCTCTGGCCGGCACTGCGGCTGTATGGAGACTATTTAATTTGATTCCTTTCAAACCAGTCTGCTAAGTGCTCCTTCTGTTCCTTTCTTAAGTATTGCTTTAAGCTCTCACGCTGCTGCTGTGCATTGGCGCTCATGTCAATGAGAAGATGCAGCCTTTTCTTTTCCACTTATTCAAACAAAGACTGAGGCCTCACACAAGGCTCATGCAGGTTCTCAAAGCTTCTGCTGGCTTCCCTGAAGGTAAAGGCTGAGGAAAGCTTGTTAATGAATTGTTGATGAATTTCCATAAGGCAAAAAACGAATAGGAACATGTAGCATGAGATAGAACCTCATTTGACCTTTGCTTCATTGGCATACCCTTACTTACTGTCTACTTAACACCATGTGTCCCCATGCAAACCAACAGGCTGTAAAAGTTGCTGATTGGTCAAGTGAACTGAAATGCTCCTTACAGAAGCTCCCAGACCTTTACATCCAAATACAAATAGTTTACTGAAACCTTCTTGTTGGTCCGTTTCCCTTACTGTACCTAATCTGTAGCCAATATCCTCTTAAAATATACTAGTGGAGCCAACCAGCAAATTCACAGGAATATACACTACCCAAATGTTTGTGAACACCCCTTCTAATGAACGCATTTTGCTACTCTTAGTTGCACCCATGCTGACACACACAACTTCTCTAGTTCCTGTAGAGAAGTACGGTCAACAGAATAGGACACTCTGGAGCAGATAGCATTGGCACCATGTCTAATGCCAGGTGTGAGCCAGAGGGGTATACAACTCCCCAGCATTGAGCTGTGGAGCAGTGGTACTGTGTTCTCTGGAATGATGGTGCAGCATCCAATAACCTTGGGGATGAGATTGGGGTGGTGACCATGCAACATCCTGACTTCACTAATGCCCTCATCACTGAATGAAATCAAATCCTCACAAGAATGCTTCAAAATCTAGTGGAAAGTCTTTCCTGGACAGTCGACAGTTACTCGAAAACAAGCAGGATAGACTTTTTTTGTTTTTTTAATACTCTTGATTAAAAAACTTCGGAAGCAGCAGTGAATGAGCAGTTGTCCTTATACTTTTGTTCATATGGTGTAAATAACTAACATTCATTGTATGGTTTTCTTTTCTCACTATAAAGACCCATTCAAGTGCAAGTAAACACAAATTATACATTTTAATCTCATTTTATTTTGTAATAATTTTAAAATAATATTTTATCTACAAATATTTTCACACACACATGTTCCTTGCACCACTATCTTTGTTGAACATGAACTTTATGCTAATAAACTGCCCTTATTACAGCCGAGAACTAAGAATGTTCTGCTGTATCTGTAACCTCAACCGGCCCTGAATAGATGATGAAATAAAGAGGATAGAGGATTTTCCCCGCTGTGACGTAACGGTGGCCAGTGACTTTCTAAAATGTGGACACATCCCTCAGTTGCCTCGGCAATGTAGGAATCAGAAAATCCTCCCTTGTCCTCCCACTCCTCCTGAAGCCCACTTCCGGTTTAAACTGGCTGACCTGGAGCACTAAACACTGCATTACATCCCTAGTGCTTATGCATGAGACCGTGTTTAAAAGTCTTCCCTGTAAACCCACTTTCACAAAGACAGCTAATAGTAATAGGAATATGAAGTCATTCTCAGATCAGATATCACACAGCATTAAGTGCATACACCAGGGGATTATGGACACAGACTCAGACAGTCCAGACACCCATACTATCATTTTGGGACTCCCTCACTTTGGGCTACAGCATTCCACTATCCCCTTTGCTTTGTTTGCTGGGAGACCACACCAGGGTTAAGAACCCCCACATCCACCCCATACTCATTGCCCTTGCCATAGCCAAGAAAATGATCCTTAGACACCAGGAAAACCTGCTCTTAATGCACATAAATCACTGAAAATCGCTACACCTGCCTGATTAAAAACTAACAAAAGCTTTTTAATTCTTCCATGAGAACACTCACCAGACAGAACCAGCGTAACAACAAATCATAAAATTAAACCATTTTTGAAAGTGGAGGAATGTGCTTTTAGCACCTGGCAGGGTTTATACCATTTGGCCACTAGGACTCTGTCCAGGTACCCTCATCCAGGCATACCCAGCCCCCACAAGGGAAATGGATCAAGAAATGACAAAAGGACAAAGCTGGCCGGGCCATGAGGAGGCATTTTTTACATGTATTTATTTTTTCTCATTAATTACTATGGCTCTTTTTATTTAATATATCTATATAGACCTGCCACAAGCATCCCAAGCTGAGCCTTCCCAGACTCAAAGCATGTGTGTACGGGGCAGGGTTAAACCCAGAAGGATGGAGTTTCAGGCTCAGAAGGCACCTCACAAACTAACAAGCTTATTTTCACCTTAAATCTGTTGCAGCCATTAAAGCGTGGGGTGCATGAGGTTTTTTTTTTGTTTTGTTTTTTTGACAGCTACCTGTGACAGCAATTGCGGGGCCAGCTTCAAGGCCCGGCCGTTGTTTTTGGCCGCCGCCGTAACTCATTGGTCAGAGTGAGATTAGCTTTGTGTGTGTAATCAAGCGTTCGCAGGCCCGCTCTGGCATGCCCATTCACTAGCAGCCCGCTTTGTTTACTGCCACAACTAGCGCAATTAGTTTGGAAGTGTCACAGACGGCCGTGTGCAGGGGCAGCACGCGCCGAAGGTCCAGCGGGGCCGTGTTGTAACGCCTAATCCCTATTGACAGATTTCTGGAGCCGGTGTGGAATTCGCGCCGCTTTGTTTCGTTTTAGCAGAGACATTGATCTATGGTCAAGGAGCAGTTTCTTCACTGTAGCCGCGGAGCCTGAGCAGCCAGTAGTGTGAGCTGGGCCATTCAGAGAGTCTCCAGTGTTTCTGCTGGACTTCATCTGAGTGGAACTGGAGCACAGCAGCATTTTAGCATTCGTTCAGGTGGTTATGATAGTACTCCGCTACTTGCAAAGCTGTTGGAATAGTGTAGACCTGGACTGCAGTCTCTTATTATTCTTATTTTTGTCCTCCTCCTCTTTCTTCTTCAACTCCTTGTCCTGTTTTTTTTTTCCCTCACTCATCTTGTTGTCTTCCTCCTTCTTCACCTTCTAGTCCACCTTCTCATTCTCTTTTCCCCCCTCTTCCTAGTCTTCTTCACCTCCTTCTCCTCCTCCTTTTTCCTAGTCGCTCACCTCCTTGTCCTCCTCCTTTCTCTCATTCTCGCTTATCTTCTCCTTCACAATCTTGTCCTCCTCCTATTTCTACTTCTTATCTTCTCCATCTGGTCATTCACTTCCTTCTCTTTTCTCCTCCTTCACCTTCTTCTGTTTTTTTTTTCCTTTCTCCCTTATCTTCTTGCCCATCGCCTTCCTTGTCCATCTCCTTTTTCACCTCCTTGTCCTTTTCCTATTTCTCCTTCTCTCCATCTTCTACTTTCTCATTGTCCTACTCCTCTCCCTCTTGTTCTCCTTCTTCTCCATCTGCTCCATCTGCTCCTCATCCCTCTCCTCCTTCTCATCCTGCCCCCCCCCCCTTTTTCCTCATCTTCTCCATCTGGTCATGCACCTCCTCCTTTTGTATCTCTCATCTCCTGTTTTTTCTCATTCTCCCTCATCTTCTACCTTCTCATTGTCCTACTCCTCTCAGTCTTGTTCTCCTTCTCCTTCATCTGCTCCTCCTTCTCCCCCCCGCCTCCCCTTCTTTTCATTTCTCATTGCCCTACTCCTCCCTCTTCGTGTTCTCCTTCATATCCCTTTCCTCCTCTTTCACCTTCCTCACCTCCTAATCATCTTCATTGCCCTACTCCTCCCTTTTGTTCTCCTTTATATCCCTCTCCTCCTCCTTTATATCCCTCCCTATTCACCTCCTTCTCCCTCATCTTCCCCTTTATCTCATTCTCCTACTCCACCCTCTTCTTGTTCTCCTTCATATGCTCCCTCTGCTCCTCCTCCTTCATGTTCTTATTATTCTCCTTCTTTCACTTTTTCTTCCCCCATGTTCTCCTCCGCCTTCTTATATTTCTTTCCTTTCTTATGCTACTGGTTATCAGCATATATGAGGGCATCACATGAATCAAAGCCAGACATGGCCCTTTAGTGTGACTGATGCTTCATCATGTATGCTATTAAAGTTTACTGAGGTAAGCCAGTGTTCCAATCCACAGTACATTTGAGTTTTTTTCTTATTTTTGTTTGGCTGGGTCTGTGAAATAAATATATAACCCCCCTAAAAACTGAACACAGAAGACCATTTTCCTCTGCAGTGTAAGCACTGACTTGTCAGAAAGGTTTTATAGGTTTAATGCTCCAGTTAGGAACAGTTTCAGCTGGCCCGCCACGGGCAAGGGTAAAAAAGTGAGGAGGCCTAGTATGTTTTTCTAGGAGTTTTATATACGTGTTTCTTATTCAGCATAGGGGCAGGAAAAAGAGAAAGACTTGGACATCTGCAAGTAAACTCAGAACAGCTTGTGGTGCTTTTGGTTGCTGATCTTTAGAGATCATATCACAGAAAAACATCCCCAGCCTTTTTTTAAATAAGAGTTTTATATCCTATGTAAATACTAATACTGTTAAGGTTACTGTCAAAACTATCAAAAATGCTATTCACTCCCAAAGCCACACGGTCGATACAGGGAGCTACAACCCATGACCACCCACTTAACATACAGCTGTTTTGCCAGATATCCAAAAGAAGAAGTAGTAAGAAGTAAGGTAGGTCTATTTTTGGAAACATCTCAGGTGTCACGTTTGGGAGGCAGGCAGGGATGAGGAGGACATAGGCGCGGGGGGAATGCTTTTTAATAAAAACAGCCTAACAAGAACTCAAAAGAGACACTCACGCAGTCACTGAACCAAATGAGGAACACCTGAGAGGATTTAACAAAGGGGCAGGGCTACAACAGAGAACACCTGGGAGACGAATGACAAGGCGGGACAAAGACTAGAGACTAGGGAGGAGGCAAGGACAAAATACAGGGCACATGGCAGGGCAGAACGAAGACAGAGACCAGAAAGGGAAACCCACAAGGGCAAGATGGAGACACCCGTTACATCAGGATTTCCATCCTAACTTAATTTGTTCAACACTTTAGCTTAAACAGGACAGTCTTAAAAGGTGCAGTGCTGCATTATGGAGAATCTCTAAATGATATATTTGGTAAATCAACCCACACATGGTGAAATTAAGTGTATAAAAAGAGGGAAAATGATAAACATGTAGAATATGTCCCTTTTCAGTACAAATGCATTGTCTTTTCCTATTCTAAGAAAAGCAGAAACGGTAAAAATGGCAGATTTTCCTTTTTCTGGTTCTGTGATCGAGTGTCTCCAATAGATTGGTAGAACAAAACAAATCCACTCCACCGACCATTTCATCTTTACGTTCTGCTGTTTCAGAGCCACACATCTTATTTTCAGTGGATTAACTCCACCTCACGCAGTCAAGGTTTAGGTTCATCATTTCAGCCCCTAGGCCTCATGCATGCAAATGAGCTGCATGACCTTTACTTTTCCATCTGTGTGAAGATATACGCCGAGCGCTGTAAACTACGCCGCAATCTCAACATTTCCTGCATGACAGGTTACGGCGCTTTGTGTTGATTTCTTTGTAAATATTCGCAAAGTCTTCTTTGGCTCGCATGGCCTTTTCACTCGCCGCGGCGGCATGACTGAAAGCTGTGCTGTTGCGAGCCCGACTCTAAGGGATGAATGGGATTCTGTGCGTGCTTTAATTCGGCTATTCCGCTTGAACTAGGTCTGCTCTTTATTGTCACCAGGAAAACCTACGTTCTTCTGAGTTCCCCGCATGGCGTCTCAGGTTTATGTTCCGAATCTGGCAGGATTTGTACGAGTATGTATAAATAAGCCACATCAGCAATCAGAGGAGTTTGCTACAGGGTTAGTTTGAGGAACGGGAAGGAATGTTGCATACTTCATTCGCTCAGCTCAACTCAAAATGTTGAGGAAGCCCATGGCTTTGATAACTTGTGCCTTGCTGTGTGCTGAAATTTCGTAAAAAAAAAAAAAAAAAAAAAGACAGACGAGACGTACCTGGACCTGCAGGTGGCTGGGAAGAAGCTACAACTTGTATCGTTGTCCAAAACGTTGCTCACCTTGCTCTGGGTATTCTGTGACTCTGTGATTTTGGCAGCTGGCAAGTGAAATTTCCAGTGGAGTATATAACTAGGCCTGTAGTTTGATTCTTGACCTGAATGGAGAATGGGAAAGATGGAAAAATGGCATTTCTTCATACCAACGCAATGTACAATGTGCAACTTTGGGAAAAAAAGGTTGTGACCGAGAAATCGCCTCGCGAGACTGCTCAAACATTTTAATGTCAGAAATCCATCCAGGCCTCTGAACGCTTACTAGCTTACCCCTCACACTGCAGGTCAAATGACAGCCAATCAATTGAAAATTTGGGCCGATCCTGAAATCAAGTCATCTATGACCTATTTAGGCTAAAATGGCAGTGTACGCCTGGCTTTAGAGAAACACAAGTGGTTCTTTTAGATCATTGCTCCAAAAATCCAATTCTTTCTGAAAGGGTAGTGTCTTAGCCTTGTTGCCCACGGTCAAACCTAGAATTTTTGAGTTCATCAGGGTAAATTGAGCTTTTAGTTTTTCATAACGAACATTTAAAATTTAAAAGTTTATGTTAAGGTATGTGTTAAATATTCTGGAGTAGCTTCCATAGTCTTTATACGTGTCTTGCAGGGTGTAATCCAGCGTTCAGATTACAGGAGAGCCAGGGTGAGTTTACAGGGTTTTTTTTTTTTTACTGATAGCGAAAGGAAGCCGCATATCTATAGGTATTAATGTATGTATCCATTAGACAAGCTCAGGGTGTTTTGCAGAAATCAAACTTCACAGTGCTAAAGTTGAGACCGTCCCCTCTGCAAACTGTGTTACACTTCAAATAAGCTTTACAACCTAAAACACGGTGTTATGGACTCTGTGTGTACATTAAAACAGACCACATTTGGGTAAGTGTTGAGACCTCCTTACAAGTGTAATTTGAACACTGGCTTAATGGCTCTCCTAACCTACCATTTAATTATTACACATGGTTCTACAAGAGTTTTGTACCAATGGTAATTTTATATCATTAAAATGGTTCTATAGTTTACAAAAAAAAGAAGTTTTTTTTACAAGTCATGCAACTTCTTTTTGTTGCTACATAGAACACATGTAAATGTACTTAATTTATTTTTAATAAAGAGGTTTATTTTTTAATGTATTTTAACTGGTTTTAGAATGTTACGTAGGGGTTGAGGCTTTAAGTTTGCTGTCAAATCACATCTCCACTTCCAGGATCTTACATTTCAAACCACATGAAGCCGTACTTACATAACACCCACAGTCCTTGCGAACAGACGTGCAGTTCCCAAATACACTCAAACATGCCCTGTTAACAACCCCGCGACATGCTAATAAAGCATTCAGAGCAAATGAAAGTGTATTAAAAATTAACCAAAACGCTAGGCCTCCGCCTGAGAGGCTGCTGTGGCTAGCTGTTTCATTTCTGCTGAGCCCAAAAAGCGCCTAAGCCCTGTTGTTCAATATGCTGTGAATAATTGAAGCAGGGTGCACCCTCCACCCTCAACCACCCAGTAAATGAATTTACAGTGTTTTTACAAGGCTTGATGGAGAATTAGAGCCAAGTGTGCTGACTGGGTTAGGAGAATGAAGCAATCACTCCCACTTCTAACTGTCAGCATGATCATCTCTATCCTTTCTCTCTGTTGTTCTCGCTCTCGTTTTCTCAGGTGGACATGCTCATGCCGACCAAAATCACAGGCGTCATTACCCAGGGGGCGAAGGATTTCGGCCACGTGCAGTTTGTGGGCTCGTACAAGGTCGCTTTCAGCAACGATGGAGAAAGATGGCACATATATCAAGATGAAAAACAAAAGAAAGACAAGGTAAGATAACAAAGAAAAAGCACAGAAGCCCCATTTTGCAAGAAGGCCTGACTTTGGTGGACACAAAAAGATCAAGTGGGCAGTGTAAGGGCAGTCTTTGCAAGTTGTTTTTGAATCATGGACGAAGCAAGTATGTCAGGTCCCCTGACGATATGAGAAAGCATTCCCTTCATTGTTCTGTAGAAGCAGGGGGAAAAAAAATTGCTATACATCAAAAAAGTGTAAGATATATTCTGATCAGGGATATCTAGCATATGGTGGAGTGTTGTAGTGTCCCCCTGTCGACCAGTTCAGTTCAGACTTAGCAGACCTCCTCAGGGCTGGAGTATATGCCAAGTGTAAGCCAAGTTTACAGCCAGACAATGCATGGAGCAAACTCTTTGAAAAAGACCCCGTCAACACTTTTTGCCTGATTTATTTCATCACACTGCTTTAAAAGACCAAATACTTTCAGTTTATATTGTTTAAATGACAATTTTCAGATTATCTAATGTAAATTTTAAACCTTAAGAATGTGAGTCTGGGACAATAACGAATCGAACCCTGGTCTCACACATGGTGTAATAGCTCACTGGCAGCTAGTGGTTTTATCTGCCACACCAACCACAACATTAAAACAAATTAAAACAAAGTGAACATAAATACAGTACTAAGTCTACTAGTATTAGTACTGGTATTATTTTTACTATTTTACCTTGAGTCGTACAAAGAAAATGACTCCACAGACCTGTCATGTCTGCTGAAAAGCTTACTTAGCAGTTAGTAAACTGAATCTTCAGTGCTTAAATATGAAGGGCTACCCTTTTGTATCATTGACCGTTAAGACACCTTGGCCTCTATATGGTACCGAGTGAAATCCTCTTACTCTGATCATTACATCACAAGCTCTAGTATTTTTACAAGCTTCTTACAAGCATTAGGTAATAATCATTGAAATCCAGATGAAAGGTGATGCTTACCTGGTAGAGCTTGGAATGACTATATTTCTGCTGTCCAATGAAAAACAACTTTGTCCATTTTCAGTCTTCATGTTTGAACCCCCAGCTGCTCTGAGCAAATAGGAGATGAATGGCCCAATAGAAATATCTCAGAATAAACTCTTATTTAACATTGACTTCCATTCATTCATTTTTGCCTGTAAAGTCACCATTTCTAAGATGCCAGTAAATGTAAAAATGTCCAGTGCCATTAGAATAGGTTGTAGAAACCAAAATCCTGCTACTGCTAGGTCGTCATGTTTGTTGTGGTAGCTCTCGTTTTCTCGTCTCTCGTTTGCTGCAGTAAAAAAGTAATCTAAAAATCAAATAAACACAAGTATACAATTCAGCCTTCCCAGGCTTAGTTAGACATTAGCTTTAATGACATCATGCAAGATGGACTTTTTAAATATATGTTCTGTAGGAATCCAGTACAACAGTTGTGACAGTTGTGCAGTAATGTCAAACAATAGTTTTACACTGATATTTTAGCAAATTAACTATTGTAAAGTAAGTCTATCCAGTTCGAGTTCACAGCCAACTCAGATCACTGCAGCCACAGCAGTAGTGCAATTAGTCAAGGACAAAACATTTGCATGTGAAAGTTCAGAAAAGTTTTGTATGCTAAATTTATTCACTCTGGAAGACAGCATGAAATGGCTTAGCGCAGCAAATTCCACTGCGTCACAAAGTGTGACTGGGTCTTAATAGTAAAAGGTGACTGAAGTCTGAAATGTCTTCTTATGCACCATTTAATCTACTGTATATTCCTATTTACCTCCCCAGAATGATCGTTATGACAGATCTACACATTTGCATTTACATTTAATTAACATGTATATTTGCAGTATTTAAGACCAGTGAATGAAAATACAGAATTAACCATTTCTGCCCAGTTAAAGCTGTTAATTTACTAATTACCTAACCTAAAAAAAAACCCTAGAGAAAGCAGAATGGCCATGGAGAGGATTAAAGAGCTCCAGAGTCCAATTGTACTGAATGAGCTTCAGCATTCTTTGGTAAAGCAGCTACCACGTGACCATAGACTGAACCTTCACGCCAAGGTTCCTCCTTGAGAGCCACCTGCCTTCAAGTCTTTGAATCAAAGGCCGTTCTCTAGGCTTTCAAAGCTAAAAGTTTTTCCCTCTTCAGAAAAACATTTGAGAAACGCTTAACTAAGTTTGGCATCTACAGTCGAGCAAGAAGCCTGAACTGAATGACTAGCCTTCCTTGCCAAATACTATTTACCTAAAAGGCTGCAGAGTTCCCACTCTCCTGCCCCCTAATGCCAGCTTCTCTTATCTCAAGCCTCAGTGCACCTGGACAGGCCTTGTGGAATTCTTCCACACTCTCGCGCTCTGACTTGTATTCAGATAAGAGCCCAGTCAGACTTTTTTCAGACCAACAGCGTGCTGGAAAAGTTGCCGGAGAGTTTATGACTCTCCAGCGAACGATTTCGCTTCCATTCCAGTGGCGTTTGCCAACCGTCAGAGGCCAGAACAAAACCTCCCACCAGTCCCCCCCAGCACTATTGTCTTTGAACCTGCAAGCGACGCCTTCCCTTCTCCTCTGCGATAAGAGTGCCCAAAATAGTGGTAGGCGGGAGCAGGCCACCAATGTGGCCAGTTCTGCAGGGAGTGCTAGTGACTGTTTCCTTCAAATCCAAGACCAAAGCCTGTGGTGAAGTTTTCAGAATTTGAGAGGGAAGCATGCAGGACAAGTGTGACTCCAGCTCACACACAAGTCCTGTCAAGCATGTTTGGACATTCTTTTGGATTAAAATTTTCTTACTTTTTTATTTAAGTAAGAAAAAATGACCATAAGCTCATTTTGTTATTAGTAAAAAGGTGTTTGAGTGCTGAGAAGTGTTAACATCACAACAAGCGTGGGCTTTGGCATTATTCCCGAAGCTAGTACTGTCAGAGAATATTACACTGGCACAAATATCAAGAGGTGTCAATTCTTCCAAATTGATCTGGTTAGCCTTTAATATCTTTAGCTCTGGCAAACTACGAGAGGAAACATGATCACTGGTAATAAGAACATCCGAAAAAGCTAGGGGTCTACAAACTTTTCACGAGCAGTGGGAAGACGCTGGTGAGCGACCAGCATGGATCACGTTAAGATTAAGGCTGCTTATTCTTTAGGAATCCACGGGAAATCCTGGCCCTGAAAGACAGAAATAATGTATGATGGTAGACATTTGTGAAACATAGCCCTCTGTACTGGATAGTCACCAATTCGACACTTCTAATAAATGGCTTATTTGGAGAGCCATTTGTCAGATGGGCTGCTGTCTTTGCCGTAGAAGTTCATTTTGCCTTAAAAGATGATCTTTTGGATTTGGGCCTCAGCCTAGCGAGTGTGTGGAGGGAAATGAAGGGTATTGATGGTTCTGGATGATTGGAGCCGGGCCAGGGTCTTGGCAAGCCCAGCACAGTGCAAATCTTTAGAGGAGAAATATGAAATGTCAAAGAGAGAGCCTTTTCAAACAGCAGGAAGAGGATTTCAGAAATGCGCATTAATGTTCTGGTCTCGTCTGGTTTACGGCCCTTTTTTTGCGCACAAAAATAAATAAATAAATAAATAAATAAACAAAAACTCTAGCCATTCAGCAGTAATAGCAGCAAAACTGCACACTGCAGGGGTCAAATCGAAATTGTCCGTCAACTCTATTCTGAGCTGTTTTCTGCGATGGTCGTTTGATTTACCAGGAAGACATGAATAATTCGTAAAGCATAAAGGTACCTCTTTGGCTAGCTGGTGAGTCAGTGCAAGACCATGTGAAAGAAGCGGAGGTGGAACGGTTCAGTTTGCTTTGCAGTTCAGCTTTTTTTTTTTTTTAGAAAAACAAACAAAGCAGTTTTCACGGCCTGTAACATCTCAGCCCTGTAAGACACAGTTGACCTAACAGGTGTAAGCATGTATGGATGCAGGAGCTGTTTTGTCCTGTCCTTTTTAATTAATTAAATATAAAAACATTAACCCCTTAACACAGAAAGGCTTATTACACACTAAGGTGTATTACTCAGTAACTACAGAGACTTCTGAAGAAACTAATGAGGCTGTTCTTTGGTAATAGTTTATATTCCACTTTTGGCCCGCTGGCAGTCCATAGGATGTTTCAAGGGGTTAAGTTTCAAGTTTCAGAAGAAACTAATCAGTCCCTAGACTGAACATGCAGGTCATCAAGAAAGTAAGCTGAAAGAGAGGGGGATAAAAAATAAAAAATAAAATTAACGCATTTTTGTGACTTCTCAAAAATCCTCATACCGTCTTGGAGAGCTGTTCAGCAGTTTAGCTCCGTCTATCCAAAGTGAGGACATTTCAGTGAGCTGTCTGTGAAAACAAACACACAAACAGATAAACAAAATGCTCGCAGATAGAGTTTTTTGGCTTCTCACAATACAGGCAACAGTCAAATCAGGTAGGCTACTTTCCATTTTAGAGAAGATGAAAGGAGGAGACCATCCCAAACCCAGATTTTATCCGATTTGGTAACCATGTGGATCCACATGCTAGTCAGCTCTGCCAGTATTTAGTGAGGTCAAGGCATGTATATTAGATAAAAGCAATGGGGGGCAAGCAGAATATGAGGTTTTATGTAAATAGTTTGATGCCATGAGGGACTTTTTTTTCCATTTTCATCCACCTCATTCAGAATGTTTAGCTTCTTTATCTAGGTTTAACACTATTGAACAAAGCTTGACTGACCAACGTCTTGGTCTGGGATACTTCTGAGCTTCTTTTGGAGCTCCATGTGTTAAATGCTGTTGTTTCTGGGACAGAGCTGATTCATCACCTAGGTTGTTGCCAGGTCAATGCCAGATACAACTGTGATGTGTGGTTGATTGAGTCAGGTTACCGGTCAAAGCTGGCAAAAATTAATTTAGCATTTTGGCCGTCCATCAAACTTGCTGTGCAGCATACAGATTTATTGATTTTATGCATGTTATGCCATCTGAATAGATTGTGCTTGGTGTATGAAGGCCTTCACACCTCAGACAGTTTAACAGGTTTAACTAATATAAATTAGTGCAGTCAACGATAACTCATTAAGGCACACGATTAATCTGCAGACTTTAACTCGTTAACCTTTTTTTTTTAATGCAAATCAATCTTATGCAGTTGGGCCCTAAATTCCTCCCGTAGGTCACTCTCTTTACAGAGGCCAGTGACCTATTAGCAGTTTTATTCAGGGATGTGAACACAGCGTCGCTACTGTTGAGCTCAGAGATTAGATTACACTATTATCCATGCTGAAATATAGATTTAATCTCATAACTTCGCTTACCTCTCCCTTATCTCTCCAGCTTTCTCTGTAGCCAGTATATTGAGCATATTTATTTAGATCATGACATTGACTGGGACTGTAAAAAATGTAAATTGGAAAATAATTATAAATAACAATCAGAATTTTTCCACTTACTTGCACAACAGAGTCTGGATCTGGTGGAGTTGAGTAAGAGATCACTTTTCTACAGCTTTTCCTTATCAAGCTGGAGAGGCCAAGAGGGGGTAGAAAGAAATCTCATTTTTGCCTTTGGCTCAGAGTCAACTCAACTGTTGCGTCCTTAACAGTACATCCATGAAGCCCCAGAGCTGACAAATGAAATGAAGGCCTCTCTTGGAATTCCCTCATGGCTGCTTTCCCATGCTCTGGGAGTTTCTATCTGAGATTGTGCACAATAACGGGTGCAGTCATGCGCAGCTATAATTGATTGGTGTTTAAAGCTCGGGGAGGTCAGTGACAAAAAGTTAATTAGCCTCCATAAAGACGTATTCCCACATGATGAGAGAGGTCAGCGGTATGTTCGGAAGGCAGTAAACAAGACGGCATCCCGAGATTAGCCATCAATGAATCGACCCTCTGTGGCCGAGGGGGCATCAGGCCCTCCTTCTGAGACCACTTATGGGAGGTATGAAGCTCATGTGGTCAAGATTAGCTTTGATGGGGTTGATAATTACTTCCAGTGCAGGGGGTCGACAACATAGAGTTATTAGGGTCATAAAATATTTCATTGCATTCGTAATAATTATGTCCATATTCACATATACATACATTTGATTTAACTTCTCTTGACTTGCAAACCGAAATGTGGACATTTAGATTCTGCACTTTCAGCAAAATTGATCCACTCATTTCACAAGGGCTGAATAATTAATATCAAATTTAGGGCTGTGAAAAGATTCTCTTGGTGCTGTGAACCGCTTAATGCAGAAAGGCTTATTACACAGCAAGGTGTATTATTCAGTATTATTCAGTAACTACAGGGACGTCTGTACAAACTGGTGGAGCTATTCTTTGGGTCATAGAAGTGTATAGTAAGACCGTCAGCCCACTTGCAGGCCATAGGCTGTTTTAGGAGTTAAATCACGATTAATCTGAATGGGGAGGAGAAAACTGAAAATTAATTAATTTAAGATTAATAACCTAAGATGAATAAAATATGAATTAGTCTAAATTGTGATGGAATTAAGCTATATATATATATATATATAACACACACAGTGGGGGAAAAAAAAGTATTTAGTCAGTCACCAATTGTGCAAGTTCTCCCACTTAAAAAGATAAGAGGCAACTATGAGAGACAAAATGAGAAAAAAAAATTCAGAAAATCACATTGTCTTATTTTTAAAGAATTTATTTGCAAATAATGGTGGAAAATAAGTATTTGGTCACCTACAAACAAGCAAGATTTTGGGCTGTCACAGACCTGTAACTTCTTCTTTAAGAGGCTTCTCTGTCCTCCACTCATTACCTGTATTAATGGCACCTGTTTGAACTCGTTAACAGTATAAAAGACACCTGCCCACAACCTCAAACAGTCACACTCCAAACTCCACTATGGTGAAGACCAAATGGCTGTCGAAGGACACCAGAAACAAAATTATAGACCTGCACCAGGCTGGGAAGACTGAATCTGCAATAGGCAAGCAGCTTGGAGTGAAGAAATCTAATGTGGGAGCAATAATCAGAAAATGGAAGACCTACAAGACCACTGCTAATCTCCCTCGATCAGGGGCTCCATGCAGGATCTCAGCCCGTGGGGTCAAAATGATCACAAGAACGCTGAGCAAAAATCCCAGAACCACACGGGGGGACCTAGTGAATGACCTGCAGAAAGCTGGGACCAATGTTACAAAGGCTACAGTCAGTAACACAGTACGCCGCCAGGGACCCAGTTCTTGCAGTGCCAGACGTGTTCCCCTGCTTAAGCCAGTACATATCCGGGCGTGTCTGAAGTTTGCTAGAGAGCATTTGGATGTTCCGGAAGAGTATTGGGAGAATGTCTTATGGTCAGATAACACCAAAGTAGAACTGTTTGGTACAAACACAACTCGGAGGAGAGTGAATGCTGTGTTGCATCCAAAGAACACCATACCAACTGTGAAGCATGGGGGTGGCAACATCATGCTTTGGGGCTGTTTCTCTGCAAAGGGACTAGGACGTGTACATGAAAGAATGAATGGGGCCATGTATTGTGAGATTTTGAGTGCAAACCTCCTTCCATCAGCAAGGGCATTGAAGATGAAATGTGGCTGGGTCTTTCAGCAAGACAATGATCCCAAGCACACTGCTAGGGCAACAAAGGAGTGGCTTCGTAAGAAGCATTTCAAGGTCCAGGAGTGGCCTAGCCAGTCTCCAGATCTCAACCCTATAGAAAACCTTTGGAGGGAGTTGAAAGTCTGTGTTGCCTGCCGACAGCCCCAAAACATCACTGCTCTAGAGGAGATCTACATGGAGGAAAGAGCCAACATACCAGCAACGGTGTGTGCCAACCTTGTGAAGACTTACAGAAAACGTTTGACCTCTGTCATTGCCAACAAAGGATATATAACAAAGTACTGAGATGAACTTTTGTTATTGACCAAATACTTATTTTCCACCATTATTTGCAAATAAATTTTTTCTTATTATTTTCTCTCTCATAGTTCATAGAGGTCTACCTATGATGTCAATTACAGGCCTCTCTCATCTTTTTAAGTGGGAGAACTTGCACAATTGTGACTGACTAAATACTTTTTTCCCCCACTATATATATATAAATATATATATATATATATAATATTTCCCCCACTATTATATATATATATATATATATATATATATATATATATATATATATATATATATATAACACCTGACCCTTTTTTTTTTACAGTGAAAATAGAATATTTGGCCCCACTTCATATTAAAGTTGCCGTAGAATACATGTCTTGAGTATTTAATGAGAAATTTCTGTTTTATGGTTCTGTGAAGTGTAAATATGGAAGTACGTTTCTTTTGTTGGGGTGGAAAATGCTCAAGCTTCTATACAACCCTGTTATTGCACCTCACAGTGAAGCACACTGATGTTACACTGGCTGGTTTCCATCATTGTGATGGGTCACAGAAGGCACGTAGCATAGTATTACACAGCATAGCTACAAATTTAGCAGCGCAGCAAGAACATTACCTTATTTGTCTTGGTCTTACCCTGAATACTACCTGGTAGTGTTGCTGTGATCTTGTGTCCTCTCTGTGAGTTGTGCGGTTAGCAAGTGAGCTAGCTTTAGCTTTTAGCCTAGTACAGCTACCTGCTCACTTCTCTGGGTTCTTCAATGGCCTTCCTAGTCACCAGATCTATAAAAAAAACAAACAAACAAAAAAAATCAAATAAAAACACAACAATAGAACATCTTT
The DNA here is from genome assembly GCF_030463535.1 of Salminus brasiliensis. Classification (NCBI taxonomy): domain Eukaryota; kingdom Metazoa; phylum Chordata; class Actinopteri; order Characiformes; family Bryconidae; genus Salminus; species Salminus brasiliensis. Next base: position 20,805,272 of record NC_132897.1, on the reverse strand, counting down.
GGGATGTGGTAGACAAGGAGATTCCCAGAATGAAAGTACACCTGAAAAATCTGCAGTAATTACATGTCTCAGTCATATCAACCTGGATCAGAATCTCAAAGGAATATTTCCATATTTCCATGAAGAACTGAAGCCAGCTGAGGAAAAAAAAATAATAATAAATAAATAAATAAATAAATACTAAACACGTCAAGATCAACTACATTTGGCATATGCAGGAACCTTTCAGCCAAACTATCACTTTAACCAGTTCTACCATGTGGTCTTGACCTGATCTTTGTCTTTGCGCCCACTTAGTAAGGTTTCTTCCTCTTCAGGCAACTGTGCTTTGGAGACACTGCTCTTGAAACGCTCTCATAAAAGCTGAACACATTCCAGCAGCCCATCTCGCGGTTACCCCAGAGCATGTCAGTTGTGAAACAAGGTAAACGGGTGTAAAGCAATCTTCCTGACCCATATTGTTCCCTTTCCACACAGTCTGTTTATCATGGGAAGATCGAGGTGACACTCCTGAGGTTCTCGTGGCACTGCAGCGGAGATTTTTTATTTATTTTTTAGTCATGTTTTAGTCAACTTTTCCAACAGCCATTTCAGTCTTGTTGCCTCTTTCATTCTGGTGTTTGAACCTCATGGGAATTGAAAGCTTTTTCATTCTCCTCTACCCTGCGTTATTCAACAGAAAGAACTGAAGCCAATATGATTTTTAAGAGACACCATTAGATACTGCTGCACTTCAGAAAATGTTCTACTTGTAGAAGTTGGAGTTGTTTTGTTGACAGGCTGTGAGCTGTGTTTATTTGGCTGTGGCCAGTTAAGGTCAGGGGCCTGACAGTGACCTGCTAAAGTGCAGTGCATTATACTCGTCGTTATCAGCTTTTACTAGACCTGGACCAGACTGGAATAAACTGTCTGCTTCATTTTATTCTCTCCATCAATTTCCGTGTGTGTGTGTGGGTGCAGCATTCTAATACTGATAAAGCAGATAAACATGAACCTATTGGCACCATGCCTAATGTCTGGCATGGGCTAGAGGGGTATCAAGCCCCCCCAACTTTGAGCTGTAGAGCAGTGGAACTGTGTTCTCTGGAATAATGGTTGGTGCTTCATCTAGTACTTTTGGGAGGAGTTGGGGATCAGGTGCAGTGGCCAATATCCTGACCTCTATAAAGCTTTTGAAGCTAAATGCAATCAAATCCTCATAGCAGAGCTTCAATATCTAGTAGAAAGTCTATATACAGCATACACACTTTTTTTAAATAACTTTGATTTAGTAAGATACAATGAATTAGCAGGTGTCCGAATACTTTTGCCCATATTGTGCATGTTTATGTCTTTTAATCGAAGCAGCCTTTAACAGCATTCTCCAGCTTTGTAGACCGGAATATTGGATTTGAAGAAATCCAACCAGCATTTATCCTCAATAATGAAGACATTCTACCCACAACCTGATTTCTTCCACAACAGAACCAGATAGAGCACAGTTGCCTGCAAAACGGTGTTACTAATGCGGGAACACCACATCACATTATGTACAATTAAGAGCCACATAAACCTCCTAATAAATACTGAAGAGGACCCTATGCTAAAGGCAAACCAATTCAAGACAGATTAGTGAGTTGCTAAGCAGCAAGAGAGGTGTGGATCACGTATTTAGAAAGAAATCTGATCAGGGGCGTCATTACACCCAATTTACTGGGGCACAAGGCCCAGTGAAATGTTGCTGTGCACCACCACCATCACAGCGCTAAAAGTCAAGATTATCCTGAATCGTTGAGCAAAATTACAGAACACGCCATGCAAATTCATTACAGGCACTACGTTTCCCATAATGTTTTGGTTATAGCCTCACATATGAACATAAAGAAACATACATACAGTGGGGAGAACAAGTATTTGATACACTGCTGATTTTTCAGGTTTTCCCACTTGCAAAGCATGTAGAAGACTGTAATTTTTGTCATAGGTACTCTTCAACTGTGAGTGATGGAATCTAAAACAAAAATCCAGAAAAATACATTGTATGATTTTTAAATAATTAATTTCCATTTTATTGTGGGAAATAAGTATTTGATCATCTATCAACCAGTAAGAATTTTGGCTCTCACAGACATGTTACTTCTTCTTTAAGAAGCCCTCCTGTTCTCCACTCATTACCTGTATTAACTGCACCTGTTTGAACTCGTTACCTGTATAAAAGACACCTGTCCACACACTCAATCAGTCAGACTCCAGCATCTCCACAATGCCCAAGACCAGAGAGCTTTGTAAGGACATCAGGGATAAAATTGTAGACCTGCACAAGGCTGGGATGGGCTACAGGACAATAGGCAAGCAGCTTGGTGAGAATGCAACAACTGTTGGTGCAATTATTAGAAAATGGAAGAAATGCAAAATAACGGATAATCTCCCTCGGTCTGGGGCGCCATGCAAGATCTCACCTCGTGGAGCATCAATGACCTTGAGGAAGGTGAGGAATGAGCCCAGAATTACACGGCAGGACCTGGTCAATGACCTGAATAGAGCTGGGACCACAGTCTCAAAGAAAACAATCAGTAACACTCTACGCCGTCAAGGATTAAAATCCTGCAGTGCACGCAAGGTGCCCTTCCTCAAGCCAACGCATGTCAAAGCCCGTCTGAAGTTTGCAAATGACCATCTAAATGATCCAGAGGAGGAATGGGAGAAGGTCATGTGGTCTGATGAGACAAAAATAGAACTTTTTGGTTTAAACTCCACTCGTCATGTTTGGAGGAAGAAGAATGATGAGTACAACCCCAAGAACACCATCCCAACCGTGAAGCATGGCGGTGGAAACATCATTCTTTGGGGATGCTTTTCTGCAAAGGGGACAGGACGACTGCACCGTATTGTGGGAAGGATGGATGGGGCCATGTATCGTGAGATTTTGGCCAACAACCTCCTTCCCTCAGTAAGAGCACTGAAGATGGGTCGTGGCTGGGTCTTCCAGCATGATAACGACCCAAAACACACAGCCAGGGCAACTAAAGAGTGGCTCCGTAGGAAACATCTTAAGGTCCTGGAGTGGCCTAGCCAGTCTCCAGACCTGAATCCAATAGAAAATCTTTGGAGGGAGCTTAAAGTCCGTGTGGCCCAGCGACAGCCACGAAACCTGAAGGCTCTGGAGGAGATCTGTATGGAGGAGTGGGCCAAAATCCCTGCTGCAGTGTGTGCAAACCTTGTCAAGAACTACAGGAAACGTCTCATCTCTGTAATTGCAAACAAAGGTTTCTGTACCAAATATGAAGTTTCTTTTTCTGGTGTATCAAATACTTATTTCCCACAATAAAATGGAAATTAATTATTTAAAAATCATACAATGTATTTTTCTGGATTTTTGTTTTAGATTCCATCACTCACAGTTGAAGAGTACCTATGATAAAAATTACAGTCTTCTACATGCTTTGCAAGTGGGAAAACTTGAAAAATCAGCAGTGTATCAAATACTTGTTCTCCCCACTGTACATAGTGGACCACTGAAGCAAAGGCATCAGCTTAGTTAGCCCGACCAGACATACAGTATGAACATGCATAATATAAAATATACAGACCTAAATATACAGTTAGGTCCACAGGATTTTTCAAATGAGCCATGGTGACTGTAGCATAGCCATGGTCCCTGCTTGTCCTAAAGCAATAAAAAAAAAATAATAATAATAATAAATAAATAAAATAGCACACAGTAAATAAACAAACACAATAGCACAGCATTTTACTACAGCGAGTGTACACAAGCACATAACAGCTAGGAGCAGTACACTTAAACCTATCACACATACAGAGATGTAGGCATAGCTTCTTGCTGATCAGAAGATCTAAAAATCCAATAATGTCTACTCAAAAGAACGTGTTCCAAAGGTATGCTTATGTTAAAGCTGTGAAGTCACTCAAATCCTGCTCCAGGGGAAAAGAATATCTTGGCACAGCATCTAAAGCCTAAAATTAGAGTGTTCAGTAGATGTGAAAGAACAAGAGGATCGTTCAGAGGGCAGATACTGAAAGAGTAGAGAATTAGCAGCGATTGTATCCTCATTTTGTTCCTTTTTTCTCGCTCTATAGATCAACTACAGAATGCTGCGCCCCAGGATAATTTATGCTCTGCAGTCTAGAAGTTGTCGAAAGTCCATACAATGTCAGGTGGGGGGCAACGGTACATGCCGTCCCTCCATCATTAGCTATTAATGCAAGAATGAGCACATTGCTACATTCAGATTCAACCTTTAAACAGCAGAGCATATGGATTGGGCCAAGAAGGTGGGAAAAGCAAGCCATGCCAGCTGGCAGGAAGAAAAATGTATCTTATACTTCTATAAAAGATTATTTCAGTCCTCAAGAGTAGCGGTTGTCTGTCCTAATTAACATTATGTTTCACTGATGGTAAATTAGTCTAGAGATTCCAACTAGCACCAAAACACCTGCCAGATATTTTTTTTGTTGTTGTTATTGTTCCTCTGGTGAATATTGTTTTTTTTTTTTCTTTGCATTTCATATTTTTCCTCTATTCTTACCCCATAAAATAATGTATTAATTAGTTATTGTTGTTGCTCTTGCTATCCTATTTAAAGGTGCTGTATTTTCCTTGGCAGAGTTGAATAATGAGAGTTTAGACATACCATGAGCTTCAAACACCTTCAATTGCCTCCTCCTTCACCAAAAAAAATCTGGCATAACCAAAAACAGAGCTGATCAACTAGGCTAAATCCAAAACCCCAAAACTGTTTTGTAACAGTTGTCTGTCTTTCCAGATGTTAGCATTCCCCGCTGTGCAGAGAGCATAGTTAGTTAAGATGTAGTTTCACTAGTGAATCTCATTTTAAGCTTGGTCTTGCTGACCGAACAGCTGTCTAGTTTGGTCAAGTTGCTCATGCTTGTAGACCAGCAAAACCATCAAACAATCCACCCAACACTCAAACACAGTCCAAGTATTGCTTCACATTGCCTCTCATTCCAAGAGTTTGTTCAGCACTGGGAATTCACTCTGAACATGAGGAGCAGATATAACATGATGGCATGGAAAAGCGCACACAGGTCCGCTGAGGCTTGCTCATGTCTGAACAATGAAAAAAAAAAAAAAAAAAAAAAAAATCTGCATAGCATAAAATGGAAGTTGTCCACGGTATTCCATTCTGAATCCACTTCAATAGAACATCACAAACATGGTGCACATGGATAATCGCTTATTACACAAAGATCAGAGCAGATTAGCCGTTGTTGATTGGTTATCATCTCAGCAGCTGAACAAAGGGACGCGGCGGAATTATCGCCTTCTCCACAGCAGAGCGTGAATTTGTGTTTAGCCGAGCATTGCACGGTTTTGAGCTTTCTTACCTAAATATAGGAGGCTCGGGTTATTAAAATGCAGCAGTGGTTCTTATTTCTGGAGTCATTTTTAAAAAGGTCCTGACATTTTTAATAGCAGGCATTTAACACGGTTAATTCCAGAGTAGATGATAACACAAGCTCAGAGCATAACGTGGGCGTATTATTCGTCTAAGGAGAGAACTAAAGCCTTTTTGGTTATGCTCTACTTGAAAGCTAAAGTGATATTTCGCCTTTAACACTAACTCTTTAGCTTTTCATCATGCATTTCCAGCACCATTAGATCTTTCCAGATGTCCTGGTGCAAGATAAAGGTTTCACTTGGACTACGTTCCAGCTCTCGCCGGTTCTCTCTAGTGTTTGTACACAAAGAATAAAGCCACTGTTACATTTTTATGCAGTCCAATTAAAAAAAGACGCCGTGGCCCGCAGCTAAGCGTCGTTTAATTGCTTTAAGTCAGAATAACGGGATTTTCCTCTGAATTAAATGGCTTGTACACAAAGGCTCTTTTATGTAGGACACAGTTGTACACTGTCTTTCAAGGCTCTCTTCAAAACCTAGCCATTACTGACAATATCATGTCATGATTCACAGTCAGACATTAAGAAAAGCGAGCTCTTGGTACTGTAGCTCCTATTATGTCAACACCACACTCTAAACTTTTAGGTCAAGCAGGGGTTGCAGATACCTCCCACTTACAGCACACCATCATAAATCTATGCCGTCTGGGGTGGTCTCATCAGAAGTGCAAGCATGCACACAACTTCCAGCTGGAAGACCGAGACAAAACAAGCAGGAATTTCCAAATTAATATGTGCTAACTGTCATGGACAGACAGTTATGAGAGCATTTTGTTAAAGCTTTGACTTCATGATAGAAGTCATTTGCGATGTGTGAAGCTCCTCTGGGTTCTGATTTAAGGTAACTCGCATACTGTTTACTTCTATATTCACATTTACTGTAGTGTTTAACAAAAGGACTTGCTGCCCAGAAAGCTAAATGGAGCTTTGTAGAGCATTTTGACAGATGGCCTAAGATGTTTGCACAGTACTCATAAGGATGTTGCAGTGTATATTGAGCCTGTCTTGACAGACAGACAACCACCATCACCATTTAGTGTTAGACACAGATGGAATTTGACTTCTTCCTTTAACCTGTTCAAGTAGTGAACATACATGCATACAGTGGACAGTGAAACCACATGCCCGGAGCGGTGGGTAGCTTAGAGGCAGGTATTAAACCAACAACCCGGTCATTGACCATCACATTCTTAAAGATGAAGGTGCTACAAAGGGTTAATTAATACCATAGTATAACCAGTTTGGTTCCAGTAAGATTTAATTGTCAGTGTGTAGAACCTTTGCATTGGTAAAGATCTTTTACATCCACTTTTAAACCTTAAAGCACTATAGACATTTTTAAACTTTGGATTGGGTTACAGGTGACTTATAAATAGTAAATAATGCATGGAAGATACAGGAAAATGACAAATGTATAGTAGGTATTGAATAATTCACACCGGATATTAAATGATTCTTAGTAGCTACTAAGTAATTAATTGTGGATACTAAATCTATAGAATACACTAGATAATCCATACTGGGTGCTGACAAATGTCAAAACTGAAACCAAGACTAGGTAATGGTGAATAATATATTGTGGATACTAACAAATGTATAGTGACCTACTGACAAAAGTATGGTAGGTATTGAATAATTAATTGTGTTAATTAGTTTGAGTAACAATTAATAAGTTAATTGTTACTCAAACATTTATAGAATATAAATGGAAAATCCATACTGAACGCTGGTTAAACTGAATAACTAAGACTAGACAGTAGTGATCAATTTATACTGGATGGTAAGCTACGGTAGATTCTGAATAATCCATTCTGTATCTACCAAAAATCCCCCCCCAAAAAACATAAAAAAAAACCCTTCAGCCATTAAATTAAAACCAGGTGCCAAGTGAAATGAATTATATTAATCATCTTGTAACAGTGGCAATAAGTGGGATATACATATTAGGCAGCAAGTGAACAGTCAGTTCTTGAAGATGAGGAGTTGGAAGCAGGAAAAATGGGCAACTATGAGGATCTGAGCCAGATTGTGGAGGCCAGACGACTAGGTCAGAGCATCTCCAAAACATCAGGCAGGTCTTGTGGAGTGATCCTGGTTTGAGGTAATCAGTTCTCCAAAGAAGGACAACTGGGGGACCAGCACATGATAATGGGCACCCAAGGCTCACTGTTGAGGCCCAACCTCACCGCTTACGAGACCGAGAATCTGCTGCTAATGCCATGGTGCCGGATACCACAGGACACCTTCAGAGGTCTTCCGGAGTCCATGCCTCAATGGTTTAGAGCTATATATAAAAGATATAGAAAATCTGAGGCAGGTTTAGGTAACGTTAAGGCTGATGGGTGTATCTTTCTCTTCTACCCCTTCCCTTATCTAAATCTGAAAGATCTGCATGAACTAAATAGGCGATGCAAATAGAGGATGGGACGCAGTGACAGATGAGGATGATCCTCTTGATGTTCGTCTAGCTGCAAACGGTAGTCTGTCATATAGAGTAATGATTTTCACTTTGATCCTAAGATTTACAAATGTATATTACTGCATCATGACTCGTGATTCATGACTCGTAAATCATTGAACCATGGCACGTCATAGCCTTCAAAGACACCGCAATGTTATTTAGCTTTCGCAGATAACAAATGTCACTCTCTCATTAAATCTTTTTTCTTTTTCGATGGCCTTTTCAAAGCCAGGCTTGTTGTTGGAGCAGATTAGGAGAGCTCCTCGCAGTCCTCCGAAGGGACCTGCCCAGATCCTCCTTGTTCCTGCTCATGGCTCTGGGGATTTGCCGTCTGAATTAGCTCCATATGCTGGGCCTACTTCAAAGGCTGTGTTCGTGAATCGCACGGGTCTTTATGCCCTGAAGAGGCTATGAAGTGATACGTACTTAGAGCCTCTCATGCGATGTTGTTTCCATAACAAGGCCTCGCCCTTGAATAAGGAGGGAGGGAAATAAATAAAAATATGTAACTACCTCTCATGCCTTTTTGTCTCTAATCTTCCACATGTTTCTACACACCGCCTCAGCTCACTTAAGGTAATCTCCTCTCTCTCACAGCACCCAGCCGCTCCGTAATCATAAGCATCTCATTGAGCGCTGCAGACTTACACAAACATTTACTTGATATCTCAGAGAGCTGGAACTAAGTCCACAAAGCAAGAGCGCCGATCTAGCAGTGGATATCTCCCTGCTTCTGCTGCGTACCGTTGCCTCTCGGATCTGCATCACTCCTGCACTGCATAGCCTCAGACATCCTCGCTATTGCAAGAAAGCCATGCATCTTCTCAAGCCTCTTATCTGAACATCTTTTAAGGGACAAGTAAAGCTCAAAATTGAAGGTGCTAAAGCGGTTATATTGAAGAACCTTTCAGTAGTTGGTTTTGTGAAGTAGCATTTTTGTAAATGAGGTCTGGTGCCTTCAAGTCATTACAATAAACATCAATTATAATATAACCGCTATATGTCACGTAATATGCAAATCAGCTCACATACTACATCCTTTGCAGATCTAACCGCAAGTATGGAGCTCTACAGTTATTGAGCTTTAGACTTTTTTGCACTATCCTCCTCAGCATTTTGTGACCCCCACTCTGTAACTTTACCCAGTCTGCCACTTCAGGGGTGAGTTGCTGAGGTTCCTAATGCTTTCACTTTTCAATAATGCTGCTTACAGTTGAGGGGGGGGGGGGGGGGGCTCTTCAGAATGACTCGTTCTTTCACAAAATGTTAGTGAAGGCAGACTGCATGGCTAGATGTTCGATTTTATACCCCTGTGGCAGAGATGAGATGACCCAATACTTTTGTCCAAATAGTTTATAAGAAACACCACTTCAGAAGGCGTAATAAGAGAGTTAATAAATAAAATAATAAAAGCAGCGGTTAATATTTACTCAAATTAGAACAGAGTTACCTAGGTTCTCCAGAAAAATAACATTTAGTATGTATGATGGTCTCTTAAATACTTAAATACTTTGGAATGCATATTTTGGTGAATAATGTTACCAAAAAAAATTACAAAATTATGCAAAGTTGGCATAGAAATCTAAGAGTTAAGACCGGGAAAAAGATGGTATTAGATTTGCATTGGTATCTCATGGCATGCCATATTGCTTTTTTTATGTTTAAACTACTACTGATCATGCAACAAAAATTACTTCCACTTAAGTCATATTTTCTACTACTGCAGTAAAACAAGCTAAGCAAGCGAGGTTTAGAAAATCAAAAATCACACAGTTATTTATAAATATATAAATATTCTTCATTTCCAATTTTATAATCTTTTTTTTTACCCCTGGCCAGTAGGGGATGCAGTACAGGGTGTTGCCGAAGCCAAACCTCCCGCCTATAAATGATACGCTTTGCCTGTACCTGCCTTTTTGCATAATCAAGTGTAAATGAAAGTGACTTGGTATAATCAGAAGGTCTTGCCCGAGTGTGGCAGCTCTTCCTGCCGCAATCACATATGCTCCAGTACTTCAGCGTTCGGTGGAATTTTATCAGTGTTCAGCATTGCATGTGTCGGATAGGTACGGTTGAGGAGAAATGCGCAATAAATTATTGCTGTGGAAGACGACGAGGCTTTTAGAGGTCATATTCTGTCATTATCTGCTTTCGCCAACGTTGCTATGCTAAGTAACACTCCAGGCCTGCTCCAGTGATTTCCAACTTTCAGATGGGGGATTCCATTACCTCCTGTTTAAACTCTCATAATCTGAGTGGTTTAATTAAAATAACCGTAGACCTCATTTGATGCTACTCCTCAAATGAGGTTTTCTTTATTCTGGTCAATTGCGCACTCAATTAAATACACGTTGTTTAATTAACCATAAAACATTAGGTGCAATACTGATTTTTCTCTTTTCTTCATCACGCTAGAATCTTGTCTCATTTATTTATGTACTCGGGTATGATTTCTGATGCTGAGAGACAATCTAGCGGTGACATTTAGGCCCCGTCTGAGAGGAAATGTCAAGAGGTTTCGATACAAGGGGACACTGGACATCTTGTTATTTTGTCAGGCAGGTTGGACTTTGAGGACAGGTCAGTTTTGAAATTAGGGCAGAGGATTTCCTTCCATCATGCCTATATTAGAAGAGGTTAATTCCCTCTGCCACCTCTGCAACAACTTCTGCTCCCTTAGGCCGTGAGACGCCTCAAAATTCATAGACTGAACCGAACCTTCCACACATTTACACATACCTCAACTGACTCCCCCCACTCTACTGTATGTTTCTACTGCAGTACACTTTCAAAATAAAGGTGCTACAGAGAGTTCTTTAAACAAAGCCATACAAGAACCATTTTTGTAAATTAGCTGAGAGTGTAAGGAACCTTTACATTGGTAAACAACCCATATATAGACAACTTCACATTTTGTATGTATAGGGGTTTAGGAGTTATTCACCCCAATAATGACATTACTCTGATTAGAATTGATTAGTTTAATGGACCCTAAAACAGAACCCTGTGGGATAAAATATGCAAAACTTTTTCCAAATAATTCATTTCTTTTTCAGTTTCTTTTATTTCTTCAAAAGGTTAAACATTTAAAAGTTTATATTATAGTTCTTAAATGGAGTCACTTAAAGAACCCCTAGCACATTTATTTTTTAAGAGTGTAACTGCTGTATTTATTTATGCCATAAGTTGACTGTGGAATATCTTAAGCAATATTTGGAGATATACTCTTCTGTAATTATGATAATTATTGTACTTTTATGCTCTGTATTTGCACATCTGCACTTTCTGTAACAGTCTGTTGTGTTATGTTCTACACCGCAGTCCTGGAGGTGTGTTATTTTTACTTCACTGTGCTCTTGTATTCGGTTGAAATGACAGTAAAGCTTCTTGAGCATAAGCACTCCACTACAACCAGACTGGCCTGTCCAGACAACACAGGTTTAGAGATAAAGCACATACCAAATCCCAGATTCTCAAGGCTACCTGGTTCAACTCACATCCTTCAACTATTAAGATAATGAAGTGTTAGAGCACAGAAAACTGTGCACCACTGTTGTAAGGCTGGGCTAAACAAATATGGTGGTAGGTAGCTCAAAGAGGCTTTGCACAAAGCCCTAGAATACCTTAATACAGCTATGTTCATGCTCATAAGCTTTCTACACTTTTAAAAAGGTTCTTCAGGAGTAAAAGAACAGTTACTCCTGTTCTTTGTGAGATGGATTCCACAAACTGTTGGAAACACTCCATTAATAATCTGTGATTGCATCGAAGTAATTCCTGATTTTTCAGGAGCACTCTCATGCTGCAAGACCCCTGCTCTATCCCAAACATGAACACTGAACTCACAGTCATGTTCATGAAACCAGAGACAGCATTTGATTTGTAACATGGTCCATTATCATGCTGGAGGTAGCCAGTGGAAGATAGGTCAGTTGAGGCCATGAAGGGATGCACATGGTCAGCACCAATACTCCAATAGTGTTGGACATTCAATGATGGTTTCTTAAGACCAATCAATCAAGAAAACATTCCCCATAACGTTGGACCACCCGCATCATCCTGGACTGTTAAACCAAGGAAGGTTGGGTTCATGGATTCATTCTTCTGGTCCCTGATAGACAAATCACAAATTCTGACCCTACCATTTGTGCAGAAATTGAGAATCATCAAACCAGGCCACATTTTTCCAGTCTTCAACTGTCATGGTCTTCCACTGTTGCAGCTTATCCACCTCAAAGTTCAACAACTACGCATTCTGAGATGCTTTTCTGCTCACCGCAAGTGTACAGAGTGGTTATCTGAGTTACTGTGGTCTGTGTCAGCTCTAACCAGTCTGGCCATTCTCCACTGACCTTTTTCAACAACAAGGCATTCAGCTTACTGGACGATGTAGGTTGTTTTTGTTTTTTTTTGTTTGGAGACCAGAGTTGTGTCAGTAAATAAGTCAAAGAAACCATGGTTGACAAGGTGATGTTCCAAATTGTTGATTTTGGTTGATTTTTGTTAATAACATTTACTTTTTTTAAAAATTGTATCTGATTTCTCACCCATTTTCTTCCCAATTTGGACCAATTACTCAACCCGTACATACTCTGAACCAGCATGAATCTTCTGATCATAGTGACCGTGCCTTCGTCCACTGGACCACTCTGGGCTGAACAATATTTAGGCAATGTGGAGAACTGATGAGCTTAGAAGGTATAAAATAAATGTGTATTAATGTTGCACTGTTTAAAAACACCATGTGTCTGGCTTTCGAGACTAGAGGCCTCCAGAAAGTCCAGCACATACCTTCTCCACTAATCAATTTTTCATGACATCCTTTCTCCCAAACTAACCTTCCCCCCAGTTCGGTTTCCAACCATCAGGGCCACAGACATGAGATTCCTGCTTATGGTGGTAAAGAACCATCTGGGTGGGAAAGAGAGAAAGAGAAAAGGACGAGCGAGTTTTGCATTTCATGTGTGTGACGCAGGGTCTTAAGGAGGGAGACGGCTGAGCCTGACTCAGCGAGGACTCAGCACGCTCGTCTTTTGTTCTTTCTCTGTTGACATACATCAGGCTGTCCGTGTGCTGCACAAGGAAAACGACTGTCTTTGAAGCTCACTGGAGAACTTTGTTCTCCGCAAGCTTGTGTGCATTTGTTGTTTTCTTTACTTTTCTGCTTGTTTTCCCACTCTGAACTTTTACCCTAGCTCCGTTTCCCCTTGCTTCAAACCCGCTGAGCGCAAGGAAGGTTACTCACAAAGTGTTGGAAACTGTTTACTGTTCTCCAGAGCTGCAAACTTTCACAAATATTTAAAGATCATTTTCACCTACTGTTCTGTGCTTGTGCTAGTTTTGATAATGATGGGGTCAACTGAAGATGGCGTATTTTGACCAGTGAAGAAAAGATTTTTGGGAAGCAGGATTCGGCAGGCAGATTCGCAGCCTTTGTTAAAATAGTGTGTCCAAACTGTTTCTGTTCGCGAACTCTTACAAATAAAGGAGTGTTAGAACGGGTTGTTTGGTCATAGATTATAGAAGAACTCCTTTGCCACAAAGCTTTTAAAATCCCAATAAGCCATTTTCAAAGGAAAGCCCAGAAGAAAAATCTATTTAAATTAATTAAATTTAAAAAAAAGCTCCCTGAAATAAAATGTTAATTTAGTTGATGCATGGTTGGATGGATGGACAGATGGAAAGAGCTATGGATGGACGGATGAATAGGTGGATGGATGGACGGATGGACAGAGAGCTATGGATGGACGGATGGATAGGTGGACATAGAGCTATGGATGGATGGATAGATAGGTGGACAAAGAGATTGGTGGATGGACGGATAGATAGATGGACAGAGCTATGGATGGACGGATAGACAGAGCTATGGACGGATGGATGGATAGAGCTATGGATGGACGGATGGATAGGTGGACATAGAGCTATGGATGGACGGATGGATAGATGGACAGAGCTATGGATGGACAGATGGACAGAGAGCTATGGATGGACGGATAGATAGGTGGACAGAGAGAGTGGTGGATGGAGGGATGGATAGATTGACGGATGGACAGAGAGCTATGGATGGACGGATGGATAGGTGGATGGATGGACGGATGGACAGAGAGCTATGGATGGACGGATGGATAGGTGGACATAGAGCTATGGATGGATGGATAGATAGGTGGACAGAGCTATGGATGGACGGATGGACAGAAAGCTATGGATGGATGGATAGATAGGTGGACAGAGAGAGTGGTGGATGGAGGGATGGATAGATTGACGGATGGACAGAGAGCTATGGATGGACGGATGAATAGGTGGACATAGAGAGCTATGGATGGACGGATGGATAGATGGACGGATGGATAGATGGACGGATGGATAGATGGAGAACTATGGATGGACGGATGGACAGGTGGACATAGAGAGCAATGGATGGACGGATGGACAGATGGACGTATGTATAGAGCTATGGATGGACGGATAAATAGGTGGAGAGAGTGGTGGATGGATATAATGATAGAGAATGATGGATAAATGTACAGACAGAGCGATGGATGGATGGAGAGAGATGGATAGAGAGAAAGATGGATGGGGATAAATAGAGATTACACAAAACCAACATCCAAACAAGTTATCCATCTATCAGTGTTTAAGCAGTGGGATGTCCATTGTAACAGTGCTTTCAAAACAAACCAAGGATACCAACGTACATCAGCTTTACTCAAACAACTGTGGCTCATAACTAACCTTAAGAAATGGTGGTGGTAGTGGAATAATGTGGGAATAATTTGCCACCACAGAACCTGGAAAACTTATTAAAAATGTTATTAAAAGAACCAGGAGTAGTGTTCTCAATAAGCGAATTCTTAAGCAGACTGTTCATCTGTCTACCCGTCTACCCAAAACCAAAAGATTTTGTAGTGGCTTAAATTAGGGCCCCAGCTTAAACTCAATAGAGATGCTGTGGTAAGACTTCAAATGAGCATGAAATGCTTGGCAACTTGCCAATATGCCTGAATTTAGCCAGCTCTGCTAAGGAGAATGGGTTGAAATTACGCCGCAACGTGAAAGGCTGACATCAAATTACAGAAAATGTTGGTTGCAGTTACTGCTGCCAAAGGTCAGGCTAAACGTTAGTAACTCCCAAGGTGACTTGCATGCTGGATAAGTTGGTTGCTTAAATAAATAAAATAGCAATTTCAAAAATGTATAATGACTAATAAATAAGTCTTTAATATTCAATTTTGTTTTACTATCTAAAAGCCTTCAGCTTAACAAATATGCAATATTAGAGAAGTTCAGGAAGGGTGCAGAACTGCCCATTCAGCCCATGAAGTCATACAATAGTGGCAGGCATTCAGTTAAGTTAATATGCTTTTGTAGATTTCAGCCAGGACTGCCTAACTAGAAACAATAGAGTCATGTTGGATTAGAATTTCACTTATCTGCAAGCATCCATTAGATTTTGTAAGTCATAATTGACGTCCCCATAATTTGCCCTCATGGAACATACCCGATGGCAGTCTAGATACAAAGAATTTGCTGGCCTTGTGTTGAAAGTGTGTGGAAGTTGGGTGATGTTGAGGTTTCATTTATCTCACGATAACAGAGACTTAAAGGCTTGAATGTCTTCAAAATGTTCCCAGTGAGCGTTGTTGCAGTCTGTGCCAGTATAGGCATCTGTTTGCTATTGAAACAGAGTTGTCTATAAAACTCTTACTCATAAAAAAAGTTATAAAACAGTTCGAGTTTTATTCTTTTGTCTATTCTGCATTTTCTGTTTTTGCAGGTCTTTCAAGGAAACTTTGATAACGACACACACAGGAAAAATGTGATAGATCCTCCCATCTACGCTCGCTTCATCCGGATCCTCCCGTGGTCGTGGTATGGAAGGATCACTTTGCGTGCGGAATTACTTGGATGCACGGAGGAAGAGTAAATATCCCCCTCCATCCCCCTTCACATACACACATACCTTATTTATATCGGTACACCTCAGTACCAAATCCAGATTCAATATAAACTTTGCATAATCTGTATAAAGAATCAGTTTCCAATGGAATTTTTCAAAAAAATGGGATTTTCAGTATTTGAATTTTATTTCTTTTCTTTTTTCTTTGTTTTTCAGGTTGGAGTTTGATGCTTTGTAGGGTAAATTCCCATATACACACACACACACACACACACACACACACATCATCTATGTCCTTAATTCTGTGTAATTTTAGTTTAAGTTGAAATGTTTTGCCCCATGTTTAGAGTGGATAATTGTTACTTGGTTTCGGCGGGCTTATGGGACAGGGGTTTGGGGGTTATTTCACTGTGTTTAAGCAGTGGGATGTCCACTGTAACGGTGTCACTTTTAAACCAAGACAATGATAAAATGCTATGCTTCATGGACCATAATCCAAACAACTGTAGCTCATAACCGAATCAAAAAGTTAACACTTTTAAAGCACTACTAATAATACAGTGTAAAGTTATGTTCCTCCTTTTGTTTTTTTAACACTTTATTAAGAGTAAGATCATATGACACTGATGTGTTGTGTAGAGGAAAATATGATGCTCTTGTACTATATGTAAAACACTAAAATTACTGCATGGCGCATAAATTATATTAGATGTGTAAGACAGTTAATTCCCTAAACATTGTATTTTTGCTCCTAATTAAGCATTTATCACATGAATTGATCATTTTGAATCTATTTTTAAGTTCCTTTCCAAGAAAAATCTAAAAAAAAATATATATAAAAAAAATCCAGTGTACACAAGTATCGCATAGACAAGCGACTTTCTAGAATGAAAAATTGAGATAAATGCAAATTGAACGTGTGGCATAAGGAGTGCATCTAACTCAGCTCTTGCCAAATTCTCGCAGGTATACTCTTAAATATAAAAGGTGCTACAAAGGGTTCCTTAAGGGATACCATAAAAGAAACAGTTTTGCTTCCTGAAAAACAATTTTATAAATACAAAAAGGTGAAGACATTTTAAAAGGTTTAAAGAAAGATAGTGAATAGTAAAGCTTACATAATTACTTAAAAAATAGAAAAAAATAGGAAAATTCTGGTCTAGAAAAAAAAAATTATAATCCACCCCACAGTTTGTAGATAATGACTCGTGCTGTGGTTCAGTGATGCTCTAAAAGCTTAAAAAGTTAAGCAACTTTCTAAATTCTACAAAAATAGAGGCTTTAACATAAGAAAACATTGTTAACTTGTTGCATTCAGATTCTGAGTTAACTGAACCTAAAATCTATATTTTACACAATTTTTGTTTAAGCTTAATTAACAAAATCATCTTTACATCTTTACAGTTATTCATGGAAGCAAAAATGTATCTTATGGAATCACCCTTTGTAGCACCCTTATTAAGAGTGTACAGTCCGATTGGATGTTTCAATAGCAAAGTGCTCTTCAAAAGACAAAGCTACACCTGTAGATTTGTCGTGCAATCTAGAACCGTACGTAAAAGGCTATCGAATGTTTTAATCTGAGAAATAATGTCCATGGGAATTACACATGTAGAATCCAGGGCTAACATTTATCTCTGTTATTTCTTTAAGTTATTGCTGTTATTGTGGGAGTTTGTTCGCTATAGACTTCTAATTGAATGTCATTTTGTCTTAGCATTTTCTTATGTTTTTGTTGACTGTTTGCTTATTGCTACATTGCTCAGCTAAACTACTGTATTTTATTTCTGGTTTGTTTGTTTTCCATAAATGTAAAAAACCTCAGGTTAGAAGTCACAAGTAACCCTCTTTTGTATTGCTAATGATCTTTAGTATGTGTTTTTTTTTAAGCAAGCAATTCATCCACTAAAATTAAAGTCATTACACACATAATAAATGTATTTGCAGGTGCTTATAAGATAAGAAAGGTGGGGTAATAGCATCCAAAATACCTTTTATAGACTACACAAGTGAAATGGCTTTTTTTGCTTTGCGCAAACACTTAAAACATCTTATCACAAAAGCTTTTTTATCCATACAAATTCCAACCATCAATCCAATGTACAAACAAAAGGATTACGAACAGCTATTTGTACTCTTACCTATTCTTTGAAATGTACAGTGAAAACCATTCGGATTGTTAAGTCACTGGGAATTTACATTGCTTTTTGTGTTTCTCTCATGAAATCGATTGAAGTTTTTAATATAATAGTTAAATATAAAAGGGTTAAACCACTGACAGTCCCTAAAGTCACCCATTCATTTTCACATACACCGAAGAGGACTGGGTATCCCTTTGTCAGAAACCATAACGAAAGGCCATTGAGATTCGTATTGTAATGACATCCTGGGGATTTATCATCTGTTCAACTGTTGAAATGTGACGTGTACTAATAAAAATAAAGTAAATAAAAAACACAAAAAAAAACCCCACACACATCAACATAAGCATTAATGTTTATCCACAGTGTGGTGACATGGATCGTAACCATCATGTACAGTTAACATCGATTTTCTAACAGATAAATGTTGCAAGGCATCATATGTTTGTATTTGGTTTCTGTATTTTGGTTTGGAGTTATTAACATATATATGGAGGTGATAATGGTATTCCTTGTCTGACGTTTCCCTATGTCTGTAAGGTTCTCTTCTAACTGTTCAAAATGACTTTAGTGTGCACATTGTAACAGTTTTGTACAGACTTTTTTGGGGATAACAATGAAAGAAGATTAAAAAGAAGAAAAAAAAAACACTCCCTAAAAACGTCCACAGGCACATTTTTTAAAAATAATATATATATTGGTGAGTCCAGTATTTCCATTTTATGTGCAGTGAATAGTGACTTTTGGAAAAACATATGTAGAGCTAAAAATCAGGGGAACCCTTTGGGGCACACAAAATTTGGTTTTCTTTTTTGTTTGTTTTGTTTTCTTTGCTTTTTTTTTGTTCGTTTTTTTTAAAGACAGCTTTTCCAAAATTAGTCATCCCTCATAATTCCCATACAATCTCAAGCAAGTGCTATCTGGCGAAATGTACCATTTATATTGCCAATTAGTCAAAGCCTGAAGAGTGTACAGAAAGAAAAGCCATCACCACCAGTTGACCGCTCTTTGGTTTGACGAATAAAATGAAGTCTGTGAAATACAATGGGTTGGTGTTTGTTTTTGTTTTTTGTTTTGTTTTTTTTTTGCACTAGCTGCTTTACAGAGATCCGAGCCTCTTTTGAGCAAGCCAGTCACAACAGCGGCAAAGAAACCTTGAGAGGAATCAAGACTCAAAAGGAGAACCCATTCTCCTCTGGTTGACACCGGATAGCACAATAAAAAGCAAATGTGGATACCCACCTCAAAAAAACATTTACTGTAATCTCAGCCAGAATGTTCTAGATGCCTTCAAGACGTGTTTTCTTCAGCCACTAGTAAATGGTTGAGCAAACAAAGCTTGCCGGCTACCAACTAGCTAATCATCAGAGTGAACCTACATGTAAAAACGTTCTACAAATGTATGAAAAAGGTATTAGAAGACTTTTATACCTTTCCAGTCTTAGAACTTAAATGCCAAAAGGTGTAATACCATAAAAAACTCAGTAGTTGGTTCTTTAGACCAGTGATTCTCAAACGAATGCTTCAACTAATCACCTTCAAGAACGTACTGTTCACTTGCTGCCCAATGAAAGTCAACCCTGAAAAACCCCGAAAGTCAACTGAACCTGAAAGTGACAATAATGGAGTGCTGCTGTAGGAAAGGGGACAAAAAAAAAACTCTGGTTCTCCAACAAATCATTCAAAAGACTCTTTATGCTTAGAAATTCAAGGTTCCTCACTAGTTCTTGGTTTGGATATATGTTTTTTTGGAACAACTTGAACAACTCTACTTTTTGGGCAAATGTGTCTTTTATTGCACCTCTGATGGGGGGGGGGGACAAAAAACTAACTAACTAACTAAATAAATATATTTTACTAATGTCTAACATTGTAGATGTTGCACATCATTTGAACAGAAATGAACTAAGTTTTAATTTCAAGTACATTTCAAATTAAGCGCTTTTGTATTTACCAGTGTGATGTCCAGTAATGAGTCAATTACTAAGGAGTCAAGAAGGGAGGGTAATTACTTCATAATTCAAGTGTGCAGAGAGGCAGCAATTAAAGCTCATTAGAAAACAATCTGTTTGCCTGGCCTGTCCCATCACTCAACGGCTGATCAGCAAAATACAAGGAGTCACATCAAAACCCCCCCCCCCCCCCCCCCCTTCAAGCAGCTCTATTTAAGGATGGAGTCAAACGCTTCCGGTGGCATTTGAACCGGAGATGAAGCGATAGGGGGTGTGCGTGCGCGTGTAGGACTGCGACTGAAAAAGAGCAGAGCTTGCACAAATACGTTCCCACACGTCCCACATAATTCACAGCGAGCTGCGCAATTACATAGTACTAAAGTAACTGCAGGTTATAATTACCTCGGCGGGTGCTCTCAGCTTGCAGGCACCTGAAGTTTGTCAAATCGATTATGAGCTTTTGGAGCTCTCCCGGTTTCAGCTCAAATATGAATGTGAAATTCAAAAGAAGCTCCGAGGTCATGGAGTCATTCGCTGGCAAAGCAAGCAGGCGTAGTGCTCGCATAGGGGTAAAATTACTGTCTGTCAGCGGTCCCAGCTGCTTGATGTAGGTTTCGCCCAAATGCCACCTCCATCTCAGCGCAGCGATATCGCTGAATGCATTTAAGCATGTAATCCAAAATCACCACGTGCTGTTGAAGCCTAATTTAGATGCTGTAATAAGATATACTAGCATGAGGCCTTTAGCCTCCATCAATTTTGATGCGACACTGCCAGTGTACATGACCGATAAGCATCTCCTCCTCTAGCTTCGAGATGATGTGGAACTTGTGGGGTAGTCGCTGTATCCTGGAACTGTGTTTAAGGGAATAGCTGTGTATAAATCTAGTAAACTGCAAATCATTTCCTTGAGGTAAAACTCCTACATAACATTGCTGTTTTTGATCAGCTAGGGTAAAACTATAGAAGAAATTAGGTTTTTACATTTTATGATTGATGTTAATGCAAATAGAATGGTAAAATGTGAGAAAGCATCCTCACACTCAAATTCCCATATAAAAATGAAAAAAATTTTATCTAAGTTTATTATTTTTATATAAGTTTTCGGTCAGGGAGCTTTTTCAAGGCATAGATAAGTAATGTTTGAATAAAACTGTTCATGCTTAAGACATGACGTATACATCAGTCAGCTGAATTTTTAGCATCATGGGAACTGTAGTCCTTGATCTACTGCAATACATGTGTCCACAGAGTCATCTAACAGACAATAAGTACTTCCATTAAGTACTCCAAAAAGGATACGCAACAGTAGAGATCAGGCATCAGCCATCATAAAGCATAAGGAAGGAAATAAATACATAAATAAAAATAAAATAAATAAATGGTGTGTGATGTGTCATTGTACTATGTACAGCGAAATGTGTCCTCTGCATTTGACCCATCCGTGATTGTGAACACACACGAACTAGGGACAGTGAGCACACATCCGGAGCGGCCAACTCCAGGGCCTTGCTCAAGGGCCCAACAGTGGCAGCTTGCCAAGACCAGGAGCCACTACTGCCCCAATAATCTAATCTATACACTCATTAGTTTATCCAAAATATGAATCCAAAAACGTTGTCTGGCATAACCTTCCGTCAATATCACCCTTCAGTGGACAATATTCTGCTCTATGCACTGGTCGTCAAGAGCAGTGATAAAGGCATTATTAGACACAAAGCTACGATTTATCCTGGTCATTTCAATTATGCTCACTAATTCTTTGCTAAAGGGGACGAGTAGTTTTACCTACATTGTATTAATCACATGGACATTTCAGCAAATGCACAACATTTTTGGTGTGAAACATGCAAGAACTAAAAACCTCATTGCAGTTCTGGGTTTGTCTTTAAAATCATTAGTTTTTCAAGTAGTAGGACACTTGGCACAGTTGCTACAAGGGTGGTTTCCTTGTTACATAGGAGTCAAAAGTCTCAAAGAGAAGGAGGAGGAGATGGAGGCAATATGTTAGCTCTGACTAATTTACTATGTAGATTAGGACCCATTTTATTGAATTAGTATAAAATGAAATTACGAGTCTGTCAGTCTTCTTTTCAGGAGGCCTGTATTACAGTGGGGAAAAAAAAGTATTTAGTCAGTCACCAATTGTGCAAGTTCTCCCACTTAAAAAGATGAGAGAGGCCTGTAATTGACATCATAGGTAGACCTCAACTATGAGAGACAAAATGAGAAAAGAGGGGGAAAAAAATCAGAAAATCACATTGTCTGATTTTTAAAGAATTTATTTGCAAATAATGGTGGAAAATAAGTATTTGGTCACCTACAAACAAGCAAGATTTCTGGCTGTCACAGACCTGTAACTTCTTCTTTAGGAGGCTTCTCTGTCCTCCACTCATTACCTGTATTAATGGCACCTGTTTGAACTCGTTAACAGTATAAAAAACACCTGCCCACAACCTCAAACAGTCACACACCAAACTCCACTATGGTGAAGGCCAAAGAGCTGTCGAAGGACACCAGAAACAAAATTATAGACCTGCACCAGGCTGGGAAGACTGAATCTGCAATAGGCAAGCAGCTTGGTGTGAAGAAATCTACTGTGGGAGCAATAATCAGAAAATGGAAGACAAATGATTCAAAGTTCAAATAATTCACTAGAACACAACTTATACTTCTATATACAACTATACAGAGTCTTATCTGCAGTAGCTTTGAGAGGATCATATTCATAGGACTGCACTGATCAAAGTATGTGTGTATACACACTGACACACAGACAGACATCCAGAAAGGACACCAGAAGTCTTTTCGTACACCCAGTGTCTATATTGCTACTGCATAAAAGTCCAAGGTCACCATGCTCAATGCCAGGTGGTGACCACATTAACGCGTGGGATAACCATCTGTTGCATAACATGCATGCGAGGATAACCAGTCACTTGAGGCATTTACAGCAGCATGAATAAGGAAGATCAACAACCCTTAAAGGTTCAGTATCACTTTACTTGGAGGATCCAAAGTAGATGCCTCGCAAATGCTTACCTGACATTCATCTAACAGTCAACTGAACATCTCTTAAATGCAATACACCAAACAACCATACACCTAACCCTAACCTTACCCTTTTAAGGTTTGGTTTAGGGTTAGATTTAAGGTTTAGGTTAAGGGTAAGGGAATGGTTAGGGTTAAGGTTGGGTGTGGAGTCACATTCAATACACAGTAGTAATTTACATTCAACCTTCATTTAGTTTAGTTGCACTAAATACTGAATACATTCAGATGAATGTTGGTTGAAAGTCAGGTGAGTGCCTACAAGGACTTTATAATGGACCATCCAAGTAAAGTGATACCCAAAGTACTACAACAAATTTTTTCGAAAGGCAAAGCAATGTTTCTTGAAGAACTGTGAAGAACCGTTTTAATGGTTCTTCAAAAATAGTTCATTACAGTAGCGGTTCCCACCTCTGGTGCCAGAGAACCCCTGCTCTGCACATGCTGATGTGCCCCCTTCCAAAACACACCTGATCCAGCTAGTCACCTAATTAACAAGCACTTCCTGAGTTGAAGGCAAGTAGCAACATTCAAAAGCCTAGGCTGCAGCCAAGGTAGGGCAGGTCATCAACAGGACTGTCCTGTGAAGATTTCCTAGTAGCAAACTACTAAGTGGAACAGGCTAACGAGGCATGGCAACGACACCAGAAAGGTCCCGCTTCTTGCACTTGCGGCACAAGACTTGTATTGCCACCAGTTTCAAGCAGAGAACTGTGGGAAAGGATACATCTGTTGCTTCCTCGAAATAGATCTGAACGTAGGTTAGTGTGTAGGTCAGGGGGTCTTCCAGGGTTGGGATCGTCCATATAAAACCAGGACTATATGGAAGCGTTTTAGCTTAGAATGTGATGCAAGCTCCTCCCACAAGAGCAGAGGCTGTTACTGCAGCAAAAGGTAAAGAGTACAAAGAGGAAACCCATAACCCATTGGAGCTCTTAGTATAAAAGACTGTAAAGAAACACCAGCCTGCTGTGCATGCCTGATCTCTGAACAGCACTGTAAATAGAGGAAAAACCTTCATAAGTACAGTTGTAAAGGTTGTGGCGTTCAGAAATACTAGACTGCAGCAGCAGTAACTCCTACCCGTCATCTGAGCAATCTATTTTCCAATTGTATCAATACCTGACACAGCGCAGGCATCACCCACGACCACACCAAATCTGAAAGCAAAATGGAGAAATTCCAGGGTGCAAACCAAGTCTTGTCAAGTGCATAATCGCTCAACATGTACCAGACAGAGTGTAGAAATGAGCCCTGCTGTGCGTGCTTATCAAATGTGCCACTCAGTGTAAATAACCTTAATGTGAGAACAAGGTTCAAAAATCTGCACTTACTGGCTTTTTACTCAGTCTGAAAAGTGACAGCAGGAGAATTGACCCCATGGGCTTTGTGGCAGTTCTCTAAATCTCTGCGTCACCTTCTCAAACACCGTTCAAACAGTAACGTGTTCCGACAGAGCAGACACCCTCAGAACATGCTGAAATTAAAACAAGTGCTAAACAACCTGATGGTGATGAGCATGGACGTAGCTACAACAGCTAAAGCTAGCCTAAGTTCTAATGTTAACCTTTCGTCACCTCACTTATAATTGGATTTGTTGAAATGCCTTGGGCTACGTTCACATCACAAGCCTCATTAATCAATTCCGATTTTTGGTCACAACGGATTCGGCTATGTTGGCGGAATCTGTCCCTGAAACGGCACGCATGGACGCATGAAATCCGATCGGACGGTTCACATTCATGTCGCATGCCCACAAATCGGACAGATCGTACCGATCTAGGACCACATTATGAAAGTGACTTTAATGTGATTTGTCCACATAGCAGATCTGTGTCACACTAAGGCAAATTCACTTTAGTCTGGTAATGTCTTTGATCAATTTGTACTTTGTGTATTGTATTAGAAAAATGCACACAAGCCACCCACCTTGTACCATACCTCTCTGGTCACTATATAAGGTCCAACTGCCTCAGAGGTTCAAAATGGACAATTACAGATTTTACCCCACCATTCATCAGCCACCCTGAGCCTCACTGGTTATTGTATGACCACAGAGCCGCCATTAGAATGCCCCTGGTTTCAGGAGTTCAGCAGTAAGACGGACATGGTACTGATCATGACTCTGCACCCTATAAAAATGCCTTTTCCATAGGAGAGCCATGTTTGGTCACCTGATGAACCACCGTTGAGGAAATCTCCATTAGCCCTTTTCAACAAACATGGGCTGGAATCCTTTCTGGTGCCATTTCACCAAAAATAAACACAAACCGGAACCTGAAAAGCTCCACCAGCCATAACAACCTATTAGCACCACCCGCCCAACATTAAGTAGACCACCACAACAGATATGAGCATTCAAAGCATGGACACTACAAGACCTCTGAAGGCCAAGAACCTCTGCAGATTCCTATAAGTTGTAAAGTGGACCCTCCATGGATCACATCAATGAGCCCTAGCTGACCATGAACTTGCTGTTGGTTCACCGTTTGCCCTTTCTTGGACCACATTTTTTGGTAAGTACTGGCCACTGCACACCAGAAAACCCCATACAATATCTCCATGATTCACCTCTACAGTCTGGTAATGTGACTGAAGCCTTAGACTTTATCAATGTGTCAAGTCTCCCACCTCGTACTTTAACTCTGGCAACTGTATGAGGCACAACTGCCTCAGAGTATTTACAGTAATTGTACAATTACAGATTTTCCCCCACCAGCCACCCTCAACCTCATTTGTTGGCCTTTTTTGGACCACCTTTGGTAGGTACTAACCACTTCACACCAGAAAAACCCCACAAGACCTCTTCCCCAGCTGTCTAGCCATCACAATCTGGTCATTTCACCTGCTAGTGTTACTAATAGTATGGGTGATCATTTTTATTTTATTTATTTATTATTATATATATATATTTTTTTTTAACAGAAGAACCTTCCCACATGTACATTATTGCAATGTATGGGTTCTTCTTCAGACCTTTCCATGAGATTTCAATTACTGATCAACAAGTTAGTGTTTCAAAGAAAATGTCTGAGTGTACATCTAATGTAGTATTTGAGAGGGGCTAGAAGGCTTGTTTCTCCACTGTAGAAGTTCACTTGTTGACAGGATATTATTTGCATATCTCTTGCAAGGAAGTAACCAAGTTATTGTTCTGCTTCTCTTGTGTTCACTGTCTCACCTGTGGGAGACAGTGTTTTTTCCCCTACACTACTGTATATAAATATTCCATTTCTGTTTGGAATGCATACAGCGCCAGTGTT
Source organism: Salminus brasiliensis (assembly GCF_030463535.1). Lineage (NCBI taxonomy): Eukaryota > Metazoa > Chordata > Actinopteri > Characiformes > Bryconidae > Salminus > Salminus brasiliensis. The sequence goes on along the minus strand of NC_132897.1, from coordinate 20,779,089 downwards.
TGCTTGCTGCTGTGCTGAGTAGTCTTGGCAACAAGCCACCTCTGATTGTAAAACAAACAGTTTTGCAAGCTTCTATTAAAAATGCATGACTACTTCGGCAAGTTCATGTGGGGAAAAAAAAACTGAATACTGGGTGGAGTCAACGAAGCTAAGATCAAATTTCATTGGAAATATAATCTGGTTTCTATGCACCTCGTTTTAATTTGACACACTTGAGCAACTGGCCTCACGTACAGCTTTTTTACCACAACATTTTATTTGGAGTGGTCCTTTTTCAGACAAAATAAACACTCAGACTTTCAGTAACATATCAATTACATCTCAGTGATGGAGCAGCATCTGAACATTCAGCAGATGTTTAAGCGACTTATTGAAGAAATCTACTGAAGTCTACTTTATTTGGAGAGTCTAAGTTCAGATCTGTAGAAGTTCACCTAAGAAACCACAGACCGCCCAACAGGTCTAGGCTGCTATAGACCTGCTGCTGACACAGTCTAGAACTGGATGTTAAGTGGACAAGGATGAGGTTAAGGGGTCCGGGTGAGGGTTAGGATGAGGTTTTGGGTTGAGGTTAGGGTTAGGATTATGGCTAGGATTAGATTTTGGGTTGAGGTTAGGGCCAAGATTAGGTTTTGGGTTGAGGTTAAGGTTAGGATTAGAGCCAGGATGATGGTTAGGATAAGGGCTCTGATTAAGTTTTGGGTTGAGGCCATATGAGGACTATGGTGAGGTGGTTAGAGTTAGGATTAAGGGCCAGGAGGACTGTTTGAGTGGGTGAAGGTTGGGATTAGGGCCAGAGCCAGGATGAGGGCCACTATTAGGTTTGAGGTTAAGGTTGGGATTAGGGCCAGTGTAATGGTTGGGGTTATAATCAGAACCTGGGTTAAGGTTTGGGGTGAAGCTGGGTTATCTTTTGCTTAATAATATTAAGTCAACTTAATGCACCATATCAACAGTTAGTAATAAATCAGATCTTTAGGATATTTACCTCAGTGTACCCGGATGCTTCACTGATATGTTGATGTGTTACTGGTACATAAAAGTTTATTAATCACAGTGCTGAACAAAATCAACAGTTGAGCTTTTCAAATTAAACTGTACATAAAAGTCTTACCATATAAAAAGCCTATACTGTTAAGAACCAGCAGTTCTGCAGACCCCTGAAACCCCTGGAAGGAGGTAGAAATACAGTAACCCAACAAACGTACTGTTCCAATGAGTCTATTCGCTCCTATCCCCTCCTGTTGATTACAATGCCATCTGTTCCCCCCACTGCACCACAAAGGAAACACTTCTCACTAAACGTTAATGGCAGGTTTACTGCAAGCAACCAACAGGCAAACTGCATCAGCCACTGTGAAAGGTGTTCTATTATTCCACTGGCAGAGCACTAGGGAATATGTCCTCATTCTGCTTTGGCATCAGCAGGCACATTTTTCTGGGGAACAGCCCAGGTACTAATTAAATTCTTTAAAAGAGCTTTCTTTTCTATTTGACCAATATGGTTCATCATAATCTCTATTCTCTTAAGTTAATTAAATACGGACAAAAGAAAAACAATAGGATTTTTGGAGAATTTTACCTTTGATTACCTTTGATAATCGATCACTGAGAAGCTCAGATGTTCCCTCTCCTCCTCCTTTTTCCAGAAGGTAACTAATTGATCTTGTTTGTGAACAATTACGTTTATGTTTAGCTCAAGGACTGTTGAAGCTGTTGTAGGCAAAGACTATTAGACGTCAGTTCATGTAGTGTCTTGAGTTTTTAGTAGAGGCTGTTTATTCTTATTACTAGCTGCAGGCATTGCTACATGCAGTAAATGTGATGCTTAAAAGAAAGACAAAATAAATACACTGATAAAATAATAGTGCTTCAAATGGGTCTTTGAGCAAAACCATTTATCTTTACTTTGATTAACCCCCCCCCCAAAAAAAAAAAAAAAAAAACCTTTACATCGTTACACTCACATCTCTAACATGATCCTTTATGGAACAAAACATTTAATATACAAGTATGCTACCTAGATTAGTGTAACTGCCTTTTAAAAGGCATGTGTTCTCTAATTTACTAAAACTTTGGTGAGTTTTAGTACATGGATCACATTTACATTTGAATTGTCCTGCAGACCAAAACAAGAAGTTTTGCCAAACAGCCATTCTAAATTGTGGCAGTGATTATGGCTGCCAATAAAATACAATGAATTCACTACAAAAACAATAATGCAATGCATTAATGACTGATTGCATCTAGGGTAAGTGATTTGTTTTCACTTAACTATTTAACTAAAAATGTACTGAGGGGAACACAAACACTGAAGACAATTAATTGACCATTTAATGGTCATTTAGTTAAATGTTACATTTTAAAACAAAAATGGTGTTGATGTGACCTCATTTTGCCAAATTCTGGGGCCAAACTCACAAAATTTACTTTCCTAAGAAAGAAAAATAAATAAATAATAATGAAAAATGATCTAAAAGGAAACACTAAAAGGCCTTCAAATATTCCCCCAAGATTCTTATGATTGTCCTAAAGCATTCTTTATTGTTTTTTTGGGTAGCCAATTGTAATATAGCATTTTATAATTTGCATTTAATATTAAATGAGAGATCTAATTTTTCATTGTGTTAAATCTATGCAGCAGAGCAAAGCAGAGGAAAAACAAAATCAAACTAAGCTTTCAGAAATTTCTGCAAAGAAGAACCTAGTGAAATAATGAAGGAAACAGCAACACGATTTTAGACAGTGTGCCTTACAGTGTGAGACTATCATTAAGGTTAAGAAAAGTGAGAATATGAACTGTTCTTAGAATTTTCATAAAATAAAAGTTAAGAAAATAAAAGTTATTAGGAAGCTTTTTTGAGGAATAACAGTTTTTCAACTATTAGTATGTAGAAGTCGAAGTGAGAAAGCACTTAACTCTGCCAATTAATATCCTTTCATAGCTCTCCTCTAGCACTTGCAATTCTTCCGACACTAAGAGGGTGTGGAGAAAAGCATCGGGTGTCCCCAGCACCATCTACCCACCCAGAGAGAGCACAACCTATTGAGCTCTCTTGGACTCCAGCTGCTAACGACAAAGTGGACAGCTCAGGATTTCCACTTAAGGCCATAGTGGTAGCACTTTAGACTGGTTATTTTTATTTATTATATATTTATTTTTGGCGCATGTGTGTATTTTTTTGGCGCATTAGTTCTCATGAGTAAATCAAGACCAACCCAATGCTAACATCCTAGTGAAAGGTGAACAGTAAGCAGTATATCCGTCATTCCCTTTAACTTGAATAGTCCTGTTGTACCAGAACACAGTCACTCGCTACACAAGCGTCAGGAAGTGGACAGTATGAAACACCTGCTATTTTTAAAAGGCCAAGCGCACACTGGAAGGTTGAGGGATCAGAATGTACTGGCCAGAGTGAAATTTAATTCTGCATAACCATCCCATTGTCACAAACATACAGTATGAAAATTACAGTCTTTTCCCCCTTTGGCATAGAAGACCCACTGTGTCCGCTGCGAGACAGTTTATTATGATAACAGAAACTGCACAATGGTTAAATCACTCCTGCTGTTCCCGTGCGTCCGGGTCAGCATGGCTAACTGCAGGGAGACTCATGGACTGGACAAAAGGCCAAAACATGAAAGCAGAGCCGGGGTTGAACGTATAAACATGGAGAACAATAACATTCTATAGCCTGGTTAGTTCTTTAACCCTTAGGAGTTGCAGGAATCTCTATGCATAAGAAAGGTCTACTATGAATTGAAATAATTGATTCTACATTTGTGGTTATAAAAGGAGATTGTTGCATTTACATTTAAGGCATTTAGCAGACGCTCTTGTCCAGAGCAACTTACAAACTTCCTAGGGTAAGCAGTGAAGCACTTTTGTATCTGTTAGGATGCAAAAGATAACTCTAAACTTAGACACAACTACAAAAGTCAGTATGGAGACCAGAACGCTCAACACTACACTTTCCCCAAGTGCTCCTGGAAGAGATGGGTCTTCAGTCGACGTCCAGACGCCCAGGGTCAAGGCCGAGCCATACTCAAAGCTCAAAGTACTCTTGGTATTGATCAGCTTTTGACCAATGCCATAAAGTACTGGTCCATGCTTGGCTTTGTAGGTCAAGGTCAGGGTTTTGAATCTGATGTTGCACTATGCATGCAGTCTTGTTTTGCAGAAAGAAAGAAAGAAAGAAAAATGGTTGTTGGTCGTTTTAGTCTTTTTACCATCAAAACAATTTGTCAGAAGTGCATATTTCAACCTTTTTGGTTCACAATCACATTTAATTCAAAATGGAAAACGTTTGGGCACCCATGGTCAACATTTACGGTACTGTGAATAGGTAAATAGTAGAAGATGCAAGGGCGTAGAATTGGGTAGGGATGACATACAAGGATATGTCCCTACCAATATCCAGCAACTAATGGAACGGTCCCTTGCAATAATTCTGATCAAAAATTTGAATGCAGAGGAATACAGTGTCTGGTCAATGTATTTGGTACGCAAACGGTTAACAGACCTCATTCTCTACTACAAGTCCCGCCTTATATATAAAAAAAAGCCATATAAGCCATATAACTTTTCATGTTATTTTCTCAGCTGACTATGATTATAATTGTTTGCTTGTTTAGATGAAGTACATCAAGAAAGTACAGAAAGCTTACTCTGCTGCTGCTGCTGCTGCTGGTTAACATAATCACAACTGACTTCATGAGTGTGTTGGCTGCCATATCTGTAAATAAAGCCTCAGGATAATGTGAAATTGTGGTTAGAAGATAATCATGAGCAAGAAAAGCCTCAGCTTCCAGCTTCCCTCTGTGGTCCGCTTTTATGTCCCCACCAATGTCAAAATCAAACCTATGCCCTTGAGAAGGTGAACTGATCTCTAAAAGGCAAAAAGCTAAATATGACATTTAAAAAATATTTTAATCAAGGCTAATGTATTTGCTTTTTACAGTCTCTAAACACTTTGTAGCCAAAAAGTGTTTAAATTATTATTTAAGGCATTTCTGCCCATTCTTCCTTGTAAAACGATTCTAGTACGGTGAGATTCTTGGGCCGTCTTGCTGGACTGCTCCTTTGAGGCGTACCTACAGATGTTCAGTGGCTGATAGATTTGGGGACTGTGATGGCCATGGGAAAACCAGTAGCTTGCACCTCTTGAGGAGGATGTTGCTGCACAGTAGAACAGCACACCACTACTCTAGAGTGTGCTGTATCTTTCTGAAGATCTTTTGCAGACTTATTTTCTTTAAACTGCCATTTCTTAATTACGTCACAAACTAAGCTAGCTGAAAACACTTTGCAAGGTTTATCTAGCCTTCTCCTGCTTTGTTGTAATCAATTACTTTGATTCTGATGTGCTAGGCAGCTGCATAGAGGAGCATATTCCTGCCGATTAATTGGACTCACCTGGCCTTTTGCAAAAAATGACTTAAGAAACCAATTAAGATCAGATCCTTTGGTTAAAGTTATCCAAAAAACCCCACAGCAATACTCCATATAATTTTAAAAAGCAAGCTTCATCTTAAACTGTATGCCTTTCTGAGATCAGTTCATCTTCAACTCATTTAACTATGCACAGTAACAAATTCTGAAGCTTTTGCATTGCCACTGTAAATGTACATAATGTAATGTGCTATGAAATTAATTAGGTAGCTACCTTGAGTTATTATGTAATATAAAAAACACCCATCATAAGAATATAGACTTATATTCTATGCAGACTAATGTGATTCAACATTAATAACTACACAATATGCCAGGAGATCTAGGGACTAGGTAGAAGACAGGGTTCTTTCAGGAATTCTAGTTATTATTAATGGAGCAAATGTAGCAGTTCACCCACATGTCCCATGCAGGGGAAAAGACATTTACCAACATGCTGACATTTACGCTTAGCTTTCAAGGGAAAAAGCTCTCATTTCGGTCTCTCTATACCCCCCCCCCCCCCCCACCTCCCCTCGTAGTATACCACAGTCTGTAGTACAGTCTAATATCAGAAAAAGCCATTATACAGATTAAGAAATATTTATGCATTTGTTCAAACATAACCAGAAGAAATTAACATCACTGAATAAACTCATTACCTAAAATTCAAGCAAATTCACCTACACAAATAAACAATTTACTAAATTGGCAAAAAAAAAAGTATCATGTAGGATCATGTATTTAGACAAGTAATCTCTGTAAAGTTTTGCTTTGTACTGCCCATTAACTCCACAGTTTGTGGCGCAGCCAGCAGCCGGCACTGTTGGATGTAGAGTAGAGTGCTGGGTCCCCAGCTTCACTTTGTGCTCTATCTGACTGCGGCTGCTGATGGCTTGGGATGGCTTGAAAAAAGGTTCCACACAATGTAATCATTAATCAGTTAAAACCTTCGTAGAGCTGTGGAGTCTGAAAACACAGGTAAAAATGTTTCGAATTTGTAATTCTTTCTAATTTAATAAACATTTTTCAGTAAAGTAGATTAGTAAAGTATAACAAAGCTAGCAAGCTAGCAGAGCTGAAGTGTGGAGTGCCGGGTTGGTCTGAACATGTCTCTTTCCAGGTTCATGGGTCATATAACAGAAGGATTACACAATGCAACTCAAACCCAAAAACACAACACAGATAAATGAACTGTAACAACCTCAACACACTACTTCTACATTTACATCTTAGCCCCTTAACCTTCACACTGGTCCACTTTCTAGGGGTTTATCATTCAGCAGTAGCTATACTGAGAACGATTTGAGTCGAAGACCGTTAACGGCTTCATTTCAACACAAAGGCATGAGTACTTGTGCTTGAGGACTGAAGTCTGATTCACCCATTTACGCTCACTGATGAGAAGGTATGGAAACCACATGCGAGTCTCATTAGCTCGTCTTGTCTGGTCTATTGGGAGGCGCTGACAGAATCAGGCCAGCGGTGTGACAAAATCCCTTAATAACACTGTTTACCATGTAATGTTATTTCGGATGGAGTTACCTGTAAAGCGCTTAAATGGGTCAAGCATAAAATAGGGAGACGGGGGAATTTACCCTTGTCTTTCACTTGAATTGGGTCTAAAAATAAACAAGCTGTAGCCATCTAGATGTGCCTTACTTATGAGATGGAAGCTCATTATTGGTTGTGCTGGGGGCCACAGGTCCTCAAGGTTGGATATACAAGGTTATCTACAGTACCATCTTGGGTTATAGGTGTCCCTCTGCTGAAGGATAACATCCTGCTTTATCTTGGTGTGACCTTCCCGTGAAAAGGAACTGCTATGCAAACCAATCAGGGGAAAGGTCACACTGATGTCCTCGTTGACACGTCCCATGACTGTTCATAAATAAGCATACGTTTATCGCCCGTGCAAGACGAATGTGCTCAATATCATTTTCACACTTCCATGAACTGCTGAATGATACAAATGAGTGGGCTGGGCTGATGAGATGTTTCAGTGGCTGGTGATGTCAGGAAAGATTGCAGCTGGGAGCAGAACCCATAAGAATCAAATGGTGGCAATATCACAACTGATCCATCTCAGTATCTAAAGCAGCAATGTCAACAGGCAAGGAGACCAGTTAAGCAATGTACATTTCACTTTCCTTCACACAATTCATTAGCACCAGTGTTTGATTTAATATCAGAGACCGAAATCTCCTGGTATAGACCTCTAAAATAACCCTAAACAGGCTCTTACAAAAAGTTCCTATAAAGGTCTTTGTCTTGAATGCAAAAACATGGGCTATAAGTTTGGGATTTCTTTATTTAAACCAGGAATCAAACATATTCAAATATGTAAATATAGGCAAGACAGCTGTCGTACAGAGTGCTTTCCCTTGTGGATAAATAGCTCTACACATTTTCTGATAAAACCATTATGGGAATGTCACCGCATTCCACTGTTCCACTGATATAGAACAACTACATTATGTGGAACTTCCCACTTTGTCATCAGTGGCCAGAGTCTGAGCGAGCACAATTACCCGTGCTCTTTCTAGGCGGGCAGACAGCGCTGTCTCTCCTAATCACAATGTAATCTTGGCTGTCACTGGCATCTGTTAGCTGATGCAGTAAAGCTGGGGAGCCAGTGCTTTCTGTGATGCCGCAAGAGGGGGCGACTGGCTTTGCCTGTATCAGAGTAGATACTTACCCTCCCAATGATGCGAGGATTGCTAGCTCTAGGGGAAGCTAACTAGCAGTACCAAAATGGGAGAAGATAATAAAAAAAATAATAAAAGTCAACAAAAACTATTGAAAATAAATAAAAAGTTCTTCACACCTTAAGAACCTAAAACATTCTTTAGGAGGCCACTTACTTTCAATAAAATGCTTGAAACAGGACAGGCTACCATGTAATACAGCTTCCTCTGAAGAAAGTAGAGCCTAACACTCATTACCATAAACGCAAGATCTCAAGTCAAGAACCCTCTTATGACTTCCAGTGATATTTGGTGTTTAGATACAACAGTGAAGATCACCACATCTGCTGCTGAAGCAATACATCACTCATATCCAATCTCATATCTCTAGGCAGACCTGAAAGGGAGCTGAAGGTGATTTATTGATAGCACTGTGCTGTAGTGAATAATTCACTCACCATTTCCTTTACATGTAAATAAATCATTGACGGCCTAAAATAGCCCTTCGTTTTCTTAGTTAACTGTGCAATATGTGAATATGGGCACAGGACAGGACAGTCCCACAAATTCAACATGTGCATTTTTACACCAGACCCACTCTAAAAAAAACTACAGGTTATTTGATATAGAACATTCATTAATGTATGAGGCGTTGAGAGATACAGAACTGGTACTGAAAGCCATTAATACTGGAAAGGATCCAGTATATATGCCACCTACTTGAACCAATTGCAGATAATGTGCATCGTATAAAAATGTAGAAGACAGCACTGAAAAGGGACAACTGTGCAACACTATATTAAGAAGTTAGTATAACGTTATTGCTGAATGCTGTACATGTGGAATATTACAAGTTGTTTGATAACAGCTTTTTTCATTTTTTATTTTTAAGGAGAACGCTCCCATGTAAATAAAGATTCAGCACCTTTTTCCTTCTGTAAAACGAGTCTTAAAAAGGATTTAACTGTGCATGGCACGAATACATTGGGTCGCTTAGGTCTTTGCCAAACCTCAGTCAAATCCAGAAGATGAGCCAAAGGACTAATCAGAGGGACGTTGCTACTGGAAGCTTTAGGCATGTCATTGCGTAGCATAGCCTACATGTGTTATGAACATGCAGCTGCTAATTTTCTAATTTCTCAAAAAAAAAATTAATTACAACTATGACCATTATTGATGACCAACATCTGCCATCAAGATTTCCTGATAGGTAAATAGATATTCATAGATTTACAGAATCTTACAGTAGGCTACTCCACCTCCCCAAGTAAAACTAATCCCTTGGGGCTTGGGATGCACCCACTGCTGACCCAAAAGCATACACACAGCTCCCTGAAGAGAAGTATTGCCAATAGAATAGGACTCTGTGGAGCAGATAAACATGAACCTGTTGGCGCCATACCTAATGACAAGCATTGGATAGAGGGGTTTAAACTGAGCAGGTTTCCCCAGAACTTTTGTCCATAAGATTTTGGTACTGATGTTCTTGGTGATTCAGTTTTCACAGCAAAAAAAAAAAACTGCTGAAAAGAGAAACCAAGTGCGAACAACAGAAATGGTGGGTGCTGTCATGTTGTTGACAAAGCACTCTTAGCGTAATGCTATGATTGGTGCTCAGACTCACTGTTCCGAGGCACACAATAAATTCTTAAAACAAAGCATTCTTAAGCAGAGGTTTCTTCTCATGCATTTTTAACAGTGTCTAAGAATATAAGGGCGCGTGCGTGCCATAAAGCATTCTTCAGCATGCATGCTTCATCAGAGAGCACTGACCTGTATGAGATCCCTTTCAAAGTTAGTCAGGCCGAGCCCAGGGTGCCACATTATGGCTACCACTCTACCTCGAACTCTTCTCGAAGACCAACTCGCCTCAAGTTGAGAGACTGTCATTTCGAGAAAGTCATTTCAGGACAAGCGGAGCTTGCTTTACCAAACAGTACTGCTGCACTGACACCTTGTCGTCTGTCAGAGAAGACGACGGCGGTGGCAGCAGCAGCAGCAAGAGAGCATTACCTACATTTCAACTTCCTCACTTAGCTTTGGGCCCTCTCCAGGTAGCGCGGGCTGATTTTATCCCGGCAGAGCGGCGCTCTATGCCTGGGGCTCCTGTTCCACTAATTGCATCCTGGTATGCAGATGATGTGAACATGCTGGAGGATTCAAATCAGCCAGCTAACAAAGAACAGCAACAGTTCTTTTAAAAAGGTTCAAGTTGGTAACATATCACCGTGCAATTAGCTATTGGAATCAGCCACATATAATACTGCTGTTAAAATCCGAGGACTCGCTGTGGGAGCCCAGGCGCCACACCCAACATCTTGATTGCATTCCAGTTAAATATTCTGATAATTGTACATAATTTCAAAACATATCCAAAAAGCTGCCCCAGAAAATCATATCCAAAAGTCATTTCAGGACAAGATAAGCTGGATTGACAATATATTACTGGTGTTTTACAGCAAATCAACTTTCTACGCCCCAGGTTAGCACCGTTAGCGATACTAGTTGCTAACACATTATTCAGTATTTTGCACATCCAAACACCATGGAAACACAGCCATACATAGATGCTGGACGGTACTGCTTTTTCTACTGTTGCTGTACAGTGCAGCCATCCTGTACAGGATTTTGAACTCTGGGTTGAAGAAGCTTTCTAAGCGTCCCAAGAAGGAAACCTAACTTGTGGGGGAGTTGTAGATGCAATTTACAGAACTAAAATGGAAGGCAGCTTGATGCTTATTTGTACTGGACTGAGTGATGTACTCTCAAAAGGGGTATCAAAGTAGTAACTTATTACTCTGCTTATCCTGTGAGGCACGTTAGTATGCAAGTTTGAGTGCAGATTTGATGAAAACCAGGATTTCAACATTCAATTTAATAAGGGTTCTGTGGCAGTAAGAGAATTCTGTAGTCCCCTAGCAGTCAAATGAAGAACTGCAGGGTCCTGTGAACTCCCCCAAAGCTGCAGCAACTTGCAGGTCTTACTATCTCTGAGGAAAGGCTAAATTGTTGTGAATCACTGATTGCATATTTGAACTAAAAAATACCTAAATATTTAATTAACGCATCATATTCTATAAACATAATTGGACAGAACAGAATATTTTCTGAATATACACTGTTATTAACATTATTAACTTCCATTACTTCCATTACATTAGAAACATGCTTAGCAAATGTGAAAAACATTTTGTTGTGAGCGTAAATAATAAAATGTTACCAGTGGTGGCTCAGCGGTTAGAGAGCCGGGCTATTGACAAGGTTGTGGGTTCGATTCCTGGGCTCGGCAAGCTGCCACTGTTGGGCCCTTGAGCAAGGCCCTTTACCCTCTGTCTGCTCCCCGGGCGCTGGGGTTGGCTGCCCACCGCTCTGGGTGTGTGTGTACTCACTGCCCCTAGTTTACTTGTGTGCGTGTGTGTTCACTACCACAGATGGGTTAAATGCGGAGGACACATTTCGCTGTACAGTGACAAATATGTGCACCTTTACCAGAAGAAGCAAAAAGGAACACTGATTGAACATTCTAAGAACAAGAAGCCCCAGCATTAAGAAGAAAAAAAAAACATACTACTGACCAAATAAAATGTTAGCTGGGACTTTAGACAGAGTACACTCTTAAAAATAAAAGCTGCTTCAAATGATCAAGTGATGCCATAGAAGAACCACTTTTGGTTTTAGAAAGAACAATGTTTGTAATCTTGATGTAAAGGTTCTTTACCTATTTAAAAAGTCTTCTCACTCCCATTACATCTCTAATCCAAACATGTTCTGAAGCCAAAAGTGGATCTTCTACAGCATTACTCAAACAACCATTTGAGGTACCTTTAGTTGTAAGAGTAAGCCAAGAACAAGGCAATGACTGGTCAAGATAACTTTATCATTTAACAAAATATAACTTTATTATTTTACTTTTGATTATTTTTAACAGTAACCAAATACCTGCCGGGTGGAAAAAAGTGAGCATGAGCAAGCGATCGAGCGAAGGCGATTACACTTAACCGATTGGTCACGCTGGAGTCAAACGCACAAAAGGACAAATTAAGTTAAATCTACATGCCCGCCACCCAATTTCCTCTGCCAGTTGGCATCCCCACATTTCATGGCTCGGAGATTAGGTGGATATTGAACAGCTTCAGAGGAGCGGGATTAGGGAGGAAAGCAGCGAGGAGTGAGGCGAGATGAAGAGAGGGGAGAGGCAATGTCTATCGCCCTTGCTCTGTAGAAGTCTCCGACTGGACAAGCATTGTGGGAGAAAAGGCAGCGGAAGCCTATTAAAGATGCATGAGGCTGGGCATGAGTCTGTACCTCTGTGACTCTCTCTTATGTCGAGATGGAAATGTTCAGGACTGACTCCAACTGGACAGCCCAGGGCTTCTAATACAAAAAGAACTGTCAGGTTCATAACACATGAGCAGTGAGGGACTGAGGGCTCCGGCCCCTTCTGTGCTAGTAGCAGCACAGATAGTCGAGATGGAGGGTACCAAGGGCTCTAGTGCAACGGCTCCTAGACCTGCAGTGGTTTTGCAAAGGCATCAAGTGACCGGGAATCTTAACAGTGGAATTAAGTAGACTAGCAGGCTGAATGTGAAGGCTCCTATAACTACCAGTTGATTGACAATGGAAGTGTAGCAGAGGCTCTTATGCAAATGGCACTGAACCCCCAGGTCCTGGAGGTGTCTCAGAACTCAATACCTTGACATAAAAAAGGTCTAGAGAGGGGATGTTTTAAATCAGTGTTTTAAGTAGATTGCTATCTGAATGGATGTGATTGCCCCCCTGTTATTTCCACTGACTGACAATGGTAGCGTATAAAAGCTATATTGCTGCACGACGTCATTTTCACCAGTCGACTAGTTATTCGAAAAGTAGCAAATTAGTGGTTATTTCCATAGCAAAAGCAAAAAGCAAAAACTCTGGAAGGTGTTATTTTTACTTTTTGTTTCAATTAGTGCAGTTAATTGCTGAATGGCAACAGCAAATAATGTGTCAAATTGTATTCAAGAGAACAGCTAAACACACAGCTTTGTTGCATAAGCCCTCATCAAGGAAGTTACACTTTTGGAGTGGAGTGGTGGTCATGACACAGAGAGGCAGAGGGATGAACCTCGTCATCAGAAACGCAGCTCAGTCTAGCCAGTGAGGGAGTCAATATGAGCGCACAAATACAGTAAGAGAGCTGCAAAATAACCTGTGAATAAAAAATAACTGCTTACGAACATGTGCCACAGATATCCAACATCACTGCTGCTGAATACTTAACAACCCTAAGGCCACATCTAATGTAGATCATATAGTCATATGAAAAATGGCATGTTATGTTGTTAACTTATATTTAAGTACAAATCCTTAACAACAAACACGCCTGCAAATACTACACTGTTTATTTACTGCATTTAACATAAGACATAAAAACAGCATATATGGCATAAAAATGCCCTATTTAAGCTTGGTTAAGCTCCTATAGAGGGGATCTTTTTCACTTCAACAAAAGCAACAAAACATTTTAACAAAAGCATCCAAACATATTTGCATATAGCAAACAATGGCCTTCCACCAGTTAGTAAAAGCCTCTTGATTTGGCTTTTTATGCCCATAACTTTAGATGACAAACTAATGAATAAACTCTGGACTCTACTGTCAATAAACAATATTAACTGAAGGTTGACCATGCTTTGAGTGTATCTTGAGTGGTTGCCATTTAATCTACTTATTTCTATAAAAATAAATTAATATATTTATTTTTTTACCATCAGAAACTCTACTCTTAAACTAGAAATCATGTGAACAGGAATATGATACATTTCACCTGCGTTTAAAGCAGCATTGTGCAAGAATTGGTATTTCTCGCTCCTAGGCTCCTCCTACAGACAGAAAGCCTTAAGCCAAGGTACAGAACCAGCACTGGATGAAAGAGGGGGAGGGGGGAATAAATAAATAAATAAATAAATATATAAAATATCACATAGACTGAGTCATATTACAGGATTTTACATGAATGACTTGGGTTACGCAGCATTACACACTTCACAAATTGTTTTCCTGCCCATTGTACCGTGCAGTTAGCAGCATGCCAAATGTCAAAAAGCTACAGAATGCTGCTTTAACGGTTACTTTAAAAAGTGTTAACATCTTTTATAGAGCAATTATAATAGAAAAAAAAAAAAAAAAAAAAAAAAAAAAAAAAAAAAAAATATATATATATATATATATATATATATATATATATATATATATATATATATATATATATATATACACTGATCTATTTAACTGTGTGCAGCGTGAACATACCCAGGTGCAGATTTCCTACTGCAAAAAAAAAAGATGCATTCAACTAGCCCATTTCTATTGTGCTAGCAGAATGGCCACTACAGGCCTGCAGAAAGAGGCGTGTATTTAACTTTTCCGATTTATCACAAATATCACATTAAGGTGCTTTAACCTGCTTGTGTGCCTTGGGGCTAAACAGAATCTTGACCTTTTAATTTGTCCATTACTGAAATATACATTTTGTAAAGTCATTTTGATTCATTTGGGATGGTTTTAATTTTAGGTATGAAGCCCAATCTCTCATCCCCATCCTGATTTCACTTCACAAAGCCCTTCAGGTGAAGTAAACAGTTTTTGGAACAGTTTATTTTATATCTAGTTTATAAAAAGCTTTACAGTAATTTTTATTTGATATCCCACTGACCTGTAAAAGGCAAATTATGAGGTTTGTCCTATGTATGCTATGCTATTCTCAGCCTAGGTAAAGTAACAGGTAATATTTGTGAAGATTTCAGTGGGTTTTGCAGAATGCATCTATCAGGCTCTAATCAAACACAGTCTTTCAGACCTCCACTCTGCACCACTCATTATCTCTATTACATCAAACTCAGAACCAGACCACATAAAGCCAGCGTAGGTCACAAAGTAGGTCTAAGATTTACTCCAACCCCTTCAACCCACAATTTACTTAGTTTACAAGGAGCTAAACACTGCCCAAGATCCAGGCCAGTGTGTAACTCAGCTTTAGAGTGCAACTACTGCCAAATGTGTGAGCCAAACACAGGAAGCTAATCCAATCACAGTATGTCAAGTTCAAATCAAAGTCTGCACGTGCTATTCAAGCACAAAACACGGGATAATAATAAAATCCATCCCACCACTGCTCACAAACCTACCAAGATATCAAATATCCAGTCAAGGGAAGCTAGTGACTAAACATCATGGTTGAAACTCTGAACCCTTTGCACATGATGCCAAACACTGAATTATGAAACTGTCTACCAGTCTATCTCAAATGAACCAAGCAGAGACACAAGAGACACAACGCCAACATCACCATGTAATCCAGTTAACCAAGCAAGTTAAATCAGACTCACCCTCGAGGAAAACTCCTACAAGGTCCATCTGAGCTGTGCTGCTACCCCAAAGGCCTAAAGGCCTAAAGAGCTTCTCTCCTATTACTTTGGTAAGAAATTAGCCAATTGTAGACATACAGCTTACAAACACAAGGCATCAGCATTAACTGGCAGCAGATTGGCGTCCCACTTGGGACAATTATGAGGTTTGTCCCTCATAGGACAAACCTCATAATTTGCCTTTTACAGGTCAGTGGGATATCAAATAAAAATTACTCTAAAGCATGACCGAGCAACTGCTTTTTGCATGTATTTTGCAAAACATGTGGCTGTTCCATGGCTATCATTAACCAACTATGTCACCAACTGTTTTTCTTTGTTTGTTTGTTTAAGAAAACGAAACAGCTTCAACAACATCTGGAATTTTTGGACATTTTCGGAAGATCATTGGATCTTTACAGCCAAATGCAGTTAACAACAACAAGTCCCTACACCAAACGGTTCTACATTTATTATGTAATATGTAAGGCATGGGTTTTCATTGCACTTGCTTCAAAGGGTTAATAAATCTGACCAACCCACAGTCACAGTGTATATGTGTGAGTGGGTGCAGAGCAAATAAATAAATCTTTTAAAAGGCATCAATCACAGGCATCAAAGTACTGAGGGCTCCTAGGCTTAAGACCAGGTTTGCTAGAACAGATCATGCCTTCAGCTTATGATGATTTGGGAGAAGACTGTGAGAAAGTGTGGGGCTTTTACTCTGTGGTAGGAAGCCATGTACCCCATGACAGGGTAAAAGGGCAGGTGACGGGATGGTTAAGGGGTTGCGCAGACCTGTCATAGACACAAGGGCAAAGTTTAGCTGGAGTTTCTAGGATGTTAGATTAGGAAGGAGTGGCTTCAGGCATGTTTCTCCTCTCAAAAATGCAATTATTTCATAACTCCAGTAAGCCCATGCAATAAAACGCCCATTCCTCAGTTTAGGGAACCACTCTTATAGAGCTCTTGGAAGCTGCAGAGCAGTGGTACTCCTGCATCACAGTTAGAAAGCACTGCTCTAATTGTTACCATTCACACCCATATTCATTTGGCATAAGCTAATAAGAAATTCTTATGCCAGAAGCGTGTTAATTCCTCCAGGGGACCAGAAGTACATGGGCATCGTTACTGGTCATTGGTTATTAGTAGCATTGCTTCAGAAGGTCATGAATATGCAGGGACTTGCTCTGATTATTCCTGGACAGGTTAGTGGCCATGTTCCACAGGGAGGGATCAGCAAACTTATGTGTTGCCTGAAGACGCCAAAATGTAAGATTTAGACACTTTCAGGTTCCAGTGTAGATGTTTACGCCAGTATTTTCTGCACATGGCGTCAGATTTCAGAGACTGTGGACACAGTTGTTCTGAAGATTCTCTCAGAAGATTATGAAGCACTGCTTGCACAGTCCACATTGCTTCCATTCAGATAGATGATGGTCTGGAAACAAAGACAGAACGAGAGTGTGCTTCTAAGGTCACTGCCATTGATCCAACACTTTGTCATCTAATGATTTTCAGATTTAAATAGGTTATGAAGGCTTTTTATCCCCCCCCCCCCCCCTTTTTGCTGTAGGCAAATAAACCACTGTCAATACATTTAAATGACCCGTATGCCCGGCTCGCTCTCTCTATCACTCTCCCTCTGCCTCTGTCACTGATTCGCATGCTGTTCAGCTCCCTCTCTGGACCCAATTAAAATCACATAATAAAAACAAAAGACCCTGAAGGTGGCATCCGAGGGCTGCCCCGCAATGCAGCACGAACGACGAGATGCAGTATTTACATGGCTGTTTTGATCGCTCCATAATGAAAGGGCCGCGTATCACCTCGTCGTACTCCCCCAGGATGTTTCAATGGATATTTGACTTACAGATGAGGACTTTAAAGCTATAAGGGTCAGCGCTATAATTGTTTTCGTTCAGTTGCTTTTTTTCCAAGCAACTATGCTACGATATGCGTCCAATTTTCAGATCATCACCGTGTTTTTAGCAACCATCAGTTAGCTATGCTAATTGTCTGTGCATTATGCAGCCATAATGAATAATAGTAGATGGCTTCCATGAAGAAATATGAGAAATTAAAAAAAAAAAGTAGCTCACAGTGTTTGTGGCAAAAAGATAACAGCTGAATTAATATTTCTCGGCGCACCGCCATGAATACTGATGTACAATTGCAAACAAAATATGAAAAACGGCATCACAGATAGGCTGAAACCAGCAATTTATGCCACAATTTGCATAATGCATTTATCCCAAGTCAAATGTAAACAACTTATGAAGCACACCAGTGTCCCAATCACAAACTATTACGGAGACCGTCATAGCACAAGAGGCACTTTTCCAGAATTAGAGTGTACAGTAGGCAGCTTACAGCATACTAAAGCAGATGCACTATTCAAATGCAGGTGTCGTTGCGTCTGGAGCAGAAGCCTTTAGGGCCCAGATGTACCAAGCTGACGAGAATGAACTACAGCCCAACTGATGACCGTCTTCTGCCAACTCGCCAACTCTGAAAACCTGCACTCCAACACACCTGCAGACTACAGTATACAAAGTGAAGAAATTACATTTAGAGTAGCACTACTAATGCTTCTGTTTTAAACGAGCATAATTAGCATTATTTAGCATTTTTAAATCATTCAAAATCATTTTGATGCTCCACTGACTCGTAATGAAGAGAGTAGCATCTCTATCGTTGCTACTTGGGGCTTGGCACACTGCTAACTGCACTATATAACGTTGGGGATGCGTGCAGGATAATGCTAGGGAGAACTGCATAATGCTGCATAAACTAGTCATATTTGTGTACAATCAGGTAATTTTACTGTACCACCTCAGTACGCATGCTTATTTCACTGCAGATGGCGTTTCTGTATCTCTCAGCTTGTAAAATGCATGTGAAAAGCGTGCAAGTTACGGTGGTTCAAAATGCAAGTTACATTTTCTGAGGCCAGGGGGAGCCCAGGAGCAAGTAATGTAAATTCTCGCATCATGCTTCTTTAGACGTGCCACAGAATGTAAAACTATATTTTCTGTGGCATGGTTGATTAATGAGATTTTGGTAACTAACACAGTGTCATACATAAACTCAGCCCACTAGAGAAAGCCCTAGTGAAGCGGTAAAACACAATGGCGACTTCAGGAGAATATGGTGGTGTTGACTCTAAAAAGCAGCACTTCACCTTTCAGACTGTGCTAGTTATGGAAATATGGGTCCCTAACACACATCAGAATAAAAACCTGATCATTTTGTTTTGACCAGTGAGACTCAAGAAGGCCAAACCTGGGGAAGCGAGAGGGGGCAAGACTACAAGCTAGCTGGCTGCAATCTCTTCAGCTTGCTAACAGCATATTGCACTGAGAGGACACAATGAGAGGACAGCACCACTATCTGGTAATACAAGGGAATTTTACAGGGCTGTTCTTTGAGCTGTTGGTGCTGTAGATCAGCTAATAAAGGCTAAAATAAAAGTCTTTTTTTCATGGGACAAATCAGCATGTTTCATTATGTGGCAAAATCAAAGGCTCAACCGACATACTCACTGCCTTTTAAAAAAACTACTTAAAATACATTTGAGTAGCAAAAGCAAAATGTTCACAGGTATTGCTAAAATTTTGGTACTCTACACTACTGTCGATTTGCAACCGACCACTGACAACTACTGATCTATCAGTGAAAACCGTGCTGACTAGGATCAACTAGGGCCAACAGTTTGTGACACAGACTATATGTTAGCCACCAACAGCCTGATGGCCTCTGATCTGCTTGGTGTTTCAGTGGCTTTGCTCAAGGTCTATTTCAGTACTTGATGCCATGATGCCTCCTTCCTGACTTTTAAGTACTTGAGCATAGTGCTGGGCGATATAACCTCAAATCAATATCGCAACTGACTGAACGTTTTACCTTGTTTATGATTACTGAACAATTATATAAGCTGTTATGTAAGAGTTCTCCTCCATTTTGCTTCCATATCGCAGACTGAATGGGCAGGGTCAAGTGACTGCAAACCAAAATATGGATGCCCTAGTTCACATAAGCAAGGAGAGTTTACAGTGAGCTCAAAATCAGTCCTTTTTCACACATGGAGTGGGTTTCAAAAACATATATTATATAGGTTAACTTTATTTTAGTGGCTACTGCCTCTTTAACACTTAATCCTAATAATTGAGCATGTTTGATAATCAGATTTGTTCCACAGAGCTCAAAATATCCAATCCAGCAAAAAAAAAAAAAAAAAATTAAATCTCAACCTGGTAATGTGAATGTAGTCCATGTTGATCAACCTGCTAAACTGCCACCAGTCCATCTGTTAGACCCTGACCTTAATGTAGCATGAATAAAACAGCTAAACAGCACTGGATTCACTCTGCACTCCTGCTTTGTATACCCACTCCATCAACATCTCCAGCAAACCTGCCAACCCTGCTTATTGCCCATTCGCTTCTACATGCGAGGGGAATTCTCCACTCTAAATCGCTTCTGAACAGATGTAATTAAAAGGCTTTATTGCTAATTTCCCCTGCTGAAGACTCCAGCTTATTTTCTCCTCCGCCGGCAGCCATGGCCATGAGACGCTGGAGAGGAGAGCCTTCTCAAAGTGCCCAGAGAGCCGCTTATGGCCAAGATTCACTCCTGAAAGCTCCACTCTTATGGCAGAGGTCCTGCTGGAAGAGTGGATGAATGAAGCTCTTATTTCAAATACGTGGAGCAAATACTCTGTAATGGCTTGCATTTCATTCATTTCTGTATAAAAAAGTTGATTTAATGGGAGCTGAAAGCAGCGAGGCATGATGGTAATTACTTAAGGCTTGAGGTTGCACGCAGTGAAGGAGCTGAGCTGTTGTGGTTTTTATTTTTTTAAATTTTTGAGTCAGAATGAAACTCAGCAGCATGACCCATAGTGCACTCTTAGGGTGTGTTCGGACTTGGCAGGTTTGGTTCGATTAAAAGGAACCCTGGTGTGATTCCTGTGTTTGTGCGGCTTGTTAGAACAAGCTGAGAACATCTGAACCCTGGTGCATAAAAGCAGACTGAGACCACCTGGAAAAGTGGATAATACATGGCAGACCTTTGGTGGCCCCATACATGAAGCAGCTTATTTATACTCAACATATGTAATAAAAAATGCATATAAAAGAAGTTAAAACTGAACCAAAATATTAGCACCCTTGCACTTCTTTCTTCTTTCTTCCCCTAACATTGCTCCTGACACAATGCTCCAGAAATAGGTTGGGCAAAATGATTGTCACCCTCAGCTTAATATTTGGTAGCACAAGCTTTGAAATCAATAACTGCAATCAATCAAATCAATCCTGTAAACAAGAATCAGTCTCTTACACCTCTCTACTGCTTGCTGTCTTTAAACGCAGACTGACTAAAGACCCACCTCTTCCGAAAGTACTTAGGTGAATAGCAGAGTACTATGGTCTCCATATTGACTTGTGTTTAGTAGAGTCTAAGCTTAGAGGTATCCTTCATCCTATTTTTAGTCTATTCAAACTAGCTGAGGTTATTCTTGAGTAAATAGCGAAGCACTTTTGTAAGTCACTCTGGATAAGAGCGTCTGCTAAATGCTGTAAATGTAATGTAAATGTTTAGACCACCAACTGCTCCAGCCCACTCAGATTTGACGGGTGTCTTCTCCCAACAGCCTTTTTCGAGATCTCTCCACAGGGGTTCTACAAGATTCAGATCTGGCTCATTGACTTATTGATGGCCACTTTAGAACTTCCAAAAGTGATTTACAAGTTGGGCCACACTGTTGTACGTTCAGGTAGAAGAACTTCCCCCAAACCTCCCTTGATAAACAGACATTGACATGATGACCATGGTGGTGTGCCGCTACTGGAGCTGGCCATGGTCAAATTTTCCTTGACAGTTCTAAAATATGAAATATTCTCTTTCCGTCCACCATCATGATATAATGATGCATGAGAAGAAAAACAGGCTGTTTTTGTTACTGTGCTGTTATATGTAAATTAGGTCTCTCCTGATTGGATGCTCTGTATCATGCCTTGTTTAAAAAGCAGTCTAGGCTGAACCAGTAACTGCTGTGGAGTGGTGTAGGGAGATATGTGTAAATGCCTGGGTCTTCATGACATCACAAAAAAACAATAAATGAAAACTAACTGTTTTCAGGTCAGTGTGTGTGTGTGTGTGCGTGTGTGTGTTTACATCTGCTCCCTTGGTCGAACCAAGGCAGAAAATGATAGACTGTATTTGAAATGTGGCGCTTAGCATTCACACTGACATATTTGACAATGAACCAAAAACTGTGTACAAAAATTATATGGTCACTGTTTTATTATGCATATTTGCCAACTAGATGAGCTGTGATTGACATACATAGTTGCACCTATGTCAGCAATAGGTGCAACTTAAAGTAGCTGGATGCATTTATTAGAAGGAACGTTTGGATATTTGGACTTATTGTGAAGCTCATTACATTTTATTTAGGGCATTTTCACATTGGCAAATATGCATCATAAAATTTCGGCCCTATAATTTTGGTTCAGTGTCAAATATGTCAGTGTGAAATCTATCATTTTCTGCGTTGGTTCAGACCAAGGGAACTGAACTGCAGTTATAAACACACACACACACAAACACTGACCTGAAAACAGCCTGTTTTCAATTATAAGTTTTTTTTTTTTTTTGTGATTTCATGAAGACATATGCCTTTACACATATCCACCTACACCACTCTACAGCAGTTACTGGTTCAGCCTAGACTGCTTTTTAAACCAGGCATGATACAGAGCATCCAATCAGGACAGACCTCATTTACATATAACAGCACAGTAACAAAAACAGCTTGTTTTTATTCTCATGCATCGTTATATCACCACGGTAGATGGCCAAAGAATATTCCATATTTTAGAACTGTCAAGGAATATTTGACCATGGCCAGCTGCAGTAGCGGCACACCACCATGGTCATCATGTCAATGTCTGTTTATCAAGGGAGGTTTGGGGGAAAGTAGAAGCTGCCTGAGACTCCAGCCGAGTTCTTTTCCTAGTCTCTTCTCATACTTCAAGCATACATTCAACAGTGTGGCCCAACTTGTAAATCACTTTTGTAAATGAGACGTCAAGCCAAGAACCTTCAAGAAACATTTATTTTTAGGAGTGTAGATGAAGCTAGCTGGAGTCACACATTCATTGTCCTTCCTAGATGCAATTCCCTCAGGTCCAAGTCTAAAATAAAACTGTGTGTGGTTGAACAGTCTGTATAGTAAAATCCAGAGAAAGTTGAAGACCATCTTTCATATTTTTGACTGTATAAAAGCAGCTTGTATTTGATGTGGTGAAGGAGATAAAAAAAGATAAATTGTATATATGTATATATATGCCTTAAACTGCTCTAAAATGTTACCCTGGTCTCCTAGGATGATCTCTAACTGACATTTTATTTGACAAAGATGACAACAAAGTTATACTGAGGCAGTAATCGAAAGCTGCTTCTTACATCAGAGAGCATTCACTCCACCTCCTACTGCCTGCCTCAAATCTCAGACATCAAAGTTTAATGTCAAACATTCACAGCCCCCCGGACGTCTTTTGAAACAGACGCAGTGACTCAGGAATTATGAAAGTGATTCA
The DNA here is from genome assembly GCF_030463535.1 of Salminus brasiliensis. Taxonomy (NCBI): domain Eukaryota; kingdom Metazoa; phylum Chordata; class Actinopteri; order Characiformes; family Bryconidae; genus Salminus; species Salminus brasiliensis. Next base: position 20,755,982 of record NC_132897.1, on the reverse strand, counting down.
TTCCATCCTGTAAGATTTGACATGCAGCAAAACCATGGAAACATTTGAGGACAACAGGAAAGCTAAAGAAGAACTAAAACATTACTATAACTTTACATACAGACATAAATTACTGTAAAAAGTCTTTCGATGTCTCTCAAAAATGAAGGCTGAATTTCTCGCCCATATTTGAAGGGTCCTACAAAACTAGAAATAACAACAGAGAAACTTAGGCTTTTCAGCTTCCCTTCTGAGCTTTGAGGCACGTCTAATTTTCTGAGACAGGCTGCTCAAGACCCCATAAATCCTGCTGACGTTCCCACTCTGCTCTGCAAATAACAGATAATTATTGACATTTTGACTTGCCTGACCTGTATCTCTCCCAGAATGCCACATTCTGTACAGCGGATCACTGCACGACGTCTGCTGTAAATGTACAGCAGGCTGTATGCCATACAGTGTATGATATCTTCAGCACCATTTAAAGTGGCACCTGAAAAAAACAAGAAGAAACTGGTGAGTAAAGCCTTCAGTATGATCCATGCAGAGACAATGTTTACCTGGCTCTGGCAAACAAAGCCATGACATTGCGGAGAAAACGTGGAGGCTTAATTTGCTGTGTTGTCCTCATAGCTGCTAAGGGAAGTCTGCATAAGAATACAGCAAACATTTGATTGGTTGTTGCTAAACAGTCAGTACTTTAACCTTTTAGCAAATACAGTCCCACCAGTGGGATTTGCCATGACTGGTCCAGGTTGGTGGGTCCCACAAGTGGGATTTGCCATGACCGGTCCAGGTTGGTGGGTCCCACCAGTGGGATTTTTCATGGCCGGCCCTGGTTGGCAGGTCCTACCGTTGGGATTGGAATCAGGGTTAGTTCCACTAGTTCATCTAACCTGCTTCCGCTAGCACACAGCAGGTCAGCACAACACTGCCGGAACACAGCAACACCATATCCACCATATGTTTACCAGTCATACTGATCACATTTGATCGATTTGATCGATTTAACCCCTTAAAGAAGCCAATGTCCCGCCAGCAGGCCTGAAAGTGTTACCACAGAAAACTGGCACTGTTTTGAGCTGGAATATTAGCGTCATGTTGCAAAATAAGCTAAACACGGCACGGCTTTGCATTGTTTATATGTTTAAAATAATGATTTCAAACATTTTATATATCAGTCAGATCTAGTAAACACAGTAGTTGAACTTCTGGCAGTGCCTGGCGACGGCAGCAGCTGGCTACCTCTTCTCTGTACATAAGCATGTGTACTGTTCTCTCTACAGGAACACTAGCTGCAATACTTATTTCTGTACTGTACACTTGTTTACATACTTGATGTTGTTTACAACATCAGACTGGTCTACCTCCGCGTACACTCCTGCACTCCCTGTTTTACTCTTCATTTACATGCACTGCACATCGCTGCTCTACATATTTATTCCCTTGTACTGTTAGCGTAGTAACTTAGTTTGGACCTTAATCACCCGGCCTCATGCACACATTTGCACATGTCCACAAACATGAAAAATGTGCATATTTTAATGTATTTGTACTTTATGTCTATGCACCCGTGTGCATGTATGCTAACAGTATTTTGTTGTACTGTACAACCCTGTATTAGTATAATGACACAAAAGTTGAATTGAATTAAACTGAATTGAATTGTTACTACTTCATAAATATGGACAATATAATAAAATAATAATTTAAAAAACGTGCCTCAGTATTCATGATCTGGTAAGTTCCTGCCTGTTGATTCCCCACGTCGCTCTTCAGATGACGTACAACTCTTGACATACAGAGAACTCACTGTGAGCAGACTCCTCATAGACAGCCGGAACTAACTTACAAAAAGGTTCATATTAACTTAGCACAAGAAGTAAGGAAATTTGTGTTAGGTAGATTATTTCTTTGTTGTAACAATCCTTCTTGGCAATTAATCTTATACTGTTGGAAAGCTTGTTAATTCCCCTTTTAAATGGAGCCAACTTTATAAGGAACAAGCATTTGTGGGATGAGCAGTAGCTGAGTATGTGGGTTGCGCCCATGGAAAATTTGCCAAATCTTCTCTGCCAATGCCAAACAGCTTATTTTGCTGTTGCTATTGACACTTGTTTTGAGCTTCTGTTACCTCCAAGTGCTGCCAATCAGGTGCCTGTGAGCATGAGCCCTGCTACAGTGGTCAGTAGGTGTCTGCCTTAGGTATCGTATGCTGTCTTTCATAGATTTTGCCCAGACAGCCTGGAAGAGACTGCATGCAGCCAATCTCCGGCACCATCAGGCCTGTTTGGGAACACGTACACTGGAACCTGATAGATAGATAGCTGGTTAGATAGACAGATACTTTATTGATCCAAAGGAAATTTAGCAGCCAGTAGCAATTGCACAATACAGCACAGTAATATGATTCAATATTTACAATAATAACAATAAATAGAATATAATGTAAAACCAACCAGAGATGAAAGGCAGTGCAGTTATAAAGAATGAGGAAAGAATACTGTGCAGGAGGGGGGGGGGGTATCAACAGACAGATATGTCAGATATGTCACAAATATGTGCATATATTGGTATTTAAGTAAAGTATCAAATAGTGTACAGGAGTGCAAATGTACAGAATGTACAGTAAAGTGTTAATAGTGCAGATTAAACCTATGATTAAAATAAGAGATCCGTCCTCCTCCCTCTTCCGGCCCCACTGGGAAGAGTTGAAGAGCCTGATGGCTCTCGGAACAAAGGTCTGTAGAGCAGCTCTGTGACAGCAACCTGCCACTGAACGTGCTCCTTTGGTCCATAATGGTGGTGTGTAGTGAGTGACCATCACCGTCCATGATGAAGAGCAGTTTGTGCAGTGTCCATCTCTCTGCCACCTTAACCACAGTTCTACACCAGCCTGTCGAGTCGCATCACCCTCCTTTTCGTCCCCTGTACACCGCTGTCTAGTAGAACATCTGCAGGAGCTTCTTACAAATGTTGAAGGACCCCAGCCTCCTCAGAAAGTAGAGCCGGCTCTGGCCCTTTCTGTAAAGGATGTCGGTGTTGGATGACCAGTCCAACCTTTCATCCAGGTGCAGTCAGAGATACCTGTAGATCTTAACCATCTCCACATCAACCCCCTCAATAGAGACAGGCTGTGTGAGTGGCCTAGTCCTGCAAAAGTCCACCACCACCACAAAAGGAACAGTCCCCTGTGGTGCTCCTGTGCTGCTGACTACAGCCTCTGATGCACAGTCCTTCAGCCTGACATACTGAGGTCTGCCAGTGAGGTAGTCAGTTATCCAGGCGACCAGATGCAGATCCACTTGCATCCTTGCCAGCTTGTCCTTCAGCTGGAGGAGCTGAATGGTGTTAAAGGCGCTTGCAAAATCAAGGAACATGACTCTCACAGTGCTGCAACCCTTTACTCTCACAGAGGAGAGTGAGTTCGATAGAGAAAGTACAGCATAGCATCCACCAACTTTCTCTTGGTAGGCAAACTGCAGGATGAGTCCAGATGGGCCGTAGGGTCAAAGTGTGGAGAAGACGTAGAGAACACAATGCTGCTGGTTGCTGCACTGATAGAGTAACGTCTTTTGGTGGAGGCAGTGTGACGGTGTTGGGCGGCATCTCCTTTATTGGAAAAACAAAGCTTGTCATCATTGGAGGCTTAATCTCAATGCAGAAAGATATTGAGATGAAATTCTGCAACCGGTGGCAATCCCATACCTCCACAGGGGTTTATCAGAGACCACCTCCAGAATTTGGGAGTGGAGAGGATGGAATGGCCTGCCAGCAGTCCTGACCTCAACCCCATTACTTGTGGGATCAGCTTGGGCGTGCTGTTCGTGCCAGAGTGACCAACACAACCTGACTAAAATGCTGGTTGAAGAATGGGATGCCATCCTTCAGCAGTGTGTGAAATTAATAAATTGTCAATATGTCTCGTTTCTTCAAACTTCAATCATCCAGTTCACCAAACACCAAACGAGTCAATGGCAGAGGCACTTTTTGGCACTGGCAGAGAGGATTTGGCTCATTTTTCATGGGCGCAACCCATATACTCAGCTCTGCTGCTCATCCCACATATGTGGGGAAGGAAATTAACAGCTTTCTGACTATATAAGATTAACTGTCAAGATGACTTTTTGTGCTACATTTACTTGGAAATGCCTACAAAAGGTCATAGCGCCTTCTGCAGTACTGGAATGCACATACACTTTCATGGCTGAAAGTATGTCAGCTAAAAAGCCTTAAAAATCTAATTCAGTCTTGTGGATTCAGTCATGTTTGTGTCAGAAATATGTAAAAAATGTCGGACTGCGATTATGCAGAGACACCGCTGGCAAAGCGCAACATTTAAGGGTAATTTATAGCAAGAAAGTATAACAAGGGAACAAAATTATAGGACTATATTTTGAAGGCAGTTCATTTAAAACACAAGGAGGGAAGCTGCATGGCTAATTTACGCCAATTAACACAGACTGCTGTTGTCAATGTGTTTTGGGGATGCACTGTATGTTGTGGGAGGACTAATGAGCAGACAGCTTTGACGAACCAGTAGAATTAAAGCTGATTGTTGCATCAGGTACAAAGCTGGACATTCTATGGTAAACATTTGAATCCCAGTGGTGGCACCAAACTATCCGGAGACCAGCCACTACCAGCCACATACTTGTAAAAGGGTGGGTATTTGCAGTATAAGCTATAACGTACAGCATGGACTTATAAGTGAAAGGATATTTTCTTTTTCCTGTTTTTCTTCAACAGCAGAATAAGACATTATTTAGAAAACTAATCAGAGCTTTAATATTGTACTCTGGGGTTTGATTGCCCTGAGCGTGACATTCACTTATTTCATTCTTCAGATGACTTGAAACCTTAACATTTGCTGCTTAAAACGCTTAAGTGTGCAATTATATCTGATAAGGAATAGAACAAAATATTGTCTTATTAAGTTTACAGTACGATTCTTGGCCTGTGGACAAAGAACTTTCCATTTCCTCAGGAGTCAAGCACTGTTTTGTTAGTGTTTGCTGTTGACTTTGAGCCACAGCAACACACTGAAAAGTCCTTGACAGCCCAAGTCTGTTTATACTACAGCCCACATTTTTTTACTCATACCATCAACCCTAACACTCGGAATTATTCATCACCGCCGGCTCCCCGCAACGGCGCATATTAATGGGACGAGACAAGTCGAGCATTATTTATTCATTTGTCAACAAAGTTGCAGCGTGTGGAGGGAACATCATTAAGGCTGACCTCTCTCTCCTCAAGTCGTAAAGAAGCCAGACAGGTCCAGGAGTAGCTGCTGTACACGGTGTCCTTGTGTGCTGTGCATGGAGATTCTCACATCTGTGTGGGTGTGAATAGAGAGAGAGAGAGAGAAAGAAAGACAAAAGGAGGCTGGCTGTGAGGGAAACCTCGCTCACTACCTCAAACACTGCTGTAATCTAAACTGAAACGATCAACAGGCTGTCTGGTAACTACATTTGAATAAATCAGACGTCAAATACGTGCACACAGACACACATCAGACAATTTGCCGGACAAGTCAACACGCTCCCCTATGTTTACCAGAAGTTGGTAGTGATAAACAGACAAGTCCATAATTATTTGGACAGGGACACAATTTTTGTCATTTTGCTTGTGTGCAATGCCTCATAATATTTGAATGAATGAAGCAATCAAAATATAATTGAAATGTTTTAAAGCAGCATTATGCGAGAATTGGCATTACTTGCTCCTACAGTTGGGGAGTGTCATACATGCTTTGAGCCAACCCTAAAGGACATGCTGTGCCCAGGCATTTTACAAGCTGGGAGATGACAGAAATGTCACTGAAAGTGAAAGAAGCATGTGGACTGACGGTACAGTAATGTTACAGGATTTTACATGAATATGACTTGAATATGATGAATATGACTAATATGGCATGAATATGACAAATATGGTGGTAAACAAGTCTTTTCCTGCCCGCTTTACCAAAGTTCCATAGTGCATAGCACAGTGTCTCCCTATTAAAGTCAGTGCAGCATCAACATGATTTTGAAGCTGTTACTTTATGGAAAAATGCTACATAATGCTGCTTTAATTCAAAGGGTTAACTGTAATGCAACTGTTTAGGAATTAAAGTTATTTGAATTATCCCTCACTGGTGTAAAACAATTGTGTGTGTGTGTGTGAGTGCAAGTAAAAGCAATATGTGAAAAATTGGCCAGTCACAATGGTACCATTTTATTTTGCACTGTAATGTTTTATTGTTGTTGTTGTTTTTTTCAAACAAAGTAAATCTGAACAAAATAGGTTAATAAAAAAACAATGTTCGACGGTCATGCTTAACAATGTCTGGAAATGACTTTTAGCACACCACTACTAACTTTTGGAATGTGATAAAATAAAAATATTTATTGGCTATTAAAGACAAAAACAACTGAGGCAAAAAGAGCTTGAAGGTGCACATTGTATAGTGCACTGCGTGGACCACTGGAGCAAACTGGTGGTCTGGAAATATTTAGAGGCACATATCATCTTTCACAGTCCACATGGTAAAGCAGACCTCCCCTTTTCTCTGGCCCATTTACAGCATCATCCAAATGCCAAAAGTGGCATCTGCGCCCAGCAGCTGTCCTAATCTGTGTTCATCTGTGGGGGTGAACTCCCACCACGCAAACCCACCTTCCTATTCACCTGGCCTGCATCCTCCGTCCGCGCGATCTGGGGTCTTCTCTCAGCTACCTCTGGCAAAAAGAAACGATCTTGGCCGCCTCACTCTACTGCTCCATAGCCGTTTGATCTTCCCTGTTTAACAGCCATCCTTCACCTCGCTCTATTCGCCGGTTCATTCCAACACCAAACCCTGTTACCGAAACCAATTCCTCTCCTTTTTCATTTCTCAGGGCTGCGTTGATGGATGTAATAAATCTCAAACTAGTAAAATGTGCAAAAATACATGCTTACGCACACGTCTTGGTGGTAGAACATGTTGGCAGGTCCCTTTATGACAGCTGTGAAGAGGCAGTTGAACGGTAATCTACTGCTGTGTTATTAATTGTGCTCTCCGCTGTGCATATTGAGTTTTATGGTCTGGAATCAGAGTTCAGTTTTAACCCTCTCAGTGAGTGATAGAGCTGCCTCTGATCTAGCATATGCACAACATGTGAAGTAGTAGTTATGTGAAATATTAGGGCATGGCAAGTCTTTCTAACACACTGAAAAATATGGATCTTCATGAGCTACCAACATGGCCAATGGAAGACGTCTTTACGCCAGCCTGGTCTCAAAAGGAATTTGTACATATGCGACTAAAAGACCTTTAAGGATAACACCACTACCTGCCAATGGGCTACCACATCATGTGGGAGACTGCGCTACACCAATAAGAGTCCTTGGGCAAGACTTCTAACATTACGTTGGCCCGCCTCTGTAATAAGAGTGATCTGTACGTCACTCTGGATAAGAGCGTCAGCTAAATGCCGTAAATGTAAAATGTAAGCGACCTGACCCTACACCTTAATTTAAACCCTTAAAGAACCTAAATGAACCTGACCTAAACTTTACCTTTCCCTAAACCTAAACTTAACCTACTGTTGGCAATAGGAAGTGAGTAGCATGGGCCAGCCCTCATGGTTTAACACAAACCGCCATGATGCCACGCACAAATAGGCCGCCCTAACCCTTACACAAGGGTGGAGCCCCACTTGGGCCTTTATTATGTTCCTTTCTGTTCTTTGGGTGTTGGGGGGGTAGAGGATTGGTATGCATAAAGTTTTAGGTCACTGGAACCCTGCATATGTGTTGTCTCTGTGCTTAGTAGCTTACTGAGTCATGTTGGCCAAGCCCCTTCCCTGAGGGATGTGCCACACTACCTTAACTTAAAATAAACTTAACCTCCTTAACGGAGTAGAACAGCATAACCATAGCTTTAGATATTTTTACTAAGAATAAATGTGGGGGTGTTTTACTTTTTAGTCATGAGAAAACTGCATTTTTAATAATTGCATTTACTAATTATTCTTCAGTTCTATTTGTTTAGTTATATTACCTCCATATATCAAATGTCTATATGTTCAAATATGTAAAAAAAAAAACAAAAAAAAAAACAAAGCTTATCATGCTATGTCCAATTTTTTTTAGATGACTATATTTGAGCAGTGTTTGTACATATATAGGCCTACGGGTAAATAGGTCTCACACCAGATTTTGAGCAGATTTTTACATCCTATTCTGCCAGCCTAATGTGTCTGGTCAATATTTTATAATCATAATAGAGGTTTCTCGGGTTTTATACAAAAGTGTGAGCATCCCTGGCCAAATTATATATTTTTGTAGTCAGCTAGGACTCTTTCTATTCTTGTTTTAGGAATTTTCACCCACTCTTCCTTTGCCGATATTCTTGGGCCATCTGGCGTGCTCAGCATGTTTAACATTCACAGATTTTCAACAGTCTTCAAGTGAGGGGACTGAGAGGGACCATTCCAAAATCTTCAGCTTGTGTTACTTGAAGTAGTTGACGGTGGATTTTAAAGTGCTGTGTGTTTTGGATCATTGTCCTGTTATAAAAGCCAGCCTCTTGACTGACTGTGTTACAACTGCTTCCAGAATGTTCTGATATTTACTGGAATCCATTCTGCGATCTTCCCGGGCAATGTTTCCTGTCCCACTAACTGCCACACAACTCCAGAAGATAATGTATCCACCACTATGCGTCAGTCAGCAAAGAGTGCTTTTTATTAAAGGCTTTTAGCGATTGGCAGTCCAATTGTAACTTCATCAGCCTGCTGTATTTGTTTCCAAACCGCCTCTGGTTTTTCTAGATGCTGCCTTACATACTTCAGACACTGACTTTTGTGAAAACATGTTGGCGTTTTTTTTCCCTTTTTTTTGACATATACATGTTCTGCAAGCAACGCTGCACAATAGAATGGCGCATTACAACTTGTGTCAGCAGCATCTTCTTTTGCTGCCATATAGTTTCCCCATAATAGATGCTTATATCCACCGGTGGTTCCTTGCTTTTTTCCCCACTGGTAGAACTTAGGAACAACAAAGGTTTGCATTGCTTCCCATGCAATTACTGATTAGTACTGCTTAGGGTGTAATAAAAGTCACAGAGCACAAAGGGATAATGGCATTTCAGACAGTGGAAATTGCACAAAACTATATATTCTTTTTTTCCTTTTTTTGACCAGTTTTATACACAAAATGCTTAACTGATGATCTCAAATCTGCGATCATAAAATGTAATTGTGTTTTTTTAACAAGGTATCTGTGAAAAAACTGCAATTTCTACAAGCGAGAGGCCAATAAAGAGAAGTCGTAAGCATATAATTGCCAGGGCGCTGATGGTAGCGGCATGCATATATTACTGTGACATATTGACTGCAATGGGAGCAGACGAACGACAGGCTTAAACACACTGGTCGCATTCACACCTGTCTGCTAGCTGTAATAACATCCTCCCGCCTAATAGTACTGTAATTACAGAACTGCTTAATTGGCATGTCACAGTGAAACGTGGCGGTCTTTCGCTTATAGGTTATGAACGTTCTTTGGGAAGCATTTAACGAAAAGGGGTTTCGGTATTCATGGCGTGAGTCTCGAATTAAAAGTGTGGGCCTTCGAAGGACACAACTCGGGGAGGAAGGATACAGTATTTCACAAAGGCAAGTTGGTGAACTAGATTCTGAACATGTCACTGTCAACTAGATTTCAACTCCGAGCTGAAATGACCTTGGTCTAATGGCGAATTCTCATGTCTGTGGCCTTCTAGCTGTCACCGCTTTTGTTTTCTCTCGACAATTGCACTGTATTTCTGCCTTCCATTTGGTGCGCAGAGTGAGCCAGCTTGGCTGCTTTTTTTATTGATCGAAATCAATTGCCAATGCTGATTGATGTGTTAGAATGTGGATATGGCGCTTTACAGGCCATAAAAATTCCCCAAATTGTCGCGAATCGCACGGCTGCATAATTCATTCTCCTTGGCCTGGAGCGCCGGCATCACAGCCGACACCAAAACCTGGCTGAAAACAAGCGCTTTACAACATTTCATAGTCTGTTCTTGCGGGGACCTTTTTTCCATTACTGCCATGCCGACTTGTTTACATCTCCCGGCCTGATAAGCAGGCGAAACAAGCGGCCCTCACATTTCCATCCTTATCGGAAAACGCTCAGGCTTTTCAAGGCGCGGAACTCATCCGCTCCACTTTTAGGCAGAGAGAATGAGAGAGAGAGAGACAGAGAGAGAGAGAGAGAGAGAGAGAGAGAGACAAGCTGTCCTACATAGCTGAGCTGTATCAGGTGATTCTCAGCGTGAAACCGAAGGGAAGAAACCCGCTGGAGACTTTCAGGCTTGGTTTAGAGGAAAAAAAAAAAGGGGGGGGGGGGGACATTTGCATGAAAATGACATTACTGAAATTGCAATCAGATGGAGAAGCATGAGGCTGAAGTGTCATTCTCGAGAGATGAGGCGAATTCCGTATCTTTAATTGAAAAAAAGAACAAGGATAAAACCCTGCCCAGATAAGCAGGGAAAGCGCTTTCATCTTCTGTCGCCTTTGTCCCATTATTGTCTTCTCATTGTTTAGCTTTTTTCCACCCTTACTTTCCTGTCACTTGCTCTCTTGCTGACTTTTGGAATTTCTTTTTTTATCATTATTATCTTTTCTTTTTTTTGGAGGTGTTCTTTCTTATTTATTAAGCTCTCTTTTCACCAAATCTCCATTAAGGCCTCTGTCCCTAATTCCAGAGCACGACCCAGCTCATGTTGGTCACTAATGCCTAGGGGATTCTGCGGTGGAGCAGAAACAGTGAAAAACGGTGATTTTCCAGTTCCAATGCCTTATGACGAACCTTTGATTCATGATGAATGTTCATGCTTTGAAATCCCAATCTGTAAGGAGGTGATTAATTTATAAATCGAATGGTGCTAATACGCATCAGAAGCCTTTTGATGTGTATTTTCCTTGTACCCTTCATCTGCAATCCTGTTTCAGTGAGCAATTCAGTTATCTGTAGCCCGGGAAAACACATCTGAAAGAAAACCCCAAACTGGAACATTTCCTGATAACCTGCTGTCGGACAAAAAGCTTTGCACAGACTTTACACACCTTATTAGCCGACCAAGGATCCCAATCATCATCTGAAATTAATGTGAAACATATGGAATTTTGCATGGATCTTGCATGGATTAAAAAGGAGGAACCTGCTGCTCCACAGATCTTTGAGGCCAGATGCAGAGGGAAGCCAAAGGTCTCTGGATTCATGGATACTGTACAGTACAACAGCTAAAGGAGCTTTTGTGTTTATCCCAGACCTCCATGTTCAATCTCAGTTCTTTTGTGGGATGCAATAGAAGAAACACATTAGGTTCCTAAAGCTGTGGTTCTCAAATGGGCATATGTAACCGTGCTGGGTGGTAGAAAACAATTAAGACTGTATGGGGTTTCCTGAGGGCAAGTTTGGGCAAACTACTGCCTTTTTTGTCCTAACATATTACCACGATATATGGTATTGTTGTGGGGGTAAAGGTAGTGCAGATGATTATATGTTCACTTGGCTTCCGTACAGACTCATCCTGCCTACTTTAAAATCTATTTTTTTTTTTAATTAATAAAAATGAAGAAAGTGAACACTGGGCACAATTTTAATCAAACATTCAATAAACGTTAAACAGTCTGACAACAATGTTTAGCTATGGTTCAAATCACATGTTCAGAGGATAAAGCCTCATACCTGACAGCAGAAAGGCAAGTCAATGGTCTTAGCAGTGTTTTCTACTGTCCTGACTGGTCCATCCAGGTTTGCCTGCTGTCCCTTTTAGCACACTGCTAAACTTGGAACAATGCCCCCCTCTCCTGCTAGCACAAATTTCACTGGTTTGACAAATGCCTCATCCCCTGAGCTGAAATGGACATTTTGATTGGTTCTGCTACTGAGCTTGATCGTCTCTTCTCCTGCCACCAGCTTAAATGAAGATTTTGATTGGTTCTGCCACCAGGTTTGACTGTCAGTTTTCCCGCCCCCAGCTGAAATTGAGATTCTGATTGAATCTATCTCCTCACTGAGTTCGACTGTTTTTCATAAGCTGCCTGAAATTCAATCAAAGAGTGGCAGGGCATTTCTGTTGAGAATATGGATTCTCTGCATTCATTTGCTAGGCTGGATTAGAACCTTTATCAGGCTGGTTCTGGCCCACAAGCCATATGTTTGACAGCCCTGCTTTATAGCCTAAGTGTTGACTTTTTTTCTGTGATTATAGTGGGACACAGCAATATTTCACTGGAGTCCTGCTTTTCCATGCTGTATGCCAATGCCTCAGTCAATTTACACTAGGCTTATGGATGCACATGGAACGCAGCTCTGGCCATCAGCAGTTTGCTCCAGCAACTTGACCTAAACATTGTCATACTGAGCTCAAAAACAAAACCATATTTATACCCACACTGGCCTCAAGACACAAAATATGCTCACATATTTTCACATATTTACTGAGTGAAATACAATTTCAGTTTAACATTTACTTTTTAAAAATGCCTTCCTGTCTCTTTTCAGCAGAGCAGATGCTGCACATAACCCTACACAAGCCGCACACTGAGCACAGGGCAGCAGATCTCTGCTGAGTCCTTCAACAAATGAATATATTTAAAAAAAAATGTAACCATCAAAACAAACCCTGTACCTCCTTTTACATACACTATATGGATGAAAGTATTGGGACACCTGCTCATTCAATGTTTCTTATGAAATCAATTTTGTAAGAGTAGCTGTTTCTACTATCCAGGGATGGCTTTCTTCTAGATTTGAAAGCATTTGATGATGATTACTGATGATGTTGGATGATTACTAACCTTATCATCCCCAACTCATTCCAAAGTACTGGATGGAGCACCATCCATCATTCCAGAGAACACAGTTCCACTGCTCCACAGCTCAATGCTGGGGGGCTTTATACCCCTCTAGCCCACACCTGGCATTAGACATGGTGCCTATAGGATCATTTATCTGCTCTAGAGAGTCCTATTCTATTGGTAGTACTTCTTTACAGGGACTAGGCAAGCTGTGTGTGTAGATTTGCACATCTGTGTGAGCAAACTGCATTCATTAGAAGTGGTGTCCACAAACATTTGGACATTTCGTGTTAGACCATTTTAGCATGAGGTAACAAATCAAATCTATAATACACACTGGTATAATGAATGCCATCCAAATATCCAGTGTGGGGAAAGAAAGACCCCAAAAGTTTGAATATTGGTTTCTCTACTGGGAAGAAATGAAATGTGTTCCAACCACAAAATAACTGCTGGAGCCTCTGGAGGAGGACAATAGCAGTAAATAGACATTTGGCCAGACCATCTAAACTGCTTTTTTTTTTAACTGTCAAGATTAGAAAGTAAGAAGTAAAACCTACTTGAAACACTGAGGTTTTTCATTTTACTGAGTGCTTTACTGAGTGATTATCTATCCATTAAAAAAATCATTATCCATCCATCTTTATACCAGCTTTTTTCTGGTCAGATCCGATGCTGATCCGATGCCTACCTGGAACAAGGCAGGAATCCCCCCTGGACAGGACAGCAGTCCATTGCAGTTAAATGATTATTTAAAACAAAATTAATTCAATGGGCCTCATTCATGGAAGGCATGCAGAACAAATTTGCGTGTAAAACGTAATTAAAAATGTTGTAAATAAAATTGACTCTTGCCCCTGACCATGTGTATGGTGTGTGTACCGTCCAAAAGACACCAAAGGTGTCAATTGACATGACTGCACGTCAATTAAAATGAATTAACTACAGTATTAACCATAAATAAATAAATAAATAAATAACAGAGAGAGAGAACTTAAGCGTCTTCATAGTTTGTACAGATTTGTTAGCTGACAGCGATGACTTGCTGGCTAGCAGACTACAGCTTTGAGAAGGAAGTCCAAGAGATCCCAGATCAGGAACGTCTCAGTTCTCAGTTAACCATCCCAGCATCATCTTACAAGTTTTACAGTTTGTACTAAGGTTTGTACTTTACGCCTCGCATTGTGCCAGGGTGCGCACGCCAAAAATGCTGTTGGCCCAGTGAGTTGCCCTGTCACCCTTGGTGGTGCGTCTCACAGAGCAGGTACAACTCTACGGGCATTTGTATGACCCCTCTATGAGAGAAACCAGAGATAGTCAAATGGCTCAAAACTCACGGAAGGAGGTTGCGCCAAATATAAAAATCTAGAATTTACGCAGATTTACATGCCCTCTGCAGGGTCATGCATTTTGCTGCGATTCCTCCATCCAAGGGCTTCCTTATATGGTGCTCATTTGTAATTCATGGCTGTGAATTATTGTAATGGCATGATAATTGCAAAGACCATTACATTAACATTTAGGTATTTAGCTGATGCTCTTATCCAGAGTGATTTACTAGGTCACACGTATTACAGAGGTGGGCCAATGTAGTGTTAGGAGTCTTGCCCAAGGACTCTTATTGGTGTAGTGCAGCACAGTCACCCAGACTGGGAATCGAACCCCAGTCTCCCACATGGTGTAGTAGCTCACTGACAGGTAGTGGTGTTATCTGTTGCGCCACACCAACCACAAAACAGCTACGCGCTCCTAAATTATGAATCACTGGGATTCAATAACACACACATTTTACTGCTAAACAAGGTGTTTAACCAGTGTTTGTAAATCTGGTGGGACGTTTCCTGGAACTTACTCGCAGTTTGCTCATGTTTTTCATGAATAAGGGCTAATGTTTACTGATTTAACTAACGGATAAAGCAAATGGTCAGTCTATATGTACATTGCATTGGCCTTTGTGAACCACTGTGAGCCTTCCCACACCTATGTACAGTACCAATGTATTGAGGTGCCAAAAATCCAATTTCCTGTTTACATTTACACTTTTGAAAAGAAGGATTCCTAAATGAGTCTCTGTTTGAGTGTGAAACATTTCACTGATTGACGAAATCACTGTATAACGTGTAGGTTCTTCAGTGTTTAAAAAGGTCCCACACATACCCAATTGAAAAGCTCTACAGGAAACTAAAAGCAGCTCCTCTAAGGTGTCGCTCCAAAGATGTCTTTTCGGTTCCATTTGGCACCTACTGTAAGAGTGCAATAAAAAAAAATTAGGCTTTTCAGGAGTATCGCCAAAACCCAAAAGAAACTCAAGGAAAAGTGAGCAAACTGAGCAAAACACTTGCTTCCTGACTATTGGCAGAAGCACATCACTAAACAAGACAATGTGTGCAATACTGTGGCATTAATTATAGCAAAGAAGCCACCAATATTGATTAATAGGTGACAGGGAATTGCTGGGCATGAGCAGAGAATTAGAGGGCAGTCAGAACTTGTGTGTCAGTGTTTGTTGATCAGGCTGTAATTTGATTATTGATTATTACGGACAGTGGGGTATCTGGCATGAGGCCATTAGCATCAGCTGAATGCTTACTCATTCCGACAGGCTCCAACTGTGGTCTTCAAGAGCTTAACTAACCAATCATTTTCCCTTGCCAGAAACTGTGTTTATAGTCAAGCCAGAAAAATCGGTCTACCTCCAGTAACATCTAAAATTCAACACCAGGGCAGTATCTACTTGATAGCCACATCTTCACTTAAATAAAACATAATATTTATGTATTTGCATTGTTCATAAGGTTTCATTAAACATCCACTGCTTTTCTCTGGGAATTAAGTGTGAGTTGCTTTCCTGAGAGACGATCCGGGAAAGAACCTGGCAGGGCCTTATTTCATTATGTTGTGTTCATTTATATTCAGAACAAATAATAATAATAACAATAACAATGATGATGCTAATAATAAGCACATGTGACCTTTCACTTACGCACTAATTCAGCCTTTTTATTTCAGTTTTCAAGTTAGTGCTTGTGGAAAAAACACTGGTATTCAATAAAAAACCTCTCATTTCCAGCTGTGGACTGAATTTAAAAACAATGCTGAACTCATAGTTCTGACTGGGAAATTCCCAAAGTCAGCTCAGGGAAAAAAAAGGAGGCATGAAACTTTTCTTTGTCTAGTTTCATTGCTCTTTTTCTCAAAACCACTAGAAATGTTTTATTTACAAAGACAAATTCAGAAGAAATTAATAAAGTAAAATATAAATGTACATTATATAATAAATATAGTGTCCATATTTAACATCAACAATCCTAATTCACATAGAACAATAATAAAAATACTACTACTAATTATTATTATAATAAAACAGTACACACACATATTGTCGCCGTCACACAAAAACTCTATTTTTACCACAGTTCACAGTCACATGATTTCTCAACCTCTCTCGACAGCTTTAAATTAAACAAGCTGTTTATTAAAGTGTCTCTGAGGCTCATATGTAAATGATCTCTGTTGTGACTGGCTGCTCGGTTGTGTGCTTCATTTAAAATGCAATGCACACTTCTTATTGCTTCAGTATGAGTGGGTGGGGCTGAGCTAAACAGACATATTTTATGTAAATAGTGTGGCTGTCATGCCAAATCATTGGATTTCCATTTTTGCTGTTTTCACTTTTTGACAGAACTTGATTTACATTGTATCAAAAATTCATGATGAACTGACCAATAGAAACGCCTCAAAATGACTTGGAATAAAATCTTTAGGGCCTGTAGAGCTTATCAAAGTAAGCTAAGAAGGGTTGGTCACTGCATTGTGACCATAGGTTTTCATTCAAGTTTAACTGGTCCATCAGCATGTCCAACTTGACCAAGATGGTTGATCAGTCTGAACTTGCATATACCACTCAACTATACTAGCTTCAGTCTAATTACATCAATTCAGTGCAAAGTAGTGTTAGCTTACATATAGCAACATCCATATTTTATCTTTTTAACAACCTCATAATTCAGAGGATCCAGTGATATTCGACATAGAAATGTCCATAGGACAAAGTGTATCAGCAGAGAATTTTTTTATTACCATAGGATTTTCCAAAACCTCATTCTATTTTCCCCATTCCGAAGGTCCTTTTAGAGACAGAGCTTCAAATATAGGCTTAACCGCATGGCACCAAATACAGAATGACGACCATAAGAAGACCCACTTAAAATAATAAAAACACAGGTGATAAAATCGCATCATTTAGAGCAATGCCATAGAACAGCTGGTCCTGAAAAGAAACTTTATTGCAAATGAGATGCACAAGTTTAAAGAACCTCCACACTATGTAAAAATGTTGGTCATATTCTTTCCTAGGACTTTACATTCAAATAAAGAACCACTTTTATTCTGTATTCTTAAGAATAAACTGTTATGGGGGGGGCGGTATGGACAGTACTAAGGGTCTTATTGTGGGACCCAAATCTAAGCCCCTGTATAGTGTGCACAGGTTCCAAAAGAAGTGACAGCATATTCATGAAGACAATATTATTTGTCTAGACTTTAACTATTAACAAATAAAAACGCTGCCACTCAGTACTGTCCTACTTTTTTATTTTTATTTTAATGAAGCCTCTTAAACAGCCTAAACGTACATTACCAGCGAATAGCCCCACTAGTTTGTACACACGTCCCTGTAGTTACTGAATAACACACCTTAGTGTGTAAAAAGCCTTGCAGTGTTTTCATCAGGTTAATCCCATTAAGATCACCAATTTCTTTTAAAAGGGTGACCTGGACAAAAATGTCAGCAACATAGTAACTACAAGAAATGATTTACACAGAATCATATTAAAACAATTACATACAAACATCTACACAAAGACAACCTGGACTCAATCCACTTCACCTTAGTCTTAAAGCTGGTAAACGGTACTATACTTCAATCTTAAGTAGATTTTACAGGTTATTCCAGGCAACAGGTGCAGAACACTTATAAGACTCTGATTTCCATGCTTCACCTTTTTTAAAGAGTAAAGTTTATCAAGAATTTTCGTGACTGAGACCACATGGACCCAGGGAAGACCAATTAATTCTCGAATACAACACACAATAATAAGCAAGAGGAACTACACACTGAAGCCTTTCACTTCTCTGAATCTACAGTTAATGGCATGGTTGTACTTTTTGTTTTGTGAATTCTGCAATTTTGCAGCCATTTTGCAACATTTTATCCATCAGTGGGCTGCACTGCCTCAGATATTAGATATTCACAGTATTCTGATACTCTCGCATGTCCTACTTTTTAGCTGGAACACAAAGCATGTAGGCTGACTTGCCGACAAGTTGCTTTATTATTAAAAAAAAAAAAAAAAAAAAAAAAAAAAACAATCATGCCAGAGCTCAATCAAAATGAAAAATCAAAAAATTTGACATGCATGTTTCATACCCAGTCACTAGTCGTAGAAATGAAATTCTCTCTAAACGACCCTCTTGCTTATTCTGCTACTGCCAAATGCTGGTACCACACCTTTCTTCACGATTAAAAGCAGACATGGGGGCACTGTTGTGTGAAATGTTGATTTGCCTCGCAGTTCCTACTTTCTCCTCGTGTGTAAGCTTATTTTAATAGACAAAGCCAAAGGTAGGCTGCAATTCTCTGCCGAAACTTCATACAAGTCATTCAAATTTGTTAAAAAGTGAAAGATCCATCACATACAGCTCCGAAATGCAGCCTACGTTCAGAGCAATTTGAAGGATGTTTAATTTGACTGTTCAATTTGTGTGATCAATAAGCTACTAAGAAGGAGTTTTATAGGATAGTCCCCAGATTTATTTACAGAGCAGTGATTAGAGTAGCTACAGCCTTCAAACAATGTACAAAACTAAAAACGGACAAAAATGATATACGTTGAGATGATATGAGATACGTTGTCTGTTGGGCAGCAGCAATATTCTTTTCCAAAAAAGGATCTGCTTGTTATGCTTGTTATGTTAGGATCTTGTTATGAGGTTGATAACCTTTTTACAATAATATGAACCATTTTTGCTGAGAAAAAAATATATATTTAATTCATTCATTTAATGTAATTAAATCTTGTATTAATTAAAAAATAACAAACCTTCCTAAAGACCTATCAGCATAGGAGCCAAATTTGCCTTTTTTATCATTATAATTAAAAATGGAAATGGTAACTTTAAAGCACTCCAGAACTGGAGCGAATGCATTGCACCGAAAATAAACCCTTTTTGGTGTTATATAAAACCATATTTAAATATGTTTCTTTAAATATATATATATATATATATATATATATATATATATATATATATATATATATATATATATATATATATATATATATTCAACATGTTTTCCATCATAGGGAAGAATCCTTAACCAGGCAAGTAACCATTAGATATATGGAGCTGTCATGGTTGAACATTTTAAAAAGAGTATACTGTAGCATTTAATTAAAAAGAGAAGACAACTGAATAAAACATAATTATATTATTAAAACATAAACATATAAATGTGCAGATAAGGCACTGTAACTAATAAACATTAAACTTACATGTGCATGTGAGTACATGTGAGTAAGTGCAGTAACTTCTGGGAATGTACAAACAACCTTCTAGAAATTAGCCATGTATTTTTGGGTGTTATGGGTTTTTTCACACAATGCATCTGTTGAACAGCCTGCTGCTTTATTGATATGATAGAAAACTCCTAAATCAAAAAAGCAAATAAAAAAAAAAAAAAGTTTATTCTTTCAGCCCGACCCAAATATAAGCATGCGAGGCTCATTTGTTATTGGCAACTACGAGACAGATGAAAGTTTGGGAGGCTGATTCCCTGACTCCCTGAATAAATCTGTTGAATGTCAACATCTGTCCTCAATATGGGAGCTCTTAACATTTGAATCAATATATCTTCTTGATCACTGCAAGAACTCCAGAGGTTTGTAGTCAAGTGATTTTCATTTTTCCTACTGCAATAATGTCCTGTTCAATTTCCAGGCTCGCCAGGTCTCAAATTTAATTATAAATACTAGTGTGAATACTCTTAAGTAGCATCTAGCTATATTTGCCTTGGCCCTTCATATTGTCTTTCCAGTGTTTATATTTTTAAAGCCTGTGTGAAGTTCAGTCTATCACCCAGCTATAAATCAGACCTAATACACTGTATAAGAGCTGGTAGGGAAGAGAGGAGTATAATTGAAGAAATTTATAGATAACCCTTTCATTAACACAGTAGGTACATTAATAAAAGCTTTTACTAAATGCTTAAGCAATGTCTGAATTTATCATTAACTAATGATAGATAAAGAATATGAATATGAAATATTTATAATATGAAAGATAAGAATAATATATATATATATATATATATATATATATAGAGAGAGAGAGAGAGAGAGAGAGAGAGAGAGATATTTAATACATATTTGAGGTTTTGAGACTCAGTGTGATAATTAAATAATGAATTGTCTGAAATGTATTGAAAAACATGTAAATAATAACAATAATATAGAATAAGATAAAAACCAAAAAAAATGACATACAGTACCAGGCAAAAGTTTGGACTTACTTGCTAGAGGGGATATCCAAATGCTAGAGTGACCATAATTTTGTTTTCAAAAAAATTATTTTTCTTTTATTTACCCTTTATTTAACCAGGTCGGTCCCGTTGAGACACAAGGATCTCTTCTTTAAGGGAAGCCTGGCCAAGACAGCAGCCTTAAACATCAGTTTCAACATTTAAACAGACGATTCACGTTTACACCATAACACTAATCAAACAGTAAAATATACAAAATACAATCTAACTGGATCAGTGGGGTTGAATAACAAAACTTTCACACAAAGCAAAAGCAGGAATGATAAGAGACCGATTCCAGGTTCCTTACAAGATTTCTGAATGTTCCAAAAGATTCAGCATGCTCTACCGAATTCAATGCAAACTTTGGGAATATTAAGCAGATAATCATTGGAACGTAAGGAAAAAGTACTCTGGGTTCTTGATATATAACCCCATAAATATTGAGGGAATAAGGACACTGTGAGGTATGCAGGTATGCATTGTAGTTAGGATGTCATGGCTGGGGAGTTGTAAATAGGCTTAAGTTGTAGGACCATGGAAATTTGTTTTGTGTGAAGGTGCAAATACCTCTCAAACCATGCAACTACAGTATGGTAACGTACATTAATACATGAACATTTACTCATTTAAAATAAAACCAATAAACAGCCTTAATAGCCTTATAAAATCAATGTACAACTCAGGCCAACTTGAACGCCCCTAGCCACAACATCCTAACTAACCCCCGTCAGAGCTGGAGGAAGAACCCTTGGGAGGAACCAAGACTCACAGGGACTGAAAGACTGTTTAAATAAGTCATATATGTAAAGATATTCGTTGATTTGTCTTGGTTTTGTTGTTTTTTTTTTAAAATAATTGGTCAGAATGTCAACTAAACAATCCAGTTTTAAAGGATTAGAACTGTACTCCAATAATTTGAGCCTACCTCCAGGCTCCATCTTCTTCATTGATCACTGCTGAGTTTGTTGATGTGGCACTCAGTTTCACTCAAAATCTTAGCAGCCGCATCCCACTCTTGACACCAGTGTAGCATTGGCAAGGAAGAAGACTCATGGAAACATCATATCTACCGATGTTCTTTATAGCTAGTTCATTAGAACAGTGGACAAGCAGAAGAAAATTCACACTGAGCTCATAACACACAACACCAGATCTGACAAAATTGGTAACTTGCTAACTAAGGACATGACAAACCCATTTACACACTAAGAAACTCACAGTGAGGGCACAACACACAAAACAGCCAATAAACCCTGTTTAGCTGCAACCATGATCTGCATAATTTCGTCCCCGGGACCCTTCACTGAAGTGGTGGACGCCACAATGTTTTTTTTTGGACAGCGCAGTTTGTTCATAACAAGAGAGAATCTGTGTAAAATGTGTTAGAAAAGCGTGTTAAAATATAAAGAACTGGATTTACAGTGTGCTGCTTTTTTGTGCATGCCAGACCATGCCCTGACCCCAGCTAATGTTCTTACAGGATCTCATGTTATGCCTTTATTTACTGGTCATATAACAGGCTTTGCCCATTATAGTCTGCCACGTCCAGCACAATGTGGATATGGTGCTTTACTAGGCCCCGTTGAGCGGGCTGTCTTCAGGTGGTCCGCTGACGAATACACTAGATATCTGCTGTAGACGCTAAGCCCTGGAAAATGAAATAAATGACATTCATGTTAATTTGCGCCTCATTAATTCAAAGCAAACTTCTCTGAGCCTCGAAAAAACAAATACTGCTCATTTATGCTGAGACACCATATGTGAAAGCTGAGTGGGTGGATTGCATTAGGCTGAATGAGGCCAACGCATTTCTCTGGCCATATGTAAACCATATCTAACACTAATAGGAAAGATGTGCTCTGAATGCTAACTTTAAATAGATACCCTGATATAATAAGTGCTAAATAAGTGCAAGGTTTTAAGAAGGAAAAACAAACAAAAACAAGGGAGAAATATAATAAGTGGTTTTGATTTGGCCATGCTAATAACATATTCTATTTAAACAACTGCAGCACTGTATTTGTCCACACAATTTACTGTCAGGAATTTGCACTGGCATTCCATCATCCAGAATATGATTGATCTGAACAGTCTGGACGTTTGGACACATCAGACCGAATGTGTGTTTTTCATAATCTTAAAGACATATTTATCTAACACAAACAGTGAGACAGAGACACCCATATTCACCATTTGTGTTGGACACAGATGGAATGTGGCCTCCACCTTTGACCCATCTGTGCAGAGAACACATATATGGTTGCTGTCCAATGAAAAAACATGCATCTCTTGTAACTTTACAGGAGGAGAAAAAAACAGTCTTAACTTTCAATATATACCAATGTATACATATTTTAATCCAAGTCATTTTGAAGCATTTGAATTATTCACAGCTACAGTTTTCGATGCTAACAACTAAAAACTGACAAAAATAAATTAGCATTATTGCTATTGAGGGATAGGTCTTTTGGGATTCTTCTGGGGTTTGGACCAGTGTCGATATCTCGCTAGGTACGCTAAGGAGAGCTTGGAGAAAGATGCAACAGACCAGGGAGTACAGGGTTGAAGATAAAATCATATATTTATTCACAGAAATGATGTGATCTTTTATATGTGTGTGTGAATAGTTGTGGGTGGCTAATAGGAAGGAAATCACGGAGTATCAGGTATAAATGACTATATAAAGGGACATTTTAGTTCAAGGAGGCTCTATAAAAACATTAAATATGCTCAAGTTCGGACATAACAACATAACCCAAAGCACATAAGGCACACAAGGAACTTCAGTGTCAAGTATTTGTGAGACTTAACTTTCAACAATATAGCTGGTCTTTTGAACTGGTCTTTCTTCTCCTTTTTCCTGTGTGTAATATTGTCTCAAAGTGTCAGGAAAGTGATGGCAGTGGTGGCTCAGCAGTCAAACTGCCACTGTTGGGCCCTTGAGCAAGGCCCTTCAAGCAAGGCCAATGCGCATGCTCTATAGAACAGCTCAGAAATAGGGGGCATGGAGATACGTAGTTTTCATTGGACAGCAGTGATATACACACACTAGTAAGCAAACACACACAGTGAACCTGAGCACACATGACCAGAGTGGTGGGCAGCCATTTCTGCAGAGACGGTTAAGGGCCTTGCTCAAGGGCCCAACAGTGGCAGCTTGTCGAGCCCAGGTATCTAACCCACAAGCCCGGTGCTCTAACTGCTGAGCCACCACTGCTATCACCGTTTTCCTTATTCCAGCCTAAACAGTACATTTTAGCAAGCACTTCAGCAGGCTCTGTGGTTCTGTGGTTCTAGGCAAAATCGTTTGATGAAAAAGGGAAGAAAATGGAATAGGGTGCTTTGCTCTCACACGTTACAAGAATGCTTTTATAGAGAATCTTCCACTAACACACATGTGTAGGTCCAAACATGATTTGAACTACATTTTTCACACTTAGTTATCATCACTTACAGTAATCCTGGCAGGGTGTTTGCATCACCTTCTTATTTCTGTACATACATGCCCAAAAACATCTCTCAGGCCACTAAAACACATCCAGATCTTCACGTATTTCACACACACAAATGGATCTATAAATGGATAGTCTATAACGACACAACTAAGCAGAAATAAGCATAGATGAATAGAGGAATGCTATGTGAATAACGATAATACAGTTGCTAGTTTGGGCCATGCCCTCAGTATATGATGATTTGGGAAGAGACAGAAGAGAGGGGGGAGAACTCTGAGAACTTTGGGGTGGCAGTCAGGCAGCTATTGCTTGGGGTAGGAAGCCAATCCCCTCTCTGATAAGGAATTAGAGTTAAAAAGGGGGGTGATGGGATGGTGCAGGGTTGTGAAAACTTTGTTGTAGACATGTGAACAAGGTAGAGATGGTATTAATAGAATATTAGATTAGGGGGTTCAGGCATGTTCCTCCTTCCAAATTCTTCTAGTCTGATGATACTACATTATTTTTTTTGTCACACTACTTCCACTTCGTATGTAAAAACTCTTTTCAATTAAATAAATTGTTAAACATAAAGTGTTTGTTTGTTTTAGATTTCTGCATATCACGTACATACAGTCTTATGCAAACGTTTGGGCACCCCTGGTCAAATTGCTTTTGATTTTCTAATTGTAAATCAGTTCTACAATTGGTAAATTTATGCATTTCTCTCCTAGTTTGGTACGGCAATTAACCCATTCCGGTCATGTCTCCTGCTGCTGGCCTCAGTGGGGAGCCCATACACAAGGGCTGGGCTCCGCTCCTCACCTAAGAATAGGCTCTAGGCACACATGTACAATGCAATGGCACATTAAAAGTTTATTTTAACCTTATTTCATATGCATTCAACCAAGGACATCCAAACGTCTGCATGAAATTTTATACCACTATGATTTTATTATGGTTTTATGTGAATTGTTCCATTCTAGAGAAACCTACCAAGTCAGCAAATGTGAAAAATGTAAAGTACAGTGTACAGCACTGGTGATATGACCCAGATGTTCCAAGAGTATAATGTCTCTGATTTAATAACTTTCTTTATGGAGCTTTTAAAGGGTTTTAAATTCATTCTTTGCCATCTGAAATAACTGTTTTCTGAAGGTTTTGAAAAGGTTTTAAGCTGTAATGTCTTATTTGCAAATTATTAATGACAGAAAAGTTAAAGCAAGGTCTTGTAAGTATTTTGTAATTTTTTTTTTCTCAAATAGAGGTTCCTATCACCAATATGGTAAAGAGTCAGTAACTCTTTGAAATAAAAAAAAAACATTGAAATTCCCCCTTAATGACCTTCGTGATTGTTTGCACAATGTATAAAATATAACAGTTTCTTGGGACTCTCTCTGTATTAATACAAAAATATTATTAAAAATTTCAAGAATCTGTTATTTATTTATAGTTAAGTGTGTTTAAGTGCAGTTTTACCTCAGAAATCAATTTTGATCAGTGTAGTGTGACCATAGAGTGTTTTACACCCTTGTTTGTGTGTGTGGTCTCCATAATTGCCAGCAGGTTTACTTTAATTCCGGCAGAACTGAGAACTGGCAGTATAGTATAGTCTGTGTATGCTTGTATACAGTGTATTGTCTGTTAATGGTATCTGCATTCTCTGAGCATTGTACAAGTACTACTAGACAGACGCCAACAGCCGAACCCAAATTCCTTGTGTGTGTCAACATACTGGGCCAATAAATCTGATTCTAATGACAAACAACTGATAAACAATAAACGTCGGGCCATTCTGTAAAGTGGCATGTCCAAACATTTGATGCGGATGCAGCTTGTTTTTACTAAGGCTACAAAACTTCATATCCTTTGTATATTTTTACCAGAAGACACTGAAGAGTGTGTTGATTGAGACATGTATTTTATTGCTGAAGCCAATAAAAGAACTGCCGTTTAACTACGTGTTAATGAGGGAGTCCATGTGTGCTGATAGAAAAAGCCCTATCAAGTTTTTAAAGCAGGCACAAATACAGAATTTAGATTTTGTGGGTGCACACCAGACAAGGATAAGAAGCTAGAGGCTGTATGTGTGTGTGTGCGCATGTTCACTTGTATATGAGTGGGAGGCTGCCACTCAAATACAAGTACCCACACAAACACAGTTCCTTTTTATTGCCATTCCAGCTGAAGGTGCCTGGGAATTTCTGCGGCACTACAAGCAAAAAACAGAGCATCAACCCCTATTTACCAGCACAGACAGATGAATAAGAGTCCATATGAATGCTGAATGATGTCTATCATGAGCAGATATATTGTAATAATACATCACACTAACAACACAAAACCAGAAACTGACCAGTCCTGATACTTATAACAACTCTGACTTATTACCCGAACCTACAACTTAACCTATTACATCTAACCCTAACTCAACGTACAAACCTTACAATAGTATAATGTTCGAAACATTTTCTGCAGGAGTTTCCGTCCATAAATTTCTTTTCTAAGAAGCCCCATGCCGGAGGAAAGCAGAATGCTGTGGCGCTGCTGTTTTCTCGTATCTTTTTCCAGTACATCACAGGCTGGGTTGTGTGTATTTGGCGAAACTGTGCCACCAGTGGTCAGGAGCTCCTTGTAAATCACAAAATATGTACAAATATGTTTCTGCAGATGCTACAAATTTCTTGGGGTTGCACTCTAGTGGTATATGTACGACTATAATGAGATCTTGTTGGGCACTGAGGGTTCCCCTCAGCTCAGCCTTCTCAGCCTTCGCGACTGGTCTTCAGTTGGTGTTTATACCTCAGAGAGATGAAAAGGGCTACTGTCTCCAATCTAACTTACAGCTTTCGTCAGAAAAGCACAGTCACAAACATAAGCTAAACTGTAAAAAAGAAGAGTCTTCAACAGATTCATTAAACAGCTGTAAGCGAGGAAGGAAATAAGTGTAAAGTGATACTTTGAGTGGCAGACTTGCCTTGTTACTCTGACTGAGTTTCAAGGACACTGTGGGGACTGGGTGGATCTTAGATGCTGATCAGCAAATGTCAGCCTCTTTCTGGCTGCCTTCTACCTTGTGGAGAGCCTACTTGTGGAGATATTGTCATGGTAAGCTACCTCGAAAATCTCTTTTTTGGAGAGGCCTGAAGTCTAATCATGCTCCCCATATCAGTACAGATTCTTCTGGATATAGCTGTGGTGTTTAGGGAGAGCGAGCATTGACCTTCCATTTCTGAGGAGGCGTGATGGTCTTAGCTTTTCACCTTGATTTAAATGCTGTGCTGCTCACTATGACTTCTTGAGAGTGAAATTATACATTTGTAAACACTTAGAATTCGGTCCAAAGCGATTAGCTGCTGTAAGAATAGTCAAGTATATTCCCTGTCTGGTAGTTCTTTGTAATGAGCTCCCATGAGTTTATTAGTCACTACCTGTGTTAGCTTGTTAACATCATTAGCTGCAGCTTGCCACTCTTACATATATTTCTCTAAAGGAGGTTCACCCAAAGCTTTACTTAACTAAGCTCTGTCTTTTTGTTTTTATTTGCATCTAGCAATGCAGGGCAATGCAGGGGTGTGGTGTTGCAGGAGGCAAGTTCTCCTCTTTAGAATTCTTACGAATTTTAAATGCTGCCTTTGACTTAAAGTCTCATCCCCTCTCTTAAGGCCAACAACAAGGGATCTTCAGTAAGGGTTCAGTCCACACCGCCGGTCACCAGCAGGGGGACAGGGCAGTGTAGTAAGAATGCAGCTGGGAACATCTCTGAAAACTCCATTTCCCAGAAGCCATAGTGCTAATTACCGCTGATCAGACACACCTGCTGGGCTCTGCATAAAAGCTCTCTCAAACAGTGGCTCAGTACTGCACCTTTGTAGAGGGGCAGATGGTATGCTGGTAAAGAGAAAACTAGAATAAGAGAAAAGAAAGAATGAAAACTAGGGAAAAGAAAAAAAGTAAGGTTTTAAGTGTGAGCTGAACCAGGGGCTCGTCTCCCTGCCTTCAAGTTTATTTATTTCTATAAACAAGCCCCAAGACTGAGGGTGGTTTTGTGTTGAACTCTGGTCTGGTCTGGAACTGGTCTCCCTTTGTTTGGCATTCCCACCTTTTTTTTTCACCACTTCTTGGAGTGGTCTTTCCACTTCTTTTCACACCTCCCTAGAAGTGCTGTGCTAACACACTGCTAACACACTGCCACTTCAGTGGGTTGCCAGTTCAAACCTGTCTTCCAGCACATTAAGCAAAACACACCAAATCTATCTTGTCCCCTGTTTACTTTCCTAATTCCTCTGTTTATTTATCTTCTGTTTAAAATAAATAAATAAATAAACCAAGAGCTCTGCTCCTAGATCCAACCACCCCCCTCCCCCAATCCCAGAACACCTTTATCCTGTGACCTTGCTTTTAGCTGGCTCTAGGTAAGGTCCATCTTCATGGATGCCTGGGAATCTTGTTTCCAGGTGTTTCTTGGACAAGCTCTTTTCTCTTTCCTTGAGGGTGGTTCTACGCAAAGGCCTGGTGCTACT
This sequence comes from Salminus brasiliensis, assembly GCF_030463535.1. Lineage (NCBI taxonomy): Eukaryota > Metazoa > Chordata > Actinopteri > Characiformes > Bryconidae > Salminus > Salminus brasiliensis. The sequence continues at coordinate 20,727,634 of NC_132897.1, read as the reverse complement.
GGACTCTGGTTTTCTTAGCATGTGCCTGATCAAATCCTTCTTTTGCTTCTGAATTTTACTTGGCCCTTACTTGGACCTCGCTAACCTTGACTGGTGAGTGGCCAATCTGGAGGATTCTTCCCAGGCAGTTAGTGCTCAAAATAAATAATCTAAAAATATATAAAAATGTGGACTGAATACAGAGACAGCCCTGGGGTCCAACTATAGCAGAACCACTTCTGTTACCTTAAAGGACCCTTCATTTGAGTGAGTTTTTAAAAGAACCACACGAGTGATGTACTTTATTGCTCTAAAGAACTCTTTATTTTTAATAGTGGACTTGGTGGGGGGTCCAGTTGATCTTTTTGAAGACTTCTGGTCTGCACAGAAAAGCTAAACACACACACACACGTAAACCAGCCATACAAACGATTTCAAGTGCTTGAGCTACAATTGAAAATAACTATTTTCAAATTTGACAATCATCTACGTTCTACCCTGTCTGTTTACCCCCTGATACACAGACTATTGTTCTTGAGCCCTGTGTGTCTTTGTGACCTGCTGACCTGCTTTCTTGTATGAAGACCACTGTGCTAGTTGGTCTGTTTTTTTGCTATTTAGCTTTATTCCCACAATAGACTTGACAGTCTGCAAAATGAACATTTAGCCCATTAAATCATTACACTGGAATCCAATTAACCATTCTACTGTACTGGAAGGCTGGATACATCTCAGTACGTGCGTGGTTGACCACTAAGAAACATCATTGTGCACTAAGAGCTAGGTCATTGTGCTGCAAGCGTGACTGAGGTGACCCAAGCACTTCGGGCCACCTAAGACTAAAAAAAAAAAAAAAAAGGCAAGATGAAACTGTACCATTAGATGACGCATCAAACAGACTTTGTCCTTCATGTCATGGCCAACTCCACATGTTGAAGAAAGGCTTTATCCAGCTCTGAAGCTACTTCTAAAAGAAATATATAGGGTTCCTTGGCCTCTATTAGTCAGTGCACTTCACTGAATAGACATGTTAGCTAGAGTAAGTTGGTTTTCCTTTGATGTGTCCATCTTACATTTTGTCATCAAGCTGAGGAACAAAGGAAGCGGCCTCCCTGTCCATTAGCCCACTTTTGTAGCCGTACAAGAATACAGAAGGATCACCCCAGCCTCTACCCGCCTCATATGCACTCTATAGCCATCCCTGGCTGTAATGAGCCGATGTGTTCTGCGTTAACCTTACATGTGGAAGTTCAGCGCTAGCCTACTTAGCCTTTAGTGTGCGTCTCGCTCTCTCTTTCTCTCTCTCTCCTCAATATTTCAAGGCCAGAGAGCAGCACTGCTAGGTGAGCACAAAGAAGACCCCCACCCCTCCCTCACAGAAAAGGATGGAGAGAGTTGTTGATACTGAGCTAAACTGAGCGGTATCGTAGCCCTTGTTGATTAAAAGGCCAGCAATGTTAAAATACAGAAGCATGGGCTGTGTAGGGCTGTGTATTGGCAAGGATATCTCCATACCTAAACTGAATACATACGTTTTGTGTGTGGAATTCAATCTATGTTAATCTAAGTTCAACTTACAACTTTCCCATTGGCTTCTGGCACCACCTATTTGCATACTGGGCCTGTCTTCCTTTTACCCACCATCAGTGTGCAGAATTCCCCCCAGGCTGCCTTCCCTTATGTCTTCACTTGCTTTCTATGTAATGTTGTAGTTGCCTGGTTGTGAGAGCAGATTTCCACTTTCTCTGCTGCTGAGTGTGGCTTCAAGCTGGCGGAATAACAATAAGTGGTTTTCTTAACTTGCAGTTAAAACTAAATCCAGGACTGGAAGTGGGATTGACTGTCTTTAATGAAAACCTATTTAATGCATGTTTTTGCAGTTGTAATGTTTATTAAATTAGCCTTTTTTAATAATTTATTTTTACACTAAGGTGTAAAGATGAATATGGGTTCACTATAATTTTTATTTGTGTTATATCTGCTTTCTGGGGTCTGTTATGGTGTTTTATTACCAATATAACCATAATAAACACATTTGGAAAATTTATAAGCTCTTTATAAGGCTAGTCTCATAAGTGGTAGCATATTGAATGTATTAGTAAATAGCTGGCTGATGTCGACACTGCATTTGCAGTCATTTTCAATTAAAAAGTAGCAAGCAGAAAGTTGAAATTGCAGTATGTTCAGCCTGCACGCTTGTTATACTGTATGTGGAGTCCTGGAGTACTTCTAAGGGAGTGCAGGGGGGAGGGGGGTTGTGGGCCATCCCCTGAAGGCCTTAACTTTGTGCCATGTTCAGTGTGTCTGTACTGCACCATACTGTGCTCTGATCTTATTACTGCGGGCTATGGCCTTTATAGGACCACAATAAATACAATTAAATACCATTATATTCACAAAATATCTCATGAAAAATAATGAGGCAAAATGTGAGTCGACTGGATGACCTGGCCTACAAATGAGCTTAGAAGCATTGCAAACATTATGTGTTACTTATTCATGCATTTCTCCACTCGAAATGATGTACATATCACTGCAATATACCGTAATACCCCAATAACAACCCTGGAAGCAACTTGTCTTTTGGTAAACTGCACTGGATGTCAAAAATATCCTTCTCTAATTAGTGACACAGCTCGTACTGTATAATATCCATAGAAAAGCATTACCAATAGAATGGAACATCCCGAAGGAGTCACATATGAGCCCAAACTCACCAAGCCAGTAATACAGGGTGGTATAACTGAGAAGCAGCAGAACTGTCTTCCTCATAGTAATGGAGCATGCATTATCAATGCATTTCTATGGAGATGTTGTACAATAATGCCCACATCAGCCATGGGTACACCGTAAAGCAGCTGAATTCACTCATTTAAAAAGATGCCTGGACATTTGTGGACATACTCTATTGAAAAAATAGTAAACTCAAGTATGCTAATCTAAATTATGCCACTGTGCACTAAAGTGTACTTGTTACCACATTAATGATCAGTGCACTTAAAGAGTACTGAAATGGAACAACTATTTTTGTACTTATTATAATAGAAATATTCTATAGAAATAGAACAAAAGCATAACTTTAGAGCTATTTTAGGTATACATAAATAGGCTTTACATATACCATTGCATATCTTTGCTGTCCAAAGAAAAACATGTATGTCCAAAACGGCAGCTTTACAGGATGAGAAAAAAAAAAACTCTAAATCTTAACTTTCAGTGGAAGTCAATGTCCAAAGATTGTATTCCAACTCAATTTGGAGAATTTCTATTGGTTCATTCATCCAGAATTATTTACACAGGGTACAGCAGCAACAGGGTTCAAAAGCAGGTGAAAAACTACAAACGGACAAAAATGTATACATGCATACATACATGTTTTTCATTGCAAATATTTTCAAGCATTTTCAAGCAAATATTTTACATACTGCAAACTCAAAGTGAATGTAAAATAAATGTAATATGCATTCTACACTAAGGGTATAAGAAATACTAAAGTACTAAAGTATACATTAAACATGTTTTCATTAAGAAACTCAATCCAGTTGCTGTTTTTAAGCTTGTATGGGCCAATTACTGTCTATTTACCAATCCAACCAAATAAACTCAATCAGCTGTTGAATGTTGAAAGATCACAAATGTTAACTCAAAACAGTAAAATAATACATGGAAAATATCCAGTTTTATGTACAACGGACTTTATGTATTTGTGTAGAAATTAGTTTTGGAATTACAGCATCCTTACGTGACCTTTCATGTGTCTTTTTATTAAACATTATAAAAAATGTACAAAAGTCTATTTGAAAACAAGTATTTAAGAAGCAGATTTTGAACCGATTTTGATCTAAAAGTTTACTGCATAGTAAATTATTTTCTAAAAGTGTAATCAGTATTTGAAAAACATTTCTATTAATGTATATAATATTAACCTACTTTAAACGAGTAAATAATATGCTAGTATATTTACAACATAATTAGACAAATACTATGTTTTAAATAGAAGTGCACTTTTTTCACTAGGGTCTAGTGCTATTTATAAATATTAAAAAAGTGTGTATTGCTTCTATGATTGTTGTTGGTTATTGGTGGATATTGCAGATGTACATGATATGGATTGATTGTCTAAATGAAAACATGTTTAATGTATACTTTAGTACTTTAATATTTCTTATACCCTCAGTGTTTTTTTTTATACATTCACTTTAAGTTTGCAGTACGTAAAATATTTGCTTATATTTAAAACATACTTAGACAAATACTAATAAGTTTTAAATATAAGCACACTTTTTTCACTAGGGTATAGTGCGATTTATACATAGAGAAATGTGTGTATTGCTTCTATAATTGTTGTTGGGTATTGGTGGATATTGCAGTTGTATGAGCATCCTTTACAGTTGAGAAATAAATACATAAATAGCAGATCATGATTGTGAATCCTTCCAGACCAGTCATTGGCCAGCTTGTCCAGCCAGTTCACCCTCTGTCACAATTCTTTTTTTTTTTTTTTTGTCATGAGATCCTGCTTTATGATTCTGTTCAAGCTAATTTTTAACAGAATAACAGAACACGCTTAAGTGGTTGATTGTGGTGCTATAAGATCCTAGCCCACGGCAATAAGATCAGAGTATGGTGCAGAACATGGCACAGAGTTAAGATGGCCTTAGGGGATAGCCCACAAACTCCTTAGAAGTTCTTTAGCGCTACAAATAACAACGGTCTGCAAATACGGTGCGCTGTGGGTCGCATTTGAAATGTGAACACATATAAAGACTGCTTTGACATAAACCAGATGTTTAGTAATACTGTATATAGTTTTGCGGTATTCCGCATAATGCTTATTAAAGTATGGTATTTATTACTGTCACCGATATGTCATATCATGCAAAAAAAAAAATCAACCATGGTGATTCTGTTATGTTAAGCCATTGCAAAGCTTGGTGCCCTCAAACGACCAGTGTACCTGTGGTTGGCTACATGTAATTTGCAAAGCAGCCATAATAAGCTGTGCAAGCACAAAGAACCCTAAAGCTGCTTCAGTGGACTGTGTTAAGCACTCTAAACCCGTGCCATAAGAAGCCTGCGCCGTTCAGTGACATACCACCATGTGATAGTAAGGGCTTTTGGGATGAGTTGGAGTTGCATTTGTGACCCAGAACTTGTCGCCTAGCCTCAGTACCCGATTCACTGATGCTGTTCCAGCATCTATTGTAAAACCTTCCCAGAAGGCCAGACGTGGGACAGACTCACTATTGCCACCCTTGATTTCAGAAGAAACGCTGGATGAGCAGGTGCCTACAAGCCTTTGGACATACTGAGAAGTGCTAGCACAAGGAACTGACCGTACTCCTTCCACATCCGGATGCAAACAGTCGAACATTGTGGCAGGAGGTCAGCTTGGCCTAATTACAGCTGACTAATTACAATGTGCCTCACTGCCTTTAACAGAGAAAACGCTGACTTTTCAAAACAGACATTCCGCTAATGCTGAGAAATTGGTAGTCAGCAAAGTTCCTCAATGTAACAATGGAGGGAGGGCCATTGTATGGAGAGGCTGTGGTGACAATGTGATGAATGTTTGACGTGAAGACCTTGCGGTGACTCCGTCCTGGTGACAGAGGCTCAAGGTGAACTGGAAACTGGAAACTGACTGTGCCTACTTGCTTCTGCTCTTACTGTTTGACACCTGGACTGACCCTTGTTATTTGGCAAAGAGTTCAGAGACTGCAAGGCTGTGCAATGATACATTTTCAAGGTAATAAGCACATTTCAGACCAGACATGGCGCATTTTTTATTGCTTACATGGGTTTATTTTTGTTATATCAAATATCAGTTGATAAACTGCTTACTGTTGTGGAATATGAATAAATAGCTTTGGCTCTAAAGTAGCTGTTGGTTGAGCTGTTTATTGGTCTACATTGCATATTTAGTAAAAATACTGCCCATAGAAGCCTGAAAATACTGCACTTTGTGCTGTTTCTGCATAGAAACAACGAGAATGCCGCAAGAGGCACACGTCAAAATTAGGCCCAGAACGTGTCCAGTGTGATAATGCTCAAGCACTGGTGTGATATGGGCTTTAGTCTGAGTATTTTACCGACCTTAGACCTACACTCATGGTCTTTATATCATGTACCATGTAGATAAACCTTGTTACGGGGCTGCCACCTCTCACACACCAGCTCCACTCTGATACTCTCACAACACAATTCCCATTTCTCATGCACCTTTAATGACCCATTGTTCCCCTCAAATCAGTCTCTCTATAAATTTCACTACTGAGAATGCTTCCAGATTCCATTGGTTACACTGACTCTGGACCGGCAATGGCTGCCTATTTAAAGTGCAAAATTCACACCTGTTTTCCTCTTTTCTGTACAGTTTGTCCTACGCAGTCACAGAACTGACCCTATGTTTGTATTGCTTGCCAGGATTGCAACGTATACATGGAAGGTGCACCTATATAGTATGTGTGTATGATAAAAGGACACCACATACTACAGTGTTTTTAGGATGCCCTGACAACTCGTAATTCTGACCATCATTAAATTCACAATACATCCTAGACCAACAGAAATTTGCATGATGCTTATTTTAGGCTTTTAAAAATGCTGCTTCATTTCCAGTAAAGTCAGATGTTTCTGTTCTGGATCTGCTGGTACAATAAATAGCAGGGGAGGAATGTGCTGAGAAGTTGTACAGCATGCTGTACAGTTCACTCGCCAGTGACATGCTGCTCCACTAAGCTGGAGAAGCATTTGAGACTCTGAGCACAAAGTGCTGAAGACACATATCAAATCTTTGCAAGCTGCAGTGCTTCCTTCTCCTTGGAGATTCAAGCTTGCAATTGAGGTATGTAGCACCCTCTGCTGTTCGACACTGAGATTAGCCTGTGGGGAAAGTGTCCACTTGAGGATGGGGTGCTAGGTGTGACATTTAAGTTAAGCTATGACCTCAGAAGGCTATTGAAAATGCAACAAAACAACTAGAAATAGATAGGTGTGCCTCTCATTCTGTCCTTATAGGGATTATACCATCCCCTAGTTTGAGTGCTAATGATAATAAAAGGCTAAGTATGAATGAAAAGGTTACAGCTACAGTACAAACCTCGTACCAATCTGGAAACCACAAGCTTGGACTTAAAATACCATCATGCTTTTTAAAGATTCTCCTCAACCCTCTCCTTTTGATCCAGCAGCTCCTTGGAGATCCACGCTGAGTCATGGAACGCTGATTGGTAGTCAAGTGCATGAAGCAGAAGGTCTTGCCTGTGGAACCTTTGAAAGAGCAAAGAAGTCAAGCGCCATCCTCCTCTCTTGGATCAGCCCGCCCTAATGACTTTGTTGTCTCTGCAGTGCCGGGCAGAGTTGGGCTTACTAGGCTCCTGCTACAAAGCAGCAGAGACTAAGCACTTGATATCGGAGGTGTGATTAGGTATATGGTACAGGAGTCTGAGGTTAAAGAGATAGCAAGTCCAAGGACAAAGGACTCCCCAGGCTATCTGGCCTTAGCAAATGACCGTGTATCAGCCCTGCCTCATATATTTTTTTTTTAACCAAGGATATCTGATGGTGGGAGCACATTGGTGCACTTCAATGTTGGTCTGAGGTCTGTGGATGGAGCTCCTCCTGCTGGCCTTCCTACGTCAACACAGTAGATAAAACCACGATGAAACATCTCTTTGTTGAGGCGCAGTCTCCTTCACCTTCTTCTAACAAATATGGCATAATTGGAGAAGTGAGGGGGGAAAAGGTAACATTCCCCATGGATGCAGATCAGTGGCACATTTGCATGGAAGAAGAGCAATAAAAGACTCCCCAAGGGATAATCTAGGAACTGCAGGAACTGAGAACAGTGGGAGGAGGAGGAAGTAGGTGCCAGTAAGATGGAGTGCCGAGTCACACGTGTTCACCTGGAGTGTAAAAACAAGGAGAGAGATAACACACGATTACATCAAGAACACAGCGGTTCCCTGCGGATTAATTCTACCACTGCAAGCGTGGGAGAAGAGGCAAGGCGGTTCCCTCTGGCTGACACACTGAACTAGCAGCAAGAGGTGCAAGAGGCCTGCCTTTGCAGTACACTCTTAAAAATGAAGGTTGCTTAGTGGTTCATGTTTAGTGTTTCCTGATTCTTTAAGCCTTGGGTAAATCGTAGCAGATTATACAACGACGGGGAATCTCACGCTTCCCCATTAGCTTTTACCGACTCCCCAAAACATACGTACCTCGCATAACCTAGAAGATGCTGATTCATGCCACCATTTGCATTCAAACATTCAAAAAACGCCTTCAGGTGAGGATGTGAGGGGGAAGACAGAGTCAGCAATGTCTGTACAGACTGCAGAGGGAGTTTGTGGTGAGTACCACAGCACTTACTGGAGGCTACCCAGCGAATAAAGCAGTTGAGTTGGTTTCTGATAAGAAGCCCCCTTCAATGGTGCTGCAGGATCAGACATTTACTAGTGCCAGAACGTAGATCCTGCATCATTTAAGATGGAACTGCCTAATAACAGCCTGAAAACTGCACTTTCCATTGACTGTTGACATTCACATTATGTAAGTACTTCTAGACAACGCTCAGTCGGGTTGAAAAAAGCTGGATAAGCTCCAACTGGTCTAAAACGCATTTAAAAGGGCCAAGAATCGGCGTCTGCGCCCCTTCACACACTACTCGATTCACTCTTCAACGGTCGACTCCGAAGGACATAACATTCTGCAGACAGGGGCAAACCCTCACAGACTCAGCCAGACTGGCAAGTGGGGCTCAAATCAGGGGTAAAAATCATGTAGAGTAACCCAGAATACTGAACTGAAATATAACTGAAAAAATAAACCATTTGTGTGAATTCATATTTTTAAATTCAGGTGAGTTGCTGTAGAAATATAATTTTCTTTTAGGAGCTTAGTCCTTAGAACAGGCTCCTAGAGCAAACAGCTGCGTCCACATACTTAACGGAAACAATCTTTCCTGTATTTTACCTGATCTGGTGGACCATGCAGTCCATAAACCAATCAACTCTTCCAGTATGTCTACTGAAAGGTTCTTCAGGGAACCAAAAATGAGAATTTGATTCCAATCCTGTTTGTTTTTCAAGAATGTAAGAGAACCAAAGCCAAAGCAACCTCGCTTGTAGCGAGCAGCAAGAACAAGGCGAGACAAATGATGCACACTGTAGGAGCGTCCATTATAGCATTGTTCCAAGAAAACTTGAAGATGGATGAGCGGGGACTCCATCTGTTTGGCTTGGGGGGAGGAAATGGGGCTGAACATGGCAATCCTCAGTCAGACTTACATGTGTACATATGCCGCTTCTTCTTCAACGGAGCATGATGGTTCCACTCTAATCAATCTTACAGACCACATCAGCCATCAGCTATCTTATCTCTGCGCTTGCCGTAGTGATCCTAGTCGTCTGATGTATGATGTTCAGGTAAGGGTATTTCTCACTCCTGTAACATCTCAAAGGATATGTGGAAACAGTGGTGATGAATGACTGGCTGGGCTTGCCGGAGCCAATAATAGCTCAATAATACCTCTAGTAAACATGAGTGATGGGCAAATCGGATGATTTACTATTGGATTTAAATGAAAGCTTGGGAAAATGTTATGTATTACGAAGTATGGTACACTGCAAAAAACATCTTATACTCAGTGAATATAATATATTTAGTATTTCTCATTAGGATATTGTAGTACAGACATTTTGCAAGTTCAAGTCATGCCTTCAAAGTGTGGTAGTGGGATGAGAAGAGACTATATGACATTTGGAGGGGTGAGAACTCTGAGAAACTGGGCTGGAGTTTTGGGCCGCTTCTGATGAAGAGCTAGAAGGCCAGACTGAGTAGGACTGAGAGAAAGGCCTGAGGAACTGGAGAATTCAAAAGGTAGACATGGAGATGTGTAGAATGTTGGACTGGAAGGAGAACAAACTTCAGGCATGGTCTTATTTTAATAACCCCATTATAATGTGTAGATTATTCAACACTTCTAATGAACTCTGCTAATTAGCAGCGACATAATTAGGCCATGGCAGATGTCATTTGCTGTCATGCATTATCATGAGAATTTCATGTTACCATCAGCAGCAAAGTTCATGCCAGTTTATGTAGCATGCTAATTCAACCCCTTAAAACCTGTGTGTGTGTGTGTGTGTGTGTGTGTGTGTGTGTGTGTGGGGGGGGGGGGGGGCATACTCTGGTTTGTCACTCTCATAACTGCAGTATATTAATGCTACAAGTAGCAACAGTTTCATAAACCCTACAACAGAACCCTGTGGGACTCAAATAAATGATTTCTGCATTAAGATTATTAGCTCAATTATAAATATCGAGTCTAAAGTGTTAAAAATGTAGTAAATGAGCTCCAACTCATGGACAGCTGTACACAGGCATTTGTTGACAAGCTAAAGGAAACTGACAGCATATAGGTCAGTACCAAATAGGTAGAAAAAGGCAAAAATCTTCCAATTTTATTAAAAATAAAAAAGAGGGTTTAACATGATGCTGATTTTTTTTATCATATAAAAACAGCTTTAACTAAATGAATTGAATGGATTTGAGTGTCTCTTGGCAGTGCTTGTACAGCTTCCTGTTTGCCAGAACATCACCATCACCATCAGTCATATGAAAATAAACTGGATAAACATGTTATTGTGACACTGGCCTGGCATTCATGTTCAGACGTAGCCTCCTGTTACCATTTTGATATTCTGCCCGTTCTTGCTGCCGCCTCAGGCTGTGTTGGACCAGGCAGGGCTTACAGCTAGCGCTTCACACAATTCACACTGCTTTCTACTATGTATACACTCTTTCACACTGCTCTCGTCTCCTATAAATGTCTACCAGCTCATCCTTGACATCACAGCGTCTTCTTTTCCAGCAAAAGTTTGCTCAGCTGGATTTAGAAGTTTATTTACTCTGGTGTAACTCAAAGGCAGAGCTCTATTTACGTTCCCTAGGATATAAACCTTTCCTTTTTAATCCCTCTTTCGTTCCTATGGGGAAATCCTCTAAGAGCATCTCTTCTAATTTTTTTCCCCCTTCTTGCCTCCAAAGAGGCAGACAAGAAATCACACTTCTTTCCGGCAAGAATGCAGGAGCTCAATGCAGTGCCAATATTGACTGTAGTTGAAGAATGCTGTGTGTGTATATGACCTCTGACCTCATCAGTGTGCACTGGGAAGCTTCTGCAGATGGCCAGCATTTTGTACGTGACGGTCAAAAATGACGGTCAGTTGTCTGAATGTCCTTATGGAGTTAGCCTTTGTCAAAAATCTGTTTTTGGCATCCATAGATACATATTAATGCATATTCTCACCCTTTATGAACCCTAAAATCAGGGGATTTTTTCCAATGATTTACTACACTTGCCTTATTTTGTGTCATGGACAAAAGTATTGGGACACCTGCTCACTCATTGCTTCTTCTGAAATCATGGTTATAAAAAAAAAAATAGTATCCTGTTTTTGGTGGAGTAACTGTCTCTACTGTCCAAGGGAGGTTTTTGACTAGACTTTCTAACATTGCTGTGAGGATTTGATTGCATTCAACGACAGGAGAAAAGAGTTAGTGAGGTCAGGATGTTGGGGTTGTGATCATCCAACTTATCCCCAACTTCTTAACTCATCCCAAATGTATTGCATAAAGCACCATCATTCCAGAGAATACAGTTCTACTGCTCCACAGCTCAATGCTAGGGGGCTTCATACTCCTCTAGCCCACGTGTGGCATTGGGGTAAAAGCAACTGCGTGAGCCAATGCATGAGAGCTGGCAGTCCTGTGTACACTATTAGTAGTCTAGCTAGCTGGCCAGCATTGCAGCTTATCTGAAATTATAGTCCATATATTTCTATAGGAATAAAAATCTATAACTAATGTTCTATAACAAATAGAACATTAGCTTGATTAATTGAAAATGATAATTAGCTACTGAAAAACTGAACAGTTTAGGCTGGTCTTTGCTGGACAAATTGGTTAAAAAGTAGCATAGTGTTGACCAGCATAGTGTATGTTGCATTTGGTTTGGTCATGCTGATCAACCAGCTTGGTCAGTTTTGCTGGACATGGTGGTCAACCAGCTTGGTCATGCTGCTTGACAAGCTTGGTCACACTGGCTGCATAGCTTGGACAGGCTGCTCATACTTGTAGACCAGCTAAACCATCAAACTTAAACCAAAACATACCCTGTGCTGGTCAAGAGCTAAGCTGGTCAACCAGCCTTACCAGCTACATTTACTGCTGGTAGCACTTTATATCCCTCAGAGTGGAGGTTTGTCAATGACAAAAGGCTTGTTACTTTTAGTTACTGTGGTTACAGGACATTAGGCCTTGGAGTGTAATGTAGTCACAAATCCGTTCCAGACGAGTTCAAGTCGAGTAACAAATTGATCAACATGCGTCTTGAGTCCTCATCTCTGCATTTTACAGTCTACTTCAAAAGCCTAGTGTTAGACTGACCTGCCTGAGCATGAACAAGAGGCTCCATTCATGCCCTGCTCTTTAGTCTCCTGCTCCTTTTCTCAAGCTAAATTATGCGACAAAGCTGACCAGTAACTTGCTTTAAGAGCGGAAAGGAAGAAAAAAAACAAGGTTTTCCTGTAATTGAAGGCTTCTCAAGCTTTTCCAACTTGTGTACCTCCCTGTCTGTGACACTCTTTCATCTACCTTTGCATTTGTATAGCGAGAGTTAACCTAAACTACTAGCCTGAAGCTCATAGAAGCATGTGTAGGCCCATCTGTTTATATGCATGCTCTTTTGCCTGTCATTTAAAAGTCAGTACTATGTTAAAAAAAATGAAATTAGCTTCCTACAACTGAGCCCATTTTTTTCCCAGCATTTCTTATGCATGCTTGCTCTCAGTTTCTTTTTAAAAATCTGGTTCTTGTGATTAATGTGTGTCAAGACAAAGGTGCTAATTTGAAAAAGTGTGCTTTTGGGGGTGAGAAAAAGGTCCAAAAAATGATTTAAGTGCCTTAGCTTCTGCTCAGCAGCTATATAAACGTCCAGTCCAGGCCTCTCCAAGTGTTTCTACTTGGAGAGTTATGGCTTGGGGGATTCCAGTGGAAGCCCTGTGTTGACGTGTGACGTGCAGAACGTGAAGACGTTCAGGTAAGGCTGGGGGGGTGGTGTGGGGTGGGTGATTAGACACAGGGCCTTCCTGTGTTTATTTTACTGGGACCCTGCTAGCTCTGACCCCAGCCATCTGTGTGTGCTGTTAGCAAGTAGATCAGACCTCCCCCTCATCCAGCACTGTGCCAGAGAGGTCAGACACAGAGTAACACCTAATGTGCTAACTGGGGACCTTTAGTGTTGGTCATTTTAACAGCTTAAAGGCATGGGATGGGAAGTCTTTGTTTAGCTGTTGCAGTCATGCAGCTGTAGTTGCAGAAATTCTTTTGAAGTGGTATTCAGTAGATCTCTCAAACAGAATCTTTTTAGGAGAAGAAAGTCTTTCATTTGTTTATTTATTTACATGAAGGGAAGATTAATGTTGCCAGGGTCTCATTTACTAAAGGGCCTTGTAAGACATGGTTTTGCCGGCCCTCCATTGGCTGCATAGAACTGTCAATGGCATTTCAACATTTCACTTTTTTTTATGTGAAAAAGGTTTCATGTAACCTTGCCTGGTAAAGGACTTGCTTTTAGAACATTAAGATGTAGACCACATATTTACCAGTTTTTAGATGTGAAGGACCCAGGACATTATCAACATGGCTTGTGACTAACTCCTGTGGTAGCATTGCTGGGCCCGGTCGGAGGCCGGAGACTTTGAGACACACACACACACACACACACATATTAGTGCCACAGTAGGTCTTTGCACCATTTTGCAGTAATATTTCATGCAAGGAGACATGACTTCAGCTTACCTAAGATTATATCTCCTTCTGGCAGCACATATACTTTGAGCTTTGTGACAAAATGTGGTCCTTAGGCCATCAGTACGAAAAAATGTCTTTTCTAGGATAGTGAGACGGTTCTTGAGACAGTCACTCATTCAGCCAGTCAGTAAGTAAGAAACTGCCTCTTCTAGGCCAGACCACTCTGTATTATATTATATAATATAGTAATAGTAGTAAAAGTAAAATTAAAAGTACCTAAAATTATCCATTATAAGTTAATCATGCAGACAGATATTTCGAATGACATAGCAGAACCATGTTTGGCATGACATCCTATCAGAGCTTCTAAAGGGTTCAATGGGTGATGGAGAAATAGAACAGAGGCCGTATCCTGACCGTCTACTACCATACTAACTAGTACATCCCAGTTAGACGTTCATTCATTAGTATAGTTTGTAAAGTAAAGCAAGCTGTGATTTAAGCCCTCATTAAACACTCTATTCCCTGATGCCTCTGAACTGTTAAGGCTACAGCCACAAAGCAGATTAGTCATGCAGAGAAAGTTCCCAAGTAGCAAACAAATGGTTATATGCCCAACTAAAAAGAGAACCATCCTTGTAGTGGGGAAAAGTCCAAGTTTGAACCAAAGTCAGCTAGCTAACTCTGAAATCCCAGCTATCCTACATTGGTTATGCGTGTAAATGCCATTTCCACCTAATCCCCTACCCCTAAACTTGACCCCCACAAGATCCATTTTTCTCCTTGTACCCCTTTGTCCCTTCTTTTTTACCTTGTCTTCTGGTTGTTCCCTTTCTGTATTTTATTGTCCTTCTTTTTTGTATGTAACCATTTAAAAAATCTAATTTTTATAGTCATAGTTAATTATAACATATTTAACATTCCCTAACTTTCCTATGCAGCTTCCTAGAGCATTAATTATTTGAAAAAGTAATGATTAGAATAACTGTATACATTTATCTGCAGTCAAATTTGTTTTAACTGATGAAAAATGGTCACAAACTTTTAAACAGTGATTCTAAGCTTTGTAGAACGTGATTTTTAGGATTGTACTCCTGTTTTAATTCTGTAATTCAGCCTCTATTCTGTTTGTTAGCAAACATTTTTAGCTCAGCTAGTGACTTTAGCTGCTGTAAGAATTGAAAAAGGTTTGAAGGATGTTTGGATGTTGGTTCCACTAGAAAAAGAAAGGCAGAAGTCAAATACTGACGTTAAACTCTGGTCACCTTTGTTAACTGAAGAACACCAAAGGCTGTAGATCCTCTTGATGCTTATATGACTCATGAATAGGCATTAATTGTCTGGTAATGACCCCACTGTGGCTTGTTCATTTAATGCATTGCTTCTGGTGCAGAGGTGGGTCTTCAGGTTCACATTCCAGCTGTCCTACGTGCTCTCATGGGAGTTCCAAATGACGACAGAAATTATACAGAGGCTGGCTTCATCAGCACTCGAGGTTTATGTATGATTTGATCATTACTCTTCTCTGGAAGGCCACAATAAAACTGATAGAATGGAGCCGTTATCTATATTTATGTATGTTTTTTATTCATGTTATATAAAGGAACACCTCCTTAGTTTTGTTTTATGTAAACAGTGGTTGCATTATACACAGGGCATAAAAGCATCCAACTTGGGTGGGCCTTCGCCGAGCCCAGTCATATTATTATGTATGCAAGAATGGAAAAGGGTTAGTACTTCAATAAATTGCCTTAAAAATGAAAATAAAATACTTTACAGTGTGTAGCTTCATATGTATTCTGCTCTTCTCCTTTTTTATTTTTGTCTCTTAAATCATCTCTGGTATCTTTTCAGTCAATATCATGAATGACAAAAATAAGCAAACCTAAACTAACCTGAAGCAACTGCTTATACTGCCTAAATCAAGAAATGGCCGTGATTGCTCAGCACACTGTAACTGGTAGTGTATTAATTGCCACATTGAAAAAGCTAGTTGTGATAAATAGCTGCAAATATGTTGTCATATCCTCAATGTTTTTTTCATTAGCTTGACTAATGGGGAAGACTGCCACTGAATCAGAATGACAAGCATGCACGTTGAATGGAAAACAAAAAGTCAGACGTTAATTATGATATATCTGCTTTTTATTAGCAGCACTGTATCACTGTCAAATCCTTTTATGACCAGCAGTTATATTTCATTTAATCTGCATTACAGAAAATACAGAAGGGAGCATTTAAAACTACTGGAAACGTTTATCTCTGCTACAGGCAGCAAACACTGTCTATGTTCCAGATGAGTCTGCCGAGCTGTAATGTGCTCTATTTCACTATTTCATTTGATTGGAACTTCCGAATACAGCTTGGAAGACAGAATAAGATGCCTGTATATCATGCTTAAATGTTGTCTGGGATTGCATGACATGACATCAGAGCATGATTGTAATATCCATCACATACAGACTGTTTTCTGATATATTTGTCTGCAGTGAAAAACTACATTCTAGCCTTGATGCTCATTGCTTAGTTGCTTAAAAAAGCATTTTATTCAAACCCACTGACTTACTTCAAATGTACAGTGCACCTTGCCTATTTAAACAGCTGGTGTGTTCGGTTTTAAGAACATAACAGCTGGAGCCTCTTGGGATGCTAACCCTGTGGTTTTGAGATTCCTCTGGAAATATTCTCACAGTTGCATAATCCTATACATTAGTCACATTGCAGACAGTTGTGTATGTACTCTTGCCAGAGCAAAAGGAAAGATGGGCACATTTTAAACTGTGTGACTGGAGGTATTTTGCTAATGCTTATCTGTTATTAGAGTAATGGTACAGTGAATATTGAGTAAATGAAGGACTGGGAACATATGTCTGCCATAGAAGAGCCACTGCTG
Organism: Salminus brasiliensis; assembly: GCF_030463535.1. Classification (NCBI taxonomy): domain Eukaryota; kingdom Metazoa; phylum Chordata; class Actinopteri; order Characiformes; family Bryconidae; genus Salminus; species Salminus brasiliensis. Next base: position 20,710,944 of record NC_132897.1, on the reverse strand, counting down.
AACCAGCCTTTCAACTGAATTTTGTAAATAAGAGTGTTAAGAATGCTTCTAAAGTTTCTTCTAAAGAATCTTTTAAATAAGGTTCAGTAGTTTACCAATTTCACACTTTTCCTAGAACTGTATATCCAAGCCAGGAACCAATTAGGAACCTTTATGTTCAACATTATAGGAATGGATTGTGTGGTGACATGAGCTGCATTCCATTCTTCAGGATCCCTAAGTAGTACATTTAGACTCACTGAGCAATTTATTAGGAATTTATTTATTAGGACCTGTACACCTACATAATTATGTGATTACCTAATCAGCCAATTGTGGTGCAGCCATGTAAAGTATAAAATCCTGTAGATATGGGCCAGCAGCTTTAGGTAATGTTCAAATCAACCATCAGAATGGAGGGATCTCAGTGATTTTAGCATGGTGTGATTGTTGGTGTCAGAAGGCTGGTTTAAGTATTTCTAGAATTGCTGATGACCTGGGATTTTCGGGCCTGGTTGATGAGAGATGTCAGTGGAGAATGTGGCATTGTGAGTTGACAGAAAGGCTAAAGTAACTCCAAATAACCATTCTGTACAATTGTGGTGAGCAGAATAGCATTTCAGAATGCATGTCAAACGCTGAGACAGAAGGGCTACAACAGTAAAGAACCTGTCAGCTAAGAAAAGAAAGCTGAGGCTGCAGTAGATACTGGCACACCAACCCTGGACAGTTAAAGACTGATTAAATGTAGCCTGGTCTGATCTTGATTTCTGCTGAGGCACACAGGTGATTGAGTGAGTATTTGGTGGCAACAGCATCATGGACAAGTCCATGGACACAACCTGCCTTGTGGCAACAGTCCACGTTCCTGCAACTTCCTGTTCAAGGATAAAGCACTGTTCCCCATCAGTGGCGATACCATGAATATTAGAGCTAGCTAGACTTTGGGTAATAAATGTAATGTACATTTACATTTTTGGCTGTTATAGATTAAGCACAGACTTTTGAAGCTTGTAACATTTTATGTGAAGCTTCTATCAGACATTATTGTGCCACCTTGTATGCTGCAGTTTCACAGTATCTCAGGAAAAAGCCCTGCTGATTCAAAACCTCATTAGACTACCACTCATTTTCACAGCTAATGGTATACCTGGGACTAGAATTTTGGCCTTCCAGAAAGCCTAGATTTATATTTCTCACTGTACATCGATATTTATTGCTTTCTCTATTGGTAGTTGGACAGTTGAAGGCGTAACGGCTCATTTGCTGTTTTTATTCCTGTTTGCTTATTATTGTAATTATCCGGTGTCAACCAGAGGAGAATGGGCTTCCCTTAGGTTTCTCTCAAGGTTTCTCGACCCGAGGGAGTTTTTCCTTGCCACTGTTGCCACTAGCTTGCTCAAAAGAGGCCCGGACCCGGATCTCTGTAAAGCTTCTTTGTGAAAAGCACAATATAAATACATTGATTTAGTTAATCTGACACTTTAGGGGCTCAGAGTGGTCCAGCGAACTAGGACTAGGACCAAGGAGCGCTGGCTCCCAGGTCATGCTGAGAGCATAAGTGGCCTTGCTCTCTCTGGGTAGGTAGATTCTCCCCACATCTAATGTTGGTCAATGTATCAGAGCTGGATACCCAGCGCTTTCCTATGAGTGCATTGGTTGCCTGGTGAGGTTGCATCAGTGGCGGAGGCACATTACATGGCAGTGTCAGGAGCGTTACATGTGTTAGGGGGAGAGAACTAACGAGTGGGTTGGGTAATTGGCTTCTGAAATTGGGGATGAAAATGAGCATCTAAATAGACGCATAATTCTATGCAGATTTTATTCATGATTCTATTATAACTCTGTTAAATAATAAAGAACTAAAAATTGTAAAATAAAAAATTATAATTAACTTGACTATGTCACTGTGCACGTAACACTTTAGGAAAGACACTAATGACTGATAGAACTGGAGAACAGTGCAAGTTGTACACTAATAAGTGCTGTCACTTCACTCCTCTCCCATTCTTTTCTCACTCCCAGGCAAGGAAAGTGGACTATCCACTTCAAATAGTTGACCCAGGGGTTGTAAGGTGAGTTGTAACACGTGGGAACTTCCATGTTTTTACTAAGCTGATTAGAAGTGATCAGTCACTGGTGAAGGTGCTGGGGGGTGGGGATGGGGTGACGCTGCAGGGTCTTTATGTTTCAAAGACCAGTGACATAACAACATAAAAAGCAATGGTGTCACAATGGTTCTGGAGGACCACTGTTGTCTGGCACCACAGTAATGGCTGGACCTTAAATTACTGAATTTCTAAACCGATGAAATCTTTATGCTACCTTAAAAACTCAAGGAACAGGCACAGTCTGGGACATGCAAATGCAAATGCAAATACTGAACTTTTTTATACATATAAAAAAAAATAATAAACAATTATATTGCAACTGTCCTTAATAAACACTTCTTATTAAGCACTCTTTCCCTTCCAGGCAACCATGCTTTGACAACAGACTGTAATATTAATGTTAGTCAGCTGATGGCCCCAATGATTCAAAATATCACATGAGGAATACAAGACGATGTGCATTCTCTCCACAAAACCCTTTGTGTTTTTCTCGGACACTGTAGATCTTGTTACCCATGTTTTGCCTATTTCTTCCTGTCTGTTTATCCACATTAATGAGCCAATGGAATATTAGTGGCGATGCACTGCCTGATTTTAACTTACACTATTGCAGCCTACATGACTGGAGCAGGATCAGGAATATATGTCCAGATGAAAGTAAAAGTAACCCCTGGGAGGAAACAAAATGCACTGGTTAAGCTGTAGAAGCTAAAGGTCATCCCATTCTTAATAAATAAATCTTAGGCCCGTTCAACCCTCTTCAAACACTGTAAAATCTTAAAAAAAAAAAATACTAGACACTTTCAGACACTTTGTCATCCCCGCGGTATCGTGCCCTACCCCAGGATGAATCTGAGCCACCGCCCACAAGCCCAAATAAGGACTTCCGCCTTGTTTACGTTCATGCATTTGGTATTGGTTCATGATTCATGTTCATTTGGTTCACGTGTTTGACCTGGGATTGGGGAGGTATTTCGGTGCCATTCGGTGCCGTGAATTGTATCTTTTGGGACCTCAAAGTTTCATGAGAGGTTCCCCTCTGTCGGTTGTACTGTAGAAGCGTGTTGAGGCCAGCTTCTGCTCAGTGTTCACGTTCAGGAGCAGGTCACCAGAGAGGCTCGCTCGCTCACGGCCAGGAGTTACTTGGAACCCACGTCTCAGCTAGGCGACTCACATTCACGGCAGCACGCTGCGGTTCCAGGTTTGGTCGGCCTAGCCATTCCTGCTCAGTAGCTGGTCCCCCAGCTCAACCCCCAGTTGTCACGTTCATGTTTTTGTTTATCACTGTTGTTCATGGTTTGTTGCTTTTTTGGCCTCACTTGCCCCCTTTTGTTTATCCCCTTACGTTAATAAATCTGCTTGCTTTGATTCCATCTCTGCGAGTGTTCATCCCTCTGTGTCTGGCCTAGCAAGCCATGACACACTTCATCATTTTCTGTTTGGCATAGTCTTTCACTGCCACCAAAATAGGCTAAATATAATAATTGTTTACAAAATCTACATCTTTAAAATGGCAACGTTTCAGGAGAAAAAACGTTTTTAATGGAAGTCAATATAAAAATATTTTTATTTTGGAGCAGTATTGGTCCAATCACTATGAAATGTTGGTGCAAGGTAAAAGAAAACAACTACCATATTTAAATTAAGTGAAAGTACTCAAAACAATACCTGCTGTCCTTGTTTATTCATATTGCTTTAATTGGAGCATCTATTTTTTTGATTGATATATTACACAGTAGGTAACACTTTCCTCTCCATGCAGCAGCCTGGGACTCTTAAGAGGACGTGTACAGTTTTGATCTCATCAATTAAATAAATTACAATTATAAAGACAGATGACTATTGTTTTTAACAAAAATCTTTTTCCATAAAATTATTTATTATTACATTATTACTATTCTTTTATTTCTAGTATTTGAACAATATAATTGCACACAATTAATTAGTCCTGGTGTCAAAAATGATCATTTCATATTGTATTCAAGCTAGTGGTATCATATGTCAAGTCCAAGTAACATTCCTTACTTTTAGGGTTCCAGTTTTTACATTAACTTTTTCCATCCAAAGTAGCTTTAACCCTTCACAGAAACGCTTATTACACACTAAGGTGTATTCTGCAGTAACTACAGGGACTTTTTTTCTACTTTACTTTTACAGGGGCTGTTCTTTGTTAACAGATGTTTGTAATAACACTTTCAGCCTGACGGCGGTCCATATGCTGTTTAAGGGGTTAATGAAAACACTGCCTTAGTGTAAATGTTAACTAGCTACTTACTGAGCTATCTAGTTACATTCTAATATAATACACGGAAAACAGACTGAAATGAATCAATATACTGAGACTGAAAACAGTAAACGGCTAAAACTATAACTAATTTAAAAAGATATCAAAACAAATGAACGCAGACTCAATAACATAATTAAACTCCGGTACAATAAATAGGAACATGCCCATCGTTTCAGCAAATTAAAGAATTTATCACAAATTTGGGGTTTGGATGGCTTCACAAATGCAATATATGGACAAGCACAAACCCCACATTAAAATCACATCATAACCTGCTCAAGCACTTTATCCACTGCAATCACACAACTGGTTACTCCTTTTCATTACACTCTTGCTGGGAAAACTGTAGCTTCTGATGCAAGATTCGATTTCGCCCATATTATGTGGGATGTGGGTTCTCTGTGGTAATAAATGATAATGATCTGGATCACCAACAGACATCCTTAGTTCAGGCAGATGCAGGCCTCACACAAGTTACATGGAAATCTAATCATGCGTATTGGTAAAATAATGATGATGATTTCTCCTGCACAGAAACATTTATAAGCACTATTTCATTTGGCTGATGTTCAGCACGTGTTGCCAGTATTGTTCCCAGTCCTGTAAGATCTGTGCGTCATCCAAAAAACGTACTATAAACTACCATAAATCATTTTTTTTCTTTCAAGTCATCGACATCCTCGGTCGCACTGCAACAGATAATCAGACATGCCTGTCTGCTTCTCTTTGTCAGCAGAGGTCAAATGTTAATCTACAGTCAATGGTATCAGGGCATCAGCTTTATCAGTATTTTAGTCACTGTATCACTGTGTCTACAGGACCTGTTTCCAAAACCCATCAGTCGTCTAATTTCAACAATGGTCATATTTGTGCAGGTGTCGCTGCACAGTAGAACAGTGCACCAGCAACACTTCCTGGTGGATAAAACGAATGCAATATCCAGCTGTTCCACTGTATTATTTATTTATTTATTTATTTATTTATTTATTTATTTATTTAATGATCCATATATTGAAGGGTGGATCATCAAAAGACCTTAGATTGATCAGTCATGACATGCTTGACCGAAGTTTGCTTCCTGCAGTGCAGCCAACAAGTAATGGACGTTCATACCTCATTGTGACACATGACTGTACTGCAGTAGTCTGGAGGGCCCACTGAGGTTCAGTAAATCCAAGGAGGCCAGACCTTATAGTAATGGGAAGGCCTCAAAAAAAATGGGAATACTTGCCAAGGGGTACTTTTTATTTTATTGCATGTGAGCATCTCCAGGACCTCTCTTTAACATGGCTTTTTATAATCCACTTAGTGGTGTTGGTGGAAACCAGCTGCAGATGTTCGGACAAACCCCATACTGAAATGTTAAACTCTATAATATTTCTGTTTAAGTTCTGTTTCTCTTATTGGGATGACTGCTTAAACACACATGTGCTTTGCCTCTTGGGGTCCCATAATGGCTCAGAATGGCTCCAGGCCGATGGAGTCACTAGGAAAGAGAGCTTGGCTCTCTGGAAGTTTGATAGAATGCCTGAAATAGCTTTTATTTGTCGGTAATGTTTCGCTATTGGATTGCTATGATGCGTCATATGAAGAGCTGTTCTATACAGTTGTGAATATTATTTGGCTGTTGGAAAGATAATGCGCTTAATTTTAGTCCTGGCCGTCATGTGATAGGGGAAATTCTTACTGACAGACTGGAACATATTGAGGGGTGGAGACAGACTAAAAATCATACTAAATAGAAGAGTAGAAGATATGCTAGGATGTTACAGGTGGTGCGAGGCACTGTGGAGATGCCAAATGAGTGGCAAAAAGCCAGAATGAGTGGCACCGTTCGGTGTGAGTGCCGCTAAAACACAAAAACAAGAAAGAGCTGTTGTGCGATTGACTGTAAAAAAGATTCCACAGGACTTCAGAGCTATCCTTTTACAGACTGTTGGACTGGAATCCAGGCATTGAAATGTATAGGAACTCACTGACCTGCCACTGTTGGGATCTTGAACAAGGCCCTTCACCCTCTTTGCTCCCCGGGCGCCGCATCAATGGCTGCCCACCGCTCCGGGCATGTGTGCTCACAGTCACAAGGACGAAGGTCAAAATCCATTTGTGTCCAACTCTAATGGTGAATATGGTCTTGTCTTGAGTGGTCACACTCTGCAAACAGGTGGACAAAAACCAAGCCCACTGTAGTTGTGAATTTAGCGGCATGCTAAGTTTGGTTGGAAGGAGAAGCAAGTAAAACCTGGATGAAGTACTAAATGTGCCTGAAAAGAGTGGAAAACATGCCTAAGACCATTCACTCAACTCTGTGCTCTCAGATCTGAGGTTTAATCTTCTGAATGTGCGTGATTTGAGCTTTGGTTAGCTGGACATTCCTGGCTACACATCAATGTCTATGGAGCATTAGTAATTTGGACAGATCACGTCGTGTCCAACTGCCTTTAACTTGAGCAGATAGGGTTTTGTTTCGTTCATGGTTTGTTTGTATGTTGCAGAATGCTGTGCCACTCAGTCTGACTAAAAGGGGCGTGTTCCAGCAGGAATGTGATGTCTATATTTAATCAATTTAAGATAAGATAAGATAGTCCTTGTGTGAGTTAGGAAATAATTTTGACTAAACTAAGTGAACTAAAAAAACACAAGTTGACATTTTTACAGTTAAAGTTTTATACTTTTTTCTTTAAAATTACAACTTAATGAAAATACATTTGTGAGTCTGTATTTATTGTTTTATTTTTGTCCTAATTTCCCAATTCCTTTGTTGGTTTGAATGAAGAATATGGCCTAACAAATGTAATGTCTATTTAACGGCTTCAATATTTAAGAAATGTGCTAGATTACAGTATGGCTAACATTAACAAACAGCTGTCGATTAAGTGAAAATGCTAAAGATCTACAACAGAGCTTGTGTATAAAAGGCCAATTTTGTCAATTGTATCATTACTCCAGCTGTGTATCTACCTTGCCTGCTTTACTTGAGCAGGATTTATTGTTCCTTATGCCAGTTTCTGTGTACTGGCATGTAAATGCAACGTATCTTACCGGGCCAATGCAGTACAGCAGTTGATTCTGAGAGCTACAAAAGTGACTGAAGGGATCTTTGCTTTACATACAGCTAATAATGATTCCACCAGATTGGATGCAGTGGGACTTATATAATGGTCTCACCACACTGTAAGTCCATTAATCTAAAAAGTCAGCACCCAACCCTATTTATATTTCACAGCAGTATCACAATGCTGGCACTGCAAACTGCTTTCTGTCTTTGTGAAATGCTGAAATGCTCATGTGCCTGTCCCAAAGTCCACAATTGCTATTTGTGAATTTGCTTAATTGTACACTGACATGATGCATTTCTGACATCAACAAAAGTACATAAGTGCTCTTTAAAACCTCCAGTGTGTGGATATGCGTTGTATTTGACAGTTGCAGATGCTCTCGTGATGTTAGTGCACTTCCTGGATATGTCCAAAATCTCCAGAACTCATGATGAGGTTGAGAGGTCCAGAACAGAGATAAGAGGTCCAGAACAAGATTACTGAGGTTGCACTGGAAATTGATAGAGTTGCACACATTAGCACAAACAAGAAAGGAAGAGCAATGCTTTTTCTTGAGCATGCTTTTAGGCTGCAACACCCACCTCTGCTTGTTTTTTGACAGGCTTTTCATCACTCTATAAAGAGGTGAAATGGGAAAGGGGGGGGGAATCCAAGCGCCTGAACATTAGTTAACATGATGACGTCAAAGGATAAATACCAGTGCACGCTAACGAACTGCAGTTGGCGTAAGTGATGCTACTGTGTTCAAATTTACTGTAACTAATTAAATAGTGTCAATTTTCCCACACATACTGTCGACATGGGGGCCATTCCCATCGACAGAAAGAGCCTATTGTTTCATTTAATTAATCCACAACACTTTAGCTGACAAAACAGACCAGGACTACTTGAGCTTAGGTCTAGAGCTTGAGGACTACCTGAGCTTGCAAAAGGGTCCAGAACAAAATCACTGACGATTTAAAGAACAAAGTGAGATGCAAAGAATATGATAGGTCTGTTTTTTTTACTTGTGTACACCCACTAGCTAGGACTCCCCTCCTCCATATGAATCTGAATAGGAATCTGTAGGAATAGGAACCAGTACTGTTACACCAGCTAACAGGCGGCCAAGCTAACCACACATCATCAAGTAATGGGGAAGAGGAGGGGCCATCCTGCCCACCCAGAGAGTGACTGGGAGAGGCTAATCTCTCTAAGACTGATGACCATGGATAACTGTGGTATATCTGAGGATAGAAATTGTACACAACTCATGGGAGGGCCAGCGCTTACATGTAAAATGTACTGTATAAAAGCAAGCAGAATGGTTCTAAGGAGGTAGGATAACACATCTGTTACATCTGATAAACAAGACATGAGAGAAAACGAGAAAACAGAGACAGCCAACAGTGAGAAACTAAAGTTATGTTTATATAATAAGAAATCGAAAAATGCACATAATATTAACCTGCACTATTGAATACTTCGGTATCCCTGCAAATCCAGGCCTGGCTTACTTGAAGGTTGGTGCTCCTGCTGCTCCACCAACATACAGTTACAGGGGTTTTAATCAGTTTAGCAAATGAACAGATTTTGCTGTGTTTTGTTTTATGTAAAAATAAAGAAATAAATAAGCACTTCCATAAGCAAATGCTGCTGAAGTCTGCATCCCAAGTAGACTCTCTGGAAGTCTGCAGAATGTCTGCATTATCCCTCTTTCAGCATAGACGGATGGCAGAATTACGGCCCTGTGGGTGTTCTAGGTAATGTTCCTGTCAAGTCCACGTGTCTACAAGTCTGGAGCGCGCTGGAGATTTAGATTGGGCATTTACTATGTCCTCAAGCCCAGTTCAACTCCACATTCCTCTCAGTATATAAACAGCTCAGCTGGAACAGAAAAGGTGTTTTTTGTCCCACTACTCTTATTCTGATACAACCTCCTGTGCTGGTACTGGCTAATTTATATTCACAAAGACATGGTACTGCAGTAAGTTGTGTTTTCTGGTCAAGAAATTGCCGTATCATCGCCTAAACTGAAATCTGAGAATGTAATTCCCTTTTTCACATATTAAAATTTATGTGACATATAATCCAACTTATTTTAAATGGGCCATTTTCTAATATTGGTAATATATTTATTTCATAGCCAATCTATGTGTGTGTGTATATGATGATAGATTATATATATATATATATATATATATATATATATATATATATATATATATAAAGCATTATATTAAAGCATTTCTATTGGTCTATTCATCCAGAATTATTTACACAGTGAACAGAGCAGCTACAGGGTTCAAACCATGGAGAAAACTTAAAACTGACAAAAGTGGAGATAGTTGTTTTTCAATGGAAAGCAGGGGTATGCTATAATTGACAAAGAAGAAGAGAACCTACGTCTATGGTTTAGGGTGCTAAATTTCAAACTCAAAACCCAAACGTCCACTTCAGTGTCTCAAACCAAGAGAGGAAACTCAGTTCTCTGGTGTGAGTTAAGGTGTTAGCCTAAGAGCTAACCCAAGAGCCTCACAAGCACTCAGCGGGTTAGGATGTTCTGGTGTATACAAAAAACGTAAGAGAAGGCTTATGGATGTTTGGGTGGATGTTTTCTAGAACAAACTTCATTGGTGTCCATAGTCTTACTATGGTACTATACCACTAAATGGCTTAAAATTGTTCTTTGATGATTGTTTTGTCCTAAATCTCCTAAAATTTGATTTCTTTTTGTTGCATATGCAGATAGGCTTAAAACACAGCCTCTCAGAGTTAAATGATACCAAATGTTTCCCAGAGCAACAATGAAGCACTGTTTTAGCAAGCCTCCCCCCAAAACAGTTGGTCATGTAGTTGAATAATGGGTCTAAGATGTCCAGAGCAGGAAGCTTCCACAATGTGGATGCAGTCACTCAGCCATTCTGTGCTTGGCTGTAGACATTATGCTTTTTACGCTCTGGTGATGTTCGTAATCTTTTCTTATAATCGAATCTATTCTTAATCTGTGTGTTCTGTGGTCGGGGATAGTTACTGGAAACTGATTACAATAGACTCCAGCTCCAAGACGTTAAACAATACATCTTTCTGTGGTTGTGGAGTTATATAATGCTGTGAATCAAATGAGGGCATTTGTCAAAGCTATCTTCTTCTTTGAACAGTTTACAGTGTTGCTTAAAGCTGATTAAGGCTGAACAAATGAACAGGATCAAGCATTTTTATTATATAATATTATAATATTCTATTTTGTCAAGCATTGTTTAATTTATAATATAATAAAATTAACCTGAAACTTTAAATAGCTCAAAATGGGCTACATAAAAAAAACTGTTAATTTACTGACCTTGTAGATTTGAAGTGCTGTGCAGTTAATGTTTGACAGATATTAAAACCCACACTAGTCCCACAGTGATAATAAAGAGACAAAATAGTGTATTGGACATCTGGTTGTCTACTTTCCAAGTGTAGAGCAAAATGAAAGTGACACTGGAATTCTAGATGCTTCTGTAACCCTGTAAAGGAGCCCAGGCAAACAAAACCTGCACTTTTTTTGGGCCAGTGCCAGTCTCTACCACCTGAAGAATGGGGAAATGTGAGATCCCCCACCCTCAAACATACCTGCAAACTCTTTAACCCAAACCCAAACACTTTAACTGTCAGAACTGCCAGCCAGATATCACAGACATCTCCACCGTTATCTTGATGCTAACATAACAGGCAAATCCGCATGACCAGGCTTGTGAAAATTAGCATAATCGTAGCAGAGCCTAACAACTCTGTGCTACTTTCAAAGCAAATGGCAATGTTTCTGTGTTAAATATTGTACAATTACATGCTTGACTTTAAAGCTTCCAAATCATTTGACAGTGTCCTGTCTTGTAATAGGAAGAATAGCGTCTCTGTCATTGCCACTTAGGTCCGAAAGCTGCTACTGTACAGAAACTACTACGGATATTCAGCTAACTTTAAGAGGTTAGCTCAGTATTTCGAGTATGGACATCATAGCAAAGGCTGAAAGTAATAACTTTTTTTAAAGCAGTTCTGAGCCATTCCTAAAGCTGGCCAGTACACACCGGTATGCAATACCAGCACTTCTAGATTTTACTTTCTTGCGTACAAGGACTTTTTTGTGTGTACCGGGACTTCTCACAAGCTGCCAGTATGTAAAAAATGTGTCAAATATCTGGGGTATCATGAGATGCATCTCTCTCTGAGAGCCTTCTCTGCAACAATTTTAGCCTACATGTATATGCATCTACATCAGGGGTTTCAAAGATGTGGGCCATGGGCCAGATCCACCCATTGTCCCTTGGGTACATATAAATAAGGGGAATACAAGTACTTTTTTCACTTCAAGCACTGGTCATAAGCTAAGTAAGCCCACTGGATTAGCCACTAGCTAGACATGTCAAGATGATCTTAGCAAACTTGGACATCAGTACTGGTGATTGGTGCTTTTGCGTCAGTTTCTGCCTAGATGTGCTAGCTATCTTGCCCCCCAGGTTTTACTTTTGTGTTAGTTGAATCCAAGTTTTGTAAGGTTAATTTCATTGACCAGCCATTCTTTGTACAGCTGCTAAATCAGATCATGGCCAGCTTTTGCTGGTAGCTGGTTTCAGATGGTCTAAGGTGGTCATCCAAAAAAGCATACCCTATACTGGTAAGTAAGCTGGTTAACCTGGTTGACCAGCACAACATATGCTTTCATTTGTTTCATTAGTTTCATTGAGTTCAACTGGTCACCTTGGTTGTACTGGTAGATCAGTGTGGTCAGAACTAGCTGGACTATCTGGTTGATTAGCTTGGTCAGTTATAGTGTAACTATAACCAACAGTTACAGTTACAGTTGGTTATAGTGTTATAACCAGATAAACAATCAAACAGCTTATGCTGGTCAAGAGCTAAGCTGGTCAACCATAATCTGATCAACAGGGTTGACATGTATCAAGCATGTAACAAAGCTGAAAATCCAAAGCCTATATATATATTTTTTTTTAGTCACACACAAACAAAATTTGACAGAAAACAAAAAGTATAGTTAATCATTTCTGTAGATGATGGGTTTTGTCTTTGGCACTTTTTGTAGCTCAGCTCCTGGCAGTTAGGGTCGCAAGACCAGTAGGCTTCTGCATTTGTTATATAACTTCAACACACGTCTCTCGTTACACGGCTCTGTAACTTCCTCCATTCCTTATCCAAAGTCCAAGTGACCCAGAAATCTCCCTTCCCCTGAGTCAGCTCGTAACTTGGGGCGTTGGCCTACATGTATCTCATCTGGACGTGTCATGCTGAAACAAGGGCCCTTTTCTCCCTTTTCTCAAACTTTGTTTATGGAACAGGAAAACCATTACCTTTCATGCTTCTTATTTGATTGGAGACCTGTAAGTCATCTTGAGTTTCATGGTAGAAGTAGCTTTTTTTTCACAGAAAAAAAGAGGTTATAAAAACACATATGCCCTAGAGACTTTGAACCTGACTATGTTCTGAGGTATAAAAAGAAAAGTGGGGGGTTTACATAGAGGGTGGGAAAGGGTGAGTCATAGACTTGGAGGAAAGTCCAGGGAGACGGTGGGGGTCACTGGAACAGCACGTGCCAAAGTAGAAGCAGCTTGAAACCATTGGCAACACACTGGCTTAGCAGGAGGAAAAGGGTAAACGACTGGCCAATGAGTCTGTGTTCAATGTATGGATTTCTGGCTGGATTCACTGTAGCTTCTTTGTTTGCACTAGACTGGTGGGAACTGGTGGGGTGCAACACTTTCAACTACATGGAAGGGAACTCTCTGCTTCCAGTCATAAAGTGCTGCATTGCTGATAAGAATGCTTACATTTTGGAAAAGTAAGCATCCTTTTCAGCATATTGGGAAAGGTGAGGCACAAACTAAAGAGGCATAAAATGAAATATACCATATAAGTAACTGTTTTTAGGTCACATGTAGGTCACATCCTATTTTTATGACTATAATATGGTACCATTTTGAATATAATCATGCAAACAACTCACAGTGAGAGCAAGCCAGTGTAACAGGGTTTTACAACTAAGAAACAATGTGAGTAGTCCATATTTCTTCTGTTCAGAAAGGAGTATTTATCCACATAATTAATAATAATGAAAAATGTACAGCAGTGTCTGCTCAGTGTTCATTGACTGTTGGTGGAATCTATTTAGACTAGTATACACATCTAGATTAGATCTAGAGTCGGGTCAAAACATTTGATATACTCCAACTGGTCTGAAGCTTGATTGTGAGTCAATAATATTACCCTCATTTCACTTCCCAGTGCTTTAAAATCTGCAAACTACAGCCAACCAGCACCCAGATAGAGGTAAAATCAAGGTAAATATAACATATAACATGTAGCACGTAGCTTCACCAGATTCTTGGGCAACAACTAGAACCTCCATCTGTTACAACAAACCCTACCTATGAGGCTTTCTACCTGTAGAAGTGTGCAAAAGCATAAGAGCACTAGAGTCTCTTTAGTCTTCTGCAGTTCTGTTACCAGCCTGCAAATCACAGTACAGCAGGATGATATGGATCGTGCACTGCCAAAATCATGTCAAGGCCTCTCTGGTGCATGCTGAGCAGCAGGGATCCTTTTTGTATTCCATTGCCTGCACTGGCTGCTGGGGGGGATCTAAAAACCACGTCTTGCTTTCTGCTCTGTCTTCCCTGCCTACAGAGAAAGATCCACATCAGTACTGCCTGAGCCGGCGCTTGTGGGATTGTGGGGGGATGCTTCAGAGCCTTCTATTTCCTTTCTCTTCCTCATCGGTTCCTCTGTTCCCTCATCCCTCCCAGCCTACCCTCCACCCGTCTCCGTGGCTCTTCTATCAATAAGGTCTTTCACAGTGCAGGCCGTCTAATTTCCCTTTGAGTTTTTGAACGGTCATAATCCTATTATTGCCTGCTGGTGGGAAAGATGGATGAGAAACAGCCCAACTCGCCGGTAGCCAAAGTGCTTTACAGGTCTTTCGGGAGGGGTAGCCCCAGACTGTCCAAGGGATTATTGTACAACAGGCCCTGCTAAAGAGAAAATAATGATACCAATATGGAAGAAGAAAAGGGTAGAGGGTGGGAGGCGGGTTTGCTGTTCTAATTTGTTTACCTTCTATGACACAGTCGCCTCACACGGCGCATAAAAGACATGTAAGTAATGGATTCCATGAGCTAACTTTGAGTTAGCTTCGCTAGCACTGACGGCCAGCCTGCTCGGAGCATCTGGTTCATTATACAAGCTTGATGAAAGAGCTTTAATATAAACGTGCTGGAGCTCCAAGGACCCCCGCCCCATTCCCAGCCACCCCTCTCGCCCCAACCACCTTCCCCTTCTCCACATGTGGAAGTGATTTATACAGAGCTCTGCTGGACCCCTGGTAAGATGGGAACAGGACACGGTGATGCAGCTGCAAAGCTGTCGCAATGGATGCACAATCAGGCAGTCAGGCCGGGCCTGATTTATTCCAGCCTCCACAGAACATGCTGTATGTGTAGTCGCACTTGTGCAGTGCACTGTCTGGACAAGGCTGGACTAGGACTCAGGTTAAGTCCAAAGGTTCTATGTCAGGTTGAACATCAGCTGGACCTTCAAAAGGTCAAAATAACAAAAATCTTGTACTTGTAGTGAGACACCTAATCAGGGCACCCACTCCAACAAGGTTAATTGACCCACACTGTGACATGATGTGACCATCATCATATCACCTATTCAATTTTGATGTGCCCAGCAAGACGTCACCCAGGATGACTGCCCATGTCGCCCATACTTAATTCCACCATGGCATGATTGATATGAAGCTGTAGTTGGATCATTGCATGCGGGCTGGCAGACTGTGATGTGCCAACCGCTTCACTAGCTCTCAACCAACTGCAGCTACTGGGGTCTGTTGGAGCCATATCTACTTTTATCTGTAAAGCAGCAAGCTTGGCAAGATCTGACACTTCTCTTGGATATGTGAAATTACTCAAACAACCGCCATTTGCATCTCTTTCGCTGTAGCCCCACCCTGGAGGGCTGATTGACAGGTTGATCAAATGCAGTAATAATACAAATGCAATCACATCAAAGGTGTCAGAGATTTCAGAGTGGTTCAGGCCCAGATTGACTGACAATAGGCAGATCAATTTTGTCATTCTTCCAGGATGGTGGTAAGTTTGAGCCTCAAAAACCTTGTATCTCCGTCAGTTTTAACTTCTTGGCATAATGTGAAATATATAAAGGCAGTAATCCTTTCTATAGACCATTATCGCAGTCACTGTGTCGTAACGTCTGGCTCTGAATAGTAAGTAGCATTAACAAAGTTCCACCCGCACTGTTTAACAGAGTACTTGCTGGTTTCCTCCCACAGCACTGAGCTCAGATGGCAGAGCGCATCAGAGTCCGATCTGCTAGGAATCCTGACTGAAGACCAGCACTAACTGGAGAAAAAATCCAGCAGGTTTTACTAATCACACTTAGTTCATGTAAATACTAGAGACATTAGTGAGCACCCTGAACACTATAACTAGCAAAGAGACTCAGCATTGTATTTCTACATTAAACTACTACCACAATACAGCGTTTTTCACGATTTTCAACCAAACCTTGCTGAAACATTTTGTTCAAGTTCAAGTTGAGCATCTTTATTCCAAACATGGGTAAATTTGCCCCACTGTTCAGCCCTGCCTTCACTCCAGTTCAGTTTAACTAGTTTTATTGGTCACCTTGTTGAAAATGACACATGATGAGCAGAATTTTTCAGTTGGACTTTTTTAACCTTGATGTAGAAACTCTACTAAGTGTGTTTGGCTGAATTATACATCTGAATGTAATGCATTTAAATTGTCTAGTTTGCATTTTAATTTCAGCTTTTTTTTTAAACCAATAGAAAAGGCAACACTTTCAGTGTTTATTATATCAGTATTAGTAATAGTGATAAATTTACCTTTAGTTGCATTTATTAGATCAATAAAACTAATAATACTGAGTTTTGTTTATAACTAACAAGCCCCCAATTAAAGACGTAAGGACTACCTTAACTCTTGCTTGCATTGTGACCAAGAAATTAAAGCATGTGTCTTTTTTAACCATGCTATAACAGATTGTTTGGGACTGTAAATGCCTCTGAGGAGGAACTGCGAGAACTGCGCTTTGAACATTGGAGATCGTCTGTAGCGAATGTTCTTTGACTTTCGCCCAGTTGCATCCTCATCTTTCAGTCACGCTATAGATCTCAGCTGGCTGGTGCGTCATTAAGAACTAAGGACATAATGCGTCACTGGAGGTCCACATCAAAAGCACTCGCGCCACCGTGTCGCAGAATGATCATCATTAAGTCCACATGTCCTGATGCTTCCCTGCATAAATGGCCTGAAACGTGTCCAGATTAAACTCAACAGCTGTAGCCCGTTCCACAACACCGTCCCTTGTACCCTATGGAGTCATCGGGTCCACACCCACCTGGTGCTGGCCTGCAGCTCTTCTGAGATTTAGGGGTGGTCTCCCTCGCCGCGCTTTGTTTAGCTTCCCTTCCTGCGGGAGCGTTTCTGGCCAGACGAGGACGATGAAAGAGAGACAGTGTTAAATTGATTGTTGGGTAAACTTTAAAGGGTTTTCTGTTTAGAGATGAGCTAAAGTCTGTGGAAGTCGAAGGGGTTAAAAGTGCAGTGAAAATAATTAGATGTCTTTTGAGAAGATGTCCGTCATAAAAACTAAGATTTTATGTTCCTCAGCGGGCTTATAAAAATGAATGTATATATTGATCTCCTCAAAATCCCCAAAAGGGTGCAAAGCCATAACAACATCAATGCCTCACCCTATTAATTTGGATTGCTTTGGAAAAGCAGTGGAGCATCTGTTGTTTCCCATTTGCGTCAGCAGCTCAGTGTTATTGACTATGGGTGTGAACCTCAGCCTTCACCACAATATGGTTCTGATGTCGCTCAGGGCGTTTTCACACCTATAGTTGGTTTGCTCTGGTCTGAATCAGAGTTTGTAAACTTTTTAAAGGAGGAGGACAAAGCGTTTTCCCCCCTTTGCTTTGGTTTGGTTTTACACAGGGAAAAATCCAAGCGCACCAAAATGCGCCACAACAAACCACTGCTGATGGCAAGCAGTATAACCTGGGATTCAAACCAGCACCCAAACTATTTACTATGCTCTACGTTTGACCACAAAACATTTGTGGGGGAACAAAACACATTTTCTACACAAAAAAAAAAAACCTTCATTATTAACATTTTAATTTGACAGTATATTAAGGATTAAAA
Source organism: Salminus brasiliensis (assembly GCF_030463535.1). Taxonomy (NCBI): domain Eukaryota; kingdom Metazoa; phylum Chordata; class Actinopteri; order Characiformes; family Bryconidae; genus Salminus; species Salminus brasiliensis. The sequence goes on along the minus strand of NC_132897.1, from coordinate 20,693,279 downwards.
CACTTCTACTGTCTATTGTTGACAGGTTTTCCTCTAAGTGCAGTAATGAAGGCACCAAGTTCCGTATTAGACTAATTCCTGTATTAGACTCCCTGAGACTCCCTGTCAGACTGGCTCTAAAACCAGTTCCCTTCTGCTTGTGGGAAGGCGTCCAGCTTTGGCTGTAAAGCCATAATGAGCCGAGGCAAGCCCAGAGCCTCAGTAATAAGAATGGTTTTGATCAATTCTTCAAAACTTCAAATAAAAGGATCTTGTTTTTGAGAAACACGCCATTTGCGTTTGTGTTTTTGCCTGCGCTTCATTAAAAGATGAAGGAGGACAAAGACGCTGGTTGGAACGTGGCCTGAAGCTTCACTCCTGCCCCGCGTACCATCTGAGTTTTGAAGTTTACCTGTAATTACGAAGACACTGATGCTGAGAGACTGATTGACTCTGTAATGACAGGTCTACAACTTAAGGTCACTGAACTTCAAAAAGAGCTTTTCAGAGAGAGCAGGCTTTCTCTCTCTCTCTCTCTCTCTCTCTCTCTCTCTCTCTCTCGTCTTCAATCACCCCATTCATAGTGAGCTTTTCAGGTGCACCAAGACCATTCTATGAAAACCTGAGAAATTAATTAGGACAGAAGTCCCTGTGCTGCTTTAATTAAAGACCATCCAATGAGCCTTTGATGTGGGACATGTATGAGAAACTGCTTGTTTAAATAGTGTTAATTAACCAATTAGCCAGTGCAGTGTGCCATGTCTGCCTGGATGGAACTCATTCACTCTCATGTGAGTTCGTTGATCTACTCCAGCGTTTTCATTTCGGACATGACTCTGGTTTTGGAGTTTACGGAATCACCACCATAGTGTTGTGGGATTCAGTCAAAGAGATATCATTTGAATTTGTGGCTCTTGAGTGAGATATCATTACTCCGTAGCTGAAACAGCATGTGTTTGACACATCTCTTGAAAGATTCATCATGCAGTATGTGTGTGGCCATTCCCACTGGAGAAAAAGTATGGAATGAACATCTGCACACTATATGTATTAAGGGCTTAAACCGTAGACGACCAAATTTAATGTAGTGTGAATGTTCATGTGAACATAGTTGAGGTCCAAAAACAAACCATTCCTCAATGAACCAGTGTTTCATTGGACATTTTGAACATACTGATTTTGGGTAAGGCCTTTTTTTTGTTTTTTTTAGTTAACCTGTAATGTGCCGAAATGCTAAATAAACCCAGTGATCTTCCAAAATGCTTTTATACTACTTTACTACAATTCTGTCAGGCTATCGAGATGGAAACCATGGTAATTTACTGTTAATGCTATGTAGTGAAGTACATCAGGCCTGAAGCATCAGTTATAAACAATACAGCCTGCAATAATGGAAGCACTGGAACATGCATTCGGACAGCAAAGTAACAGAAGCAACAGTGTAGCCCAAGTTACCCTCAAGATCCTCCAAGATCCTGTAACAAGAATCCACAAGCGGTATGAGCAACAACGAGAGTGAGTATGCAACCACTATTCCTCTCGCTGGATGTGGACTGGAAAAGCCATTCACTCATTTGATTTTCATGTTCAGGTTAATTTAAGCCCTGCCTATGCACTAATGTTGCCTAATTTGCATAATATATCTGGATAACTGTTTAATATTGATATTACTGATTATTAAATGGAAAAGCATATTTAAAGAATATCCATTCTGGTTAACTACACAAAATAATGCAGTAATCTTTTTTGTTTTTAGTGGGGTCAATGTTAACCCACAATGCGCCGAAATGCTAAATAAACCCAGTGATTTTCCTAAATGCTTTTACACTACTTAACTACATTTCTGTCAGGCTATCGAGATGGAAACCGTGGTAATTTACTTCTACTGCCATGTAGTGAAGTACATCAGGCCTGAAGCATCAGGATAAAATATATATGTACAGTTTATTTATATATATATATATATATATACACACACACAGACTAATACAAACGTTTAGGCACTCTTGGCCAAATGACACATTTTGCTAGAGCCAACCATGCCCTCCAATGGAGCAGGAGGTGGAATCTATCATTATTTTTGGCTTTGAGTCCGCTCCCGATCAAAGGGAGGAGACGGGATGGACGGGGGTGCAAAGTTTCTTCGGCATATAGTTGAACTGAGAAGCGAGGTTCCTAAAGGTTAAGAGCACCGAGGAGGACCCTGAGAAGTGGTCCTCCTCCCAAAATGAAGTTATGACAAAGTCTACTTAGTCATTTTTTAAACACAACCTTTTTAGCTAATCAACTTTAAAACACACACAAGTCGTAAAAAGAAAACATTAACTGTGACTTCATCACACAGCTCAATTTTGACAAGCCAGATGAGTTTTGGAAACTAGTGCTGTGGACAGATGAAGTCAAAGCAGAACAATTTGGCCACAATCAAGGTCATAAATAGAAAACCTTGCCAACTGTGAAGCACGGGGTGGATCTATCATTCTTTCGGGTTGTTCTGCTGCCAGTGACATTGGCTGCACTGCAAGGGTGGTGTAAAGAATGATTCCATAAAATAACAGCCAATCCTGGATCCAAATATCAAATCTGTTAAGAGCTGAAGCTGAAAAGAGGACGGCTTCTATAACAAGATATTGATCCACAATATACCTCAAAATCCTTCTAGACTACCTGTCGATACACAAACTGAAGCTTTTGGAAAGGCCTTCGCAGTCTCTGACCTGCACATCATAGGAAATATGTGGATAGAATTTTAAAAAAGCTAGGAATACAATTTAACATAAGCATATCTGTTTAACATAAGAGGCATTCTGTATAACCTATAGGCATTTTGTAAAAGGAGAGAGTTTCTGCATAAAAGAAATTCCTGCATAATCAGCAGTTTAGCTTGGCCCATTCTAAGGTAATTAAAATTAAAGTACAAGTAGTACAGTATACAGACCCTCATAGGCAAACAGAGCCCCACCTGTCTTTTAGAAAGGTCTGATTAATATCCTTGTCATACAAGCTCCTTTTCACCTGTCATTCTTTGTGATCTCACTTCCTGTAGTGCTTTGCTTTCAAAGCCTGGCTGTCTGTCACAGAACAGCAGAGGAACAGCACAGGAGCTCGCTTGTTGGAGTGTGCCTGGGCCTAGCAAGTTTAGAGTGTTTCTCAGCAAGCTATTCCTAAATGATCAGATATGTCAAAGAGACATAGTACATTTCCTTCCCCTTGACAGAGAGCAGCATGTTTTCAGCTGTTGTCTTCACTGTGCGTGCTAAACAAACTGCCTCAATCAAGTGTTGCAATGATACAAACAAAAAGGACAAATGCAGCTGTTTATCTAAGCTCCTTTATCAATGTAAACATTTTTAATCCATTTTTCCAGCTGTTTGCCTGTCCATGTGGTTCGGATTGCCCCATTAGTCAAGCAGCCCTTGATAGGTAATCCAAAACAGTGACTACAATATTTGTTGGCTTGTTCAAAAAGCTCCTAAAATGTGACAGTCATACTAAACATTGCGAAACGGCAGAGAAAACAATGGACGCAACTCAGACCTCACTTTCAGGTTTGGTGCTTAGCTTAGAAGAAGCAGGTGGCCGCGTGAAAAACCTCGCCCATGTCTTTGGCAGGCACCAAAGTCGGGCCCATAACACAGATGGATTGTTTTGACATTTTACGCCCGCAATTATGCAAAAACCATGTGTGGCTGTAAACTTGGCAGCAGCCTTGGCGGTCCTGGGCCGTCCATTAGGCCTGCCCAGGCCTACCATCCTCCCATCCATCTCCTGTACGTTACCGTCAGCCAAGTCCACCACAGCTGATCTCCCTCAGGTCACCGCTCTCCGGCCAAGCTAGCCAACCCCCGAATAATAACTTGTGTGGACACTCCTAAAATTGACATCCCAGGACATCGTTTAGCTTTTACACAGAGCAGAACACTTCCCACTCAAATGCAAAGACTGCCGTCGTCAAAAGAAACCACAAACTAAATCAATTATCGAGACCGCCTTAGCAATTGGTTACTCATTGGTTTTTTTTGAGCTTGTTCTTGTTTAGCTATAGTTTTATAGCAGACACAGGGGAACCAAATCAGTCATGGTTAGCCATCTTGAATGAGTCACTTTAAAGAAAGTTTGATGAGAAGCCTATGGCCTCTTCTGCACTGCTGGGCTGAATGGCTCTGAGCATGGAGGGTAACCATTCCGGTGGCGTAACACTTACGAACTGGACCAAGTTGGGTTTCCTCAGCACAGTCAGCTAACTGTACTTCGGGCCACACAACCGTTTAGTGGGAGGGCTTAATGACGTAGGGATCCATGTGCATTAAAATCGTGGATACTATATCTAATAATTATAGGAATAGTTGTTTCCTTTTAGCACTCTTTAAGTGCATGGATTATTAGTGGGGCGACAAGTACATGTTAGTGCACTGCAGCATAATAAAGTTTAGCATGTTTGAGTAAGCTAAAGGCTTCCTCCAGCATTAACATGCTGTCTAAGGGCCTCATCCAACATTGCTACCAACATAGCCTGGCTACTGGGCTTGTCCATCATCACTGCTGTGGCCTTAGCATGGCACAGCTAACAGGCTCGTCCAACAATGCTACTGTGGCCTTAGCATGGCACAGCTCCCAGGCTCGTCCAACATCGCTACTGTGGCCTTAGCATGGCACAGCTACCAGGCTTGTCCAACAACGCTACTGTGGCCTTAGCATGGCACAGCTCCCAGGCTCGTCCAACATCGCTACTGTGGCTAAAGCATGGCACAGCTACCAGGCTCGTCCAACATCGCTACTGTGGCCTTAGCATGGCACAGCTACCAGGCTCGTCCAACATCGCTACTGTGGCCTTAGCATGGCACAGCTACCAGGCTCGTCCAACATCGCTACTGTGGCCTTAGCATGGCACAGCTACCAGACTCGTCCAACATCGCTACTGTGGCCTTAGCATGGCACAGCTACCAGGCTCGTCCAACATCGCTACTGTGGCCTTAGCATGGCACAGCTACCAGGCTCGTCCATCATCGCTACTGTGGCCTTAGCATGGCACAGCTACCAGGCTCGTCCAACATCGCTACTGTGGCCTTAGCATGGCACAGCTAGCAGGCTCGTCCATCATCGCTACTGTGGCCTTAGCATGGCACAGCTACCAGGCTCGTCCAACATCGCTACTGTGGCCTTAGCATGGCACAGCTACCAGGCTCGTCCAACATCGCTACTGTGGCCTTAGCATGGACACAGCTACCAGGCTCGTCCAACATCGCTACTGTGGCCTTAGCATGGCACAGCTACCAGGCTCGTCCAACATCGCTACTGTTGCTAAAGCATGGCACAGCTCCCAGACTCGTCCAACATCGCTACTGTGGCCTTAGCATGGCACAGCTACCAGGCTCGTCCAACATCGCTACTGTGGCCTTAGCATGGCACAGCTACCAGGCTCGTCCAACATCGCTATTGTGGCCTTAGCATGGCACAGCTACCAGGCTCGTCCAACATCGCTACTGTGGCCTTAGCATGGCACAGCTAGCAGGCTCGTCCATCATCGCTACTGTGGCCTTAGCATGGCACAGCTACCAGGCTCGTCCAACATTGCTACTGTGGCCTTAGCATGGCACAGCTACCAGGCTCGTCCAACATCGCTACTGTGCCGTTATCACAGCCTGGCTACTACAGTTTTAGCATGGCCTGGCTTGCTTAGTGGAAACTAGCATTACGTCCAAGAGGCTCGTACTTGGAATTGCAGGGTTTTTGTATTAAAAGTTGATGAGTAACAGCTGTGCTGGACTGTGTTATTATTATTTTGTGACTGTAAATATTCTAATATACCATGATCGTCACACATTCGCATCAAACCTCACTGAGTTAGATTCAAGCAGACTTGTTTAAGTGGATTCCAACCGTATTTGTAATAATACATCTATAAAATGGCCTGCTTAGATAGTGTTAGCTATCTCCATTAGCCTAGTAGTTGTAGTACACAGAAAAAGAAACCATAACCGGGCTAACATGTGCGTACCAGCCCAGAACAGTACGCCATGGCCTTAGTAGTACCATTTGGCCCTGCAGTGTAAAAGAAGCCTGTCGGTTGGTCTAAGGGTCCATAAGAACCAGACTGAGAACCACTATTCTATTTCTTCTATGTACTCTTTTACTTGAATTAGTTGTACTATTCTCACCAAACAAGTGAACTTTGGACAAACTTCCAACATGTCTTGGTTGATCAACTACATTTGGTGTAAGTGGGAAAGTGTATTTCTGTATTTTATGTCTTCTGTTAAACCATTCCTTCAAGGCCCCACAGCAGATTGGGAGTATATTTCTGTTGCAGATGACCTAAAGCCTCTCTGATGAGTGTAACATATTCCAGTAATTCATCCCCAAAGCTGTGCTGTTCTTTCGAACAGGGAGCAATACTTAAGGAGGCCTTTTTTTGAGATGGGAAAACTCATATATCATGTCATGATGAATAATGGGTGGATATGCAATGTAGTCTATATGTGCCCATATGAAGCATAAGCTTTACTGATACAGATATCTTGTCTTTATTTAAGTTTTTGGGTAAGTGCACAAATGTCACTTAGTGTCTCATCAGAAACCTTCGCAAAAATATGTTGACATGGAGTACATGGGGAAACATGCAGGTCAGTACAGCCAAGTAAAAAACGTGTTAGAACATCAGTTTGCTACATATAATACACTATTAACTTACACCATGTCTAAATGTTTGTGGACACCCTTTTTAACGAATGCATTCAGCTGTTTGAAGTTGCACCCATTGCTGACACAGATGCCAAAATATACACACACCTAGCCCACTACTGAAAGCTTTGGAGGCTAAATGCAAAATACAAGCTCTTCAGCTAGCTAACCACACAGTGTTCCAACTGTATACTGAGAGGACCCAGATAGGACTGCAACACTATCTGCCAAGACTTGGAAATAATTACAGAAAATAATTACAATTCTTGTTACAGTGCTAAAAACATTTCATTTTAAGCTAGGCTGTGCTATGCTATCCAGCTCCTGTGAGCCACTGCGAGGCTGTAAGTCAGCCAACAAAAGCAGAGCTTATACATTTTTTTGCAAGCCCACCATAAGGCAAAAATAAAAAACAGGGCTGTAAATAGGCTTGTCAAACTGTCTCTGAGGAAAGGCCCAATGTGAAACAGTGAAATTACTGTAATGCATTTATGAGGTTTTTTCCTAAAATAGTGACACAATGATAAATTACCCTTAGCATTAAATAAACAATCACATTTTTTATTACAAATGATCGCAATAAGCAGTGAGTGTAGGCCCTTTATCAAGTATTATTTTAATGGCTTCAAACATGGCCCAGCCAATCAGATTTGAGAATTTTATAATGAGCATTCTGCATTCTCTAATGTATTGTTATATGAATTTGTGAAGATGCCTGTATAAAATTTCCCTAATGCTGAGCTAGTTGCGAAAGTGCTAGAGATGAATATACAAGATGTACAGGCTGTACTTACACTGAGAGGTGCTTCGCTGTACTGCCGCGTTTGCCAAAAGCAACTTGACCCGGAAAACATTGTTGTGACTGGTAATGTTGACTGTTCCACTAGAGCAAACTCACCAGACGGAGGCTCGTCGGAAAGCACACACAGGTCTCTATGAGTTTTGACAAGTATTGGGAAAAACGCCAAGACTGCAGTGGGGGAACCACCTCTTCAGAGTTCTAGTGGCCCCCATTCACTATGCTTTTAGCACTGTTAAGCCTGATAATGATGGTGCCCCAGAAAAGACCTCCGTAATGTACTAAATGGCTAGATGCCCGGCGCCTGAACTGATTATATGTATGGACTGTATTGCTTACTCAACACTCTATGCCATAGAAGATGTATGACAGCCTAAAGAACCTTCACTTGGTGCAAAGGTTCTTTACCACTTTACAGTTTCTTCACTCTAATAGATCATAGAGTTTCCCCTTCAATTCATATCACTTTATCTGTTATAGCAGTCTTTTTAAAAATGTCCATGGGGTCTTGGCATTGTTTTACAAAGTGCATTTGTTCCAAAAGACTGAATCATCTGTTCCGAATTAAGAGGTGTTGATTCCACCTCAAAAGTATCCACTACCATTACACAAAAGGTGGTTTCACACCGCAGTAAACGGCTGGCGTTGCTGCATTGCCACTAATTTCACATGAAGATGCCTGACGCTGGCTCTCCATCAATGCCCATAAGTTACACAAGCTCCTCGTTTGCCAGTATTCAGCAGCAGCAAGTTGAGGGCTGTAATTCACACCGAACAACGGTGTTGTATAACAACAACAAAGTTAGACATTGGAGCTATGAGCATATTAAAGCAATCCAGCTATATTATCAAATCTGGCAGCGACAAAAAAAAAGTCCCCTCTGAGATCTCGACATTCACTTTTGCCAACAGCTAAAGGCCAAATGTTGAGGATCCATCACACAATTGCATGATTTAGTGTTATAAGAGGTGTAATGCCTTAACAACTATGGCCACAGTCCTGGGGTGAAATTGGCGACAGCTGGTGCTAGAGCACAGCCTCAATTTGGGATTGCCACCCCAAAGCAGGCTGCCGAGGACCAGATGGAGAGCCGGGAATGAAAGCTTGATCGACAGGGAGGATGGAAGGAGGGGGCCCTTTGACAGTTCTACCACTGCCCTATATTCAGTCAAACTCATATTTTATTCACCCATGACCACACACGTACTGTGGTTTCCTTTTAGCATCTAGGAGCCTCTATGTCCCTATTTTATTCCCTTAATATAAGTCCAAAGCATTGGTTTGTGAACTCTTCCAAGTTTAATGGCAGCCAGAAAATGATTGCATACTATTTATTTGGACAGTGTGTGTGTTTTTGCTTGGGAAAACATTACTTACCATTAGAAGAAATACAAACAGACATTAATACAATACAATTTCCTGTACATTTTGTGGTTCTCAGTGCTGAACCACAGCCAAAGACTGTTTTTAGTCAGTTGTAGCAGTCATCATCGGCTTCCTTGTAAATAATGCCTTATCCAGTTGGCTAGATTCAATATTAGCATTTAGATGTAGCTTTTAGCAGGAATTTAGACTTTTATTGCATTTAACCTCTAGCCAGGTAGTGGACTTGTTACACTTGGTTGCCAGGTTGCTCCAGAGGTTTCCAGCCAAAACATGTTTCAAAATTTCACCAAAATGCTTGAAAAAACATCTAAAAAATAAACTGCTGATATCCAAAAATGATTAGTAATTATATATAATGAAAGTTATTTATAATTGTATTTGAATGTGTATATTTATTTAACTTTTTTATAAAGTTTTGTAATGAATTTTTAAAATAATAGGACACATAACCCTATGCAATCAGAAAAGTAAATAAATAAAGATAAACTTGTATGCCATGACAGGAGTGGACCTACTTATACATATGAATAGGGTCACTTTCCCACTTTTTTCCAGTAACCAGATGAGAGTCAGAATTGTTAGCCTACCTGATGGGTTGCTGATGCTGTCTAGCTGATGAATCACTGTGTAGGTGGGCGTGGCAACAGTGTCAAACAAACATTTGGCAACTGATTGGATGTATGAAGGCCTATTAAAATTTGAACTGCTCTAAAAAATGGATTAATTTAACAGTCTAGCACTTTGTGAATTGATCCGTTTCACTAACAGGGCTTTTGCTTTTAAATGAGTAGACGACAGTGTTTGATATTGACAGTACGTCACATCCACGTACCAAATATTAATAATTTTCAACTATGCCAAGATACGGCTTGATATTCTAGAGCCCCTAATACTTAACCATTGAACCAGACTTTGGGTGGGAACTGCAACCACTGAATCAACTGATTAAACATATTTGCAGACATAAACTCACAATTCATTCTATTAGACCTGTTAGTACGTTCATAAGTACTGCAGATCCATGCTTTTCACCAGTCAAAGGGACGTGGAACTGGTGAGAAGTAGAGCACTAGAGCAGAAACTGGTGAAGACTCAAATTGTACACATCTATCTCTTTGTTGTGTGGCCAGAGGAGTGCTACCATGGTGGCAGAGCGCACACAGGCATGGCTCCTCAAAGCCAGGAGTGAATTTGTAGCTGTACACTTCCATTAGGCTTTGCCGTTCCTCAGCTTACGTCGGTTTCGGCTCACCTTGTAATTATTGCTTTTTGGACTAACAAACACTGACATGGAACTGGCACTAGCAGCCCCATGCCATAGGTGCCAAGCATTGTGCACAGAGGCCACGTCGAACAACAGCTGCGCACAACATGGAAGGGAGAAACCAAGTACTGCTAATCAGCTTCATATGAGAAAAGCTGAATCCATTTGGTTTCAATGGTCAAATGTGAGACTCATGTTCTGGCCAGCAAGTCTTAGATTGTGACAAGCTGGCTTTGGAGTGTAGCTTCAGTTCCACTCACATAATAAGTCAGCGTGTTTTGAAGGTCAACTGACTCTCCTCCTTCTACACAATGAGCTTTGTCTTCTGATACAATGGACCTCGGAGATTGCTCGTAATAGCTAGTGATCCATCTTCTGACGTCTTTTGAAGTGTAAAGTAAAAATTGGATGGTGAAAGCCTTGACCTCCAGACCTCAGTGAGATCTTTCACAAATGCATGAGGATTACTAACCAAATCCATAATTATGTTAGCGTTCATATGATTTATTTCACGTCTGACAAACACTTCTATATCTTCGATATGTCATGACTATAATCTGACAAAGGTCTCACTTTCCTCATCAAACCCCTGACAATTGTTGAAAGATGTCCAACGATCAAGAGGCCTACTAGCCTATTAAATCATTGTTGGGTCAAGCCCCTAAAATAAACACCCCTAGGCCAGTGATGTTCTTCTCAGTGATCTCTACAGATTTGTAACCAGTGATGACAGCATGTAAAACAAGTTTGAATCTCCAGCTTTTAGTTGTGTGGTGTTTTTAGCTGGCTGGCCTTGCTCCCAAATCTTTGGTGGCCAGGACCCAGAGTACACCGATTGATGGGAACGGAACCACTCTGCCAAGAGGAGGAAGAGCGACGCTTGCATGAGTTGGGAACTGCCGGCCAGCTGTTAATGTGCTCAGTGCCTCCAGACACTTGGCTCTGACGCAGCCAACATGTTGAAAAGGGGTCCTAGGTGGGAACACTTCAGCTTTACGACTTTCCATATACATCCATAGGTATGGCTTGTCCTTTTTTCCCAATTATATACAGCAGATACATTACCTTGCTCCCTTGACTGAGACTGAGTCATGGGTGACCCACCCATGAAATGACTCATGCTAATGGTTAGGCTCGCATGCCGGACCCGTAAGCGATGCTGGAAGCTTACATGACTTTGCATGGTGGTCCACTCCCGCAGCCTGTCCTTATTTTTTTATTTACGCTTTGTTGTCGTTGGAAGCCCTCCCAATTAATGGGCACTGTGCTGCATATTGATTTGGATGGAGGCTGTTGCCATTGTTTATCTAGACTAATGAGTATGTGTGGCCAATTTTACCATGTCCAGCGCATGCTTGTATAGCAACAGCAGTTGGCCAGCCTCAGGATTTCAGAACACCGGGCTGGACAGCCTAGAAACGTTAGCTTGTGTTCTTTCATCAATATGGCAGATTTTATCCACTCACACTGTGACTGAGACTGTAGAGAGAGAGAGCAGGCCATGCCTATGAAGCTGTTGATACTGATGTAACAAGACCAGATGGCTAGACATCATTACACCAAATGGATTTTCAATTTCAACATTACAACATTGATCTGTTGCATAAGTTGTTAACAAAAACAGATGGATTTCATTGTTGTTCTTTGTAGGTTCGTACATGAATAGCAAGCGGGACTACCACTTAAGAGGTCACTTCAAGGCTTTAAACAGAGTGGTTAAGGCAACCTGTTTCAGATAAGAGGGCTACAAGGTTATGCCTTTATATGGTGAACAGGTCCAAGACCTAAATGCTAAATTAAGCTAAAGTGGAGATTCTACACACGTTCTCGCTGTACACTCTTAAAAATAAAGGTGCTACAAAGGGGTTTTAGAGTGATTGCCTAGAAGAACCACTTTTGGTTCCATAAATAACCATGCCTCTAATACAGATGTCTGGGCGTGCAAACGTTTTAAAGTTTAAAGTTATGGAACCAAAAGTGGTTCTTCCGTGGCATTACTCAAAAAAGCCTTTGTAGCACTTTTGTTTTTAAAAGTGTAGTTTGCATCATGGACTGTAGGCCCATGCTTTATCCAGACATCCACTCAGTTTCCTGACTTCAAATGATGTTGTGAATGACTCTGCACAAGCCTACTGGCCTATTTCAAGAGATAAGGGAATAGACTACACACATGCATGCTGCCAGGGATATTGATATGCATGGGGTGTTTTTTGTTGTTCATTGTGCTTTATTTGGCTCCAGAGCCAACAAGAGCTGGGCTGTATCTTAAGCAGCAATTTGCACATTATCTCACCATCATGCCATTCAAGAGTTCCCTGGGGATTTGGCCAATTGGAAAAAGACCCATGAGCTAATATCTCCTCATAGGGCTCCTCTTTGTTCCTCCTGCGACCACAGTGAAAGCCACTTCACTTTCTCACACTGATTTATAGCTCATTATCAAACTAAATGGGGGGGGGGGATTACTGTAGCTTGCCCAAGATGCATTGAGACCATAGTGCTGTGTTTCGGAGACCAACGTCTGACAGTTCCTGTTCTATGACATCACACATGTTACGAGCATATCATTAACACCAAATGCGTAATGGCAACACAGTCAAAGCTCAGAATGAGTGAGTGAGTCAGTTATGCCTTTGAGTCCACTCCTGCTCCAAACCCTATAGACCCCTCGTCCTTGGTGTTATAATGAGTGAGTCAGTGGCACCATCGCTGGGAAACATTATGTAACCACCCTGTAACTTGGTACACTTACTTTTGGGAGTGGGGGCTGTGAATTAGCAAGGGCTTTATTGTACACATTGGGGCCCTGTGGCTCCGGAGCTTTCATCGCAGCTTGGTTTTTTCAATCTCAAATATCCTACAAATATCCACAGCTGCACTTACTCGGGGCTTAGCAGACCATCTGTGGAGAACAGGCATCCTTTCCCTGTGCTCCTGCCAGTCACTGTCCATGTAGACGGCTGAAAAAACGTCACCAAGGGACCACACACTTCCCAGCACCCAGCACCCCCCCCCCGCCCCTCTCTCTCTCTTTATCTGAACAAGAGTGCTGCACTGGTCCTATATTAAGACTTGGATGGGGTTATGCTTTGTGGTCAAGTGGGCATTATCTCCTCCATGTTCCTCCCCTATCAGAGCTGGTATTGAACACTGGAGATGAGGGTTATGTTGGGTCAGGAGGATGTTTAGTGGAAAAGGCAAGAGAATCTGAGAATGGGTTATTGATTAGAGCGTTAGACATTGACAGATTGACAGATAGACATCATTGCTCTGTTGGAAATCACAATAGGAGGTGTCAAAAAGTCACCATATCCAGATCTGGTTTACTTTATATTGCATGGCTGTTGATGTTCTTGAGGTTCTGAAGTGCAGGTGAGGGCACCATGTATTTATATATGAAATGCACCACAACTGCTGTTGGATGCTCACACCAAACCAAGCTCAAGTTCAAGATCCTGTCAGCATGATCTTATATCAATATTATCAGCACATTTCGACTGATGTAGTCACAGTAGTCTCTCTACAGGGTCGACAGAGGGTTTGCAGTCCAAGTCATAAAAAAAGAAAAAAGAATCCATTAACAGTTGAAATCTGCAAAATATAGATAATTCTTATATTATGAAATACTTAGATATGATCATATTCCTCCAGTAAGCTTCATTTAGCATGCTGTTAGGACAGCACTGTGATACCTATGGACCCATACATCCTGTTAAAGCTCAAGGGATAACCACAGAGTGTGCAGATGGAGGGCAAGAATCGTGTGCAAATTAGAGTGCAGTGGGAGCTCCTGGTGCAAAAAAGTATAGGGTGATGGGCGCTTTCGTTCTCTCTAAGGGAAGAGGGGAGTGGTCTTAGCTGGCCGGGGCTTCAATAAAAGGCTCTTCTGGGGACCTATGAGGAGCCCAAACTTTCCAGTGGCACCTCCACCGTCTGCTGCCTGCACCTCTGCACCACAAATAGAGGGGGAAAAGAAGGTTTCGAGAACGTGTGCTCAGAAAGCTGTCCAGTGTTAGTGTTGATCTGTCTAAGCCAGGCTTTTTTGTTCTCCCTGTTTTATTTTTTTATTTGTATTTCTAGTAAAGAGGCCCTTAGACAAAGAAAAAAAATAAGATGATCAGACTACTTTGCTTGGCATTGTTCTGTCTCGCCCTGGCCAACAATGCATACACAGCAGGTAAGGCAAATCTCAATTTTTGGGAGTGTGTGTGAATGAATGCACCATGTATTTGTTTATGCATGTGTTTGAGGAGGGGGGTGTGAGTGTGTTTGAATGAGTGTGCTTTGGTGCATTTAAACTTAACAGTGGAAAACTGCTTGTGGCAAAAAGTAGGGCTGGTAACTCTCCACAGTGAGTAGTGCAGGGATTTATTGGGTTCCAGAGGCTTGGGAATGAAAAATATCTAAAACAGAACATGGATTTTCCATTTTGTACTTTTTTTATGCAAATTTATATGGAACATACTTCAATATGATGTCTATATATATATTAAAACAATGGATGGGATATATTATAATATATTATTCTATGTGATTTATATTATTTTAGATGATATTTAATATATTCTGTATGCAATATACTAGTCTTTGTATTTCAAATGTTATATTTAGCCTCATTCTGCCATGATATTGCCCACTTAGCAGTACAACTACTGTGAAACACGCTGTATTTTAAGCCATGTCCTGCGACATTTGGCAGTCAGCTGTGGGAGGCGAGGCATCCTTTCAACAGTGCGTAAAGCGGCTTTGTTGCAGACGTGATACTATGCTTTAGTGCAAATGCTTAGCATTCTGCGGCACCTTACAGACCAGACCTGTGTGTGTGCTATATGGGTAGCTTTGTGCATCTTGGAGCAGGGCCAGGAGCAGTGGCAGATCCTTTCAGTTCACCAGTACCACTTTGTGCAATTGTGACAGGCTCTGAGAGCAAGATTAACAGCTCCTGCATACGGAGCCCCTTCCTGAACTCTGGCCAAATGTCTCTCCCTTTCCTTCTGAGCTAATGGTCTGTTAAGCTTGCGGGCTGGATGGGCTTTGGGTAGGGTCTGGGCTGTGGCTTTGGGAGGAGAGGGGGGGTTGGGCTATTGTGTGCTTTATTTCATTTGGGGAAGGCTCAGGACAGGACTGATTTGTGAGGGAGGTGAGGCATCGTGCAGCCTTTAGACTGAGCATGTATATGTGTGCTTGTGAATATGAGGTCTATGATCATATGGAAGACTATTTTATGGTTACAGTTATGATAAGGCATTCACTGAATCCTAAATCTGATACGCCATGCAGTTCCTGGAGAGGTTTCAGGAGCACCTTAAAGCTGTATATCCCGTGTTCTACCACATCCCAAAGATGATCTATTAGATTCATGAAACCAGTTAGAGATATCTTTTGCTATGCGACATAGTGCATCATCATGCTGGAAGTAGGCATTAGAAAATGTGTGACCTGTGGTCATGAAGGGATGCACATGGTTAGCTATATGCGGCATTGAAGCAATGGTCAATTCATATTAACTGCTCCGAAGTGTGCCAAGTTAACATTCCCCATACCATTTTACCACCTCCACTAGCCTGGACCGTTGGCTTAAGCAAAAAACTGAGAATGAGAAATATTAGAACTATGGACTAGATTCAATGCTTCACGCCTAACCTTTAACCTAGCCCTAACCCAGTTGATTCTCCACTTAGGTTCACCAGAAACTCAACTGAGCATCTGAAGATCATCTCTAGAGGGCTATAGTTTACTACCCTCGTAAAGTAAGACCTAAAGTAAGGACTAAAATTCTAGTAGCAAGCCAGAAAGCCTTCCCTCAGTGTGCTTTTGCAAAGACCTAGTTTGCCTACAATGCTGGGAGTTCGCACATCTTCCATACAAATGTCATGAAAGAGGGAGTGGCATTCAGCTGTGTGGAGAAACACATGTTTGTGTTGAGCTGTTGCTTGCTCAGCAAAGATGGTTAGGACGTTTGAGTGCCCAAGACTGTGTTATGTCCTTAATGGGAGTGTCGCATGAGCAGGCACAGCTGTGCGGCCCAAACCAGCAAACCAGAAACCAGCACATCCCTACAGACCCTGAACTGTGTAATTAGAATGTAAAAGATTTAAGGGGGCTTACTAACTGTTTCCTGAACGTGTCCAAAGCCAGTTTGTCTGCCAGTATAGCAGATGCAAGAAAGCTGCGGACCGATGCGGAATGATTTACCCCGCAAATCACTGTGTTAGCATAAATTTACAACAACCCCCTTCCCACCACCCCCACACATTGAGACAGCTGGTCCTGATCCCCCAGTTGTGTAACGTTTCTTTTACTGAGTGACAATGATTGCTTTCGCATGTAAAATGGCAGCGGGCCTTGGCTGCTTCTGTACTTTGTACTGTCATCCATGTGAGTCCATGTAAATATTTACAATGGGATCATTTTTCCACCACCTTGCCAGAGATTGTCAGTGAAGATGATCACTAATCAATATTCGTATGAATGTTAGAACTGGAAAATTCATTTTTGACCCCCAACCCAACAAGGACCCTTGTATAAGAGCTGTGGGCTAGGAAAGAAATGCTCCAAGCACGGTGCCAAGCAGCTAAGTATGCATGCCTTTGACTTTTTACAAGCACTGGGCATTTTGTTCGGCCCTTTTGTTGCCGTGGGAGGAGAGCAAGGCAAGACACACTTCTTGCTCTCACTGTTTCTGGACCACAGTCAAGGGCTGCTGAATGGGATATATATTCTTTGTAGGAAGTCAGACAAGAATTAGGGGGTGGGGTGGTGGGAGAGGTAGTCAGCAGCCAGAACTGTAATGCAAAGCACATTTATTGGGAGAAAGGAGTAACTCAGGGCCTACTGTGCTTAACTGTACAGAGGCCAGAACAAAGAGGATGACTAGCTGTAACATGTCAATCTCAAGACCATCTGATACCAACCTCTATTCAGTCTACAGCAGTTTAGCTCCGCCCATTTAAACTGAAGTTAGAAAGAGTGTTTAAACCTGGACTGGCACAATACAAAGCAACCAATCAGAACATAGCTTATAGACATACAAGGCTTAAAGGCACAGAACAAAAACAGCCGGTTTAATTCTAAGGGATACAAATGTTGGAGAACTATTGTGTGAAGATGAACAATGACTGTTGTTGGTACATAAAATGCCACAAATATCATAAGTGGACTTTGATATGAGTCATTTAAAGTAAGACAATGTAAGTGAATAGTGAGTAGTTTAATTTTTTATGTTAAATTATTATTTAAAAATATTATTATAATATTATATTATACACATAAATAAGAATTTATTACATAAAAAAGAAAACTAAAAACCAAATCTTTCTAGCAGGTTTCATAGCTGGAAATTACTTGAGTAAACATTTAAAGAGAATTTAGGGTTTTGTGTAACAGTTTTGTGTTCTACATGTTTTACTTGGCTTAAAAAAACTGCAGTGAGTAATACATTTATAATGTGTCAATAATTCAAAAAAGATATATAGGCAAAGTTAAAATTTATTACTTAATTATTAAAAATGTTATTAATTCAAAAGATCAAATCAAATTTTATGGCAATTAATGTTTCAGGCTTTAAAGGATTAAAACAATAGTCAATGAAAGCTGATGAGTAACCCTTTTAACTTACAATTTTGCCTTTAACCCAGCTGTCTGATCTTCTAGCTTACCCTTGAATATATCAATATCAGTTGAAGGCATTTTTTATTCATAGAGCATTTACACTGTAAATGAAGGTATGCTATCATTATGCCCACTTTTCTGGTCTTCTAGCTTCTAGCTCATGAAAAAGATATGGCCTTCAGCCTTTGTAATCGGCCCCCCTCTAAATCACTACTGGCTCCTTGGTCGTAAACCACAGTTGGGCACTTTTAAAAGTGTCTAGACCCTCTCAGTGTTTCCATTCTGCCAGACAAGAGTAAGCTCTTTCTCTAAGGCCCATATGTGTGGAACCTGAATCCCAATCTCTGCATCATAAATTACAGATGCTGTCACATCTGGCGAGCTGCTGTTTGATGGCCCATTATGCAATTTGCCTTGGCCTCTGTGTTAGCTCACCGTCCATTTCATTCTAGTTTATTAAGCAAAGACAAGAGCTTAATTCATATGCAGGTGATACCAAGTGAACACTGCCTCATTGTTGTAATATGCATGGTGCTTGACGTGCTTAGATGCGTGGTAAATGCATTCTCCACATGTGGAATGTATGTGATGAAGATAAAGGATTGGGGCATGGGGTATTGTAAGGTTATAGGAGTGTCTTGGGGCAGAGAAGAAAGAAGAGACTGAGGAAAGTAGAGATGGTCTGGGGCGCAAGGCAGGAAAACCCGTAGCGATCTGGTATCTGCTGCAGCACATGTGGGAACGATTTTGGTAATGGAACGTTTCACGAATGATGGTTTTGCCATGGCTCCGGAAGCCTGCAGGACAACACCTCTGCTTGACTGAAGGATCGGGGAGCTCCAGAGGATGCCAGGCAGTTAACTGCAGCAGTTAAAAAGAGAGTGGGATAGGTAGAAGACCACAGCTGCGAATGACAAGTGATGTTTAAGAAATTAAACATTCTTCAGAATGATATTGTTCATTAAAGGCAGTTAAACCAGAATATGGTAAGATTATTAAATAAGTTGATGTGTAGGCTGTTTGTATATGGTTTTAAGGGCCCAAATCACAGATAACAGATTTTTTAATGCAAAAACTGTAAGACGGTAGGTTAACAGTAAGATGTCCCATTGACTCTCCATATGAAGAAGTCATTTGCAGAAAATAAGATGTAAAAACAACCTGTTTTCAATTCTTTGGTTTTGTGATGTCAGAAGAATCAATGCATTTACCTATATCATGACTTTGTCCTCTATAGATGTTTTCCCTACCCTAAATAGCTAAAGTTAAAAGGAGTGTGTCATCCCAGACTGCTTTTTGAATGAGGCATCAAATCACATGTTTAATTCTAAGGGATTAAGAAATTTTACATTACAAATTGTTCAGAATATGTTGGGTAGTAATATCACAAGAAATGACCAATTTCAGTGTGTGTGTGTGTGTGTGTGTGTGTGTGTGTGTGTGTGTGTGTGTGTGTGTATGTATATATATATATATATATATATATATATATATATATACACTGAGCTCTATTTTATAACAATTTGGACCTGCCAATTAACCCACCCATACATTGGATTGGACTCTCCTACAGTCCAAGCCATCAAACCGCATAATGCAGCATCACAAGGCAGCCGACACGCTTGGAGGAAAGTGCCAGGTTTCCGATTCGGAGCCATCTTCAAACATCTTATGTTTAGAAGGTACAAAGCAATACTCAGATTTTCAGCAGAAGAAAAATATAAAAGTAATTAATTCAGTACAGGCTGTTTTTGTCTCTTCAATTACATCTAAATATACGGACCACATGGACTGGAGCTTGAATAATTTAACAATATTTCTATACTAAAACAAATTCTCCTTTTTTTATCTAAGAACTTGGGTTTTCCAAAAAATACTGGTCCTTTACATCTAGTAAAGCATGTGATTACCATTAAAGGTGGTAACAAATAAATGTGGGAGAGGATCAATCAAATGGGGAGAGGATCTGTGGCGGTCAAGGGTTCACGGACGCAGGGTCACAGAAAACGAGTTCCTTTCCTGTGAAATGGAAGTAGTCAGGTAGCTGCACCGTGTCACAGAGTACAATAGGAGTCTTTATGTTTGGGGCTGGCGGCGTGCCAAGCTCATGTTTTCCACAAATCAGATGAGCTGGATGAAAGATAAACATTTCATCTTCATTAAGACCTAATCTTGCATTTGACAGTTCTTCTCATTTGTGGTTGAATGATTTGGCTGAAAGCAGCTGAAGACAGTTTGAACCACTGGAGGAAGGAGAAGACTGGCTGGTGCCCAAAGCTAAATCTATTCACGTCTGGAGAGTTAAGGCTTTGAAGATGGAGAACCATGGGCCAGGAGATCCTTTAGCTTCTTTGGGTTTTTGTGATATAATAAAGATTCCAAATAAGGAACCGTGAGAATGAAGAAGCTCTTGGATTCTTTAAAAGATACCCTAGATTAGGGATCCCAGGCCCAGGTAATTAAAGCCCTTAACCTTAAACAAACACAGCAAATCACCACCAGCACTTTGGTCAATGAGAAGAAGTTGTTTTCAATGTGTCGTTTTGACAATCTGATCCAGAGATCCAGAAGAAAATGTCAGGCAGACATTTTCACTCCACCGAAATCTAATTTGATAATTTCCTCCAAATGGAAGTGTAGTACAGTGTGTTCTTTTCCAGTTAGATTGACAGGAAAGCTGTGCTTATGCAAATCCATGCTTTCTCCTTCTTCTCAAAACAAGCATGCATGACTGAATCACATTTTTGGCCAATTTCAAATAAATAACCAAATGAAATTGCAATTACTTTGCAGAACTTGCAGAACAGTAACAGTTTTGTCTCTCTTTATGTGTTTTTTTTTTTCCCCAGAGCACATACAAATCCATGCCAGCCCTGGAGACAATGTCACCCTGCCTTGCCGGCTGAATCGTGAGACTAGCTTGTCTTTTGGCGTAATGGGAAACAGAATCAAGTGGACCAAGCTTGAGGGCGCCTTCAATGAAGTGGACGTGCTGGTCTCAATGGGCTTCCATAAGATCAAATATGGACGCTTCCAAAACCATGCCCACCTCCTGGAGGCTGATGAAAATGATGCCAGCCTGATTATTAACAACATCGAGCTGGACGACTTTGGCACGTACAAGTGTGAGGTCATGAACGGCATGGACGAAAATGTTGTCGAGGTGGACATTCGGATGCAAGGTAATTAACTTCCGCAAAATTCAAACAAAAGATATGGTCTCATAAAATGTGATTCTGTGGATTTTACAGGTATTTTTTTGATAAAGATTTAGGTGCTTTGTGTGATGCCATAGAAGAATCACTGTTAGTCCCATAAAGAACCATATGTATAATAGAGATGGTAGAAATGTAGGTGTGAACTTTTTAAAGGTTCACACCAGTTTTAAGGACCTCATGAACATTACATTACATTGCTTTTAGAAACATGGTTCTTTATAGAACCAAAAGTGGTTCCTCTGTGGCATCACTTAAAGGAACATTTGAAGCACTGGGTGTTATGTGTATTATTTGGTTAACATACAAATTAGTTTATGCCTTTTTATTTCCTTGCCCTTGGCCAAGGCCGCCCTTGCCCACATGGCACCGGACTTTTAAGAGAGACTGGCTCAAAACAGGCAGATCGTCTGGTCATAATCAAAACAGGCTGCCACAAATAGACACTGTTAGTACTGGAACACAGAGGAGAACAATGAAAGGCCCAAGTCAAGGCTGCAAGTCATTTTTCCACAATTGAAGCAAAGCCCAGATAGTCATTTTTTTCTTAGTTCCCTGGCATTTGATATACATGCCCTAGGATTTACACAGAGAGCACTTTAGGGATAAGAAATCCCTCATTCCTTGTTCAGCAGTGCTAGTAAAAGCATAACCTTTGCTCCCCACTCATGTATTTATGCAAATTCGACGGCCTTTTCTCTGCGATATATCGCATCTGTTCATTCACTTTAGCTATACTGTGTTTACCTCCTACCAGGAGTATTGATTCATTTAATCTTCAGCATTACTTTAAAGCAAAGGAGTCACAATAAGAGGCTCACTGCCATAAGTGGATCTCTTGTCTTTTATTGTGATGAAGTGCCGTGCCTTTGCTAAAACGCCCTAATATTAAACCAAGTCGAACTTTTCCTTAGGGGTAGCATCACTCTCTTTCACAGGGGTTGTTTTTCCATATTCCCCACGTGTGGGGCGTTACAACTTGAACTTCCACGATGCGGAGAAGGCCTGCCTGGACCAGGACGCTGTGGTGGCCACCTTCGAACAGCTTTACCAGGCCTGGAAAGGTGGGCTGGACTGGTGCAATGCTGGATGGCTGAGTGACGGAACCGTGCAGTACCCCATCAACAAACCCAGAGAGCCATGCGGAGGCAGAAGGAACGGGGCCGGGCTGAGAAGCTATGGTCGGCGGGACAAATCTAACAGCCGCTTTGACGTCTTCTGCTACACCAGTGGATTCACTGGTGAGTCAGCCCCCTATCAATAGCCTCTCATGCTAGCCATTCCTTTGTGCTAGTTGTTTTTCCTCCAGTCTCATTCCAGCTTGTTAGCTAGGTTGTCTTAGCCTTGTTTCTAACATTCTCCACCCATTTTACTACCCAGGCCAAGTCTTCTTTGTTGACCAGAAGCTGACCTACAACGAGGCAGTTCAGGCCTGTCAGAATGATGGAGGTGAGCTTGCCAAGACTGGGCACATGTTTGCTGCTTGGAAGCTGCATGGCTATGACCGCTGCGATGCCGGCTGGTTGTCAGATGGCAGTGTGCGCTACCCCATCTCCAGGCCCAGAATGAAGTGCAGCCCGACGGAAGCCGCCGTCCGCTTCATTGGGTTCCCTGACAAGAAACACAAGCTTTACGGCGCCTACTGCTACAAAGCTCAGTAGTGAGGTTGTAGATCACCTTAGCTCACAGACCGACCGACGAGCAGCAACAACACAAGTATCAGATCTGACACCTGGGCAGCCAATTTGCAAGAACTAGCCTTAAAACTGTGATAATCTTTATATTCTGGAGCAGTGCATTTCAACTTTGGTTCTGTAGCCTGGCCTGTTCCACCACACGCACCTGAACTCAAATACAGCCTGTTTAATGAGATGTGACAGTTTGTTGGATTAGATAGGTTGGAGCAGATTCAAAGGTACTTCAGGACCAAGATTCAAAGGTACTTCAGGACCAAGGTTGGAAACCACTGCTCAAGATATTGAGACGGTTTGAAACTGTAACATTCCAGAATACAGTTACTCAGTTACTGAACACTATTTACCTTATTCATTTCTGCTGCTTGACGCTGCATTGATTTACATACACGACCGAGTGACGCATATCTTTCCAGTTATACCATTTTCAATCCTTTGACCAAAATCGGCAAGCCTAAAACAAGCAAATACATTAAATTATGGGAAGCCTGACAAGGAGTTTAATATGGTTGAAATGCCAAGTCTAAGTAAAGGCCACTAAAAGTCATGTGTTAAAAAACTTTCCAGTATAAAGCATTTGTTCTACAATTTAATATGAATGTATGTGGCCCAAACCTTGGTACCTCCCAAACCTCCCAGACCTGGTAACTAACTGGCCATATCACAAGAGATAATGGCATTAATTGAGCTTTTTTAACTTTCCCCTTACAGCAGTTCAGTACTTGATTTCCTTTTTTATAATGCCTTTATGTTTTATTATAATATTTGTACGTTTCTTTTCATATCATACGCATTCTCTTTTGGGAAAAATCACTTTTCTTTGCCCTTATCCCTGAAAGAGAGGGAGGAGACTGGACTAGGGAAATAGTCCAAATGAGTCTGAAATGGTCATATCACAGCTGGCACAATTTTATTTTGAAGCATGAAAGTCTGACAAGCTGCTGGCGATGCAATGGATTTCTGAATGATAGTGAAGAACTGCAAACGCAGTCACGTTGCACGCAGAGGCATATTAAATCTTCAGCAGGATGCAACAGCGCTACAAAAGACTAGCTTAGAGAATTACAGTTGTGTAGTTAAGGGGCAAAACTTCAGTTTTACAGCAGTATTTACTATATTTGACGTGAGTTTGAACGCTGTGCAGATTGTCCTAAGATACACATGCACACTTATGTGTATACTCTTAAAAATAAAGCCACTACAAGGGGTTCTCTGAGCGATGCCATAGATGAGCCGCTTTTGGTTCCATTAAGCACAGTTACAGTTTTGTAACCTTCACTTGATGGAAAGGCTTTGTCAATTTAAAGGCTCTTCACACTCACAGACTCTCAAACCAAAGTGGTTATTTATGGAGCCAGAAGTAGTTCCTCTATGGCTTTGCTCAAAAAACCCTTTGCTGGCTTGATAAACTGCGATTTGTGTTGCCTCACAGACTAAGTCAGTATCACCTGCCTTTGAGAGCCACATACGCTATGCAGGGTCTATTCTGTTTCTATTGACACGTGGGTTTGTTTATGTGACGGGACAAAACTTCTACCTATTATTCCACTCTGTACTGCAAAAGCCAAGGTGCACATACACAGAAGACTGTCTGCTTTTTTTTAACTATTGTTTTTATACTTTTTATGCACGAAAACCTCACTCAGCTGAAACCATGTCTTACTCTAAAATGCAGTGTACTTTTTGTCAAGTCAACTTTCCAAATGAGAAATAAAAACCCACAAATAAAAACCCACGGAACGACTCATAGATGTTTTTATTTCATTCATTAGTAAAATTGTGGTCGTGATTAGCTTGTGGCAAGGGCCCCGTAAATGCATGCGAGTCCGGGCCAGTATGAAATCCACTGCGCATGCCAGCATTGCTTCACTTCATTTTACACTGCCAAATATAATTGCCTGGGTAAAAAGGCAGGTCATAAATAGTTACTGTGCTATGGTGCCTGGTACATCTAGCCATTAGGATTCCTGGTTTTTACCCAGGCGACCCCGGTTCAACTCCTGGTACAGGAGCAGCTGTGGCCTAAAGGTTAAGGAAGCAGCATTGGGACCAGAAGGTTGCTGGTTGGACCCACAGGATTGGCATCAATAGCTGAAGTGCTCTTGAGCTCAGCAAGGCACCTAAATCCAATTGCTCCCTGGATAGAGGTTGAAGTCTGTTGTAGTCTGTTGAACTTGCTGTGCAGTGGTGGTACAATGGTAAAATCACCATACATGCTATGCACTTCCAGTAGGGCTGGGCATTATGACCAAAAACTCTTCTATAATCTTATATAACAGACATGGCAAGATATAATAAACACATTGATAAATTATTAGTACTTATTTGCAAGACCAAAAACAGCATAATTTGCCCAAAACTGTCCTCTACTGAGTGGCATGCCTCCAGAAAGCAAAGCATTTCTACATAAACAGCCTGTGCACATTTTCCCCCCATTCTTTCATTGCACACAGATGGTAACCAGTAAGTGGGTACAATATTTTTTAGAATTTTTAATATCTTGTATAAGATATATATTTTAGAATATTCCGATAATGACAAGATATTGCCCAGACCTAAGTCCCAGGCTGTTATGTAAGCACTGCAAAAAATCCCTCAACAAATGTGTGCGTGCTTTGGTATTGGGCTCTTCATAGGAAAATCAATTCAGGACCTCTAAGACCTCTTTTTTTTTGGCAAAACCATCAGTTAAGAGTGTGGAAATTATAGCCCTCTACTGTTCTCTTTAGTCTGCTATCGATTAAATGTTGAAAGCAGCACTACTGACTCATAGTTGGATCTGGGTTTTTCTGGGCTTACTGCATATATTTGAATCAGAGCCCTTGATCCACTGATTTTCCATGGGCAACCAAGGACCGCTAGCATGTTACACTTTCCAAAACGTCAGGCTTATTTAAGGACGTATGAATGCCTTTAAACAATATTAAATGGGGCAGAATGCCAGTTTAAGTGGCATTATTTGTGCCTTGGGGCTCACACGGATGGAATGCAGGCTAGGTGGGATTCAGGTGGGCATGGGCTCTGAGTGGGTTTGTGCATATGTTTTGATGAGCACACCTTAAGCTCACATGGGTCCCATCTAGGCCCCATGTGCAGTGTAAAACCCAGATGGGGCCCATGTTTATCCCCTCCTAGTCCCATCACTGACGCTGGTGGGCATCCACATGTGGGGACAACGTGGAACCTGAGGACAAAACGTTCTGGTTCCCAGTTAACCATGCAGGCCACACATGGGCATGTTAGCGAAGTTGTTTTTATTATTTAAAAAAAAAACAATAGCAATAGCAGTATTATTTTTTGATTTTCCAGATTAATTGTAGTGCTTTGCTGCACGGTGAATGCCAGGTTTTCCAACAATAAACATGCACTCTAAAAGCAAAATGTCAAACTGATTGAGAAGTAAAGGAGCTATTATGGTTATTACAGAACAAAGATAGGTGGGCAGAAGTGTCACATAGGACACAACATGTGCTTTTCTAAAATGATTTTGCATAGTTTTAATATTACAGCTAAATTCATGTTGTTCCAGCACTAATTCATATCCATCTCTCCTGGATCTCCTGTGACATTCTTAGCATAAGTCACTCTCCACTCTCCACACTCCAAGTCTCTCCAGACACAGTGTAGAAAAAGTAAAGAAAGAAAAAAGACAGGGAGCAACTGACCTGCTGTTGCTGAAATGCTACGTACTGTGTTACTTTCTTAGCCCCTAAAAGTTCAGAAACATCAAGCTATTCAAAACCGTTCACAATAAATGAGAATGACTTTGTTAGTATGCAATAGCTTAAAAGGCATCAGCCTCACAGCTGCAGTGTTGTCATCACTTGTCCAGTCAACTGAACAAATGGTATAGCAGTATGGCAGTATGGCATCAATTATGAAGATGCTACAATAATTCAGGAAACGGGCAATAAAATAGTCTTTCTGCAGCCTGGTTTACCCTTCAGATGGAAAGCTTCTGTTTTTCTATGTCAACTAAACTCTTTGGCTAAACCCCTCCCCGGCAAAGCAACTGTCAATCAAAAATTAGAAAACAAAAAGCTTGTTTATTGTGAAGTCAGGCAAACTGCCAGACTTGGGTCAGTAATGCAAATGTTTGATTGAACAGTGACTCATTGAACTGGGCTAGGGCACTACAATGCAGATCCACAAATGCACTAAACCACAACTGGCCTCCTGGTAAGTGCACAAAATACGAGGGTAGACCATACAGCACCTAAAAGAACATAAGCATGAAATGTACATTCACAGAACAATAAGTAAAAAAATCAGCACCATTTGAGAAAGTAAAATAAGAGTTAGATAAGTTGTTATTTTGAGATATTGTCTCATTATTTTGAGATACTGTCTCATTTTGAGATGCTGTCTCATTATATTGAGATACTGTCTCACTGTTTTGATATGCTGCCTCATTATTTTGAGATACTGTCTTATTTTAAGATTCTGTCTCACTGTTTTAGAGATCATCATTATTTTGAGATGTCATTTCATTACTTTGAGATACTAATTCGTTATTTTGGAATACTGTCTCATTGTTTTGAGATCCTCATTATTTTGAGATACAATATCATTATTGTGAGATACCAATTTGTTATTTTTGAAATACTGTCTCATTATTTTAAGATACTGTCTCATTGTTTTGAGATACCATTTTATTATTTTGAGACTAGAATTATTTGACTAATTCTTTATTTTGAGATATTGTCTTATTTTAAGATACTAGGTCATTAATTTGAGATAATAACTCACTATTTTTAGATACCTTTTCTTTATATTGAGACTATTATCATATTGACATACTAGCTAATTTTTACTATTTTGACATAGTAATTCATAATCCTGAGATCTCTGCTCATGCTAACTTATAGTTTTGAAATGATTTCTCGTTATTTTGAGAGGTGTAAGTCTCTTAAAATAATAAAATGGATTTTTTTTTTGTAAGTGGTGGGAATGGGGTTTTCCTAGGTTCAAGACATGAATCGACCCCCTGTAACCTCCATTCCATGAGGTACAGATAGCACAGTTAAAATCTCCTTAGCAGTTAAGGGGTTAAGTTAATTGCACTGAGTCTGATGTGCTGCAGCCAATCATACAGGGGAGTCTAGTTTGTCCTGCCTCAGCTGCTATTGATTGGGTATGAGTAGTGCAGCAGAGATTGCAGGCCCCATTTAAGTGTTGACTAGCGACAAATCTAGTAACTTTTTCTGGTGTTATTTAAGACTTTTGGAGATTCTGAGGTGAATGCACATGTTCTTCAGTTACTGTACTCAGCAGCGGGTTCTGCCGTGAGGTTTTTTTTTTTTTTGAGAGATTGGATTGCCTCACTTTTTCTAGGAGTTCACTCTTCTGTGAACTTTGATGGCAAGCCACCCAAAGGAACTGAACTGACAGATCTGACCACTCTTGAGTTCATTCTGAGCTACCTGGTTATGTGGTAGGGCTACAATTAAGAGCCAGGGACACTTTTTCTTTTTCTTTTTCTTGTTTTGTTTATTGATGATTTATTAAAAAGCCAGAGCTAGAGGTGTACATAGTGGAGGTGAACTAATACATAAAAACAACACTAACTAAGCTACATAATTAAACTAACTAAGAGTGAACTTAAATAACACTAAACTACTTAAATAATACTAAATAATACTAACCCCCCCGCCCCACCACCACCTTCTTAGACTGGCAAAATCCTAAATCTTCTGTATCTGCTCATTGTTGCTGGGTAGTAAATACATTCCTAGGTTAGACTATAGGAGCGCTACATCCTGTTCTGCATTAACACTCTGCAAAGTAGTGGCGGATGCCAGACCATGCTGGGGCGACTCTGCACTTCCAAAAAGCTTTTTAGAACTTGTAACTTACATGCATACATACAATAGCCTAGTTTACTTCAGCCTAATAAACAAAGCTGTTTTCTTTCATTCATTAATATTCAACATCATGGATGGCTCATAATCTTAACAAAACTGTGGCATTTTATGATTCATGTTTGGG
This sequence comes from Salminus brasiliensis, assembly GCF_030463535.1. Classification (NCBI taxonomy): domain Eukaryota; kingdom Metazoa; phylum Chordata; class Actinopteri; order Characiformes; family Bryconidae; genus Salminus; species Salminus brasiliensis. Next base: position 20,664,661 of record NC_132897.1, on the reverse strand, counting down.
TTGGTTCTGTTTCTCATTATGACCAGCCTTAATGCTGCAACTGGCTTGTTGGACATGTTGGATGTAACATGCTTCCAAGTTTACAAGGCCATAAAGAAACAGTATTGAAACCTGAAATCATGACTTGTGTGCTACTACAAAAAAAGCTGCCAAATGTTGAAAAAAAGTCGATAAAGATCAAACCGTAGTGTTTACAGATCAGTGTTCTGTCACATTTACAAGATGAGCACAGATGAACGCCACCACAATGTAATATTTATTAGTGAGAAACTTCATGGGACCCTATTTTACACCCTGCGTGTTGTGATGCTCATTGCTATCCTACATCTTACATCTACACTTTCTGCCTGCGTCGTTTAAAAAGCAACAGTGCTTGTGAATATATCTGCGGCGGTGGTCTCGAAGTGAGATGTGTTCAGGTCAATTTTTAGCGTATTGCTATCTTGCAATGGAAAACACAGGCGCGCCACTGACTGAAAACAACCTAGGGAGACATTAACAGTCAGACGTCCATTGCTATCTTGAACGAGCAGGTCAGTTTCCTCTGCTGAGAAGCGCTGGACACGTCCAGGTCGCTGCGCCATTAAAATAGAAATTAGCCAAAGTCAGACCGCACCTGGCTCTTAAAGGGAATGGCAAGTGCCGTGCTGATTGGTTTATTGCACATTACGCCCAAAACACACCCATGATTAATGAAGAGATTTAGTATACGCCTTTTGTGAGTTTCAAGCCACACAAGTCGTACTTATCCCATCGTTACGATAGCAAAGACACACCCACACACCCTAAAAAACAACACATAAAACAGAACATGCTAACGATTAGTTTTGTGATGTTATGAAAGATCAAAACTTTGAAAGGAGAAATGTGCCTTGAGCCCCTCCTCTCTAATGTCCTATAATGTCCCATCTCTACCTTGTTTGCATGTCTTTGATGAGTCTTTGCAATCCTTCACCACCCTGTCACTCCCCTTTTAGCTTACTCATCTCTCATTCCTGGCACCACTTTCTAAAGAAGGGGGACTGGCTACCTACCACAAGCGGTAGCCTGCCTGAACTCCAGCCCAAAGTCATCACAGTTCTTTCCCCTTTTTAGTCTACTCTCAAATCACTGCAGGCTGATGGCATGATCCAAAGTAGCAAAATTACAGTAAAGCCAAATATACTTTCTCTTTTTGGCGACAGAAAAACAGAAGTAAATTAGTAACAGTTTTTTTTTTTGTTATTTTAACAATGTGCTAAATGCTTCATTTGAAGATTTTGGAGAATGGAGAAAAATTGCCTCATACACATTGCCATGGTGCAAGAAATTTGAAAATGAAATGTATCCCCTCACCCAGTCTTCCACCCCATGCTGACCCTCCTGCCTTGAAAACCAAAATATGGTCCCTCTACTTCTCTCTAAATCTCTAAATCTTCTATTCCTCTTAGAACAGGGTGCCCAATCCTGGTCTACCCCTCTGCTGAGTTTAGCTCCAACATCTAGAAACATTTGATCCACATAATGAAGGCCTTTAGAGGCATCTGAATATTAGAGCCCCTATCCTGGCACTACTAGTGTACTGAAAGATCACAGTGCTTCCTGTGTAGTCTTTAAATTCATACTGGAATAGAGACATTTGCCACTGGAAACATCATAGCTAGCATATAGAGCCAAGTGAAACTAAGTGTTTCTTGAAACTTGTCAGAGAAGGGCTTTATTCTGGTATAAAAATGAAGAAAGGTCATGTCGCTGGACATTATAGATTTAGAGAACAAAGAATTCTCAGCTGAGCATTTTACTGCCTTTGGGGCTCGCATCAGTATGGCTAAGGTGAATGAGTAAGGTGAATGAGCAGGCAGCCAGCCAACACTGAAGTGTTAACGGGACCCCTTGATTACTGCAGAGCATTTTGCACACAGCCCCTAATAAAATATACCCAAATGAGACTGTTCTGATTTGTCTTTTTTTTGAGCTGCAATTAACTGAGAAAAGCAGCAGAACCACAGGAACAATCAAATCAAGCAAAACCTGCTCATAATAGGAAGATGCTGAATGCTAATTTACAGTTAACAAGGAACATGATGCTGCTCAGAATGGTTTCACAGGCTTATGAGTCAATGAAAAGAAGTAGCCTTTTGTTAATTAGGTGAAAATATACTGCTAATAACATTAACAATATTAATAATAATACACTGTGGAAGCCGTTCTGAGCACAGTTTGTGAGGCTATTACTAATTTGTGCAGCCAAGCAAAAACATCTCCAAGACTGTAGATTCTTTTCATGGTGTTCCGTTAAAGATCTTGTTTGGGGAAATCGTCCTGTGCAGCTCCTACAAACAGTACAGTAAACTGTCAATGAAATAACTGCTCTGCGCTTTGCAAAAATGGTTGAAAAATGAAAAATGGTTGGCCTCTGTCACCAACAGCACTAAGCCCATACGTACAGGCAAAAAGATGCATACAAGCCAGTCTGATCATTTATATTCATTCATGCCCACAAAGTGAATAAGTTTCCGATCTAGAACCACATATAATTTGAAAAGGTCAGATTTGACATGTCCACATAGCTCTGAAAAAAATCTGATCTGTGTCACATTGGGCCATAAATCATATGGTAATGTGAACATACCCATATTAGCTTGATTTGGGCTGTTTTTTTATGGAAGCTTCCACATGTAAAAGCATGTTAAATGGTCTTCCCCATGTAAAACCAATCCCATCTGAAATGCACTTTAGAAAATAAAGAATGCTGTACATGAATAGTTGGGTGGAGTAGAATCAGCAACTAATTAGAATTTAGAATGAGCAATTCTTCTGTTCACATATGGTCCATTTAAAATGATCCAATCAGAGCTCCTACAAACAGTCCTCAGATCAGTTTCGGCAAACCTGCTGTGCTTCCATAATGCTGTCTCAGTACATTCTGCAGCCCTGCATCCTTCAGCACCCTTCAAAGCTGCTATCTCACTGTCTCTTTTCCGAGGGGATTTTCTTCACTAAAACAAGTAAATCCTTCAAGGCTGGTCACTTCCTTGGCACCTCATTTTCTACTGCAACCGGGCATCACTCTTCCACAGACTGCTCCCTTTTCCTGTTTCATAATCCCAGAAAAATTTGCCACTGCCAGAATCCCTGACTGGGCACATTTGCTCCCAGCCCTCGCTGCGCTCCAGTCCGATTTTAGCTTGACCTTCGCAACTGCTTAGGACATGGAGAGACAACAAAGAGCAACTGGGGGTCCTTTGGGACATGCGTTTTGTGCCTCACAGCTGTTACACTGAAGATTAACTGCACATCAGTCCAGGGATCATCTTCTATATAGATCTGATTTAGGTTCTCCCACTGGGGTCGAGCGTCTCTGCCGTACGCAGTGTGACATGTAGGGAAAAAGAGCATGAGACGACACGTTCTGCATGTCCAGGCTGATCATCTTTAGACACCTTGTTTGCACAGCTGACAAAACACTTAAGGGTCAACCAGGCGACCTGTGTTGTCATATACAGCAAGAAGCCTACAAACTTTATTTCTCAGAGCTAAATCAGTCTATCTTGCATTCTTGGTGGTTTGGCTGACGTTTAACCCTTAAAAGCCGTCATTAACAATACGTGTTAACAAGAGCTTGAACCATCCTGGCAGGTTTATATTTAAAAAATGTTTTTCTGTTGCTCATATATAATCTTTTCTTATTTCTAGCTGCCTTGTATCAACCAGCTGTTCTGCTTCATTTAGCAGAATCCATGGCTCTGATTCAGAAACTGCATTAGCTTATTTGCCTGTTCATTACCAGAACATGTAACAGGCACTGGCGCTGAGCACTGGAGCCGTAACTTCATGAATAAGGGCCTGTCTATACATATCCAGGGTTTTCTGTCCATCTCCAGCAGCATCTCTGATGCTGATTATGGCCCTAAAACACTTACATGAGCATGCCAGCCCAGCAGGGGGTTATCAGTTATCAAAAATGTCAAATTCCAAAAATGAAGCACTGGAGTCTAAGGACATGTTTTCCATTTCTCCTCTTAAATATGCATTTAAAGGCAGGGACATATAAGATAATACCCACATGTTTCATATCAAAATGTTTAGAAGAATCTCAGCTCTCTCTCTGCAATGAGACCCCATGTGACCTAGAGCACTGTGTGAAGAGATACTCTAACCCTAAACATTTCTTATGATTTCCTATAAAAACATACCTTCACTCATGTGGACGAATTGTTTTGGGGCTTAAAAGCCTGAGCTTCACAAAGAGTCAGAAGACATCAGAGTTTGTAAGTGTCCATTGGTCAGTTTCATACAAAACCATAGATGGGCGCACAGATCCACCAATCACAGACAAGAGGCAAACAGCGGAGACACGCCTTTCTTCAAAGCCTCGTAACTGTTGATGTGTCACTTTCAATCTCGCTATGAGACACAATGGAAAGATTCAGGAAATGTGTGAACCGTATATCTGCTCTGTATTATTTTGGTTATAATATAATAATAATAATAATAATAATAATAATAATAATAATAATATTGGTATTATCCCTGTGTATTATTTCTGATCCATGGTTAATAGTTCAAACCTCTGTTTCTTCTCACCTTCCAAAACCACACAGAGTATTGTGTTTTTACTGCATCACCTCGAGTAAACGAGGGTGTGTGATGTACCTGCAGTAGACTGGCATCCTGGCCAGGGATTGTTTAAATTATTTTGTTTATATTATTATTTAAATTATTATTATTATTAGCTATTGTTTTTATTTAAAACTGAGTGTATCTAGGCTATGATAGCCACTAAGCCAAACAACCTAGCTAGTACTGCTTGAGTCTGAGGACAAGAAGGAAATTTTAATTGTCCTAAATATAGACTGTGTAATGTTGATTTTTAATGTTTTTTTTAGTAAATATAAAGTATAAGTAGCACTAAATGCTACATCTGAGATAAAATGTCCAATATAATCCTCTAAGCTCATGTTTTATTAAATTAAATAAAAAAAAGGCAGAAGTGCTGACTCAAACTGGTAAATTCAGAAAATGTAAATTAAATATCAATGTAATTAATTACATAATTAAATCATTGTATTGTTATAACAGTATTAACCATATCATTTAAGAGTTCTTTGATGCCTAATTCTTTGGCTATCAAGCTCTTTGAACACTTGCACATACCTTGTGAGAGATTATAATATTCATTATTTCTCACTGAGAAATGTATGCTTTTAGCATTCTTACAAAAAGGTAAAGGTGTGAAAACTTAATGACATATGAGAAGTGCTTTCATTATTGCTACTGATGCTGAACATCCCATTCATATCACATAGATACAGTATTCAGTGAGGTATTGCCTCTTGCACTGATCTTATACCAAAGAAGCTGAGACTGTGTCTCTAGACTAAACCACTCACTCCATCTGCTGGTCAAAAAGTAAAACTTCTAAGGCATTTTTTTTTCATGTGTGTTGGAGTAATTTCATCTCCATATAAGAAGCCCAGGCAGAAAGATCAAGGTTGTTTTGGGTGCATGGAGTGATGGATCTCTTTTGGATCCATAAAGAACATTTGTGCTGTAAATGAGATGTGAAATGTTGTTAAAAATTGAAAGATCATCCATATAAATCCATAAAAGTACTATACAGTTGCAGTTGCAGTACATATGGAAAAATCCACATTTCAGTGTCTTCTGATGGTCCCTCACCTCCCCTATTTTATGGAAACCACTGTCAATGTAATAAACTAGTGATCTGGGTTCATCCTGTTATAAAAGTTGAGTAAAGCTGGAGGCTTTCATAGGCTTTTATATATTTATTGAAATATTATGAATTCGATGGGTTTTCTTTGTTAAAGGGTGGTATACTGGAGGCCTTTTATCTGGCCAAAACCTGCACTGTATACATTCCTGTAGTACTACATGCTTTTAATTAAATTATGCAGTTTTAGGCTGTATTAAAACTTTTGCTCTCTCCAATGCAGTTTTAGACTTTGCAGCAATTATGAGCTTCTGAAGTGAGGAAATGTATGTTCAATTTAATGCTTTCACTGAAAAATGTGTGAAATATGCATGTTTTATGTTTCCTTATACAGTATTGAGTTATGATGAATTAAGATGATCTTAATATTAAGATCTTTTGGGAAATTGGGTATTGTGTAGCACATATTTAGAGCTCTGTATATTCTTGTTACATTTGGAAGTAAAAGATTTGTAAAAGATTAAAAATTAACATATATTAATATAGTTTATACCTTAAACAGCCTATGGACCGCCAGTGGGCTGAAAGTATTATTACAAACCTATATTACCAAAGAAAAGCCCCATCAGTTTGTACAGACGTCCACGTAGTTACTGAATAACAAGTCTTAGTGTGTAATAAGCCTTGCTGCGTTAAGAGGTTACCATATTCTGGGACTCATTTCTTTGCTATATTCAAAAATGTACTGAATCAAGACAGAACCACATTGTACTCACTGTAGTTTTGAGCTTTGCAAATCACTTCACCCCCAAAAATGTAGGGACCTTTTAGGCCAAACCGTTACTGATATCACCTACAGTAACCTCATTTTCCTCATTATGCACCAATCCTATGACAGAAGAAGACCCAGAGTCGTAGATGAATGGAATAAACTTTCTTTTTCTCTTTGGTGACACATGGTATAAAAAGCAACTTTCCTTACAATTGTTTTTTTCCACACACAACCCCAGACATTCACATTATACAATAAACATGTTATACTATAAATATAAAAAGATATGTGCATTTTCGAGTAAACACAATGAACAAAACACAAAAAAAAAAAAAAAAAAAAACTTGAAAACACTTGGGATGAACATAAGGCTGACCTTGATTATGAAAATGAGCAGTGAGCTATTCCGTTATTCTGTGAAGCAAAGCTGTGCTGGCTGATAGATTTGGTGGATTCTACATAGTCCATCAAAAAAAAAACACCCCAAATGTTGTGTCGGTTTCCATTTCCTCTGTGTGTCTGAGTAGCGAAAATCCTATCAGTCACAGGTCGTTTGTCGGTGACAGTCCTCCACACGAATCTACATTGCCAGGACGTGTTAAATCTCCAAGATGTTGCATTTTAACTGCAACCCAACCACAAGAAGACGAAGAGCAGCTTGAAAAAAATAATAATAATAAATTACATGCATGCTGTTAAAAAGGCATTTGGTTCAAGTCTTGTTGAGCAATTCACAAAGTACATTCTCTTAAAAAGTAGTTTTACATCATCTACTAAAGACGTCACGAAAGCAGGGAAAGCTTGGAGCACGGTAGCTCTTCTAAGGATTAAAAAGAAGGATTACGAGGGTTAAAACTGAAGGAGTTAAATGTGAGTGAAACCTTTGTCTTTGTGTTGTAAACCAAGATGACTCCAATTGGCCTTAGAACAGTCTTGACTATGCTGCCTTGGTCAAGGCACTTAAGTGTTCTTTTGGATGAGTTTTCTTGTAGCGTGCATCACTTCTGGACCAGGAATCAAAGCTCAAGTCCAACTACAGTTACTGCAATATGCTGTTAGAATCTTCTCCACCCCCCAAAACAACACACTGACCATCTCCATATCTTTTGTTACTTTTTAAAATGTCCTCATTAAGTCTTGAGAGTGCAGCCTCAGGATGGTTCTCGTTCTTGTAGACCTGAAAAACTCTCCCACATCATCCGTACGAAAACATGGAACCACAGCAAGCTTGGAGATGTGTGCTGGGACATTTTCTGGCTCAAAGTTCTTTGTATGGTGCTGGCATTGATGAGCACATCGTCTCTGATCTCTATGGCTCTTGCAAATCTACGAGCTGGTTCTGCATTTAAGTGCTCTGCACTTGACAAAGAAGGCACTGTGTGGTCCTAAGCAGAAGTAGAAAGGCTGTTTGTAAATTCTCTAAAAAAGAATCAGTCATCCAGCAGAAATACTGAGTTTTTTTTCTTTTTCTTCCAGAGCTCAGCTAAGAATACTTTTTTTTTTTTTTTTGCTCTTAAAATACTGAAAAGGCACTGCATTGATTCCAGTATCTAAACCTCAGATCTTTGTCCTTGTCCTGTTTCCATATATATGTATGCATCTATGATCGTTCAAATCACATGAAGGTCCATCATGTGGTAAGTGAAAAAGCTCTTGTAGTGATCCCTCGAAGAAGAAACTCGTCGCTGGGACCACACTGTCGTAGCGAGTAGGTCTAGTGTTTGGTCCGGCTGCCTTTGAAAGCGTGGCGGTGATGGTGTTTCTGGGGTGAATCGGGTTTCTCTGCAGATCTCCTCCGATGGTTGCTGTAGCTTCTTATGTTCTGATACCTCCGGCTGTACGCTCTCTGGTAGCTGGAGGCTGCAAAGGAAGCGAAGGAACATGTTTTAGGTTTGACTGCAAAATGTTTTCTAAAAGCAGGTTAGCAAGACCTTCATTATTGATGTGGACTTCTGTTTTTATCACTGTGCTCTACCATAACACCAAAACTGGCCCAGCTGTAGCAGCCACATTTAAGATTGTTGGCCACATGTGATCCCTAATCTCAACTCCAGCCAACCATGTGAAATGTCCTTTCAGCTTTTCTATCTGTGCCAGTCGTGGCTGTGTTCTGGTTCCTAGATTTGGATGAAGTTATTTACTCATTTGCTGTCAGGGAAATGCACAGTGATATCTGTATCACATCAATACTGGCACATCATTTACAGATACTTATTTTGTGCAATGCCAGTCCAGTTAGATGCAATCAAAATTTTGACATTTTATAAAAATTAATGTATCAACACCAACGACATTACGTTATGAAACAAAGGGCCGGTTTCCCAGACAGGTATTAAACCTAGCCTCAGACTACACAGCATGGCCATTCCAGAGAATGGCAATATACCCCTCTATCTACCGGATGGCATTGGGCATGGTGACTTCAGTCTTATGCATGGCTGCTCCAGAGTGTCCTGTTATACTGGCAATGCTTTTCTATGGTGATTAAATAAGCTGGGTCAGTAATGGGTACGCGGTTAAGTAGCTGAACTCATTAAAAGGAGGGTCTGGAATCCTTTGTACATACAGTGTATCTATATTCAGCCCAGAATTCCTATATTTGTGTATACCCAATAATGACTGGGCTTTATATCACAAGAGCGCAGTATTATATGGGATAATATAAGTACAGTATTCGATCCAAAATAAGCCATTACATTAGCCAATGTCCATATACGCTATGTTCAAAAATAGTTAGTTAGTGTGTTAGTGCATTCATCTACTTTTATCGCAGGTCACTAGCAACCTGAAGTATGGATTTGAGGTTTACAGGACGCTTATTTTATAGAACTTACGGGTCATGCAGGAGATTTTGGGCAGGTCCCATGAGCCGTCTCCTCTGCAGCGAATGGTGGGTATGTGCCTCTGGATGAAGCCGTCCATGCACTGGTACCTGATTAATGAGTTGATCTCATAGCGCGGCCGCATCTGCCCAAAGGTGCGAGCATTCTGCACCAGCGGAGGCTGACTGCATGACACTGTAAGCAGGGGAGAACAGAAAGTAGGGAAATAAGCTTAATAATCATTTGAACATATGTAGTTTTAACATTAGGGTGTTCACTTCTGCATTTTTCCCCAAGACATGGAGATCCAGCACTTCTGAAGAACTCAAGTGGTTATTTGAAGTGCTTGTTTTCCATATTCTTGTACATATAGAGTTGTATATAAGCAGAGTCTTAGATATTTCCTTTACATCCTCACCTGTGCCCTTCTTGCAGGTAAAAGTTAGATGATAGTTGCAGGGAACATCGTTCCACTGACCATCCTCGTGCCAGATCATCACCACACAGTCCTCTCCAGAAGAGAAGAAGCTGTCAGGCTGATTGGGTCTCCAGTTCTCATATTGCTGCAAGAAAAGAATACAAGTAGTTGAGTGCTGGGTAGAGCAAGCATCACTTTTTTCTGCATGACTTAAAAGCAGTCACTCCCCTTTATAAAGTCATGTCAAAAGAATGACCCTTTTGCTTAATGCCAATCCGTGCACACAGTGTTACCGGAGGATTATTTTAGAGCTCAGGTGGTTCTATACAAAAAATCAACCTGTCCGAAAATATCACTTAATTTGACTACATTTTTATAATGAGAAAAATACATTATGCTGTAATGTACTCATAATCTTAAAACCAGTAAAAATTGTATTGGTTTGAAGAATCTGATGTCATAACGATACTCTAAAAACTCTAAAAAAAAGATTTATAGCTAACAAAACATTGTACTGTTGTAAAGTTTTTTTTACATATTTTATTGTTCTTTCATAGTAAAGAGCTTTTAAAACTGCACAACTAATTTCTTTCATTTCTAGGAGATCTGTTAAATACGTACAGTGTATATAATAAAATGTATAGTATATATATACATAGTAAGTGTAAGTAAGTGTAATTAGGTTTTCTGTCTAAATAAGATTATGGCGACCAAAGTTAATGAAGGCTAGTTGATTATACATCTAGTCTCATGACGTAATCTTAAAATAAAGTAAGCAAAATCTATTTTTAATTGACATAATTATCTGGCTTGGTATGTTTCATCTTTGGCACCAGGGGTGTGACTGGGTCCAGGTTATTAGGTTCACATCTCAAACGTTTTTCTTATAGACCCAGATATTTTAGGGTTAATTGCATATTCATATTCAGTATAGCTGGAGTAATCAAAATTACCACCACATATCCAACTGACAGTTACCTAGCTGTGATGGACAATACTGATCAGCAGAATGTGTAGCATCCTGACAGTGAATATAGCTGCAACAGTATTGCGTCTTTGCAACATGGAAAAGTGCAGTGAGCAGTGTAGTAGCACAGAAAATGGATATTTATGTCTAATATATACAGTTATTAAAATGCCCCATCCCACAGATTGGTCTTAACGCCTGATGCTAATAGACTTCACTTTTAACCCTGTCCCCTGCTGATGAGCAGTGGAAAAATACTGGTGGCCGGGATTTCTGAAAGCTGCTCTGAGAGTAAAAAGATTGGTGCTTTGGCAGTCAACAGCTTGCTGACGGTAATGCATCTTTTGAATGATGTGAGAATGCACTTCGACTGCTGGCTTATTCATCTCTCTTATGGGTTCATTAAGCTGACACTAAAAGCATTACAAAGAAGCTTATGAATCACTAATGATGTAAAACGTGGAGAACAGCAATAATCATTTCTTAGCAAGGACAACAAGAAATGGTGTGGTGGTAGTAGTAGTGCACATCAGAGTCCACGAGGAGGAGCTGTGTACCTCCTCACCTAAATGTCACTTAAACTGAAGTATCACTAGAGGCAGTGTGCTATGCACACTTGAATATTTGTTAGCATTAAAGGCCTCATTCCATACAGGGTCTATGTCCCTATAGTCCCACAGCTTACATTTTCCATGAGTATTTCCCAGTCCCAGAAATAAGCTGGCTGTGCCTTTAAGGCACATTGTACCTCATTCATAAGGCATTTCAGGTTGTGACACTCCTCATATGTTCAGTGTGAATGGGTGGGGTTAAACGACTTTGGACCTAAAAGATGGATATGTAAGTGTGTTGGATTTTGTGATGTCACAAATTCAGTGAATTCAGAACAGGACTGTAGGGACTAGGGAATGAACAAAAGTTTTGATACTTTACCAGTGATTATAAACCACACTGAATAAACTATTGCAATTTAACGGCAACTTTATAGGCCTGGGAGTTAAGAAATTTCAATTTTCAAATTTCAAATTGCAATATACACTCTTTAAAATAAAGGTGCTACAAATGGTTCTTTGAGCAATGCCTTTTTTATAGTAGAATTAGTAGTAGTTTATTTACCAACGTAAAGGTTCTTCACCCTATTCACACAATTCTATATGGAACTAAAAGTGATTATTCTATGGCATCGCTCAAAGAACCCTTAAGAGTGTACTGTATCTCAAAAGTATCTAAAATGGTCTCTGTAACAAGAGAAGGCCAGTATGTGCTTCATATTCATGTGAAATAATAAAAAAAGATTATGCGAATTCAATGTGTCAGAGACAACACAACTCCAGAACTAAAGAAGGCACATCATGTGGAACTTCTTGATGCAGCGATGAGGGTTCTTCAGGCCTGGATTGTACAGAACAGTAGTGATGATTCTGTGCTACTATATACACTGAACTCTAACTTGAGGTCTGTGAGATACATCACCCACCTAGTCTGGAGACAGTACAGCCAGTGAGAATCTGAGCTTAGCAAGGTACACAAACAGTACTAGGCTATAATCAAACTTATAAGACTCTCTGATCAGCTCTCCCAATCTGTGGCCCCTTCTACCAAACAGCCAGCTGGCCACAGTCACTGGCTAAAGCCCACAATAAATGTCATCCCTGTATACTAGCAACACCAGATGATGAACTCCACACAGAGCGATGGCGGACGATCGCTCAGGCTGCGTGGTACTTCCAGGGGACGTGCTGTAACTCTTTACAGGGTCCAGCACATTTCCTTTCTTTCAGTTTCCTTTCTTTCCTTGTCCCCTCCCATGGAGCACCTCGATGCCCAAGTATGATGTCACCAGCCTTGCCTCTCTTTAGATGTAAATAAATGGAGTGTTTACGACTTAGGCTTGAGTTGATTTTGCTGCTTATAGTCAAAGTGGATGTTATTCTGTAGGGCTGTTACACTATGGGTGTGACTTTGCCCCATATTCTGCTCATACAGTAGAACGGCAAGAGAGTGTATCGAAATATTGCACTGTTGTGGGTGTTGCCAAGAATGTGTCAAACTGGTGGCTACGGTAGATGCTGATCTGGCAACGCAATCAGTCGCATTCTGTTAACATTAAATAAAGGGTGGAGAACATGTACACTAATGGCACTATATGTCCAAATGTTTGCAGACATTCCAATGAATGCATTCAGCTACTTCAAGCTGTATCCATTGCTGACATATGTGCAAATGGGCATGAACGTGTTGGCATCATGTCTAATGCCAGGCATGGGCTAGAGGAGCATAAAGCTCCTCAGCACTGAGCTGTGGAGCAGTGGAACTGTGTTCTCTGTAATGACGGATACTAGTAGTTCTATAATAACAGTCCATTTGTTTCAGTCCATCCTCCTTAGGACCACTACAGAGGAGGTAGTATTTGGGTTGTGGGTCATTCTCAGTACTGCAGTGACACTGACATGGTGGTGGTGTGTCAGTAGTGTGTGTTGCGCTGGTACGAGTGGCTCAGATACAGCAATGCTGCTGCAGTTTTTAAACACCTCAGCGTCACTGCTGAACCTGCACCTACCAGAAATATCCAGCCAACAGAATTCTGTGGGCAGCAGGGTCCTGTGAGCACTGATGAAGGACTAGAGGATGACCAACACAAACTGTGCAGCAACAGATGAGCTTCTATCCGTGTCTTATCCCCTCGTACCGGCACAACACACATTGACACACCACCACCATCTCAGTGTCACTGCAGTGCTCAGAATGACCACCACCAAAAAGTAGGTATTATTTGGGTGGTGGTCATTCTGAGCACTGCAGTGACACTGAGATGGTCCTGTGGGGTCCTGACCATTGAAGGACAGGGTGAAAGGAGGTTTACAAGGTATGTAGAGAAACAGATGGGCTACAGTCTGTAATTATATAGAAATACAATGTGCTCCTATATGGTCAGTGGAGCTGACTGGGCTGAGTGGGAGTTCTTTCTAAACCAGTGCTGGCTGAAATGACTGTGTATATATTCATATATTCATGTTTAAAATAATTCTGACAAAAACTGAATTGTGAATTGTGTGAGATTTCATCTCCAAAGGATGTCAGAAATGGACACCCCCTATCTAGTCAATCAGTACTTAACAGCTGAAGCAATTTAGCTGAACAGCTGAGGGTCTCTTGTCTTTGGAATGCTCCCTGTATGAGAACACACTGCTCATGGCTGCCATCTCTCAGCAGCACTGTGGATTGCGACTGGTACTTCAAAGCCGTTCAGACCACTTTGCCACGTGTCCTGTTATTACACTATTCTACAGGCTACCCCCTGTTTCCTGCAGGCCTTCTGTAATGATACAGTTTTTACTCTCATGACAACCTTAATGACATCCTAATTCGCACAAACACTCTCACAGCCACTGCACCTCCCTGCCTATACTCATGTATGCACACGCATACATACCCCTTAACTGTTGTGAGGGACTGTTGTTTCAATCCAAAGAAACAACAGCAAAAAAAGCAAAAAAATTCATTTAAAATAACTAGTTTTGTTTATTTATATTTATTCTAATGTGAATGTCTAATAAATGTTTACTGCCCAGACAAACAGCTTCACATATATATCTCCCCAAATATCTAAGACCTTATCCACACATATCCGACGTTAATACCTCGGTTTCTAAACCAGTTAAAAGGCTACATTTATATTTTATAATATTTTATAACAATATCTAAACATAATTACATGTCCAAATATTTGTGGATACCCCTTCTAAGGAATGCATTCAGCTACTTTAAATTGCACCCACTGCTGATACAGATGTGCAAATGCACAAACAGTGGCTGAATGCAATTAAATCTTCACAGCAATGCTCCAACATCTAGTAGGACAGTGAAGACAGTTACTCCAACAAGAGCAGGGACTTTTAATACACTTGATTTCGTAAGAAACAATTATTGAGCGGGTGTTCCAGTACTTTTGTCTATACAGTGTACATTGTCCCAAATGTGTTTATTGGCCTCATAAACACATGAAGATATTTTGATAATATTGGCACTAATACCTCACAGTACCCCAAATTCTGATGCATAATGGCCAAAGTAGACCTAAATACAGCACAAAGCTGTAAGTACATGTTTACAACAGCACTGTGCTGTTCAAACAGCAGGCCATAATTCTAAATGTTTAACACAGCTTCAAATCTCAGATTTGGAAAGAAAAAAAGCATGATGCTCAGGTCAGATAGATCACAGAGATGATTTTAATATTTGTAATGTGAGTTGATGAGTTTAATGTTTGGTTAAAAAGCTGTTATGCTTGTCCACACAAAAAAAATAATAAAACAGGGTTCTCAATAACCCCCCCTACTTTTGCACAGGAGTAATGTAGTTCAGAGCACATCACACTCATCTAACCCCCATCACTATCACACACACACACAAAAACAGTCACTCAGACACACTCACACCCCTCAAGGCCTTATCCTTCACTGCTGTGTGCAGTCCCAGGTGCTGCCCATCTGTATGGCTGGTTCCTCTCCGTTTCCTGAACAGAGCCGCTACCTGTCCGCACCTGTCAGCTTCCTCCCCCTTCGCTCATTCGCAGGTTTATTTTAATCTCTCAGCTGGGAACGGACCTCCACAGATGAACACCGCTTATCTCCTGCCCCCTAAGGCCTTTCTCTCTTCCCCATCCCCCGGCTGCAGCCTGCGTCTTTGAAGTGATAGCCCAATCGGCACCAAACGACCCAAAGCAGTAATTAGCCACTTTCCTGTGCGCTGGAGGAACAGCTCAAAGAACAATTGAGGCGCGCCTTGCAAGCCTACACCCCCCCCCCCCCCACACACACACACACACACACTTTTCTGCGTACATACACAGAGATACACTGATAAAAAGCAGCGGACATCGTAAGAGACGCTAATCCTGTTTGTGCATTTTGAATTAGAGTGGGAACACTGGAACACTTTGAAGATGTCCTCTGTGTCTTTTGTGTCCTTTCTATGATATCTTAGGTTATGTGTGCCTTAACCTAACATTACCCTCAGCACAAAGGGGAATTCTAACACTAGGGAGTTTCTCTAGAGAGTTTGTTAACAATTTGAGCGTTCATAGATAAGCCGCAAGGCACCATCCAAAAGTGGCCATCATTCCTCAAAGATCTCCAGAATTGTCTGGGAAGAGAAAGACATAAATCTTAGTGACGTCTCTTACCACAACACGGCCATCTGTCCATCCGAAATCGTTTTCAAACATCTTATCATTCAGGCCGATCCACTGGTAGTCGTGGCCAAGTCCTGCGGGGATAAAACAGAGCACGTAGGTTAATTCTGCTGCCATATTAGGTGAGCCTGCTCAGTCTTAAAAATAAAAGGGCAGTTTTAGCATGCACAGTACACTTCCTGTTTCTCAGGCCCAAGAAAGCTGTGCTCCATTCTAGTGGAGTGGTGAAAACATGTGGCTATAAACTTCACCTCTCTATTCCGTAACTGCCCTGAGCAACCTCCATTAGCCTATTTTCTTAACCGTCTGGCAGAGCTTCCTACTACTCCAAACTGTCTGGAGACTTGGACTGGAGAAAGTCTTGCAAGGCATATAGGTTACAGGGTTCATTTTTTTTTTTTTAGGTACTAAAATCGTAACAGGTTAGCCAAGGCCAATAACATTGGCATTTATAATATATGCCGATAATTGTATTTCCAAACTGTAAAGAAAAAGAGTGGGTTCTTTAGCCAGCCTGGGTAAAGTCATTGAGAATCACTGCTATTGGTTCATTTGCTCACACCATGTAAAGGGCAGCTGACATTCAGATGGTGTACGAAACAGTGTGGTCTGTTATTTATTAGCATTGCCATATTAGCAGCATTAAATCTGGACAATTAAAAGTTCACAGACCACATCCACTCATGGAAAGCCCTTTAAACTCAAGCACTTACGGTTGATAAAGTCCTGCTCTTCATGGGACAGAATGCTGGTAAGGTGAGCCCCCTGAAGGCGACACTCACGCTCGGCTGCATCCCAGGTGCGCCTGTGGGGGAAGTACTTGTAGCAGTGCCCCTGGAACTTGTGCCAGCCATAGCTGCACGTTTCTGTATCTGCAGAAGAGAGGAAATGAGAGGAAAGTTTAACTTCTGTAGAAAGAAGACTTTAAGTAGGTCACATGCTTTCTCAAACGAGTTCCAAGTCAACTGAGAATGGTGATTGACTCTAGGTATTATCTCTTTCCTAAAATGTTTTATGGCCTTATCTTTCTAGAGTAAACTGGTAGGAGTACCATAAATCTGACAGCATGCTTTGTGTGAGAACGTCTTGATCTTTGAAGGTCTTCCCTCTTACAATGCTCCACCTGAGGGCTGCTGATTTTATCTCTCTTTCATCCTCCCTCCTACTTAACTGCAAACCAATTCAGTGAGATTGGTGAGCATGAGATCAGGATCCATAATACACTACATGTCTAACACAGCTTGTCTAGACCCTGCAGAAGAAGTACTGCCAATAGATTAGGACTCTCTGGAGCAGATAAACATTAACCATGCCTAATGCCAGGCATGGGATAGAGGGGTATAAAGTCCCTCAGCACTGAGCTGTGGTGCAGTGAAACTGTGTTCTCTGGAACGATGGTGCTCCATTCAAGTGGGATGAGCTGTGAAGATAGGGATGAAGTGGGGCGGTAAGCATCCAACATCCTGGCGTCACAAAGGCTCTTATTGCTGAATGCAATCAAATTCTCACAACAAGGCGCAATAGACAAGGCCTCCAAAGACTACTAGAAAACCTCCCTTTCCCCATTAACACAAACTCTTTGTAACTCCCTTGAGTTTGAAAGAAACGATGAATGGGCAGGTGTCCAGATACTTTTGTCTATATAGTCGTAATATGGCAGTTGAAAATGAATGAAAATAAACTATGAAAACAGCTATGAAAACATCCCTCCAGAAATGAACCATGTTTAATTAATCATTGTTTCTGGATCAGCCCTAAGCTGCACTGTTTCAGTCTCGGATATATTGTTTAACATGGCCTGGGTTGGAGCAGACTAGCCCTGGCAGAGAGGCTAATGACTAGCACTTAATCATCAAACCTCTTGGGAAAGATGCTGAAGGAGAACCTCTGCAAAGCCAAGCTTTCATTCCAGTAAAAGACAATAATATACAGTATGTGAGCTTTATTAAGAAACATTTACCAGTGGTTTTAAAAGTCCATTTTGAAGTGTACTGAAGCTAATAATCTGCTAATGCTAAAAAAACAACGCTGATTAACGCTGATAATGCCTCTTCTTTTTGGCCTGTGCTCTGGTCCATTCTTAAAGTATAAATAGTTGTTTCACAGCTTTTAGTGGTTCTGTTGTTTCCCTTTTGGCATTAAGAGTCTGAGAAAACAGCTGTGTTTTAAGCTGTCCTACACTCGATCTGAATCACCCCGCTTGAAATGGGAAGACGGGAGGGGTTGTGATAAGTGGACCTAATGCCTGTGTTATTGATGCAAACTCTAATATCCAAAGTAAATGTGTGTTACTTAAATGTCTGTTTTGAATTTCAAATGACTGCGAATAAATCTGGAGAGCTGCTATAAAATGAGGCTGTAAAATGATTTTGTATTAAACACTGCTGCATGGCTGTTAAATGCTCAAGATTTAATGACTATCTGGTCTTTTAGCGTGGAAAATCATAATAATGCTAACACATGGCCCCCTGTCCCATCCCATTCACTGAGGCAGTGAATAAGATCAATGGTCATCAACATACAAAACACAACACCCCAAAATGAGCTTTTCTTCACAGAGTATTAAAAGACAGGCTACAATACATCATATAAGGTCAAATAATGGAAAATTTTAAATATATATAAATATGGCAACATCATTGTATCTGTCGGTTGGCCTGTCTACTGGTCTCTGATAATGATAAGAACCTCTCAGTCCCTCTGAACCAAACAGACCTAAAACCTGGTCATTAACAGCTGAGTTGAACATCAGGTGTGTTTGAGCAGGAACAGCACAAACTTGTGCAGAAATCTGGCTTTCCAGGAATGAAATTGCCCACCCCTGATATACAACTCGGCCGACATGCACATTTGGGGCTCACATGGGTTGAAAGTGGGCTAGGTTTGGGTGTGAGTGAATTTGTATATACTTTGTTATTGGAACCCAGTTGGCTTTCTCAAATGGCCCCCATCTAGGCCCCATGTGCAGTGTACAACCCAGATGGGGCCCACAACTTTCTGGTCTCTAGCTCAACTACCCATAAGAGCCCAACATGGACATGTTAGCTGGGAGTGTACAGCACATGATGTTCTGCACGGCTTGGTTACTGGACTTTTAATGGTTTTAGCATTCAAGACGCTATTTTATGTTACATGGCAGTTGTACTGGATCATATTTCGACATATTATTTAATTACTGTGCTTCTTACCTTGCTCACAGAGAGCCCCAGTGTAGCTTGGTAGGCACACACAGCTAAACGAGTTCAGCCCATCCACGCAGGTACCTCCATTGCGACATGGGTTTTCATGGCATTCGTCAATGTCTAAAATAGGATGAGATTAAAATGAGCATTGATACACACACAGAAACTATGTAATCAAAATACTAAGCAAATAAAATAATAGGCAGAATGCCTACCTATTTCACACTGCTCCCCAGTGAATCCAGGTGAACAGCTGCAGGTGTGGGTATTACCCATTGTTACACATGAGCCACCATTCATGCATGAATTGTTAGAGCATGAATGAACACCTACAGATAAAAAAAGCAGAAGACATGTTAGCAATAAAAAGTACAGAGAATAATTACTGAAAAATACCAAATATTCATAATGTATTGATCAACTTAAGTTTTACGTATTATACCTTCAATTTCAAATGTCTCCCCAATCACTGTGTATCCAAGATCGGTGTGCACTTTAGGTGTGGGTGTTGCACTCTGCACATCTGAATTAGGGGGTAGGCCCTCAACCAACGTTGGGTCAAGTACATCTTCAACCGAAGCAGCAGCATCGGTGTGTTTCTGAGCTCCAGAGGGTGATGATGTGTAATCCATAGTCTCCTCAATAGGCATCTTAGTGACTGGAAATATGGCTTCCTCAATACGGCCAACTACCTGTAGGTTCTCTGACGCAGTTTCCCCACCAACAGACCCAGTTTCTGAGGCATGATGCTGCAACAGTGGGGCTGAGGTACCTGAGGATAAAATGACTGGCTGAACCTCTTCGGATGATGGGACAATGGAAGTTCCCACTTCTTTGCTGTCTTCTAAAATACTAGATATCGTGGAGCCCTCATTTTCAGACAGTGTGGTTCCTTCTAGGACATTGTCATATGGTGTGGAGTGTTGTCTGTCTGAGATGTTTGAGCTCTCAGCGCTTGTACTGTAGGGAGTAATGACTGAGCTTGATTCTGAGGTTTCGCTCTCAGGTAGTGTGGTGCTCTCAAAGTCTGTCATGCTCTCAAGTTGTGAGGTGCTTGTAGTATTGCTGAAATCGGGTCTGGACTCTACTATATGTGATTCAGATGTGCCATCAACGTCTTCAACCGTGGATCCAAAAGTTGATGTGTCTGTCTGCTCTGTTGTAGGTGCACTTGATGCCAAGGTATCCTCAGAATTTAAAGAAACTCCTTTTGCTGTTGGGATGGCTTCTGTAGATGGGAGCGTTTCTGCTGCAGTGCCAATAGGTTGATTAGACTTCTCACTGTCTGATGTGGACACAGGTACCATGGAAATTGTTGTTGTTTGGAAATCTTGTTCTGTCTGGGTATCTGTGGAAGGCTGGGTTGGAACTGTTGCTTTAGACAGAACAGATGCTGTGATTATTGCTGATGCTGAGGGAACTGTGGCCATTTTGCTTCCAGTTTCAGTAGTCTGATCCCCTGAGCTTCCTTCTAAGGATGATAATGATGGGCTTGATGTCTTCCATGTTGTTGTACCAAACGATTCGGTCTCTGCTGTTACCTCATCAGTGGCAGTTTCACTCTCACGCTCAGTGGTGGCCACAGCAGCCTGCACAGCTGTTGTAGACTCTGCAAAGCTGTTAGTTGTGCCATTAAGACCCAACACTCCGTTGGTGATTGTCTCGGGCGACATCGTTTCAACTTCACTGTCAGTAGAGCTCTGCACAACAGAAATACTACTTGTTTCTGAACCATCATCATACTTGACTGTTGTTGCTTCACTTGTTGCTACTCCTTCAGACTTTCCAGTAGCGGTGGTCTCACGATACTCTTTGATGGTGCCGGTTTCAGTAGTCTCTATAGACACTGAAGTTGGTGATGCTGTGTAATAAGCCATGGTCTCCTGAATAGGTATCTCTGTTCTAGGATTTACAGCTTCCTCAATTTGGCCAACAACCTGTTGCTTCTCAATCACATCTTCCTCACTACCAGATCCATTGTCCTGTAACAGTGGTGATGTGGATTCAATTACTGTATGAATCGTATCAGATGATGAAAAGGCAGTAGTCAGCTCTTTGTTGCCTTCTAAACTGCTAGATAGTGTGGAGCTCAGTATGGCTCTATCATATGGTGTGGACTGACTTGTGGATGGATCTGTCTGGTCATCAGTGTTGCCAAACTGTTCTCCGCTTCCTTCTGGGAAATCTGAGCCCAGAGACAGTATACTGGAATGCTGTGTAGGTGACAAACTAGACATCTCTGAAGGCACTGTCTCCGAAATGCTTGGCCTCTGAGAGATTGTGCTGCTGGGAGTAATGGCTGAGCTTGATTCTGGGGCTTCACTCTCAAAGGCAAGCTTACTCTCAACCTGTGTGGTGGTCTCAGTTCCAGTAAACACTGGTTTGGACTCTACTACAAAAAGTTCAGGTGTGCCATCAAAGGTTGTATCAGTGTCTGACTCTGTTGACACACCTATGGTTGTTTCAGAGAAAGCCAGGAACGATGTTTGATCTTCAACTATGGGACTAAAAGTGGATGCGTCTATGAGTTCTGGTCTATGTGTAATTGGAGACAGCTTATCTTCTGAACCATCTGAAAAATTTAAAGAAACTCCTTCTGCTGTTGGGATGTCTTCTGTAGATGGGAGCGTTTCTGCTGCAGTGCCAATAGGTTGATTAGACTTCTCACTGTCTGATGTGGACACGGGTACCATGGAAATTGTTGTTGTTTGGAAATCTTGTTCTGTCTGGGTATCTGTGGAAGGCTGAGATGTAACTGTTGCTTTAGACAGAACAGATGCTGTGATTATTGCTGATGCTGAGGGAACTGTGGCCGTTTTGCTTCCAGATACAGTAGTCTGATCCCCTGAGCTTCCTTCTAAGGATGATAATGATGGGCTTGATGTCTTCCATGTTGTTGTACCAAACGATTTGGTCTCTGCTGTTACCTCATCAGTGCCAGTTTCACTCTCAGGTTCAGATTGTGTGGTGGTCTCTATATCAGTCTGGCTCTCACGCTCAGTGGTGGCCACAGCAGCCTGCACAGCTGTTGTAGACTCTGCAAAGCTGTTAGTTGTGCCATTAAAACCCCACACTTCTATGGTGATTGTCTTGGGCGACATTGTTTCAACTTCACTGTCAGTAGAGCTCTGCACAACAGAAATACTACTTGTTTCTGAACCATCATCATACTTGACTGTTGTTGCTTCACTTGTTGCTACTCCTTCAGACTTTCCAGTAGCGGTGGTCTCACGATACTCTTTGATGGTGCCGGATTCAGTAGTCTCTATAGACACTGAAGTTGGTGATGCTGTGTAATAAGCTATGGTCTCCTGAATAGGTATCTCTGTTCTAGGAGTTACAGCTTCCTCAATTTGGCCAACTACCTGTTGCTTCTCAATCACATCTTCCTCACTACCAGATCCATTGTCCTGTAACAGTGGTGATGTGGATTCAATTACTGTATGAATCGTATCAGATGATGAAAAGGCAGTAGTCAGCTCTTTGTTGCCTTCTAAACTGCTAGATAGTGTGGAGCTCAGTATGGCTCTATCATATGGTGTGGACTGACTTGTGGATGGATCTGTCTGGTCATCAGTGTTGCCAAACTGTTCTCCGCTTCCTTCTGGGAAATCTGAGCCCAGAGACAGTATACTGGAATGCTGTGTAGGTGACAAACTAGACATCTCTGAAGGCACTGTCTCCGAAATGCTTGGCCTCTGAGAGATTGTGCTGCTGGGAGTAATGGATGAGCTTGATTCTGGGGCTTCACTCTCAAAGGCAAGCTTACTCCCAACCTGTGTGGTGGTCTCAGTTCCAGTAAACACTGGTTTGGACTCTACAACAAAAAGTTCAGGTGTGCCATCAAAGGTTGCATCCGTGTCTGACTCTGTTGACACACCTGTGGTTGTTTCAGAGAAAGATGTTTGATCTTCAACTATGGGACTAAAAGTAGATGTGTCTATGAGTTCTGGTCTATGTGTAATTGGAGACAGCTTATCTTCTGAACCATCTGAAAAGTCTGGTCCGTTTGGCACATCTGGAGTAGACTGCACATTTTCCTGTGTGGTTCCATCAGTTACTTTAGATGGTGACACTAATATATCTGAATCAGCGGTGGACAAATATTTGTGGGCTGTGGTCACTTTGGGAGGAACTGCTGTTGACTCTTGGCCTAAAAATGTAATAGGCCCATCACCCGAAGATTTCTCTACTGATGATAATAATGGGCTTGCTGTCTTCCATGTGGTTGAATCAAGCAAAGGTCTTGCTGAGCTTCTTGGTTCCGACTCTGCTGTTACCTCATCTGTCACCTGATCAGATGAGACAGATGGAGAGTCACTAGTCTGTATTTCAGGCTGCATGGTGGTAGCGAAAGATGTAGCTGTGCCATTATCGTCCAATATCTCACTGGTTTCTGACTCAGGAGACACTGTAGTAAATGTACCGGTAGAAGGACCCTCTGTATCAGAAGTACTGCCCGTTTCTGAGTCAGTAACTAAAGTGTCCACTGTTGGTTTCTCTGTGTCCTTGATCAAAGATGCAGTGCTCATGAGATAGGAGACTGAAGAAACGGCTTTCTGTCCAGAGCTAGTGCTCTCACCTGGCTGAACAGTTCCATATTCTGGTGCTGCAGATGAAGCATCTTCTACAGTAGAGTCTTCCTTGGATGGAGTTAAATCAACAAATGGCGAAACACTTGTGGAAGCAAATAACAATGAAACTTGATGGGGTGGGTGTGTAGATGTGGACATTTGCACTCCTAGGTCAGAACCTTCACTAGAACCTTCCTCTTCTAAGGATGTAATGAATGAAGCTGACAGCATTGTTGACTTAGAAACAGTTCCCTCCAAGGTTGTTGATGGTCCCATATCCTTTGTGGTTACAACAGCTTGAGTAGATTCTGCTGTAAATGTTTCATCAGTCTTGAATGTGGCCTGTGTGGTACTAAATCCAGCATTAGCCATGGTAGAAACTGAATGTGAGGTAGTTTTAGGATGCTCTGTGGTCGTATGACTAGGTTTGGTAATGGCCTCGCTGTGGTGAGTGGTAGTGGAGATTGGATGAGTGGTGGTAAATGTGGGTTGATGTGTGCTGTGAGTACGATATGAGGTGGTGTGACTAGGAAAGTATGTGCTGGTGCTGGAATGGGGGGTGACATCAGTGTGATGTAATGTGCTGAACCTTGTGTTTCGGGTACTCGGAGTGGAATACTGGATGGTTTGACCAGAATATGAAGAAGTGAATACCCCTGAAGTCATGACCTTTGAAGGAGCAACATATAAAGGACTGTCCATCCCAGATCCTTCTGGTTCCTCTGTCATTATGCTGGAGGATTGTAGTGTCATGGTGACTGCTGGTACACCTGCAGCTTGCTCTGTGATGATTGTAGGGGCAAAAAGTGATGAGAGCTCTGACACTGAAACGGTGTCTGCATCAATGATCACATCATCCTTGGTAATATGCTCTGCTTTAGTGCTATGGTCTCTCATACTATCTGTAAATGGTGAAAAGAGTTCATCCTCATTTTCTGTGAAAAAGATTACAGTGCTGGTGGACTGTTTTGTTTCTTGGGGCTTCATGCTAGGCCTGCTAGATTCGATTTCACTAACAGATGGGATAGCAGTGGTACTTTGATGATCTGTAATATGTTGGTAGAGTTGGGGAGTTGGAGAACTCACTGACTGTGTGGATGTGTGGATGTTGACTCCATCCAGAGTGGTGAAGGTACTAGCTGTAGGCAAAGTGGTGGTCAAAGAATCCTGCTTAGAAACAGACATCTCTAAATTGTCTGATGTGCCCTCAACTGTAAACTGTGTAGCACTGGAGACCACTTCAGTTTGTGATGCATCTTCACTGGATGTTGTTTCAACAGTGGAACTTCTAGAGCCAGCAGTGGCAATGCTAACTCCATCCTCTGTAAAATGTGTGGTAAGTTCCTCTTCCTTTGTGGAGGCAACTACCGGCCCAGTCAAAGTTGAGGTGGGAAGCACAGATGTTGCCTCTTTGGCAGCTTTTGTTGATGGCACCTGTGAGGGAGCACCTGACTCTAGAAAACCCCCCGAACCTTCATCTCCAGTCTCTTCATTTTCCTCTGCGTCGCCACTTCCAGCCTCTGTAGTCGAAGTCATATAATGCCCCTGAAGTGGACTAGAAGACACTGTTGAAGTATAGTCAGACTTGAACAAAGTAGAAAGGGTAGAACTTTCCATTCCTAGATGATCAGTCGTGCTCCTTTCGTCACTGGTTTCTGCCTCGTCCGTTCTCACAGAAAATTCCATAGTTGCTTTAGTTGTTGGTGTTTCCGACATCTCTTCAGCGGATTCTTCTGTGTCTGAGGCCCCGGACACTTCGATACCAGTGTGTGATGTTGAATGCATGGTAGTGCTATAGTAAGATTCAGAAGTTTGATCTGTTCTTGATGGAGAAGGAGAAGCAACTGAAGTTGATTGTAGGATTCCTTTCACGGAGAGTTCATCACCTGTTATAGCTGGGCTGGTGACACTTGATACTTCACTGTGACCAGCTTCTGAATCAGTTGACGGTGAAAGTGAACTGCTGATAGTGGTTTCTTCCACTCTGACATCTGATATGGTGACACCACTGACAAAAGTTGGTGATGCAGTTGAATACATGTAATCGCTGTGATCCGCTGATCTAGTGGTGAAGGCAATTGTCGAAGCGCTCAAAGCTGAGGTGGAAAAAACTGATGATGACTCTGTTCCCTCAGTGTCCATGACTAGCACTATTTGTGATGCTGTCACATCTACTGTTGGTGGACTTAGAGAAGGAGGATTTGATTCAAGTACATTACTGGATACTGCATCACCAGACCCATCATCTTCAGTCTCTCCCCTTTCAACTGTAGTGTCCTCAGTGTCACAACTACCAAGCTCCACAAATGAAGCTGCAATTTCTGAAGTTGAAGGCTGAGTGGAATGCTGTGTGGAAACTGTAGCTGTTTCTACACTTGAGTACTCGAATGGGCTCTTTGTGTAACTGATTTCTGCTTCATCGGTTCTCACAGAAAATTCTTCATTGGCTTCAGTTGTTGGTAATTCTAATACCTTCTCAGAAGATCCTTCAGGTAGGGGAGAGAACTGATCCTCCTCTGTGTCAGAGTCTCCAGATGTTTCTACATCAGTGCTAACTGATGTTGAATGCATGGCCACTGATGTTTTAGCTGTGGTTGATGGAAAAAGAACAGTAGTTGCAGTTGACGCAAGGGTTTGCTTTTTGGAGACTTCATCACTTTTTAGCGGTGCAGTTGTAAAGAAACCTGTTATCAAACGTAAACTGCTGCTGGTGGTGTCTTTCTGTCCATCATCTGATGTTGTATCGCCTTTGACAGACATTGGTGATGTAACAGTCTTAGGCATGTCAGCACCCTGGTCCTTTAATCCATCCTTATCATCTGTGAAAGCTGTTGCTGTACCTGTTAAAGCAGAGGTGGGAAAAACTGATGATGTCTCATTAGAAGATGTGTGGATTGTGCCCTCAGTCTGATTAACTGCCTCTGACTTTGAGAGAGGCTCATCTTCTGTTGATGGAGTTTGTGAAGGTGAATGTGACTCAAGACCAACTGTACTAGACACATCTCCAGAACCATCTGCACTTTCTTCATCAGAACTGTCTGACTCTTCAGGGGCTTGACTAGTGAATGACTGAGGGGTAGTATGGCTAACAACTGAGCTTGAAAACAAAGTAGAAGTAGTTCCTTCAAATACTTTAGAAACTGTTTCATCAACTCTGTGAGAAACCGTCTGGAATGGGATGACCGATTGTGTCAAATGAACAACAGGCAACTCAGTGATGTTATCTCCTGAGCCTTCCTCAGGCGGTAAAAAAGTGGAACTAATAAGTAACTGTTCTGGTGATGCTGGTGATTTGTGGCTGGATTCTGTTGTAGTGTGACCAGGTCTAGTTTTCTCTGGTGTAGAGTGCGTAGTACTAGAGCTTTCCATTGTACTGAAGATGGGTCTCACTGAAACTGTTGAAGTATGGCTGACATGGTCTTCTGACTCACTGATTGATGCAACTGTAGTGTGAACTGCTTGGGCCGATATTGTTGAAGCATGGCTGAAGTCAGTTATCTTTTCTGTCGAATAGCTCAGGCTGTGTGACTCAGTTGTAGTTTGAATGGTTTCCACTGCCTCCGTTACAGATGTGCTAGACCGGTTAGACTCCATTGATGAAGCTTGTGAAGGAGGACCTGACTCAAGACCAATTGCACTAGATACATCTCCAGAACCATCTGCACTGTCTTCATCTGACTCTTCTGACTCTTCAGGGGCTTGACTAGTAACACCTGAGCTTGAAAACAAAGTAGAAGTAGTTCCTTCAGATTCTTTAGAAACTGTTTCATCAACTCTGTGAGAAACCGTCTGGAATGGGATGACCGATGGTGTCAGATGAACAACAACAGGCAACTCAGTGATGTTATCTCCTGAGCCTTCCTCAGGCGGTAAAAAAGTAGAACTAATAAGTAACTGTTCTGGTGATGCTGGTGATTTGTGGCTGGATTCTGTTGTTGTGTGGCCAGGTCTAGTTTTCTCTGGTGTAGAGTGCGTAGTACTAGAGCTTTCCACTGTACTGAAGATGGGTCTCACTGAAACTGTTGAAGTATGGCTGACATGGTCTTCTGACTCACTGATTGATGCAACTGTAGTGTGAACTGCTTGGGCCGATACATTTGAAGGATGGCTGAAGTCAGTTGTCTTTTCTGTCGAATAGCTCAGACTGTGTGACTCAGTTGTAGTATGAACGGTTTCCACTGCCTCCGTTACAGATGTGCTAGACCGGTTAGACTCCATTGATGAAGCTTGTGAAGGAGGACCTGACTCAAGACCAATTGCACTAGATACATCTCCAGAACCATCTGCACTGTCTTCATCTGACTCTTCTGACTCTTCAGGGGCTTGACTAGTAACACCTGAGCTTGAAAACAAAGTAGAAGTAGTTCCTTCAGATTCTTTAGAAACTGTTTCATCAACTCTGTGAGAAACCGTCTGGAATGGGATGACCGATGATGTCAGATGAACAACAACAGGCAACTCAGTGATGTTATTTCCTGAGCCTTCCTCAGGCGGTAAAAAAGTGGAACTAATAAGTAACTGTTCTGGTGATGCTGGTGATTTGTGGCTGGATTCTGTTGTAGTGTGACCAGGTCTAGTTGTCTCTGGTGTAGAGTGCATAGTACTAGAGCTTTCCACTGTACTGAAGATGGGTCTCACTGATACTGTTGAAGTATGGCTGACATGGTCTTCTGACTCACTGATTGATGCAACTGTAGTGTGAACTGCTTGGGCCGATATTGTTGAAGGATGGCTGAAGTCAGTTGTCTTTTCTGTCGAATAGCTCAGGCTGTGCGACTCAGTTGTAGTATGAACGGTTTCCACTGCCTCCGTTACAGATGTGCTAGACCGGTTAGACTCCATTGATGAAGCTTGTGAAGGAGGACCTGATTCAAGACCAATTGCACTAGATACATCTCCAGAACCATCTGCACTGTCTTCATCTGACTCTTCTGACTCTTCAGGGGCTTGACTAGTAACACCTGAGCTTGAAAACAAAGTAGAAGTAGTTCCTTCAGATTCTTTAGAAACTGTTTCATCAACTCTGTGAGAAACCGTCTGGAATGGGATGACCGATTGTGTCAGATGAACAACAACAGGCAACTCAGTGATGTTATCTCCTGAGCCTTCCTCAGACGGTAAAAAAGTGGAACTAATAAGTAACTGTTCTGGTGATGCTGGTGATTTGTGGCTGGATTCTGTTGTAGTGTGGCCAGGTCTAGTTGTCTCTGGTGTAGAGTGCATAGTACTAGAGCTTTCCACTGTACTGAAGATGGGTCTCACTGATACTGTTGAAGTATGGCTGACATGGTCTTCTGACTCACTGATTGATGCAACTGTAGTGTGAACTGCTTGGGCCGATACATTTGAAGGATGGCTGAAGTCAGTTGTCTTTTCTGTCGAATAGCTCAGGCTGTGTGACTCAGTTGTAGTATGAATGGTTTCCACTGCCTCCGTTACAGATGTGCTAGACCGGTTAGACTCCATTGATGAAGCTTGTGAAGGAGGACCTGATTCAAGACCAGTTGCACTAGATACATCTCCAGAACCATCTGCACTGTCTTCATCTGACTCTTCTGACTCTTCAGGGGCTTGACTAGTAACACCTGAGCTTGAAAACAAAGTAGAAGTAGTTCCTTCAGATTCTTTAGAAACTGTTTCATCAACTCTGTGAGAAACCGTCTGGAATGGGGTGACCGATTGTGTCAGATGAACAACAACAGGCAACTCAGTGATGTTATCTCCTGAGCCTTCCTCAGGCGGTAAAAAAGTAGAACTAATAAGTAACTGTTCTGGTGATGCTGGTGATTTGTGGCTGGATTCTGTTGTTGTGTGGCCAGGTCTAGTTTTCTCTGGTGTAGAGTGCGTAGTACTAGAGCTTTCCACTGTACTGAAGATGGGTCTCACTGAAACTGTTGAAGTATGGCTGACATGGTCTTCTGACTCACTGATTGATGCAACTGTAGTGTGAACTGCTTGGGCCGATACATTTGAAGGATGGCTGAAGTCAGTTGTCTTTTCTGTCGAATAGCTCAGGCTGTGTGACTCAGTTGTAGTATGAATGGTTTCCACTGCCTCCATTACAGATGTGCTAGACCGGTCAAACTCTGTTGTTGTATGGCTTGATCTTGTTATTGGGATTACTGTAGTATGGCCAGATGTGACTGATTGTGGAGTAGCAGTAGAACGACTCCCTAAAGTTGTTTCTGTGCCCTGTGGGGTTTTTATATCCTGTTCAATTGTAAATGTACTGTGCACTGTGGCAAAGGGGGTTGTGCTGGACAAATTGAAGTCCTTGTCACCAGAAAACTGTGAATCCCCTGTTGCAGGAAGCAAGCTTGAAGTGACATCAGTACTTGTTATAGTTGAATATGGCTTTCCACTCTCTGTTCCTTTTGTGTAATCTGTTGTTGATAAGACTGTTGTTCTGTCTGTCAAAGATTTGGTGATGGGACTCAGTGTTGTGGTAGTTTCCTGGTGTTTGGCTGATGTGACATTCAATACTGTGCCCTCAGCCTGGGGTAACACTGTGGCATCTAGATTTACAGCTGTGGAAGTGGAATGAGCCAGTGATGCTCTGGATGTGGTAGATGTACCAAATATCTGATCACTTGACCATTCTGACTCAGGAAGGGGGAAAGCTGACTCTGAACTTGATGGTGTAGCTTGGCTTATTGTTTCTCCTGTACTAAACATCATAGAGACTGTTCCTATGGATTCCACAGTAAATTTATCAGTTATCTCTTGTGTGCTTTCTTTTGAGGTGAAGATTATTTCAGAGGCATCAATAATAGGCACTTCTGATGCCCTTGCCGGCCCTGATGTTGCTTCTGTTTGGATGGTCGCAGTCTCTGTGACTTTGGGTCTCAGTGATGTCACAGTTTGTTCACCCGCTACTGTGGTGTAAACCACTGTAGGTGATACTGTTGTAGAAATCTGCTCAGAAACCTGATCACCTGAGGTATCTTCTGACGTTGCAAGAGCTGGTGGAAAAGTAGCCTCTTTTACAGCAGAGGTATTATTTATGTGCACCAATTGCTCAGTTGTGTGTGGAGTAATCACTTTACTAAATGTCTGGGGTACACTGGAAGCAGTTATTTCAAGAGGCCCTTTGCTATGTGTCTCAATAGTCTCCTCTTTAGATATGACACCATGTGTTAAGGGCAGCGCTGAACTTGCTTCCACTTTCTCTGAAGCAGATGCCATTAATGTACCCCAAGAAGACTCAGTATGCTCAATCTGGACTGATGTGCCATCAACCGTTGGAGCTGTTTTAGTGATGTACTGATCTGCTGCAGTTGGAATAGTAGTAGTAGTAGTGTGCAGTGGAGAAACTGTTATGGATTCTGTGACTGGCATCTCTTGGGTCTGGTCTCCTGAACCACCAAAGTCAGAAAATGGAAAGTCTGGGGCTGTCTGAACTTTTGGACTTGTAACTAGCAGCCCATCATTCATTTTTTCTTCTGTAGATAATGTAACTGTCACTGGATTTAGTATCACAGTCGATTTGTTATATATACTTGATGTTTCTCCTGAAAAACCACTAACAGAAACCTGCAATGGTTCTGTAGATAGTATGGTTGCTTCTGTTTGGGACTTCACAGTTTCTGTCATTGTACCATACAGTGAAGCAGGCTTTGTAGAAATGAAATCAAGTGTTTGGCCACCCGAATCAGTTGTGCCACTACTCTCTGAGCTGGTAGTCTGATGCCTTGAGATGCTAACTGTGACTACCTCTGCTGTACTGGTGAAGGAAGCAACTGATGACCTTTCTGTGCTTGTTGTCAACTCTGTATGATCAGTCAATTTTTCATTATCTACAGTTTCAATGGTTGAGGAACTGCCAGACAATTTTGTTCCATTCTCCCCATGTGTCTCCACCGTTTCAACCTGAGGAACTTGTGTAGAATTCGAGTCATCTGCAGATCCTTGCTCGACAGGAACAGATGACTCTGTCCCGTCTACTGACTTTGAAGTTACAGTTTCTGAGCCAAGTGGTGGGGTCTCGGACGAACCCTTCACACTTGTGTCCACCTGGTTAGGATCTGTAGTGACTACTCTAGTGGCAGGGTCTGCTGTAGATGACAGCACTGTTGCATTCTGCTCCACAGAAGTGTCTGAGGAAGGTTCTAATCCCTTCAGCGGCTGGTGTGGTTTTAGTGAGGAGCTTCTTATAGTTGTAGCCTCAAATGGCATACTTGGTACAATGGTTCCCTCATGAATGAGTGTCTTGTCCTCAGGATCTGACACAAGATGTGAGAGAGGGGTGGCTTCTACAAAAGTTTGTTCTTGGCCATAATTGAGTGTTGGCTCCAATGTGCTGAAGAGAACATTCGAGGTTACACCTTGGCTTGACGCAAGTGACTCATCCTGTGTTGTGTCAACCTCTATCTGTGAGTAATCAAACTGAGATGTTGTCTCTCTTTCGGTTTCTTCTAGTTGTGTGAGGTTGTGGACTATGGGTGACACCCTCTCGAACACATCTCCTCTTGGCTCCTTCTTAACATCCAACAAGGGCTCTAAGCTCACCTCAGTCATGCCATTTATAAAACTGAGTGCCGGTGTAGTGGTGACATCAGGAGAAGCGAGGTCATCAGTAAAATATGTATGGCCCAATATAGGCTCACCATTCACAGGGGAGGGAATGGGCTCATCAGGTACCTCTGGAATAACAGGGATCTGGCCCACATGAAGCAGGGAGTCCAAGTCAGCTGTGCAACATAGGAAAGTAGAAGAAGTCAGATTAACTGGAAGCATGCTTTGGTCTTCCTTTTTCTTTTCTACACTTTCACAAATAAATGTGCTATGCAGGGTTCTTTGAGCAATGCCACAGAAGAACCACTTTCGGTTCCATAAAGATGTGCGGGTGTAAAGTACCTTTAAAACACCCAGGAAGTTTTCTTTCGAATGAAGTTAGGTCCCCATTGTAAACGTATTAGTCTTAGTATGTCTTAGAAATATCTCCTCAAAGTCTAATAAATCTGTTTGTGTCAGCATAACTGACCAATCACAAAGCTAACATGGCTCCACCTTCTTTTTGAGTCTGAGCAACCTGGCAAGCTAAACCTAAAGCTAAACATGGCTAGCTAAAGCTTGATCCACAACTGGGGGAGAGGTTGCCCAGTGTGTCCCGTCATCTCTTACATCTGGCGGCCATCACCTCTAAACTAAAAAAATTCAATTTATCAAAATGTGTTCCCAGGGGCTTTCAAATTAGTTAAGGACCTTTAGGTCAAGTGAAGCTTCTCAGAACCTTTCTAATGTTCTTCACACTCACAGATCTGATACTGTGCCCTCAGACTGGAGTAACACTGTGACCTCCAGTTTTATTGCTGTAGAATGAGTGGAAGGAGCCAGTTATGCTGTGGATGTGGTAAATGTTCCCAATATCTGATCACCTGACCATTTTTGACTTAGCAAGGAGGAAAGTTGACTTTATGGAACCAAAAATGGAAGCCTGTGTAGCACCTTCATTTTTAAGAGTGTATATAAACTTAACCTAGGACCACATAGACAAATACTGAAAGCAGGAGCAAGCAGACAGAGTGAGCACAATGGCAGGATTAAGAGTTCGTCCCCAGGGGTCAGTTGCTTAGGATGAATGCTGCCTTCATTCTTGCTTGCTCATCTTTATCAGCTGTACAGGAAACACATCTGATGCTGAATCACGCCACTAAGGCTGAGCTTGAGAGAACCTTTGGGATTCGGCTTTTGTACCCAATGTTTGTGACAGTATTGAGACCCTATGTGACAGTATTGAGAAAAAAGATGTAAGCTACTGGCAGGAACATTTTTCTGCATCCCTTGAGACACTTCTCTGGGAATAAACACCCAAGACTATTAACAAGTGCCTCTATGACATGTCAAGTGATCTGATCTATCCTTTAAAAACCAAACTGATGTCAGTAGATCATTCAGAAGTGGAAGAAGCCTCAAAAAAGTCCTCAACAGTCATGCACAATCTTTCTCCAACAAAACAGCAAGCTCATATTTATCTTCTTTATATAATCATCTATTAGTGATTTCCCTTACCCTAATAACATCTAATAACATACATATTCCACTAGTCATTCACCAAACATTAAGCACATTTCCACCACATACTGTTTCAAAGCTCGCAGTTACCAGCATTTCCCACAAGCTTTAGCTTTGGCCAGATTAGTGGTTGAGTGCTGCAACACCTGCAGGGCCAGAGGTTACAGATGAAGACACCTGTTTCGAGCTACAGAGTCTGGGAAGGCAGATTTACGGACCTCCTCCCCTCTGTCTCCTTTGCTTTTCCCCACATTGCTCAATCTCCAGGCACTGAACACTGACCAAAGCCCTGTTGCCAAATTATTCATCTGTTAAAGCAGGCGTCACATAAAACGACTTGCAGTGTAGTCATAAGGGCGAGTATTGCAGGCAGCTGAAAGCAGACATAAATGCACTCTTGTGTTCAAATCATTGCCTCACAGGACAAGTTCTCTAAGGGCAAGAGTCCAGTCACCACATAACTTAAGTAGTTTGGTGGTACAGGTTAAGGAATATCTGCCTTCTCCGGTTCTAAGAAATGTCATGAATATTGTGGTGCTACATTAGCAGTAAAACTTAACTATACTATTGATTAACATATGATTTGACATTTGACATATATGTATATGTATATATACATATATATATTTTCAGTGTAAAAAACTTTAAAATCTTCACCTCCGCGTCTATTAAAATGATGCCACACAAGATGGAACAAATTTTTCCACTGGTTTATATCACACAAGCGTAGACCTGGCTAAGTGACCATCATGCCAGCAGCGCTCCCAAACATATTCCAGCAAGAGTGGCCCATAATCAACCTTTGTCACAAAGCCAGGCAATGGCTGCTCAGCTGTCTTTACAGAGAGAGACTTTGCTCTGGAGGTGACATCAGCCTGGTTGTGGTGCCCAGTCTTCACGGTGCTAATAGGCATCTGTGTTTATTCAGGTATTGGGCCAAGATGCTTGCCTGCCAAACCTCCAGAAAGTGGGACAGAAAGTGGAGAGGGCCTACGGTAATCAACAGGCCAGCTAAAGCAGACTACATTGATCTCCTAGCGAAAACAAATGATTCCACATCACCTGTGCAAAAAAAAAAAAAAAAAAAAGCAGAAAAAAAGCTAATAATTAGCAACCACCAGGCTGGAGGTGTCAAGAATGACTAAAAACACAAGTTTTATTATATACAGAGAAACCTGTCCAAATGTCTGTAAGTCTAAGAGCCGAATACACATATTCATCCTCACATTTCAAGCCTCTTTACTGATGTCATAACATTCAGTTGTTGTTGGCTGATGACAATGAGTGGTCACCGCTGTAATATATCTTCTTGTTTAATGGTAGTAAACAACTTTGCCTTGGTTTGTCCACAAAGCTCCTCTCCAGAGTGTTCTTGTAAACCGCAGTGACAGTCAGTTTGGTTCTTTGCATTGTGGCTTGCGTTTGACACAAAATACAATACATAAAGAAACCAGCCAGAACACGGCATGCTGGACAGTGAAGGTTCTACAACCAGGACACTGTCACTATGGTGCTTCAACGAATAAAGCCAGTGTTTCATATGGCAAGCCTTTCTAGATCTTGATATACGATGCGTTAAAATATCTTGATCATCAAAAACAATCACTCTTACACAGCAGCTAAAGAAGACAAAGTTATGCCAGTCTTTTTTTTTAAGCATCTGAACAAATGACTAAGCAGTGGGATCCTTATTTGAAAGCAGCTAAGAGTGGTTTCACACAGAGAGTGAACAGAAAACGGGTTTGAAAGTGCCAAGTCTAAAGAACACTTTGGTTAATCTCAGCATAATCTGAACAAAGCACGCTTATAAAGAACCCACGTGAAGACATCTATTCAGAGACCTTTTCTGTACTACACACAAAAACGACAATGAAGCCTCATTAAATCAGGTCTTTAGCACAGCAGTGGATCTGACATGCCTGCCCCGCTTTTACCAGTACTTCCAAACAGGTCTAGGAGAATACACCTAACTTCCAAGCAAAAAACAGTGTGATAAAAACTTAAACATAAATTTGCTCAATTTGTTATTAATGGCTTGGTAGGCTTTTTGTTACAAACAGTAAAACTGTTAAAATGTTCAGCTTTGAGGAAGAGCAACACCTTAACCTGTCAATTCTGTTTCTGCTTAAGAAATGATAATTTAATGTAATGTATTTAAATTGAACTTGGCAGTGAAAACAGCTATTCAGCACCATGGACAGTACATGTCATGCTATATATCTATCTCCATACAATATGTTGTATTATATACTTTAACGTAGGCTTATTCACATTATTTCCTCCTTGCTTAACTGAAAACAAGCCACTCATCCGAACATCTGCTCCTGACTGAACCATGTGCTTCAAATTCAAATGTCTACCTCAAAAACAGCTACATTTAAAGCAATACATTGAATAATAGACCTATATGTGTATTGGCATGGGGCAACACAATTGATAAAAGACAAGATCATTTGAGGGGGGACTTACCTGTATCATTCTGCTTCTGCTCGTCCACATTAATGACGATCACATGGATGGACATGCCATCAGCCGACACTGTACAATTTGCAGGACTTGTTGCGGGAGTCACTGTTGGCTTATGCTCGGTCTCAGGGTCCTTGCTCATGTCTCCGCCTTCGATCATTGTCTCACTAAGGGTATCTGTATTGCCTGCAGGTGATTCCTCCACAATGGCTGCACTTGCAGATGGTTCCTCAAGCAATGATTCACTGGATACAGAAGTTGTTTCCAACTCAGTGGGCATAGAAACTGCTGCTGATGCTGGTGTGGTCACATCAGAGGGAATTACGCTGCTACTACTATCTTCAACAGGGCTGATGGACTGATCCATCTCTTCCCTTTCTTGAGTTGCTGTTTCCGTTTCTGAGCCAGGCTGTGTGTTACACATAAAGGTTGTGAATGTCACAGTGGCCTCAGTAGTCATTAGTGGTGTTGTGGTGTCCAGTTCAGGGCTGGTAAATCCATCTGATACATCTGATACATCAGCCTCAGGAATGTTTGGTAGATTTGGTGGTCCAGCCATAACACCAACTTCAGTTGCTTTCTCATCTTCATCATACTCAGAAAACGTAGCAGTCTGAGTTTCATCTGTAGGAACACCTGTGGTGCCAGGGAAGCCTGCATCATCTGTTTCCGTGCTTTGTCTGGAGCTGCTTTCCTGGGAACTTGGGGAGAGTATATGTACTGGCGTTTGGGGTGAACTGTGGAGGTCTCCCTGTGTGGTGGTTGGTTCACTTAATAAGGGTGCTTGACTACTGGTCTTGGAGGCAACCATCTCCATATCTGATTTTGCAGCTTCTGCTGCTTCTTTTGTACTCGTCTGTAAAGCTTCTTCAGAATCTGGAGATACACTATTCGTGCTCGTGGGCTCTAAGACAGACAGCATGCCTGGAGTCGTCTGAATGTGCATCTCTTCAAGATAAGAGGCCGAATCTACTGTGAACCTCACTGTAGATTCCTCATTTTTTCTCTCCGCAAACATGGGCTCTGTGCTCGGAGAAATGGAGATGAGAACATCAGGTGGAATTGTGCCCACTCTGATTACACTGGGATCTTCTGATTCTTCAGACGGTGTCTCTGTGACCGGTTCTCCTGTAGATTCTACACGGACTACATCTCCACGATCTTGTGCCTCTAACCCATCTGTGAATTTAGAGCCAAAATCATCAATGTTGAAGTCTGGGTGGGTTACCACTGAGTCATCGTCTTCAAAATCCATTGGGTTGCTAGAGGCACTCAGTGGGGCCATGCTGGTGGAAAACATGGACGGAAGCTCTGTTGGGGCTAGGTTCCCTGAATCATCTACGGACTCATGGTCTTCTTCAGGAACGGCGGCTGTGTCAGTGGATTCACTTTGTTCCAAGGAGGGCTCTGCCTCAAAGGAGGTAGTCTGGGTGGTGGTTGAGGAGGCTGTGGTCGGTGAGGCGGTTGTAACACGCTGGACTGAGACATCCACCCAGCTTGTCTGGTTGAATAGCTCATGACCTACAGGTAGACACAGAAAAACGGTCTGATTCGCTGTACACTCAAATAAATGAAAAAATAATAAATGCTGTACAGCTACAAAAACCTAGGACTCATGAGAGAAAGCTGTTTTGTACATCTCTGAAGCATGTCTGCCTCAAAACGAACAAAATGTGTAAGAGTAAGATCTGGGCTCTTGGGAAAATGCTGCTATGTTGAAATGCACAACCAGTCAAAATAAGAAATGTGTCAGTTAAGGACTTCTGTAGCCTATAAATCAACTCATAAATCAATTGTACTGATCCACAACTAACAGTCAACACATCACAAGTAAATAGTTTGGAAACATGTAAACACCATACCCTTTGTTGTGTAGCTTCTTCCCACAACAGCTCATAATTTATATCTGTTTGCTACAATAAATTTACCTCATAAGAACATCATATATTTGTCTTTATTGCAAAGTCATTATGAA
Organism: Salminus brasiliensis; assembly: GCF_030463535.1. Taxonomy (NCBI): domain Eukaryota; kingdom Metazoa; phylum Chordata; class Actinopteri; order Characiformes; family Bryconidae; genus Salminus; species Salminus brasiliensis. The sequence continues at coordinate 20,626,624 of NC_132897.1, read as the reverse complement.
GATTTTATGAAATACACTGCCCAAACATTGCTCAATAGAGATGGTCCTTTAAAAAGAATATTCCTAGAATCCCCCTGAGAAGCAAATTAGTAACAGTGGTTTAACACGATATGGTAAGTTGTCTGTCTGTCTACCTTCATACCTACCTATTTTTCTATCTACCGTCTATCTGTCTACTAGACTTTGGACTTTCTACTAGAATCTGGAGCATTGTTAATTGCAGTCAGTGACAACAGCCATTATTGAGGTCAGGATGTTGGATGATTACCACCCCACCACATCCTAAACTCATCCCATAAGTATTGCTTTATACCCCTCTAGCCCACGCCTGGCATTAGACATGGTGTCAAATGGTTCATGTTTATTTGCTCCAGAGAGTCCTACTCTATTGGCAGTACTTCTCAAGTACTGTGTGTGCTTTTGCACATCTGAGTCTGTGAATGAGTGCAACCTAAAGTAGCTGAATTCCCTTATTAAAATGGGTGTCCACAACCATTAGTTTATATAGTGTATCTACCCACCTACCTACATAATCTATCTATCCATCCATTCTTTCCCCGAGTTGTTAGGAATGTAGCACTTTACATCTACAGAAAATCTGCTGTGATACATCTACAAACTGCTGTGATAGCTGCAAACATTTTACAACGTTATTTGAGAAGGAGGAAAGAAGTCAGTCATAGGACTGTCTCATAACAGCCACACAATGCTCAATAGCAAATCATCGAAGTACTTATTTGTCTTATTTGTATTGTAACCAAGTACCTCCAAACGTTCATTTTTCCCCTCGCTGAACACACTGAAAAGTGACAGCCTAGGGAACCTTTCCTCTCTAATGCGACGTGAACCGTAGCCAAAAGTCCAGCTGTTCTGCATTAAGCACACACTCTCCCTCTCTTTCTCCAGCTATCACTGATGTAAGGTGTGAGGCACTATTTTCCCTAGCAGAAAAGCAGACTGTGGTCTGCTGCAGTCAATGAGTGAGTCTTTCTTCTTTCTTTAAATGGCTGGCACACTAGACAGGTCATTGTGAGAAAATAGAGAACTCAATGCACTCAGCCCCACAATGCAAGAAGGGGGTTCAAGGTGGCTGACTGACAGTGGGTCAATTCACACTGCAGAGGCTTTTGGGATAAAACAAAAAGAGGTGAAAATCCCTATTTTAGGAATTTAAATAGTGGTGGAGGTAGATCTAATGATCGGAATATTCTGGTTAACTCAATATAGCTATTATATATAGCTCAATATAGCTATATATAGCATTAACACTCAATACACTATTAAAAACTATGATTATATTGCTACACAATACAGTTATAATTAAACACAAGTGACCCTTTAATGACACAGCCGATGACAGACTGGCCTGCACTATTTTGACCAAAATGATTCTTGTTTAATGGATCACATTGGACTGCCTTGAGTAAACACCCTCAGAAACTCATCTGGACCATCTGCGATTGGACAGAAACCTCACACCACACAATGAAAACAACCTAATTTGTTAGTTGGCTTATTTTAATGTATTCTAGCCTTCCGCCATACCAATATTACAGCCAGGAGTCAATCCAGTGCTAACGACTAACGAACAACACAGTGGTACTCGAACAGCCATTTGGGAAACCAAATGGACCCCAGAAAGGTCTGAATGAGCTAAAATTGACCAAACAACCAGGGAGGTCACAGTGTCCTGTTTGGGGTGACCCCTGGGGTCCAATACTTATCACAGCAGGCTGTCATTCTGGATGAGCGCCCTGCTTGGCAGGAGGGAAGTTAGCTAAATTAGCCTCCGTTGAAAAGATAGAGCCCTGCCAGGTCAGAGGTCAGCACAGCCAGTGATTCTGGAGCCATGGTGCTTGTTTCTACTATATTCACATGTCTGTTTTGATAAGCGTGAGTGCAAGTGACGAGACGGTGGGCGGAAATGAGAGGTAGATGGGAGAATTAAGGGAAGCAGATAACACCTAGGCACTTTCTCGTGCTGATGGATATAGACCTTGACAGTGCCTGAGGGCATGCCAGTGGAAATCACTTATTAGTTCACAAAGTTCACAAAGTTTTTTTTTTTTTTTTACATTCGTCTGATGAGGCCAATGTTCACTGAAGGGCTATGGCAATGTTAATGTATTAAGTGAATAAGGAAACTTTAGGAAGTAGTGAGTCAACCTTTTTGATACTTTTTTGATACTGTAAAATACTGAGGCAAAGTTAGTCATGGGACGGGGGCGAGTTTCCCAAAAATGATCAATGTTAGCAAATAACAAACTAAGCAATGAGTTTTGCAAGTTTCTAAATTGAACATATTGGGGGGAAGTTATGATTTAGAATCAGCAGAAGTGTGTCCGTAGTGGATGCGACTTATTTACAAAACAGATGGAAGAATTTGGCTACTTTACGTTGCATACATTGCTGACACATCATGAGTTAATTTATTTTCACACTTGCACCTCTCCTTCCCAGCAACGGTTCTTCAAAGAACACTGAATGATCAACTACTGAAAGGTTCTTTAGTAAATTAAATATTCTTGCTCTATGGCTTTGCTCCAAAGACCGTCTCCCGTACCTTTATTTTTTTCGTACGATGTGAGACGAAATATGATTTAACTTTTCCAACCAAGCCCAAGCTGGTTTCCCAGGAAACGGGCGGCAACCCAAAGTGAAATGGAGTGAGGTCAGAGGACCACTGCTCCACAGACTATTAAGGCTCATGTAAACTTTTCCAGCGCACCACGTCTCAAACTGAAGTGAACTCTCTCTCTCTCTCTCTCTCTCTCTCTCTCCATGTAACAAACAATGGCAAGCCATTTTGAGCACAAATAAAAAGAGCTTAGATGTACACACAGTCTAAGCTTCTGCCTGGATTTACTGTCACTATTGTGGGAGAGGAAGGAGTTTTATTGATGCAGAAAACCACATGCCAACTCATGTGTGTCTGTGTGTGTGTGTGTATGTGTGTAAGAGTTAGTGCGTGTGCTTGCATGGGTGGGGGACTAGATTACGCACACTCTAAGAAATGACATCAAGGAGCTGGAGGTCTGGCTACATAGTTGTCCACTGTTTCTCCAGAATCTCCCAGGTATCTATTTGCAGCAATTGCGTCAACTCTCAAAACGCCATTCAACAAATGTCCCAAATTAGCATGCGCATCAATGGGTCTGTATTAGTTATTATATTACATGTAAACATACTTCAACTGTCCTGGTCTGACTGTCTTAGTCAGCCTAAGGTCTTAGTCAGCCTAAGCTTGGCGTGAATTGTTAAAATGTGATACTGGATGAAATTAGCCAGACTGCTCAAGAAAGATGAACAAAAGAAATGAGCAACATTATATTATACACACTGCAAGTATAATTTTTTGGGTGTATGTGTATGTGTATGACACAGTTGGCTGTAAATTTTATCTAAAATCTAAATTCTTAATCTAATTCTTGGGCACTGATAATAAAGCCACTTCTACGACTAGCTTGGCTGTTGTAAATGTAAACCTAATCGCAGATGCACTCTGTAAGACACATGAAAGTATCATACCTTTGAAACAGTATGCTCCCAGCTTCATGGTGGTCTCGGGGAAGCCTGTCTGGTTGCGGTAGCGGTACATGGTCCGGACCCCGAGCAGACCTCTGCCACACTGCATTCTGGGTATAGCGACAGGGTGGCGGGCACTTTCATCAGAAAGCCATCCGTAATCACAGCGATCCAGACCTTTTCTCCAGGCGGAGTGGAGCTGACCAGGGGAAGCCAGTACTGCGTTCCTGTTCTCACATTCGGCTTTGGCTTCCTCAAATGTCATCTTACGTGTGGTAGGGGCAAAAAACACCTCGCCTGTATGTGCACAAAAAAATGAGTAACCATAATACAGACACCATCTTCACAATATTGTATTTTACTCGAATGCTACAGCTGCATCTGTAAAACGGCATACTACTAAACCCCTTAAACTGAATGTGGGCTCAGACTTCAATACATCACTCTTATAACGAGATAACATATTAGTCTCAATGAAGTGATTAGGGCTGCACAACATAGCTACTTGGTTGTTTGCAGTGCCATGATTGCAAAAAGCTGGACCCTCTATCCAATTGCGTTTTTAGGGATTCACACATTTAGTTTTGCAGTAGGGACACAGGGACAATGTTTAAGGGTTAACTGTCCCTGTACTGAAACACTGATTCTGAGAGCGAATAATAAGGATTTTGTACTTTCATGCATTGGCTAATAGTTGATTAGATTCTACAGTGTGTCAGTGCACTATGATGTGTCTTTCTGAACAAGCTGATGACAAAATGTGTCGCAAACAAAATGTTTTCTCAGAAAGTACAATGTTTTCCATATGTGGTGGAGTAAATGCAAATGAAAGTGGTGGAAAAAAATCACAGAAGAGGGTGTGCATGTTTTCGCTTAGATTTGGGTGTAGCTGTCACAAGTTATAACCAGGGTTTCCATAGTATCTTAGTAATTTACAGCCAGTCGAGCATCCCCAAATCCACTTTCATTAAGAAATGGAGCACATTAAAACCACCACAGCATACAACAGGGCGTCTCAGGAAGGGACTGCAATTTGGCGATGCTGTTAACTTAACGTGAACATTCATTCTGTGTCTCTCCAAATGGGCCACAGCACACTGAACTGTAGGCTAAAGTACATCAGGTACCAAAGACAAATCCCAAATTTTAAATGCGGAGGTTGCTGTCTTGTACCTGGAGTACATGTCACTGTTCACACAAGTCTATCTTTTAATCTTTTATGATGCCAAAAATATTTCAAATACTCCACGTCCAATTCTGAACATTACTGACGTTCTTGACGTTCTGTGACCGTCTTACAGTACATTTTGTGGTTGATGTCACTGTATGACTGTGGTTCAAAACCACACTAAATGTGTCATCAATGCGCCAAAATCATCAAATGAACTACTTTGGCTCTAAGGTACCAGCACACGTGCCAGAAGTAATAATGTTTATTATCACATAATTGTCTATGTTCAGTCGCCTTTTAAGAAAGTCCAAACTCAAATGTCTGCAAGGTCACCCCTTCAAGGTCTTATCAAAACATTTTCAAAGCCTGTTCCAAAGCCCTAGGAAAACGTCATGTATAGAGAACCTTTTCCCTCGCACTCTTACCGTCGAGCTTGTCTGCGTAGCAGTACACATCATAGGTCTCAGAGGGGTTCCGAAGTCCGTATGAGCGAACGCCAGGTTTTCCAGGCATGTTCCCCGAGCAACCGGGCCTTGGTTTAGTTATGGGGTATCTATAGATCCAAGATTAGAAAACATCTAATGACTCAGTATAACAGACCATCTTGCTTATTAGGCACTTTTCCACTCAGACTGTCTAAAAAAAGACTCAATTATGGTTCCATGAGGAACCTGTTAATAAGTGAACCTGTTAATAAGTTTTTTTATGGATATCAGAGCAAAAAGAACCATTTAAAGGGTTGAGGAACCTTCATGTAATGATTTGTACTTTATTTATTTATATTTTATTCTTGAATTTATTTGTCCTTGTAGGAGAAAAAAGGTATTTCATACTACACTACACCATATTTCCTAAAATGGAATACAGGGAAAACTGAAGGGTTCCTAGAGGAACCAAAATAGGTCCTTCTATGGCATTGTGCAAAAAACATTTATTTTGAAGTGTATTGCTAGTAGTGGTTCTCTTAAAGCAGCAAGGTGTGTAGGAACAGGTAACAGTAGCAACAGTAACCATAGTACAAAACAGAAGCAAGGCTCTAACCTCACTGTCTGGTCTGCAATCCAGCCTGCATCGCACTGGTCAAATCCATCCTCATAGGCGGCCTTCAGCTGGTCTGAAGAAGCAATGGTAGCCCCAACAATTCTGCAGGTCTCGACAGCTTCGTTGTAGTTCAAGGTATATCTGCTGGTCTTGGCCCGATAATGAAAAACAACACCTGGACAGAAGAAGAAACGAAGGAAGCATCCAACCATTTATTAAAAATACTCTAGTTTCTAAGATCTGAATGTCTCTCAGGCCAGATGTTAAAATGTAAACAGAGATGAAGCCACAGTGTGAAAAAAAAACATTGCTGTGGGTCACTAATAAACAAGTTAATAAAACGAGTGTTGAATTGTAACAATAACATGAACGTGTGGGTGAAGGGGACATTCCGTCCACCCTAATGGTGGCTTTCAAACACACAGTAACTAAATAAGTTATGGCTCCAATTAAAATGGCAGAGTCTTCACAGAGAGATGGGAGTTGCCGTATTTCCAGAGCCAAAACTATCCAAACCCTACCCATTGCATCCTTTCTCGTGGTCCAAACATAAATCAGTTCCTCAGATGGGGAACGGTCTCAGAGGAGACTGTAAGACACCACAGGACGAAAGAGTGTACTGGAGATCATTACTATGCTAAATTATGTAAAAACGTGGGAATAAAGACAGAAGAAGGGCTTTAAACCTGAACGTCTTGAACTGATAAACTAACTGACATTGAAAAAAATAAATAACTTCTGGGACCAAAATGTCCTAGAACTTGACTTGAATTTGACCAAAATATTTAATTTATGGACATTAATGGACATTTATGAAGAGCTGCTCACCATTGACATTCAGATTGACCGTGTCTTGAGTGTCCTCAATGCCATACAGGACCTCACAGCGGTAAGTTCCGGCATCACTGGCCCGCAGTTTGACCACAGTTAAAGAGGCATCCCCAACGTCCTCAGGGTGACTTGGCACAGACACTCGGTTCCTGTAGCTTGGTCCAATTTTAATGACACCGCTTTGGGCCACGAGTACCGTAGACTCCACATCGCCGTCCATCTTGGTCCATTTGATGCGCAGGTAGTCTGCTGCTGAGGTGGTGGCATTGCTGGGCGCTGCGGTGGGCAGGGTGGAAAAGTGACACGGCAGGACCACCTTCCCCGAAAGAGAGCCGCTTACTGGCCGCATCACTGTTAGCGAGCTAGAGGCTGAAAGAGTCAAACATACAGTAGGTTAAATGCATGCATTTGTGGTATTTTGTAGGGATGCACTGATATTGGAATTGTGGGCCAACGCCAACATCCTATGTTTTGCATGTACAAATCTGCTTATGTTGATACATCTGATCTATGTGTAAAAGTATTATAGAGAAATTAAGTTATTCCTCTAAGGATACGGCAGATATATTAGTGTAAATCATCACACATCTCAAATGTTTTTTTCCCATGATGAAGTCAACAAGCATTCAAAGTCTTCTCCCACTCACTACGGAACAGCAGGGAACGCATACAAGGAGAAGCCTCAGTTGAGAATAGGAAAGCAAAAGGTCACTGTTTTCCCCCCGTTAGAAGATCTCAGTGGGACGTAACAGCTGTTTAGAGGAGAACTGATAAGATGCCAATCTTTTCATTTACTTGTAAAAAACATTTTGCAAACAACATTTCTCCTCTTTGTGTTACTGATGTTGTTACTCCTGTTACTATTGTTGTTGTTACTGTCATGGTTTTTGTTTATACTGTTACTACTACCACAGATATTACTGTTATTTTAATATTGTTACTGTTGCTACTGCCTCTGTTAGTACTATTGTTACTACTGTTACTACTATTATAGTTAAGACTGTTACTGTTGTTACCATTACTATTGTTATGTTAATAATGTTACTGCTATTATTGTTATGGTTAATACTGTTACTGGTATTATTGTTATGATTAATACTGTTACTGTTTCTACCCCTATTTTTATTACTGTTACTGCTGATATTGTTAGTACTGTTACTATTGTTACTGCTACTGCTGTTGTTACTACTGTTACGGTCAATACTGTTACTACGGTTATTGTTACTACTGTTACTGTTACGACTCACCTTGCTGAGTACTGACAATTCACTTCTAAATAAAGAGTGTGGTCCAGTTTAAGAAATCACACACTTTCATTACACAGTGGAAATGATTTGAGTCATCAATGTTTAGACAAAGGGAAATCACTGGTTCCTCTGAGCAACAAAGTGAGGAATGCTCCGGGACAGGTGGGATGACCCCTGAGGGCTGTATACACTACAGCGTGTGGAAGGCCTTTCTAAGTGATGAGGTGAAGCCATCTGTTTTTCACCAGACGCAGACAGTGTCCTAATTAAAAGGTATGGGTCCTGGGAAGCGCATTCAAGAATGTATTAAGTCTTGGGGAGCTACAGGGCAAAGTTTGCTTTGTGGGAAAGAAAATATTGCTTAGAGAAACATGCACCAATGCTCATAAACTGCCGTGCATGAATTAAAGGGTCATTCTAACAACCTTTTAAAAGCTCTGGATAATTTCATGGCTGAGACGTAAACAATGGCATTCAGTGTGGTTTGGTGTGAAATGCTCTGTTATAGTGAAACTTACCAAATAAGAATTGTTTAGAGTGGTGGTGATAGGAACCCGATGTGTGAAGAGTGTAATGCTTCTAAAAGTTGCAGCAAATGGAGTTACTATATGAATGTGTTGTCTCACATACAATATATTGTGGTACAGCAGTTTTGATGAGATTTTGGCCTTATAATGAGGTTCACGCAGGCCGCTGTGGGGCAAAACTACTATATATTTTTTAGATTCTAATAATATTTTAATATTATGGCTATTACATATTTTGCATTATAACTCAGAAGACACAATTATATTCCCTGGTAGCTCTACTGACTCAGAAGGCCTTAAATATAAATTTAGTCGCTGTCATACAAAAACCATGCATCTTAACTTTTGCCCTTTTTTTTGCCTTTTTTGCCATAATGTGAATCTATAAGTTGTTCAACACACTGTGTCACAATTGTATGATGACTGAAACAACAGAAATGCTCCAAAATCACTGGGAATTGCAAGGTTTTTGCATGACAACAACAATACAAAATATGAAGGCTTATTCCAACAAGCCTCAGTTGTAATAACACCTTCTAGACTGAGGTAGCGTCCTTTCTAACAATCGACACTTGTTGGAATAAGCATTTAGAAATGTTTCTGTAGGTTTATGTAAATCGTCTTGAAAGGCCTGGGTGGGTGTCAGGAACAGTGCCTTCAGTTAGGTGTTAATGATACGTAGATAAAAGGGCTATATTTGCACTGTAGACAGTATGCCCCCTGGTTCCCACCACCACCACAGTGAAGAAATCAGTCAGTAGGTTTCTCTGAATAGCTTTGCTTACGCCTCATCTATTGAATTATGCTAAAGGAACCTGTGGACTCTCCTTTAATCTCACTTTTTTTTCTCTCACACACACCACACACACACACCACAGTCTCAACAACTGAGTCACACACTGCTGTCTGAACTGGATCTGAGTAATAGACCACACGTCTTCCATGCCAAAAGCAGAACTTACCAAGTGCTTGGGGTGTGTGGCACAGGCAGAATAACCACAGTATATGTTTTATATTCAGTAACATCTTCCTGAAAGGTGAAGAAAGAAACAGATTAGTGAAAGTGAACAGCCTAATTCACACTGGAAGACGCAAACTGGTGCCCCGTTAGAGTCTTCTGGCTGCGTCTGGAGCTCTATATTCCCTCTGAGCTTCAAGCCTGAGATGAAACCAACCAAGGAATAAATGGCTTGTTACAGTTTGTTAAACAATGTGTGAATGCCCTGCCTCCCACATCAGCCTGCGGTGGTCTGATGGGCTGGTGGTGGTCAAACGGAACACACTTCCTTTGAGAGGGTGGGTGGTGGAGTATTCTGTTGTCCTAACCCCCTGCAGGGCAGAAGAGGCGAGATGCTACAGAAGAAGCGGCTCTAATTACGCATCAGCCGGCTAGCCTTAGCCCCTGAACTGGAAATAAGGAGATCAAGACTGTGGATGACTTTCAGTTTCAGGCGGGGGGAGGATGTGAAGGGGGGGCGGGTAAGACTTACAAACTTGTGTGCGGGCTGTGATGATGATGATGGTGATGATGATGATGATGATGATAATGATATCTATTATCAATTAGCATATCACCACGGGTTTCCTCAACCATTAGCCCCAAGTCGACGTTGAGTGAGGTTCAGTCGACACGTTCACTAATATTTAGGGAGCAATAATAAGGGAACCTATGTTCGTGTGTGTGGTGAGACCTAGTCATCCTCATCTTCCTCACTACGCCACCCCAAGAAGCGGATTTCAGCTCTATCTGCTATGGAAAGGCAGTAGAGTGTCTGTCCTCAACTTCGTGAAGTTTCGCCACTCCCGACTTCGCCCGAACCGAATCTCAGCACCTGCTTTCTGAATCGCGTGCCCAAGGTTGAGATCTCCTCGTAATACTCATAAAAAATAAATTCATAAATAAATCATATATGTATATATATATATATATATATATATATATATATATATATATATATATATTTTTTTTTTTTTTTTTTTTTTTTTTTTTTGTACTTTTTAACTTTAACCTCGTCACCCAAAAGCCTCGTATCTCCGTTCCTACATTTCAATGAAAGTCAAAGTGAAAGGATTAGGAATTCCCCCCTCAGTCATTTTGGTGCATTCCTATTGGTCCATTCATCCTGAACAATGACTGCCAGATACACATTATGCCAAAAAAAACATCAAACACGGCAAAAATGGAGATACAAGGTTTTCCGTGTGACAGATCTTTTTGCATTACGCTTCAATACAGCTGGAGTACTGCCAAAAACAACCCAAGTGATAGTAACGATTTCACTGATGCTATTTCAGTCATATAGATCCGATGCACACAATTAAACGCACAATTCAGCCCCCAAAAATGCACGAGGATCAGTAACTAACGGAGCCTAATCGATCACAGCCAGTGTCGTCTGAAGTTCACGCGCTTCACTGAAATACTGTACCTTTAATTAAAATATTATAATTCCAGTGGGTGAATGGGTCCTCAGACGTCCTTAAATTCCAGTGTTAAGCTCCAGTGCGTCCAGAGTCCAAATGAAACAGCGCCCACGAAGCGTGTGTGTGTATGTGTGTATGTGTCCCTGTGGCTGAGCTTTATTCCACAGACAGCCCCGCTATTCTTCTGTGGTGGCTCAGTCTGCCCTACTGCTCTGAGAGACCCTCGCAGATCTGTCTGCGGCGAGGTCCACCAGCTCCTCCACTCACTGTTATTTCGTCAGGGATGGAGAGGAGGGGCGCGCTCGCTGCCCAGCCAAAAAAAGTGAGTGGACGGTAGGGTGGGGTGGTCGGTCCGGGGGGAAGAGGGGAGGGTGTTGAGGCGAGAAAGAGAGAAAGGGGGGGGGGGGGGGGGCGTTTAGAAAGTCTACATTGGACATCGTTAACATGGAGCTGCCTGCTTCTCCTAACAGGGGACTGCGGGGTCTCTGCACATGCGTTATTAGCCAGTGTGATTAATGGCATCTCTGTAACGTCCTGCAGCATCTTAATATTATAGACGAATTAAAGATAAAATGCCTACAATGTTTAATAGCGATCATAAAAGAAGGAGTAGCTTGTATAAAGCTGGTATTCATGAACACTTGTAGCCTATAAGGATTGAGCTGCTTACCGTATCGGTGCTGTTTTAGTTAAATGCAGTGAAAAGCGCCATTTTATTAGGAATTATTCATTTTATTCGCACTAAAATGTTTCAATGACAATAGTAATCATTATTTTTATTATTAAAAATATAATAATAATAATTATTATTATTATTATTATAAATATGTATTTTTTTTTTACGAAAAAGGGTCGGAATTAGACATTCATAAAATGAAATTACAAAAATAAGCAATATTTTAACCCGTAGTAGCTTTATTCAAATGGGAATTTAAGGTTCCTCTTTTTTGCCCATCTTTTCCACACGAGGGAGTGTCCGACCACTCATGTGCACACACACACACACACAAAGACAGATAAGGAGGGGGTTCTACACTCGCTAACAGCTCCACAAAGTGTCAGACTGTACAGCCCTGCACATCGTTTATACATCATATTCCAGCACAACGGTAATCTTCTCATTGCCGTTAGGATTCATGTATAATACATAATTACGCATAAATACGCTCCAGGATTTCGACTCACGCAGAGCCACATTTCGAGCATTGTGTAGAATATGTTATAAACTGCGAAGAGCCAAGCTCCAGTTTTCTGATGATACCAATATTAGCTACCTACTCCAAATATTAGCTGAGATACAGTCATTTAAATAATATTAGACAATGCTCCATTAAATCAGAGCATTTCGTTAAGTGGTATAACACACACACACAAGGGCACACTGGCACGTGCGCGCTTGCACGCACAGAAGCAGAGACACATGCAAATGTGATGCCAGTGAGGTCCCTGTTATTGGTCGATACCGACTGTAATGTGCACTCCTAAAATAACGGGCCTACAAAGGGGTTTTCAGCTGTGCCATAGGAGAACCATTTCTGGTTCCATAAAGCAGAGGTTCTCCGAGAGGTTCTTCACACACACAAAAATGGTTCTTCTAAGCAATCACTGAAATAATCTTCAGAATATGGTACATACACACAGGCTGTTTCTCAAGGTTTATTCATCGCATATTTTTACAGTGCAGAAGCAGTATTTATTTATTTATGTATTCATTTTATTTATTGCTGCAATTTCACATCCATCCATCTTCTTATCCGCTTCTTCCTGGTCAGGGTCACCGTGGGTCCGGAGCCTGCCTAGGGATCATTGGGAGCAAGACAGGAATACCCCCTGGACAGAGCCTCAGTCCGTCGCAGGGCACCACACACAGACACACACACACACACGTTTACTCACACCTAGGAGGCAACCTAGCATAGCCAATTCAGCTACCATCTGTGTTTTTGTGAGGTGGGAGGAAACCTGAGTACCCCGAGGACACCCACATGGACATAGGGAGAACACACCAAACTCCTCACGGACAGTGAGCAGAGTGGAAAGACCGAACCCACAATCCCAGGCCCATGGAGCTGTGCTGCGTCATTTCACACTGAGATTGATATGAAATCTGAAATATCAGACAGCACAGTATGAAAGCTGATACATATACCTTTAGCAGCTGCTCCTGTCCTGAGCACCTTACAACAGTGCTTCACTGTCCACGCTGTCCAGAAACGACCCTATATCCCTAGATGTTGTAAATGCAAACACAATCACAAATCTTTCAATAAGTGTAAAATTAGTGTTCATTTGACTGCTCTTGAAAGAAGTGGGTCTTCACATGGCCGTTTAAACCACTTGGACTCCAAGAGGAAGTTTGTTCTGTCACCACGATGCCAGGAGAAAGAGAAGTCTAGATACTTGTCCTCAATGTGTTTTGAAGGCCTTAATTGAAGCTAGAATGGCTGTAGGTATGGACCAGCATGTGGGTTTTAGGCCAGCATCAGGGTTTTACGTATGGTGTGAGCGGCTACAGGAAGCCATTGAAGGGAACGCAGCAACAGAGCAACATGGCTAAGCTTAGGAAGACTGAAGACAAGTAGTCTGCTGCATTCTGGATCAGCTAAATGGCCACCCAAGAACAAACCAGAACTAAAATTATGACCCAATATTTGGTTTCTACTCAAAAGGGCCATTGTGACTAAAAAATCACATAAAATCATATGATATGATTTGGTACAGCTTTTATAGTACACTTCAACAACAAAATTAACAGCGCTACAAAAGGTTCTTTAAGCGATGCTGTAAAAGAACAACTTTTTTTTTAAAGAAATGGGCCTAATTTATTCCTATTGTCTACCCAAGGCCAACTACCAGTGCAATATCAATCCCCCAATCCCCAGTCATGTGAACTAGCAATCACTAGCAATACCCCCAATACTAGACACTTATGAAGGCAGCCGCTGCTGCCACTGATTCTGCATCGCTAGACAGTGCACAAGGCTCCCTCAATCCAATACAACAGCTAACAGACGCCTGTGCTGAATAAAATCAAACTAGGAAGTGCCATCAACCCACCCCTGAGAGAGCCAGGCTAACTGTGCTCTCTCGGACTCTGGCTACTGATGGCAAGCAACATGACCCAGGATTTCAACAGTGATCCTCAGATCATCCTCAGATCATAGTGATCTTAGTCCACTGGACCACTTGGAGGCCAGAAGAACCTCTTTTGGTACCAAAGGAATCATGTTTCTAAGAACCCTTTGCTTTGATGTAAAGGTTCTTTGCCAATTTAAAGGTTCTCCACACTTACATATTTTTCTTCTTCTATGGCAGCCCCCAAAGAACCTTTATACCTTTATTTTTAAGAGTGTAAGGGTAAATAGATAGTGCTGATATATTACACTATAGGTTTACCCTCAATTTGAGACCCATAACTTTACACACAGTAAATCCTAGCTTCTAAAATGTATTTCACTTTTCAGTTAGCAGCCATATCTGACCACTGGGTCTTTGATTAAAAAAAAGGCATAAAATAACCTTGTACAAACGTTGGCAGCTTCTCCAATGGCAATCTAAGCAGACTATAGCTTCAGTCAGGAAGTGGTTTCTTCGCTCCCCCCTCCAGGGCTCCTGTAAAAACCCCTGGAGTCTTTTCCACTCCTTTGTGGACTGTAATCGGGGTTGGCCGGCACTTTTTAAGAGGGCTGCTTCTTTTGAGCTGCGTTGGTGGTTGTATGAAGGGAGGCAGATGGGGTGAAAGGGGATTTGACGACGCTGGCGATGCGAGTTGCAACAAGAGGATGGACCAGCACTGCGGTGGAAGCCTGTCACTTTCCCTGCATCTCTCAACCTTTCAAGATCAGGCCTGTCTTGTCACCTCAACCACACAGTCATTTACAATGGAGAAATGTCTCTTAGGACATGTACAGTGCTCCAGTCAGGGTCCCTAAGAAGTTCATTTTTTTAATGGCTTGATCTCTGGAGAACTAAAAGGCTAGAGAAGAATCAGTAGCATTGCAGTACATGTTGATGGTTGATTTTAGGCATGCTTCTGAAGCAGGCAGCTGTGTTTAGATGTCCTTTGATTTGGAATGTGTCAGCTCACAAACTGTAAAACAACTGCAGAAGATAAGGAGCATTTATGTGGCATGTGTCTCCTGAGCCCAGAGATTGGTAGCGCCAGCTTAATCAAGCTGTGATCAAGCTCGATTTTCTGCTATTGAACATTCTACACATCTTACGATAGGAGTTCTTCAAGGGTTCTTTAGTAAAGGCAGTGATAAAAGTATGACAATTCAAAGATTCTGTTATATGCTTAAATGGTTAATTGCTTGGATAAATGATGGAAAGCCTTATACGGAACCTTTCTGGCTCTATATAGCATTGTGCTATTTTAAAAGAGTGAAAGAACCCTTTTTAGTACTATGTAGAACACTATGTTTCCTTTAACATGAAAAGAAGAAGCTATGGTCTTCCCTACTCTCAGAAAGAGCATAAAATATAATTGAAAGGCCTCCAACTGAAAAGAACAACTGTCCATCACTGGAGGAGTGAAGACACCAGGTGTCAGTCAAAGGAGAAGTGCTAATCACAGTTCAAGTGAGTCTGTATGTATTTAGTCAAGGTGTGGAGAGTTAGGAACTGAGCCTTAATTACAGACTGGCACCTGTCACCCATCTCCCAGCGCTATGACATAGCAGCAGCCCAAGGGATGTTCACGTGGCTTTTCACCTCTCCTTCATGACCCCTTATGGAAAATTGCACTGTATTTTCTCTAGCAATGTGAGCTTTTGCAAAATTGACCTCCAATGAGCTTCCACAGCTTTTAGCTAATTCAGTGCTAAACAATTTATCATTACATCATTCTTTTCTTATTAGCTTGATTTTTTGTACTAGTATTCGTCTTAGTATAGACAATTTCAGGAGGAATTTGGCAATGGATGCATTGTTTTATCTCACTGATCCACAGTGTTGATCCCTCTTCTTAACAGCTAAATCATTTAATAAAGGACAGAATTACAAAATATTGTGTGTATGTGAGTCAAAATCTGTCCCTTTTTACCTATTTAAAGCTTGTTAAAAAAGGTAACTTATGCTGTACCTTACTTTGTAGCGTTAATGTAGCCAATGTTACTACATGTCATGGTGATGCGGAACGCAACAACTGTGATTGTTCCGCTCGGTGGCATCGTATTTCCGCCTTTGCAATCACTTTTAAATTCAGTTGGACGAACAATAATCATGAAGTGTGCGTACGCTAATGTGAGATACATTTCTGAAATTCCTAAATGTCCTCGTTCATGTCTCTCAGCGGCAGGACAAGCACAGAAAATGACTGTAAACAGCAGCTATTGGCAGTTCCAACATAATCCACTAATCCACAAGTTTCAGTCGACCTCGTAATACGCCAATATAGTCAACGCAGCCCTCACCAGACTAGTGTTTTGGCTTTAGGGCAAGTCACGAGTTTTATACTCACGAGTTTAAACCCTCATAGCGGCATAGAAGTCTCACAATAACAGAATCTAAAGTCGAGATTCATATTACCTTAAAATAACAGCGTACCATGTCATGTTGATGGTACACTTACTGTAATAGGGAGAATTGCGTCATTTTTATTGCCACTCCAGGTGCGAATGCCATATATCTTTGGTAGAGTATTCGTGTCAAATTTATGTAAAATACTATAACATTACTCACCATGTCCGTCCACATGCTTCTTTTACTTCAGATGCTGGGTCTGTGTATCTCAATATCTATATGGCACCAAATCCACATTTACAGCTCTCCATGAGGGGGAGCTCAACACATGATTTGTATTTATGGCAGTGGAGTCCAAGTGAATTACACTCCGCAACTGTAGGGCGAGCCCAGGAGCACAAATTCTCATATAATGCTGCCTTGAATATAAATGTTGTTTTAGTTCTATCTGCAAATGCTCCAACAGCTGAAGTCCTCCCTGACCCATACAGTCTTTTCAAGAAACTTTTTTATTCATTGAGAGGCAAAGAGCAAAATACAGCCATTAACTTATAGTTTTGCAGCTGTGCAAGTGTGCAGTAATGTTCCATGAAAAATGAATGAAAATGTCATATAAACATCCCTTATTTCCACTAAGATGATGCAATTTCTCAGAGGTTTGCCATATTGTTTTAGCGCCAAGCTAACGGTCATTTATGTTCATATTTGATGGCAGTTATAGCTCAAACTCAGACGTTTCAAGGTTGCAAGAGCTAGGTTACGTTTTGATGTTGTATGTTGCAGTTTCATATTGACTTTCAGTAAAAAACTAAAGTAAGCTTGTCTCAGTTGACCTCCTAGAGCTGATTAGCCTGCTAAAGAGAGTTATAGAGCAGTGGTGTATGTATAATTTCACTTAATTTATAGATGTTAGTCAACAATAAACATGACAGGGTCTTGTGTGTCCTATTAGCCTCACAAATGGTTGGAATTTCACAAAATCATAATCTAAGAGCTCTTACCAGATACATAATGGCTAGAACAACTGCATACACTGCTTTCAAACATTTGTACTTTGAATAGCACCAAAGAAATTCTAGATTTGCTACCCCTCAATGAGAGAATGCGCCACTGCCTTAGCCAAAAAGGCTATCATTGTCATGTCATCTTTGTTTACTAGGTTTGAAAGGCTTTATTATAAGGGAGCTAGCTTTAGATTTTGCCCTGTGAGCAAGAAAGCTAAATCTCAAGGCAGTATAAAGTGTAAAAAATGTCTAGAAACTCCAGTAAAACCCTTGCATCTTCATTTTTTGCTGTTTCTGACTTTTCAACATAATGTGAGTCTAGTTGTTGTTTTTTTTTATATCATGTAAAATGTTATGATAAATTGACCAATAGAAATGATTTGGATTTAAATATTTTTACATTGACTTGAAGGATTTTTCTTTCTCCTGCACAGTTGTCATTTTGGAGATACAAGGTTTTGTGTGACCATGATGACATTCGGATTATAGCCAGAATCATAAAACTCTGTGTATTGGCTATGGGTCTTTTTCATTTATTCAGATTTTTTTGGCCTTCTGTTGGCCAGCGTTACTGGAACTGACTCTTATTGGTCCTCATGTTAAGAGGCAACAGGGACAGACACACAGCTAGCCAAATAACTGAGCTTCCATTTACATATGAAATGGAGGGACTGTGTGCACAAAGTACAATATAAATATTTTAAAAATATGCAAATGAAATTGAGATTTTCTGCACTTTAACATTAAATCCAGCATTGCTTTTTAAATCCAGAGTCAGGGCACAGAGCTAACACAACTGAAAATGCTCCACATATGTTCTGCATCTGTAAGAACTACTAGTTCAGTTCAACAGTGCTATCAATTATGTACAAATGTTCAACTATTTCCTCTGGAGATTATAAGTATAAGTGATGCCTACCTAGAATAATTGCTTACTCACTGTGATCCATAATTAGAAACAGAAGGTTGGCTTTCAGTGACTTACAGTAAACTGATTGTGGTTTCCTCAGTTTTCCCCACCATTGTAAAGCAGTGTACTGCTTTAAGCCAACCATAACCACCCTCCGGCAAAGTACACTGCCGAATTCTACTGCACATGTTGCCTAAAAAATAAAAAAATGTAACATATGTTAGCATGACCATCAAAAGTTGGGTTTTAATACATTTTATTACAGAACATGAATCAACTTGTCAG
Organism: Salminus brasiliensis; assembly: GCF_030463535.1. Taxonomy (NCBI): domain Eukaryota; kingdom Metazoa; phylum Chordata; class Actinopteri; order Characiformes; family Bryconidae; genus Salminus; species Salminus brasiliensis. The sequence goes on along the minus strand of NC_132897.1, from coordinate 20,608,196 downwards.
TTCTGCATGCCATTACCGGTGCTCCCAAAGTGTCAGGTAACTGACTTAGCCTCGTGCTAACTTTTATTGTTAACCTAATAAAATAGCCTAATCCTTAGGCAGTTTTAAATGAGGCCGTTTGGAGCAATGGAAATCAGATTTTTTGCCACCCAGGACTTTAAACACTTTAAACAGACCACTAGGTTCAGCCACTTTGCCAAAAGCTTAAGCTCGTCAGCATTTTACTTATCAAGGGTTTCCATCTTAACTATGTCAGCATTCTTCTCAAACCTTGCATTAGCACAAATCGTAGGCCGCTTTTGTTTGCAAGATCAACCATTTAGTGCCTTGTATGTATTGTTGAGAAAACTCTCCATGTGCCTAAATTGACTTGTTTGTTGATTCCGCACAAATAGTCAATAAAAAAGCTTTCTATTTTTCAAATGGTCTGAACATATGATCTGGGCCCATTTAACCAAAAGCTTCTTAGCATTATTATGACTATAATTATGGAGAGAGTGTTTAATGTAATGCTTGATCTACCATTTAACAACACTCTTTGTGCCAGGGGGCTTTTGAATAGTATTAATGAGGGGAAATGTGGTATCAGGGAGGGTCTCTAGCTGTGCATTTTAGCTCAATGGTGTCAAATAAACTGACAAGTTACTCTATATGAACAAAAACACTATAAACTTTACTAAACCAAGAGTAGAACCATTACAATGCAGACAACCATTCCAGTGCTTTACCAGTTCCTGGCCTGGTAAAATGTTCTTTATAGGACCTTTTAAAACAGTTCTACGTAGCACTAGAAGTGGTTCCACTGCTTTCATTTGTTTTTAATGCTTTATAGAAATTGTTCTACTTGGAGTGTAGACTTGCTAATGGAGGAATTAATTATTGAATTAACTACACCCCAAAAAAGGGGGTTCTGGGCTCAGAGTGGTCTAGCGAATCATGCTGCCTATCATCAGCAGCCAGAGCCTGCAAGAGCACAATTGGCCTTACTCCATGTGGGTAGGTCTCTCTCTCTCTCTCTCTCTCTCTCTCTCTCTCTCCTCACATCACTACAGTGTCATGTTGGCCGGCACTGGGCGTCTGCTAGCCGACACATCAGAGCTGGGTACCCGGCGCTTTCCTCCGAGTGTGTTGGTCGCCTGGTGATGCTGCATCAGCGGCAGTTCCAAAAGAGGCAGTGGCTAATGGTTCTTGTAGAACCATGGCAACACAAAGACCAATTGGAATGCATTAATAACTCTCTGCCTGGTTAGAGAAAATCTCTTGTATAGGGGTCTTTAAAAACAAATCTCAAGTAAGTGTTTAGTCACATGTTTTCGCAAAAACAAAAAGTCAAATCCATGCCCTGACAAAAGTCTATTAAACCACTGCTAGAAAAATTACACCAACTACATCATTCATGAGAGGCCTAAAGTATAGGAAAGTGCTGGGCTGTATATTGTATGAAGTCAATTAACCAAGACATACAAAAATCTGAAAGTTTGTGGACGTGTATGCTAGTTTTGGATCCAACATCCCCAGATCCAACAACACCATGGACAAATAGCTGGTTCAGTATAAGGAGTTTTACATAAACCTTCTATTCAGCTGTGTGCTGAGCACTGTTACAGTAACTTTGCAGATGCCTGGCTGTGGAACCCACTGCACTCATAAATGAATCTTCAGCCATCAGAGTTTCCCCTGGGCTACAGGCCCTCAATGCGCACTGCTAAACCATGATGGTGACAAACCACGTCATAGCCTGTAATGGATAATCTGCCCACAAAAATGCTCATGATTTACAATGTGTTTGTATGCATCTCAGCATGTGTGCTCAACTGTCTGGGGAATGGAGAAAATTAGTGTAACGATTTAGCAATAGCTCCAGCGTCACTAAACCACCCTTAGTACCCCTGACACATAAAAACCACTATCTTAGCATAATAGGGTAAACTTAGCCCAAAATATGTGTGATTTAATGGAGAATTAAAAAAAAGAAAAAACTGACCAACATGACCTTGTGGAGGCAGCTGCATTTTAATTGAAATTGTATGCTTATTGAGTTGCCACGATTGTGTATACATTATATGTCCAAAAGTATCCAGACAGCCTTTTAAATTGGCCCCCATTGCTCATACAGGTGTTCAACTGTGTACATACTGTACAGCTTTTATAATCTCCATAGAAATGCATTGTTAATAGAATAGGACGTTACAGGCCAGCCACATCTGAGCTCCATACCACAGCTTTACGATGTGTTGGAGTGGCATTTGTGATCCAGAACCAATCATCTGACATCAGTACCTGACCTCATTCATGCTCTTCTGGCTAAATGCAATCAGTTTCAAACAGCAATAATCTAGAATAAAGCCTTCCGAGAAGAGCAGAAGCTGTTATTTACAGTATGTCACTCTTTACAGTAAAGGCCATCACCTAAAAGACAAACATCTCATCTCATCCGGTCCCCATTTAGGGTAGCATCATGAAACAAGTGAGATTATGAGACCCCTTATACAAGTCTGTTAATGCCACACAAGCAAAGGGGCCCCTAAAGCCCCTAAGTCATAGATGATGGAGAGTAACTGTGAGAGCAAACAGCCATAGGAACATGGACTGTATATTCTGTACCAAAAGGTTCCAAAAGGTACTGAAAATGGTTCTTTGACTTGTATTATAGTTTTCCAGTTGTAGATTGATAAATTATTAAATAACCATTGTTAAATAACCATTTAAGCTTCCCAATGATTTCTCTGACTTGTCATGGTTCTGTATAAAATCAATGTATTTACTACAGAACCGTATAAGAAGCCCTTTTAAAGAGCGTGGCACATTTCCTGTATTATATGTATTGTGTTAATTCTTGACTAATGAAGAAGACGAAGCGTGAAGAACACCTAAGCATCTCCTCAGATAGAAGCTGCTGGTTACTGTTACACTTTGTGTGAATCTGAAGCTAACTAAGCTTGTGTCGACCTTGCCAAGCATACTGATGTTTCACTGGTAATCCTCTTCCTGTATGCCAGGCTGTAAAGTGGACGCATAAGCCAGAGTTATTATGTTATAAAAATGGAGTTCCTGCTCACCAGCTGAGTTGTCAGTTCACTGAGCCTGCTTTAGATTAAACAGTATGCCTGACATGTGAGGTTCATCAAAACTGACCTCTATAAGAACAGTTAACAGGGTGACTTAACTGTTTAAATTATAGCTCAGTATCAGCCAGTAATCAAGATTTCAGTGCTGGAATCAGAAAGGAAACATTGGTACTGTGTCATCTCTACAGTACTAATTTTTTAAGGCCAAGTAATCTGGCTCTCTTTAAAATGCTGTTACTGTACAGTATTTTAGTGAGTCAGTGAGCCAAGTTACTTACTTTTTTTAGTTAGAACATCTAAGCTATATGTAGTAAAGTACTGGGACACCGGCTCATTCATTGCTTCTTCTTCATTGGAAATCAAGGGTATTAAAAGAGTGCCCTGCTTTTATTGGAGTAACTGCATTGCAGTGAGGATTTGATTACATTCAGCAACAATAGCATTAGTGAGGTCCGAACGTTGGATGACGCCTAACCCACCTCACTCCCAGCTCCCCAGTAATGGAAGCTTCAGTAAAAGTTCTACCAGGAGACGCAGATGCTACATCACCTCCACCTCTACCTCAACCAATCCCCAGCCTCCACCTGTCTTTAAAAGACCTCTACTTACACTCCTACTTTGCTGCTTTCAGATGCTGTCGTTTAATCTTTTCCTGCATTCCCTCCCGCCACCACCTGTTTGGTCTGCGAGGATCTGCAAGGGTCATGATGTTACAAGACCTGGGCTGACAAATTATCGATATCTGTGAAACTGTTTGATGCATTCATTAGAAGGGGCGTCCACAAATATTTGGACATATAGTGTATGTTACGTAATGCATATGATTTTAAAATGATATCACACATCTCTAAACGTTACTGACCTCTAGGTCATAGGTCCTAAGTTCAGTCAGTGTGCTGATCTACGGCTGATCCGTCGGCAGGCCACTTATGAAATGTTCACCCCAAATATTTGACTCATTCATATGAAAATGTCAAAATCTTGCCAAACTCGTCAGAGAAGCTCACAATAAGTGGATAAGAAGATGGACACCTCACAGTCAGTTCAAAGAGGGGTAACAGGAAGGCTCCCTATGGTGTGTGTATAGCTCTGAAATCTACTCCTTCATTTTATAATGGCCTGCCTGCTGCTTTACTTCCATACCTTTACCTCTCCCGGCACGAACAGAGGCATGGGCCGCTGTGAGATGGCAGCCCGATGAGTAATGCGCTCTGACATTCAGGAGGCCAACAAAGCCAATTAAACCCAGGGAAGGATCAGGTTTTCCTTCACTTCAAAAATAAAACAGTCATAGAATATGGATGCAATTTAATGCAGGGAAAAATGCAAATGACACCACAAACAAATGAACAGGAAAAACAAATACATTCCCAGATGACATTGCCTTTGGTGTATAATGCTATGCCATAAAAGGAAAGTACTGAGAAGCTTTGCAATGGCCCACAAGATCTTAACATGACCATTCAAAATAGCTTTACTTACAGCCATCAAATCAGGGGCACAGCAACTGGAGGAGGCCTCTCTTTATATAATTAAATGAACTACCTACCCCATCCCCCCCAACCCCCCTTAAAAAAAAAAAAATTAATACCTGTACCTGATCAAAATGACAACAGGTATTGTGCCCTGTCGTTGACTCGAAAAATCTCCCATCTCAGACTTGTGACTTGTGAAGAACGCAATAGATACAGTTTGCTGTTAAAGCAACATTATGTAGAATTTTTACCTTAAATAACAGTTTCAGGTTTTGGTTGCTACTCAAAGGAATATAATAAAATAAACTGCTGTAACATCTGGGGTGTTAATTGCCACGAGGATCATCATAAGATTATAAAAATGAGATACTCCACATTTGTTTAAATTGTGTCTCACAGAGGTTGCAAATATGTAGTATATTGAGGCATAGATGCATGTTGTCTGGCAGCTTTAATAATCTTTTAAAAATATGAAATGCTTTATTAGAGTACCTAGCTAATGAATGTGACCATTAGGTTTGACATTGTACTTGCCTATGTCCATTCCTTCTCACTGGATTTAGAATTGCTGGACATATGTGAACCTTCTGTAGTTTGCCCCTTGATGATGCCGTCTCTATGGATACAGATATAGATTGTTTGTCAATTAATATATCTTAATTTAATTGGATCTTCATTTCTATTTGATTGATTGATTCCTTTATTTCACTTTCTACTGTTTTAAGATTATCATTGGTACTATTGAGGGAATGTGTAATATATCTGAAATTCCTATAAATACATGTATCAAAAATAACAACAATGATAGTTTCAAAATTATTGTGATGCTCAAGTGACTTGTAAAGGAGAACAGTATCTCTGTCTTTGCTACTTCAGCCTCAGCTCACCAGAAACTGCACTGTGTAACTTTGGTGAAGCTGGCAGGACAGCACTCACGAGAACTGCTAGTTCTGTATCTCTTACCTTGTCAACTAATGCATGTGCCCCATGATATGTTGCCCAAAAGGTCATTTGCTCTTACTGAAGTGATGTAAAAATAAACTACACTCCCCAAATGTAGGGGGTACACCACACCACACTGCTCAACGCAGTTCCAACCTGAATGAATCTGAATGATAAGAAGCCCATTTTCATTCATGGCTGTTTTCACAGGCAGTTCGTAATGCATGTATGCACACTCTGTTGTGGTGATCTCTTTGGACTGAACATAACAACTGTCAATGAGTCAGAGACCCTGTTTACATTTTATCTGGATAAGGCCAAGCCGCATAACTATTCAAGTGTAAATGCAGCCAAGACGCATTTAAACCAGATACAAATCCCATCACTCAAACCATTTCAGGAGGTGGTCCGAGACGCATTCGACAACCAAAAATCCTTCCAGTACAACAGAAACACCAGTGATAATTGCTGCACAACAAGCAAATTTGCATATTCCGCCTAACACAGTGATTGTATTTCTGATTAAACAGAGCCTCTTAGCATTTGATTACTAAGTGTAGATGATTGTAGCTAAAATAATCTTTTCAGGACACAATCTAGGTACTAGTCACATAAAGTGACCAGGTGTAAACGGGGTCATACACTCAACACAGTTTGTGCCTGTATGTCTAGTGTCTATGCTTTTACTTTCACTTTTTGGCTGTATTTTGCTTTTGACAGTGTTTTCAAGTGTTTTATTGTCTTTAATAATACTAACTACTACTACTTTAGAAGTAGTTATCATGGCATCCAAACCGGTGGAGTGTTGGGTCACGAATATGCATGAGCTCATTAACATTGGTGTCAATTTTGATTACTGATGGCTAAAAGGTGTTACTATCAAGCATGATTATATTTTGTTATTCATTTTATCATATTTTTCACCCATTTTCTCCTCAATTTGGACCACCAATTACCCAACCCGTATGTACTCTCTCCCTCATCTTATTAGATGCTGGACCAACACACGCACCCTCCGACATGTGCTCAGTGAAGCCAAACAATTTTTTGAACTGCCAGTGATCCAACATCACCAGGCATCCAGCTCGCTTGGGGGGAAGCACAGCATACCCGGCTTCGATGCACCACCTTGCAGATGCCAGTGACAGCCAGTGATGTGGAGAGAGAATGCCATCTATCCTCCCCAGAAAGAGCAAGGCCAATTGTGCTCTCTCAGGGTCTCAGCTGCCGATGGCTAGCAGCATGACCAGCGCCTTAATTCGCTGGACCACTCGGTGCCCATATGAAGCATTTTAATACCAACATTTCATATATTTATTCGCTCTTGCCACCTTCTGAAACTGCTGATTAGCGTGATTCTGTGGCTTTAAATATGATGCACATTATATGAACAGAAAGGTGCAACATTCCTGTGTGCATTCAGTTCAGCTGAATTGATGTTGATGTTGCAAAAGCCTCAAATGAAGCCATGTTCCTCAGAACACGTGGTGGTGTATGTCTCTAGGGTATAGGTTCACCATTGACCCTCACACTGACAATAATGATCCGTAGGGGAAAACAAGAGACAGAGGGGTAGAAACGCTGCCAGACTTGCCTATTTTGCCTCGGAGTACAGTGTCCAAAAGATGGCACATCCTCTCTAGAATGAGGGTAAGGTAGAGATAAAAGAAGATAAAAGAACATGTCAAAAAGTCAAAAACACTTTTAAAAATAAAGGTGCTAGAAATAGTTATTTGAGTAATTCCATGGAAGAACCATGTTTGTCATAGAGGTGTGTGAAGAAAAAAAAAACGTTCTCTGGATGCAAAGGTTCTTTATCAAGGGTCACATTTCTATTACAAAAATGGTGCTTTCTGGGACCAAAGCTGGTTCTTCTACGGCATCACTCAAATAACCTTTTGTAGCACCTATATTTCTGAATGTAGAACAGTTACTTTTGAGTTCAGTAAACATTCACTGTGATTCCCATTGCAGGGGCAACTTAACAGTCTTAAAAACTGTGTCCGGAATGCAAAAAAAACATAACCTACATGATGAATACATTAATAACTACAGAAACATTTAGTCGGAGCCCAGCTTGTTCAAGGGCAAGCACACTTCTATTCATATGCTTGCTTCTGGTTCACCAAAAAGCAAGATGCTCAGCAATAGGTCACACCCTCCACAGTAACCGCAAATTTGTTCATTTAATTTCTTTCACCCTTGAGACTCTAAAGGGAATTTTACAAAAACATATTTCTTGGTCTGAAGCTACAAATCAAAAAGGGAAATGAGCCAAATGGTTTGTGAAAGCCGCAGTCACGTCTAAGCAGGGTTTGGAATCCTTGTGAACATCAGCTTAGGAAGGCCTCTTAGACTGGTTTGCGTGTTTAAAACCCAGCTGTAATAGTTTCCGTCTCCACCATCTCAGCAAGCGTCAAACACGTTTCATCAATAACAGCTAATCAGAACGCTGATAGCACAGCACCTCATCACAACAACCTCATGGAAAGATGGAAATAAAAAAATCTCTTTAAAACGAATGAGGGGATGAGCAGAGCTACACATTTCAAGTTCTTCAAGGGTTCTTTAGTAAAGGCAGTGGTTTTATATAGAACTCACACAACCACTTGGTTGGTATGTATCTTTGCCTGGATACATTATTAATTGTATCAAATTGGTGGAAAACCTTCTGTAGAGGTTTCTAAATACACTATATGTCCAAATGTTTGTGGACAGCCCTTCTAATGAATGCATTCGGCTACTTAAAGTTGCACCTGATAAAGTTGCTAACACGGATGTGCAAATGCACACACAGAAATGGAATTAACATCAGCCTACTGGCACCATGCCTAATGCCAGGCTTGGGCAAGAGGAGTAGAAAGCCCCCCATTACTAAGCTGTGGAGCAGTGGAACTGTGTTCTCTGGAATGATGGCTGGTGCTCCATCCAATACTTGAATTATTTGGGGAGTTGGGGGTGAGGTGAGGTGGTGATCATCCAACACCCTGTCCTCACTAACGCTCTTGTCAATGACTGTAATCAAAACCATGACAAACTCTTTTTAATACCATTTATTTCAGAAGAAACAATGAATGAGCAGGTGTCCCAATACCTTTGTCCAAATAATGTGAAACCTTTTAGGGTTTCCTCTATTGGTACCCTCAAAGAACCCTTTTTGTTTAGAGGATAGTTAGCCAGTATAACCTGCACTGCAGTGCTTAAAGACAAGCTCATTCAGTTCTACTGCATTCTCTGAATGTTAAGTAAATGCAAATATTAAAAATGTGCATATTTAGATATTGTTCACTAGCATCAGCATGTTCTTTTTTAACAGAATGTTACTCTACATAACGTTAGCATAAATTGCCACTGCCTACTTCGAATGTGTCTGCAGAATCTGGAGGTTCCTTATGTGGCTCTAAACAAGCTCAAAGGGGAGACTTCACAAGGGAAAACATTCATCTTTCTCAATGTCAGTTGCTAATGTGCAGACGAGTAGAAGCTAATGAGGAAAGCATGTGCTCTCAGATAGACTACATGATGTGTTCTGTTAAATGCAGATACTATTCTACCATGCTAACAGTTAGCACACGTTTTTAATGAATTCCTATGTAGATTCTGGAGCAGATAATTAAAACATAAGGCGGTATCTTCCTAATATGAGGCAAATTGGTAGAATTTAAAGTAACACGATACAAGCTATGATCCTGAATTACATTAGAAACATTCGCATACAGTTGGCACACTCCTTTTACCTTCTCCATCACTTTACAGAATTGTTTCACAAAAGTTCCTTTTCTGCCCCAAACATCACCAATAATTATGTGAAAAATATTTTTTAGAATATATGCTATTTTCTTTGCTGACAAAAATTGGTTATTTAGGACTTACATACCTGTACACACCCGCAGCCTGAAACTTGGTTGATTGACCTTTGGCAGTAATTACAGGTTCAATAAGTCTTGGGAAAGAAGCTACGAGCTTGGCACACTTGCTTCTGGCCATTTCTGCCCATTCCACTTGGCATATCCTCACAGGCTCCATCAAGTTGGATGGAGAGCATCGGTACACAGCCATTTTCAGATCCTTTCACAGATGTTTAATCGGATTCAGGTCTGGCTTCTGGCTGGGCCACTCAAGGACATTCATAGACTTTCTCTGAAACCCCTCCTTTGTTCTCTTGGCTGTGGGCTTCAGGTCATTGTCATGTTGGAGAGTAAACCTTCACCACAATCCAAGGTCCAGAGCACTCTGGCGTAGGTTTTCTACAAGGATCTTAATGTACTTAACTGCATTTGTCATATCCTCTATCGGGACTAGTCGCCCATGTCCCGCTGCTGAAAAACATCTCAATATCATGATTCTGGCACCGCCATGCTTCACTGTAGGAATGTCATTACCCAGGTGAAGTTTTTCAGAGGGAATGGGGCGACCCCATCTTTCCCTGATGAAGGGAAAGATGAATGCAGCTAAGTACATTAAGATCTTGACGCTTGGTGTTCAGACCAAAAAAGTTTGTGGTTTGAGAGAAGGGGAGAAGGAGGGGCTTCTATCTGGTTACTCTACCATAAAGGCGTGATTTGTGGAGTGCTGCCTGGATAGTTGATCTTCTGAAAGGTTGCCCATCTCCACAAGGATATGCTGGACCTTCAGGTTTCTGCTCACTTCCCTGGCCAAGGTCTACTTCCCTCATCTCCAGGTCTAGAAGAGTTCTTGGGGGTTCCAAACTTCTTCCATTTACAAATGTTGAGGTCACTGTCCTCTTTGTTCACACTGTCTATATGTGACCTATATCCACCTATATCACCTGAACAGTAACAGACAACAGATAACATTCTTAATATTATATCACCCCTTTTCCCTTCTCTCAGCATGCATTTATGATGAATGTTATGTTGGATTGACATAAACTTCAACATCAACTTCCTTCAGCTAGCTAGAAGGCTATTTATGCTCTCTACAAATCACTGTGACACTACTATACAGAATAGTCATGTTTTCAGTCTTACACACTGCCAGAACACACACACACACAACTGGCAAGTATCTTGACACTATATCTTCCCACAGTGTTTGTCCAGCTGCAATTTTGTAGTGTGAAAAACCTACACTTGATGTACAGGTTCTTTACCAAATTAAAGTTTCTTCACGCCCATACACCTCTATTACAAACATGGTTCTTAATGGAACCACATGTGGTTTCTTCTATGGCAGCACTCAAAGAAAAACGTCTAGCCAAATTGTGATAGCTGATGGTGTATGCGACTGTTCAGTAAAACAGTAAAAAGACAAAATGAAGTACAATGGAATGAGAATACCATAATTCAAATATGGCTATTGCCTACTATTGTTGCTATATGCAGAAATACCCAAATCCAGATGGTGTGTTCTGTGTTGTTTTCCCTGCTATAACACCTGATCACCAGTCACTTAATGATCTACATCAGGTGTGTTGGAGAAGAGGAAAGGGACCCCAAATGACCCATTGATTCGACTCTAACCACCTACACATATGACCTCTTGAAGGCCTCATGACAGTGTCTTTTGGGACTTGTAAAGGGCAGTGTTGTTCATTCAGCATACAAGCCCACTTGCGTACTCTTGACAACAGTGTCATGATGTCAGCAAACCATTTCACAAGGGCCTCCATGTTGACAAATAAGTTGAGTGCTCCCCTGGAGCTCATCTGAAAGTCATTGTGGAGATATACTGTTAAAGACTCCATTTTAAATGGAGCTCTAGGGCACAACGCCATAGAGAATAATGGTCATGGGCCAGAACTAAGTGAGATCAGAGTAGATGCACAAGCAGTGTGCTCTCTTTCAGTTCTCTCTGAAGCGTGGGTCTGCATAATAGGTGCTTTAGCTGGGCCAAGACCCGTGGAGATGATAACAGCACCAGGGCTGATGCAACAGACTTCAACTCTACCAAGACTGTTTTTTTAACTGATGTTGGGACATATGCAGTACTGGGATTAAACCAGACACATAAACCACTATCAAGGCACTGACCACTGAGGAACTGGGCAGAAATGCGCATTGGGAGACATGGTCCAGAGCAAGTCTTTGGTGGAAAACCACTAATAGTCCCAAACGTATTGTTGTAAATATATGAAATCATATTATTAATGCTATTGTATATATATATATATATATATATATATATATATATATATATATATATATATATATATATATATGGTATATATATATATTGTATATATATATATATACAATATATATATTCAAGACTGAAAGAGAGACAAAGAGAGTCTACAAAACGTTCTATCTATCGTTCTGTCTGTCTGTCTATCAGTCTGTCTATTTGAATGCTTGTCTGTCTATCTATCTATCTACTTGTGTTAATGTGTGTGCAGAGTCAATGTTAGTTAGCAGAAGGATACTGGATTCTGCAGCTGTCTGTGTTAAGGTGTTAAGTCTTCTTTGGGTTTTCTTTAGGATCTGCAGTGTGTACCCTCCATTTCCAAGTGTAAAGTCCCTCACCACAGAGCCACATTTGCTGTTGCTGTCACTGTTGAAATCTCACACCTTTTACAGCAATTTTAATGGGGATTAGCTTATCCCTCAGTTTAAGATGTTTCTCCATTTTCTTGGCTTAAATCTCAAGTACAGTGTTCGTGCTGCTTGGCAGACAGTTGTCCCTCTGTAAACAGCACTGTATAATAACACCACAGCATATTCTCATAGGCTCTGTACGTGCTGATGATGCAATGTGTTACACCCATTCTCTCCCATGAAAACACGCGGAGCCTAGGAAAAAAGAGACATAGGAAAGAGGAGGGAACGTCTCGTCTGGCACGATAAAGACAGCCAAGGCTTACTGTAAATGAGCAGAGTGCTGAGGCACAAAAGACCCTGAGTGGAAAGAAAATGTGTGTGCATGTGTGTGACGTCTTTCAGATCATTGTGCAGAGGCTATTATCCTGAAAAGTGCTGCAAGCCATAAACAAATAGATGAGGTGGAAACCGCAGTGCAACATTGTATGTACATACTCTCACACATGCTGCTAACCACATATTATTTCAGTTAGAGTCAATAAAACAATGTACTGAATGTGTTTTTTGTCAGTCAGCTGTTCTGCATTTGCAGGGCAATTAACAGTATAGCTAACATGTCATTGCTTTCCCTGCCATGTTTATGAGAAACCTGACACATGCAGGTTTGTAGGAAATTACACACGTGTACACTGGTGCACACACAGTACTTAGAACCAAACGCTTGTAAAGCCTGATGTTCCAAGAATTTGAGTAAGGGCCTTGTCCTGATGCTGCTTGAACACTGCTGTTTGCAATTTCCACAAATAATGAGGGGTCCTGTACAGAGATGAGTAATGGGTTAGCAGGTCTGACCTGTGAGTCGTTCTCTAATGTGCATGCACACACTAACCCACACACACTCTCACACACACACACACACACACACACACACACACACACACACACACACACACACACATCCCTTTAAGTTCTGTTTGCATGTCCACATCCTCAGGCTGACTTTAAGGAGTGAAATTTCCACTCTATTTGCACATTGTGGGTTCATTTGGATACAGTTGCACAGTTGAGAGAACTGGCAACTATCTAGCAACTCATCTCATTATTCTACAAATTAACAAGATGAGTAGCTTATATGTTTTATATCTTGGCGTTCCGGCTTTAGAAAATCATCTGAAGTATAAGCAATGTGCAACAGTTTAACAAGCAACTGTTCAAATAGCTATCATATTACAGTTTTTCTCAGTTCACTTGGTACATTTTTCACGTGATCATGATTTACATTTGGTTTATTTTCCTCAAAAGCAAATATTTATGTCAATCAACTTGTCGGTGCCATCAGAATGTCAAGTCGGAAACTAGCTAAGCTTTTGATTACAAAAACGCTGCACATTCATATCAATTGAAACGGCACAGTACACACAAACTACAAACTTACATAGACCACAAAGTTACACATGGCTGTATTTGGGAGACTGACAGCAAGAAACTGGGCTGGAATCAAATTTGTACAGTATTATTCTTTTACTGTGTTGTTCGCACTGCAATTTGTTGATGTAAAAATCAGATAGAAATTCAGAAAAGGACGCCATTCTCTGATTGTGATGTTTCCTTCACGTTGGCCTGGCACATCAGTGGTAGCTCTTCGGCCAATGATGTTTCGACACGTCTTCTGTGTTTTGCAAGGTGTTTTGCAAGGCCAGCCTCATCCAGGTAAATAAACGTGTTGTTGTATGACCCAACTGCACTTCAGCTTCAGCTCACAGACATATGACCTGAAGAATTCTCTGATCCAGAGCTGAATTTAAAGTTGCTTCAATAGCAGCAAGGTGTGTGAGTCCTAATTACAGCAAAGCATCCAGAGACTATGCCACTACCACCACCATGCTTCACAGTTAGTATGAGATTCATACTTTGAAAAGCATCATTAGATTAATACCTGATATAACATAAGCTTGACTTTAGATTTAGATCTACCTAACACATTGTTCCACACATTGTTTCTTGATGGACTTGAGATGAGCATTTACATTCTTCATTATTAGTAATGGGTTTTATTATGCCATTCATTCTATTCTGCCATGGGTCCTATTCTTGTCAAGTGTTTTTTCTGATAGTAGAGTCATGCAGTTCTCTGTCAATTTCTGGATCATTTTACACCTTGTTCTTGAAGAGAGATATTGAGAGGGTGCCCACTCGAATTACTGACTAATTACTGTTCCAAACGCTCTTCATTTCTCCAAGTGTGTAGCATCTGTAGAATTTTCCTGACTGAAGTCTGGCCATGTCCACACGGGTCATTAACTAAAGCACTCACACTAGATACTGATCACTGACCCTATTTAGCACTTAGGTTTAGTTGCATTATCTCAGCTGTTTTGTTTGTTTGTTTGTTTTTTTAGAATGCAAAATACATGGCACATTAAAGAAATATCTGCAAGATTCTATCCCTTCAATCTGCTTTAAAATGAGTGTAAATATGATGTGGAAATGTGTACACAAAAAAAATCTGTCAAACTCTTTTTATAGCACAGAAAAGGTGGAATATTCGGACACATTGTTTTGAATTAAGGCTACTCACCATAGCCCACGCTCCTATTTATTTTGGAATTCTGCTGGACTGAGAATTGAGTTTCAACCTGATGTGTTTATAATAGAGACAAAGTCTCAATCTGTTTTCATTTTTAAATATTGTTTATTTAAAAAAATAATATTAGTTGCTAAGACACAGCTGATCACTCATCTTGGTTGTTGATATGGAAACAGCAGAAATAGCAGTTCATGTTGCATGCAAATGTCACATGAAAAGCAATGAAAGGTGACTCATTATTAGTCATTATGTTACAGGGTTGAGGAGTGAAGGACCACCTTTGACCGGTGCCAAAAAAAAGTGCCTGTTGGCCCATTTTGTGGTCAATATTGGTGCTTTACTGCTACATTGAGCTTTTATCTGCTATTTTACGAGTTGATAGCATTGATAAAGATATGATATAGAAATGATCAAAAGACGAGGTTGTATATGAAATTGCACATACAGTATTTTATAGTATGGTCCCTCATTCGTCAAAGTATTATTAATTATGTCTTATTTTTATATGTCTTGTTTTTTTCTCTCGCCTCAGTACAAGACTGTGCTGAATAAGCTCTTCTGAGTCTTGACATTATGAAAAGATGTACACATATAAAGTCACCAACAACACTTCTTTATTCTTAGGTAATAGCACATAATGAAATGGCAGATGTACATATGTGAATCTTGAAGGCCCAGTGAAAAATTGAAGAACAGACATTTATTAAATGTCTGCAGTAGATGAAGAGGGAGTGTCTGCATGAAGCCTTAGAAAAAAAGAATGCTAAAAGTAGTTTGCAGTGATTCGCTAGCACTCCACCCTTGCCAGACCTGATTGTGTCTTGCTTCTGTGGAGTAATTCAGTCACTTGGCTGCATTACACTTTAATAAGGCTCGATGGCATTTCCATGCTGTTATTTCCCAGAAGTCCTCAGCATAAGTATGAGGAGGGGCTGCTTTAGGTCTGCCATGAGCTCCATTGTCTTTGGGGAACCCAGTTGGAGGAGGGTAGTGAGAGAGAGGTAGAAGAGGGGAGAAAATTGAAGAGAGGAGCCTCAAGCACTACAGCTCTTTACAAGGTGTCTTACAATCTTTCTAACAATGTGTTTAGAACTGTACACCAATGTTCTAGGAACATTTTTAAAGAAATGGATTGGGTTTTCCAAGAAACCCTTCAAAGGATTGTTCTTTAAAGAACCCCACAAACAAAATGTGCCATTTGTGCTAGATGACACCACTCTTGGTTCTCTGTTGAACCATGTTTGAAAGTTGTAAAGGGTCTCAACACAATGTGGTTCTATACCAGTATGTGGAGGTACTTTAATCACACACACACACATCTCATATCCTTTCCAAAAGAACCATCCACTGAATATTTTGCCTGCCACTGGCCTCGCCCATCACTGCTACCGCAGTGTTAACAACTGCCGGCCTCGCCCAGCATCACTATTGTGGCGTTAGACTCGCTACCATGCTGATCGCCAGCCTTGCCCAGCATTGCAACCATAGTGTTAGCATCCCTATAGCATCGTTAGCATCGCAATCACATAATTAGTATCACTTCTTTCAAAAGCAAGACCTTATATTTTGGTCCCAAACTCCCCATTGTTGAAATGCCATTGACAATTTGACAATACAGCTTGTGGCAGTCATGGTTGCCTGTTTTTCTTGTAAAGGACTTAAATGTGGTTCTTCCATGGCATCACCCCAAAGAACCCTTTTTTAGAACCTTTACTTGATATGATTTGCTTGTGAACTTTTTGTTAGAGGGTCCGGGTGTTATTCAAGTATGATCAGAACACTCATTCTAAAGGACTCTCACTAACAAGGTCTTTGATTACAATAATGTAATGGACTCTAGTCTGTAATACACTTAAATATGGTTTGTTCCTGGGAACATGATCTACTGATCCACTCTTATAGCTCGAATCATAGGTGGTCTCAGTGTTTACAAGGTATGTGAATGCCAGTGGTAAAAACTGAACTACTGTATACTGTGTGCCTGAGAAGCACCAGACCTGCCTCCTAAAATCTTTGTTCTAGGTCCAGCCCTTCTGATGTCAGCTCTTGGCAGCTTCGCACTTCAACATCTGCCTTAACCCACACAGACCTAGACTGCAGCGGTACTAAACTGCAGTCGTTGTTCCTACTTCATGTTTGTGCTGTCGCAGTTCAAATAGCAAAAAAAAAAGTTTGTTCAAAACAAGACATGACAAATCTGAGAAGTGCACCTTGTTTTGCAACACCCAGACATATAAAGTTAAGACTTTTCCATAATTTGGCTGCGAGGTCAGCTGCCACGTAAAAACTCAAACTCCCACATCGAGCAGGCCTTCTTCTCGAATGATTGACATGAACTTTTTTAAAGCATCATTTCCCTCAGTGTTTATTTGTCTCGCCAGGTGACCCATCAAGTCCACCCATCCTTTAAACTATGACGGTCTGACAGGGTCTTGCCATACCTCACCTTGTAAACAGCTGTCTACATGTGGCCTCAGACACCAGACACATACACATTAGGTTGGCAGAAGAAAGTAGATATGTAAGAAGAAAGCAGGATAATTACATTTAGGCATATTCACTGGGTATTAATATCACTAATATAAGCAGAGCTGCCATTAAAATAACAGCTTATTCAAAGATACTCTAGACACATGTTGTCATTTTCGCAAGCTGGAGCAGTGACATTACACCAGTGCAGGAAATAGCCTGATCTGAAGGAAATGAAGTCAACTTAGAGAGACAGGGTGGGAATTTTCTCTCTGGGACCACAATGTTCTCCCTTGCTAAATAACATTTTCAACATGGATGCGATCAGAAACTCCTAGGAACAGTTTAGCAGCCAATGAAAGACACAGCAGAGCTAAAAGGTCAGTTTATTTATTACCTCAATTGACGCATCTATAATCTCCACCCACAACCATTGTCTTTTTGGGCCTGTGGCCAGATTAGACACGCTTCCCAGATAGCTGGCAGATTATAGCAAAACACTGTTCCCATTGATTTCTGGCATCTTTTGGCAAATTGTTTTGCTTGTTTTACTCAATCTTTAGGTGTTGTCTTTCTTCTGGGACTACTTTCATTGATGTGTGCATCTTTCTTAAACTCCCAGACTCATTGCTGACTATATGAGTATGTAGTTAAGTTCTACAAGTTCTGCAAAAGTCCATAGTTCTGACTTTAACCTGTTGCTCTTTCATTAGCTGAACAAGACAGTGTTAAATTTAGGGTTGAATGAATGCATAAAAACAGACATACATTATACCCCTTTTAATGAATGCATTCAGCTACTTTAAGCTGCACCCATTGCTGACACAGATGTGCAAATGCACACAAACAGCTTGTCTAGTCCCGGTAGAGAAGTGCTGTCAGTAGAATAGGACTCTCTGGAGCAGATAAACATGAGCCTATTGGCAACATGCCTAATGCCAGATGAATGCCTAGAGGAATATAAAGTACCCCGGCATTGAGCTGTGGAGCAATGGAACTGTGTTTTCTGGAAGGATGGTTGGTGCTCCATCCAATACGTTTGGGAGGAGTTGGGGTTGAGGTGGGGTGGTGATCATCCAACATTCTGACCTCACTAACGCTCTTGAGGAGATGCAGGTCTGCTTTTGAATTTCAAAAAGGATGTGAGCAACCGCAGAAAGCCAGTGAAGGATATGCTACCTAAACCAGGTGCAAGAGTCTGATGGTGCACGTAGAGAGACCAGAAAGGTTGAATAAGTTGAAAAGTTGAATATTGCAAAATATCAGTTGTGTTTAAATGGTTTTGTAGGTCCTCCATGATGACAGGTTTTCTTTTACAAACAGCTAGTTGAAGTCAAAAGTACAAATTACATAAAACACACAGTTCTTCTCGTTGTATTACATAAATCAAAGTATACTTTTTAATTTTTTAGGAATGTTTATACAAGTGCTTTGCTTGGAAATATTTATTGTAAACAAATGCCAAGAGATAGATGACCGATAATCCTTTACTTAGTGAGTCAGTCATCACATTTTGACAAGACTTTATTAGAATGGCCACCATCCTTGAAAGCATCACTACTGCTTCATGTTTCAGAATAGCAGAGTAAAGCTAATGACAGCCCAGCAAACCAGAAGGTGATGAGGTGCTCAGTCTTCAGTGAGGTTGCCACAAGGTCACAGTCTCACTGTAATAAAGGCCCAGCTTCAAACACAACCATTAAATACCTTTCGTTTTTGGCCTTGGTCCTCAGTGTCCTGGCAGGTTTGACACCTGGTTTCTCCTTTTCATGGCGAACCCATGGGTTCCAATGATATGCTGAAGACTAAACTGTCACATTGCGTTTTAACTTATTTTTTATCTTGACAACCTCCTGTAAATTATTATGGGCTAATAGTCTATGGCGCAGCATAATCATTTTACAAAGTGTGTGAGTGTATCAGCCTTTCTTAAACATTACATTTCTTTATTAGCATGTGAACAATTCATTGTTCATTCTATGACAAAATACTAAAACCCACAATTCCATTACCACAGGGTAGCTTTTGGTCAACTAGTCCAGTGTACCTTGCAACAATCAGCCATAACATTACTACCACCTGCCTAATATTGAGTAAGTCCCACAACAAATCTGACCATTCAAGGCACAGACTCCAACAAGACTTCTGAAGGTGCCCTGTGGTATCTGGCACCGAGACGTTAGCAGAAGATCCTTTAAGTCCTGTAAGTTGTGAGGTAGGGCTTCCATGGATCACACCAGTGAACCTTGGGTGACCATGACCCTGTTGCTGGTTCACCAGTTGTCTTTTGTTGGACCACTTTTAGTAGGTACTGACCACTGCATACCAGTAAAACAGTAAAAACAATAAAAAGTCCTTCCTGATCTTTTTGTTTTGACCCAGTCGTCCAGCCACCACAATCCGGCTCTTGTCAAAGTGGCTGAGATTGCTATGCTTGCCCATTTTTCCTGCCCTTAACACATTACCTTCAAGACCTGGCTGTTCACATGCTGCCTAAAATATCCCACCCTTGATACCCTATATCCCAAATATCATATATCATATATATCACCATATTTATGTGCTTGTTTCAAATACATACAAAGGAGAACTATTTAATATAAAATTGTATATATAATATTGCTGTTGTCATGGCAGTTACTGAAACCAAACTGGTTAAAAATTAGCTAACATGTAGACATCCACACCCACCTACATTCACACACACACAAACAGCACTCTACACACTTAGCACCCAGCTGAGCAATAGGAACCTCTGTGTCATCTGTGTTTAAACAGAGTGAAATGTGTTTGTGACACCCTGTCTCCTCCTCTTGAACAGAGCCGGCCATCTCAACAGGATGTATTGACTCAGCCCTCATACTCAAGAGGACGGTCGCTGAGAGCACACACACATGCGCACGGAGAGGAGATAGAGGCATCCTTTATCATGGATTCACTCTCTCACTCACTCTTCTTCCAAGAGAGCTGCTGAACATCCAGCCCAAGTGAAAAACTGTCTTGTCTCTACTAGATGCCAACCCCTACTTCATCCACCCACGCGGGCTAGCCAAGCCCTGGAGCACAGGCAAGAAAGTGTACAGGGCTGTGTACTAACACAACAACAGACATAAAATACTGAAAACACTATAACTTAAAATTACTTAATACATGAATAACAATGTCTGCTCCACAAAAATAAAACAATGGGAGAGCAGTGTATTGAAATAGCTGGGTTCTCTCTCCCACCTAAAAACAGTGTTAGACTTTAGCAAATGCTTAAAGTATTTGCATGATAGACCTGATTCCCTCAGCTCATAGCTATCAACTTCAGATGACGGAATAATCTGCTGTGTTGAATTACTTTTGGTCTCCTGAAATGAACAGATTCAATAGAAAGGTTAAGAGAGCCTCTGAGTCATTATGTAGAGTTGTTCAGAGGCTGGCCCAGAGGCCTCACAATCCATGACGTTGCTCAGCTGCCAGCAAAGAAAGCCTACAAACTACGGTGTACAGAGGATCAGCCACAAGCTCAAAGAGCCTACAAGCCACAGTGTGGAGCGGCTCAGCTGCCAACCCTAGGAACCTCCAGGCCATAGTGTACATTGGTTCAGCCACAAACCCAAGGAGCATACAAGCTACGATCTTGCATCATTCAGAAGCTGGCCCAGAGAGCTTCCAAGATGCGATGTAAAGCTGCAAATAAGCCACCTTAAGAAGCCTCTGAGCCGTGATGTAGAGTCTGTTGGCATTGGGAACTTCCCAGATGCTATTTACAGTCACTACAGCATCTGCCAGTGGAAAAAAAAACATCAGACCATACAAAAAAGTAAATAAAAAATATAAAACTGTATAAAACATAACAAATAAAACCGAAATAAAGCGACAATTCACATTTGTTGCTTCACTTAATATCTCATACTTTAAAGTTCAGTCCAAGCATTCCTGCACCAACCTTTGACTCCCTCCCCTGGTCCTCCTGGTCAGCAGGTTCCTGTCTGCATGGAAGCAGGTTAGCCAGTCTAGTTGAACTGCTGATTCAGGGAGGCTCATGGACCGCAGCATTCCTTTATCCTCAGTCAGTTGCATTCAAACAAAATGGCAAATCCATTTTGTTACTGTGTCTAGCAAACGCTGCCAAAAATAGCAAAGGTACGGCGGGTCTGAAGGACCCTAGCATGGCACCTGCCTGTGTACCGTGTTTTTGTGCACTTCTGGCAGTGCCTTTCTCCCTTGGTGAGCTGCTTGGGTGAGACCAGCGTGGTATAGCACCTCTAAAACTCTGCTCATAACACAGATCACTGTAAAACTGCACTGCATTTCCCCCTCCGAGTACTAGCAGTACTGCATGGCTAAGAACATGATTTAGGTGTTTGCCCAGCATCAGTGTTTCTGCGCCACCATCCTGGTCTCATGGTAGTATGTGGTTTCATTCGCAGTGAATGTACACAGTTTCTCCTTCAGCTTCAGCTGTTGCTAAACTTGAAGGTCACTGTGTCTGTCTTGTGCCAGGCCAGCAGGTTGTGGGCAGATATTTGTCTGACACAAACAGGAAAAGAGGAATCCCCGACACGTCTTCCCTGCACTGAACTGATAATAATTTTTGACTTGAGAATGCTTTCAGGAGCTTGACATTCCCCTGACCTACGTAGATGCCACTTTGTGTGACTATTGAACAGAAGCCTTGTCTCGTTTAGCAGAAAGGAGAAGAGGTTTGTTGCCTCCAGTTGTGATCAAGACTATTCTCCAAACACTGGTCTGCACTGTTCCTCTGAAAACAGCCTTTATCAGAGTGAGTGTTGGAGGGGCCTTTAGGTCAGGCCTGGGGTGGGCTGAGGAAACGTAGGTGTGGAAGAAAGAAAAACTCACTCCAGTGAAAATGTTGCCATAACACACTGTGGGCGCTGGAGGAAAATGCCATTTCTCAGCGGTGCCATAAATCTTTGGTGGTGTCCTCGAGTCACCCTCATTAGCAAGAGTCAAAAAGGCAGCGTTGTTTCCTGAGGTCTGTTCATTTCTTTTGGGTTTTGGGATCTTCTCTGCTACACCAATGTGCTACATCTGGCCTATGGGTGTACATTTGCATGAGATTTGCATGCTAATATTAATTAAAATTGTATGAAACTTTTTTTTTTTCCATTTTGTACCCACTAGCTAGAACTCCCTCTGTCAGACAGTGCTACCAGTAGTGGGAGCCTGAAGTAGATGTAAAGTGCCACGTTTTAAACTGCTGCTTACGCAAGGTC